>NC_140590.1:1078209206-1078828072 GCF_964204655.1 Triturus cristatus | reverse complement strand
GTTCCTTAGAACAGAACCCTAAGGTAAATGGTTGTCTCAGCTCTCACAAGAACAAAAGTACACTGTACCTAGAAGATCAGAAATGTATAGAATACACTTCCTCGAAAAAGGCTTTATCTGGAGCTGCTTTTTTAGGTCTCGCCTAGCGACGTAGCGCATGCGCTGCCCGCCTTGGCGAGACCTATAGTCGTCCGTTTGTTGGCCGAAGGGGGACAGGGATGTGCACGCTCACGGTGCCCAGACAGCCCGTGCGCACACTCATGGCATCTATTTCAGACAGCCGATGTGCACGCTCATGGCACCTCTTCCAGCTAGCGCCCGGCGCTTCCTCTAGCTAGCGCCCGGACAGCCCATGTGCACGCTCACGGTGTCTCTTTCACACAGCCGATGTGCACGCTCATGTTAAGTGCACGATGCGTGGTCCGTCCCCTCCCATTCAGCGTCCGTTCCGCGGTACTTCTTGTTGATTGTTACTTTCCGCCCATAACTTTCTACCGTGTTTTTGTACTCGTTCCCTCACTGGAGCGGCAGAAAAGAACTTTCCCTTTTGGTGTTCGTCTTCTAAGCATTTTGTCATCTGAGATGGCGCTGCTCGTTGGCTTCCATGCCACATCTACACTAATGTAGAGAGCAGCACACCACACATCTAAACATGTAGAAATCATGTGGTCTACTTCTTAAGGAGGTTTATTAATTTGTTTACATTTTTTATAGCACTTTACTTCACCTTGTGGATACTCCATAGAGCTGTATAGTTCGAGTTAATGTCCAGGGTTGCTAAATTGCAGGAGTCTCGTTGTCTCTAAGGCGTTAATTATTGGAGCTGCACAAAAGAACAGAGCCTTGCACTTTCCCCGTTCTTGTTCATCTTTAAAAAAATATATATTGCTTTCCTTTTTCGAATTATTGGTTTCCGCACATTGCAGACTTCTGTCGGCACTGCCACCCCATCTGCTCTTTAATTGATACTTTCCGCCTGTCGCTTTCTGCTATGCTTATGTACCTGTCCCCTTGCTGGAGCTGCACAAAAGAACAGAGCCTCGCAGATTCACCTTTCGTGTTTGTCTTCTGAGTATTCTGTCTCCACATATCTGCTCTCAAGTATAGGTTCGGCACAGTTTTAGCCTTTCCACTCCTAGGCACGGCCTCCATGCTTTTACCACTGGAAGCCTATCCTTCTGTTAGTAGAAGGGAACAAGAAACTCTTGTTTAAGCCAAACACATGCAGTCAATAACGTGTGAGCAGACCACAAATAATTACTCAGTTAAATGTTTTTTCACACCCCAGCCTGCTAGAGGCTTTTTATTACCCGCCCCTTCTGTTGGAGCACAGATCAACTGATGGCTCCTTGTCTGCAGCAATGGGCTGAGGGTTAATACATAGGGGAATGAATAGCTCTAATGTTAAGATTTTCTAAAGAGAGAATGTGTTACTCTTGCCTCTTGGAAAATGAAATAAACAATGTAAAGAAACAGTAATGCTAAAAAAGTTTTCTTTTTTCAAACTCTTATTTTCAAATACTTTTAAGTGACTTAAAAGACCACAACACCGATTATTTACAACTTTTGTGTTCAGGAAATATCTGAACTACCTTTACTAGTATATACAGTTTAGGCGCAGCAGAGGCAACATCAGTGCAAAGCTTCTTTGCAGCCAGTGTCAGAACAATGTTAAGGCCATTTCAGGTCATATTGAGGCCACCTTTTAGGCCATGTTGAAAGAAAGAGTAGGTTCTTGATCAGCACATTTGTTTAGCTGGGTGCAGCAAATTCAGCAGTTGTGGAAAGTGCTTTCACTCTAGTGCTCTCTCAATCCACACCACACAATTCTGCATCACACCACTAAAATAAACAGCACACCACATATTTAAACTCCATTACATAACACTCCACCACAATACCATACCACATAATTACTCTCCACAATACACACTCCCACCCCACATAATTCCTATACACTAAATGCAACATCATTTCTATCCACATAATTTCACTGCACAACATACCACATAATTCCACTATAAACCACACAAATCCACCTGACTCCAAAACACAGAAGTAAAATACATTCACATTTACAATGCCATTACCTCCAGCTCTAACAAATGCGAGACCTATTGCATTGCAAATGCTTGTTAATTCTGGAACGTCTTGACCTGCTTGCTTGGAAAGATATATGTGCTCAGAATCTTTCAGTCTGAAATCGAATACTTTCTAAAGTCGTAACTACAGAAACACATGAAACATGTAGAAACACAAGAAACTGCTGCCAGGTCTCAGTTCTTCCTAGCAGGCCCGATGCCCTGGATGCAGTGGAAGATTCAGTGCGGAGGACCTCGTATCACCACAGATATTTCCACAGCCCCCTCACATTCGCGCTGGACCACCAGGATCAATTTGGGAACCCTACAGATGAGGTTCCCTTGATCAACCGCCAGTCCATCACTGCGGGCGCCACATTGCTTCCCCCCCAGGGGCAGCTGCTCAGTTGGAGCGGAGTAGGGTTGCCCCAATCAAAACCCCTAAAGCCCGAGAAATGAAAAATAAAATGGTAATTTATTACCATTTTAGTTTTCATGCCCGGTCACAAACAGAGCGTAAGGACGGGAGCGGGGGCGCTCCTGAGTGAAAGCATTAGGGAGGAGGGTGGGCTGGCTGTGCACTGTTTAAAGTGTGCATGTCTTTTTGGCAGGCCACCCTGCGGCGGCCAGCCACACACGCACTTTAAATATCTCTATTCCAGCGCGGTCTAAAGACAGCTGGGTTTGAACAAGCCAAATCCTCCAGAGCGCAGTGGAGTGCTGACTGAGGCCACTCCCACCAATCCTAGCGCTGCTCTCATGCTGGTGAGAGCAGTTTCAGGATTGGTCAAGGGAGTTCCAGCATCCTGTTCCAGTTCTTGCGAAAGAGGAGGATCGGACCGGAGGACATAGTGTTCCGTGTTCTTGTAAGGTTAGTGTTTTTTTTGTATAGTATTTGCTCATTCATTTTTATTATATATTATTTTCATGCCCACACCCCCACCCCTGCAGATGCCAGCAACTACTGCTCTCCCCAAGACCTTTCATAACGTTCAGCTTCTTGCACCTCACTCAGCCTTGAAGCATGTACTGGACATATACGAACTCCCTATGAATTGGATTTAGGAAGACTTACTGAAACATTGTTTTGAAATGTCTCCATAGCAGCAATCAACAAACTCCTCCCCACAAGTAATGTAAAGATCATAAAGAATTGAGAGGGCAAGAGAGAGTGTGTGTGTCCATAGCATACACTAATAATGTAACCTGTACCAACATCCTTGACATATCTCATTCAACGTTTCAGTGTGTAGTTGTCCACTGCTCCATCAATCTCAACATTTCTCTCTTCACAGCAGTTGCCCCATAACATAAGACGTTATGTTAGAAGCATTTGTAATGCACACAGGAGAATACACAAAGAGGAGTCATTTTATACTTTCCAGGGGCATATTAGCAAGGGCTGGCGATATAATTATCGCAGCTTTAGCGTCCGTTTTTGGGCGAAAAGCGGTGATAATTATATCGCAATATCATCAAGGACACGCTAGCGCGTGTTTCCTTGATGTAGAGCCCGTTTTTTCACAGCCTCGCCTCGCATCGCTAATGAGATGCAAAGAAGGCGTGGCTGCGAAAACAACACATGTTAATATCGTGAAGGCAGCTTTGCGATATTAACAAGGAGGTGCAGCAATAAAAAAAATCGCTCTACCTCAGCCTTAACTCAGGAATTTAACGTCTGTTAAATTCCTGACTAAGGCATACTTTTAATGGGAGATGGATTATGCTGATAGGACCACAGGGTCCTATCAGCAATGTTATCGCTGTTTTCAATGGAACAGCGCTGGAAAACCAGCGATGTTCCATTGAAAACACCGCTATCGCTGAAATATTATCGCCATAGCGCTATGCATTGTAAATATAGCGTTATCATGGCGATAATATTCAGTGATAGCCGGCGATAATATTTCTATCGCTATGTACGGCCAGCGATAATTATCGCTGGCCATTGATAATATGCCCACACATTACTAACAATAGATGAGCTAAACACTGAAATTCTACAGCAATCTTCAAAAACAAATTCTTGAACCATAATGTCCTTAGATTGATGTATATATTCATGTCTGCACAGTATAACAAATTATATTTCAAATACAATATTACACTATAAATGCGTTGACAAATGGGGCAGAGAATGTACCCACGAGCTCACAGTGATGCCAGTAAACAAATGCATGCTAATGTTGCTTGCATAAAGGGTCTTTCAGATGACACATTAAATTCGGATGAGTTGCTAAATGATGTGCAGTATATGGTAGACAGACAACATCACAATGTTGACATTTCGGTCCCATGAAGGCTACATTTGCACAAGACCATCTTCAGGATGATGGTTTCTCGAACCGCATATTGACATAGCAATAATATTGATGAGGATCATACTTCAAACTAAGGGGCATATTTGCAAATGAATTTCGGAGGTCAGAGCTTCACCAAGATCAGCAACACCATGCTCTGACATTTTTAAAATGCAGGGTTGTGACGTATACACAAGAATAAGGCACACGTCTGTGTTTCCCCTAGTGCTGGTGCAAAAACAGCTGTCTAGTGCAAACGCAGACACCTCCCGCAATGTTGCAAGGGTGCAGTGGAACGCCCATAGCAAATTCCATTGCACGCCCCTTTGCCGCAGAGGAATGCACGGAAAATGGCATATTTACAAAGTGGTGTTAACTTACGTTGAATGGCTTAGCACCGCCGTGTAAATATGAGAAATGATGCTACATCACCGGAGCGTCAAAAAAAGTGACTCTCCGGTGGCGATAGGGGCTTGTACATATCCCCCTAAGAATTTCATTGAAAATGTGCACTGTACAATATGAATCATGTGCACAAACTCTCTTATTGATAAGTCCAAAGCATATTCGCAAGCATCCAAGGGTCAACTGCTTCCAACAAATCACATCCACTTTGTTGTGATTTCAAAATTCAAGGCTCACTTCATACCTATTGCACTCAGCTAGATATCATTTTGCCATGCCATGTGTTTTTGAGTACTTAAGTAGTATTTGTATCAAACACATTCTGCCAATACTACAGTCTTGTAATGTAATCCTTTCTTTATCTGCTTTAAAATCCCTATTGTATTTTATACATTCATATGTTTTTTATTGCATTTTTTGTAATTATAAATCCATGTTGCAATTACATTTGTTTGTTTTGTACAGATATGGGGTTTTATGTTTACTTCAGTTTGAATTGAAAGATCAGCAATTAATTGGTATGCACAACTGAACTGTTCACGCTGCTTCATATTGTTTAATATTAATATGTAGTACTGTTCATAGCTGCATTTCAACAGTCAAGAGTTAAAAATGTGTCACACAGACAGGAAGTAGGTGGAAGGTCCTGTTGACTTTTGTGCTCTGTAACATTCAATAAGAGGTAACACATTCATTTTAATCCAGCGCAATATAAAACCTCTTAAATAAAAAACTTCAATTAAAATCCTCAATACAATTCAGTAGAAGAGACCCCAAAATATATAAAAATCCAATGTACACAAAAACTAGGGAGGGCGGAACTACGAGAGAGCTGAGGATCAAAATTTGACACAGAAGACGAAAAACAAAATTTCAGGGGGATGTTTGGAGTGTTACACCCCCCTAATAAATTTATTTTCTGGTGAATAGATGGATACGAGTGCTTTCAGTCGGGTATTGTGAGGTGTATGTCGGATTTCACCAGTAATTTTTACATAAACACACAAAAAAACACACACACTCTCTCCCTGTCATTGTGAAAGTCTAAAATATTTAGGAAATATTGTGTTTTCTCTTGCTTAGCCCAACCAATCTGCATTTGTTTCCCTTTCTGTTGCCCCTTAAGCCCCTCTTGTGCGCCCTGCTTGTTGTATAATGTATTTTAACATTATATGCCAGCATAATTGTTAGAAAATCTAAAGCTCTCCCCACAACCCAGTTTTACTAACTAACCTACGCCCCTCTCTTTGAAGACAAGGACACTGGCTGACCCTTTGAGAAAGTCAGACAGCCCTATCGGTGTTGTCTGGAATACCCTGCCCCAAGAGAGCAGTGGGGGAGACACTAGCTCCCTTTGTACGGACCTGCATCTTTTTTGTCCCACTGAGGTATGCTAGGGAGAAGCGAGGTCACCTAATATTTTTTAGGTTGAGCCTGGGCAGCACATGCGCTGCTCTCTGAGGTATGCTTTACTCAGGTATGGATTTGAAGCTTTGCCCACTCTCCGCCCATCTTTTCAATTGGCTCCTGTTGCTGTCCTCTTCTAAATGGTTGCTTCTGATTCGTTAATAGGCTTGTTAGTCCCTCGCTAGTAATGCCTTGTCTGCATTTGTAACCTCCCATGAGGACAGGACTTTTTACTTGTGTGGTGACAAGGTACGTTTATTTAGTCCATGAGCACTATTTTCTTTAAATATTTTGTCCTACTGCAGACACAACTTTCCTGCAAGGCTTTTAAGATGTGCCCGAGACACCTTCAGGTCCAAGAACGGCAGCCGCTTAATTCTTTTGTTATGCACCCCCACACTCCACATTGATTGGTATTTGAAGGCTGCGTGCATTGTGAAAGTCATGAGAAAATAAAAATATAATTATGCACTGCTATAATTAAGACGTTCATTACTAATTTCTTATTTGTAGCTGTGCATAACTGTAGTTCTATTTTCTCATAACTTTAACTGATTCCATGTTCGCGCTAAGATCGCAGCCTGTAGGCTGCATGGGGCGCAAATCCAGGTACACCTTGCTTAATAGGTCTCGCATTTGCTAGAGTCTAAGCTATTGGCATCGTAAATAACAATGCCTTCAATTTATCTGATTTAAAAGAACAACAAAAATAAAAAGCATTGTCATTTACAATGCCAATAGCTGAAACGCTCGTAAATGCGAGACCTATTGCATTGCAAATGCTTTTTGTACTATAGCAGTTTCGCTGGAGACAAGCAGCGAGGCGCTGGAAATAAAATACACTGAAGTGTTGAATGAACATAATGATGTTGCAATGTTTCCATTTATTTTGTTGGATCCCCACTGTAATTGCAGTATTTGGTTTGTTCTTTTAGTTGCTGCAATGCATATGTTATGCACTTGGATAGGAATTTGATTCTGTTTGATCTGTTAAGTAAAGACGATGAAGACATATCCTCAGTGCATGTTCCTTAGGTTATCTATTTATGGTGGAAGAAAGTGAAACTTACTAACCCCAAGTACTTCTGTGAGTCTCACAGGACTGATCATTACCCAGAATGCACTGTCTCTGTTCAGTATGCAGGAGGGTTATGGTTTACACTGCACCAGTTTTGTCTCATGTTTGGTGCATTGACTAAGTCCGTGGGGGGGTCAGGCTGTATACTGGATAAATCCAGAAAATATACGTTTGAAGGGCCAACAGAGACGCAAACTTGCAGCATGGTTGGGGATTCTATTTCAGATACATGTCTTATGTGGTTGGTGAAGTTGTACCATAAGTGATGTGTTTGTGGTTCTACTACTGACTGCAGTAGCTGTGTCTTAATCAGAGATAAGTCAGTACGGTTTAATGTTTGATCGGTCTCCCCGGAGGTGTTGCCATAGCAGCGGTGTGCCATTATTTGGCTTATGCACTCTGCAGGGTGCAGGTATGTGGCTGATGTTGGGGAGTGAAGATATCAGCTGCTGGGCTATTCATCTGAAATAGGTTGGATGTGTGTTAGTAACTCTGTCTTGTAAGTTCTGATTCCCAACAGTTGGGTCGTTCATGTGCCATGTATAATTATACTATACCGTTATTTTGCAGGTTTGGATGAGGGAAGAGGGAAACACGGGTGCCTGTGTTTAAAATGAAGGAATGTTGCACTTGCCTATCACTGTTCTGCAATTTGATTCACCTGAAGGTGCATTTTGACTGCATAGGTGTATCTGAAAAGATATGTTTTCAGTTGTATTGAACCTAGATGGTTGGGTAGCATGTGGATGTGAAAAGGAATAGAATTCATTGCAAAGAGGCCTTTGGACTGCAAAATTCCTGCTGCTTGTTGAGCTGCAGTAAGTTCAGGCATTAGGAAGGGTTTTGTCAGACGATCAAAGAGGGTGTGCAGGGACCTTGTGCTGTATTTTGTTGCTCAAGTAAGTAAGTGCATTTAAAACAATGATTTGTATTGGTAAGTTTGAGGGCTTCTATTGTGAGCCAGGGCCTTAGAAGCCGGTGCACAGATTTTAGCATCAGCTGATTCAGTCCCAGGGCGTATTTCTGGCTCTGGGTCTTAGTGAAGTGTTCTGGGTCATTTTGTGTCAGGAGATTTGCTGGTAGGGCAGGCCAAGACCGCGATAGTATAGAAATGGCTGGAGTTGATGGTAGCTTCTGCTACTTCTTAGCATTCCTTGAGGTGGTGACAGAAGGATGCATCTGAGTGACAGCAGGTGATAACAGGATGCTCAGACCGCCCTTCCAACCTGTGTGCCAAGGGTCACTGTGAGGTCACGGATAACTCCTAGGCCTTACATCTTGCATCTGGGTAGTCGAATAGTCTAAGACAAGTGATTGTATTCGAGTTAAGGGGAGGTGAATGATGCATTTTAAAGTGAGACATGAGGATTATATGTCACTTCTTTTGACTTTCAGTGACTCCTTGTCATTGGAGAGTTAACTGCAGTGAGGCAGAATGCCCGGATCTGGTGTTGGACCAGCGTGTGTGTGTCACATGAGTAGGCTTGGGTGTTAGCGGCCTTTGAATGGTAGTGTCGATCGGAGTCACTTGCTATTTTCAATAGATGTTGAAGAGCACTAGTCACAGGAGAAAGGCTTGTGGGGCACTACAGAACATTTGACCAGATTCTGAGAGTAAGGGGCTCAGTCTGAGATTGCCACTGACGACTGGACAGAGAAAATGCCAAAAAGGCTGTGCTGAGGTTCAAAAGTACTAACAATTATGTCTGTCGTATAACTGCTCCTTCAAGTGTGTTGCCTCTAGCTTTTGGGAGAATGGGATTGGTGATGCATATTGCTTGGACATCCAACTGTCCAGGATTGAGAAGGCTTTGCCTGTCACGGTGAACCTTGGCTTGGTCAACAGCAGTGTTTCTGAGGACTTGGTAAGCTGGAGGGAGGCAGGCAATGAGCCTGGATGTGGCCGACCTATTGAGCAGACTCATAGCAATGGGTTCTTTTATTTTACTTGGGTTGTTTTATTTTACTTGAAGGCATTATGTTCTTTCTTCGATACACAACTGTATTAGATAAGTAGGGTGTAGTGCCAAGATATCTTAAAATTCTTTATGGGGTTCAGTGGCCAAAATGACCCTGAGAGAAGACTAGAAGTAATGTCTACGAGCACTACACATTTAAGCAGGAATTCAAGGGAACCCCCAAGGGAAGAAGCTGACTAAAAAAAACAAAATGTCATGAATAGAAACTCAAGCTGTATTTTGCAGCAGTATCAGAGGAGCTCAGGATTAGAGATTAAGGGCCTTATTATGACTTTGGTGGTCCTCCAGCGGCGCCGCCAAGGCCATAGTGTGCCCACCAGATTATGATTGTAATCCATGGCGGGCAGGCGGTGCAGCTGCAGTCTGACGGCAGTGGTCTGTTAGGCTCATGAGAGAACCTAACATGCAAACCACCGCTGTGAGGGCGCTGACTGCACGGTCCTGTACAGTGTGGCATGCATGCCACACCATGCAAGAACTGGAGGTGAAAATGCAGGGGCACAACAGGTGCCTCTCTGCATGCACCCCCAGGCCCAGTAGTGGCAGGGGACTGTGTTACAGCACCCTTTGTTGCCTCTCCACCACATTTTTCATGGCAGGCTCACCGTCATGAAAGGAGCTACAGACAGGTAACTCGTAATATGATCGGTGGTGCCGCAGCGGCACCGCCAACATATTGCAGCTACCTGACTGCTGCATGATGCAAATGATCCCTAAATGACGCAACGGTTCTGTGGCTGTCCAACTGCCGCACTCGTAATACTGCCGGCAGGCCCCTAGTGTGGCAGTGGTCGGACCACCACCACGAGTGTGGCAGTTCACAAGTGTGGCGGTCCTATGTACCGCCACACTCGTAATAAGGCCCTAAGTGTGCAGAATAAACTAATGAAAAAAGGAATTCATGCATGTGTGGAAACATAAATACTCATTGTGATATGCCAAAATGAGTGAATTTTATTTTTTTTAAAACTTCAATGCAACAATGCATCTCAATGGAAGTTCTGGAAAAGAAACCCACAATGAAGGTCAGAAGGTTGGTTGGGGCGTGAACCAAATCTGCACCAGCAGTGGAATTACTGAAAAGAAGGAGATGGGTCTCAAAGGAGGGTCAGTAACTGTCCAGTTTCATGCAGGGCCACTAGAATTCTATGCAGTGGAGGATAAAATTATGAGGCAGTGCTGATTAAATTACGTGTCAAAAAAGGCAAATTATGCAGCGTAATGGGGCACATTTTGTGATAGTATTGCTTCATTATTTTGACACAGTTTATCACTGTCCAGGGAAATGTTTTACCTCATTAGTACCAGTGTAACACTCAAACGCATCAATAAGAAACATAAGGATGACTAGTCAATGTTTATAAAGGACCTTCCATTGCGTAGCAAAACCTGTTGCCACATTTCAGACCCATTAAAGCTAGACACATTATTTTATAAAATCCACAGATTATGCAGCAGATGATGGATTATATGGCAAATGCGGTATATTTATAACAATGTGAAAATACCACGGACGCAAAGTCACATAATTCCAGTGACCCTGGTTATATACAAGGAGATAAGAGAAATTCCAACTGTTGTTGCAATGCTACCATTCGCCTTCTACCACTCATCACCGCACCCCCCGCCATAACACAAACACCACATAATCGAACAAGTTCGCACAAGCCTATGGCAGGCACATGCTACCAATCCAGCATAAAGGAACATCATAAATTACATTGAGAGAGGTAGATAACAGCGGCTGATTTCCCGTGTTTATGACTATTTTTTAGCCCATTAGTTTGACAGTTATTGCAGGCGCAGAGTCGGTGTTGCTGGTGGCACTGGGTACTCACTGAGGTGTGTGGTGTTTGCGTCGGCGCTCTTGGTAACCATGGGTATGAGCAGGCTCAAGGGGAGTGGCAGAACGGGAAGAGGGGGGGAGGCACTCAGGACACGGCGAGGGGAAGTAAGAAACGGGAAGTAAGGATAACACAGACAGGTGCTGTCCGTGCCAGCCATGGCATCGTCTGGGACCTCAAAAGGCAACAAAAGCAAGCTATTAAAATGAATGAGATTTATACACATGACTACATGTGAGATACACATATAATGGTAATTGTGTTTATAAGGTGCGTCATACCCCTGACAAAGGGAGCGCATGAGCAGTGATTGGTCAGAAGGGGGCCGAATTGCATTGCAGAACACGTAGGAAGACTTTTACCTGTGTTTACTTCTTGAAAATTAGTATGAATGAGCATGTGCTTGTTTTTATGGGGGCCTGCCTTTCAACTCCATGGCAGAGCAAACGCATACGTTTTCAACCAGTTTTATTTTCACGAGTTCGCAGTTTGACCTTCAGCACCATGGACAGAGCACATAGGCGACTCTCGCAATAGACAGTGGGATGGTAATTTTTCGTAAATTGCTTCATCCAAATTTTACTTCCTGGGTTGGCTGAGATCCCCTCGTACTTTTGTAAACTTCCCAGGCAGGTCAGTGAGTTCCAGATTTTGTGCTAAATTCTGTGTGGGACCTGCACGTTACGGTCAACTCGCCTTTCATCCTTTGGAGGTTGATCGATTGCCCAGAATTTAGCTAAACAATAGTTCTAGCAGGGATTCACTGCCCTCAAAATCCCAATATTGATTTAGAAGAAGCATCTGAAAAATGTATTATTATTACTACCCCGTGTCAGATTTCCGGATGAGCTTTGTAGAGGGCTGCCATCTCTAGGTAGCCTGGATTACTGGCCAACATTTTTTTCCTGGGTGAAGAAGCCTTTGGACGTGGCGCTGTGCAACTGGAGGCCAGTGTAGGGATTTTACTGTAGGGTTTGAGTGTAGACCTCCTTTTTGTGAAAGCTCATTTTTGAGTTTTAGGTTTATCCTTCAGCACCACGGACAGTGCACGTCCATATGCATCTAAGCAGGTCTGTCTCAAAAAGCCCCAGAGAAGCTATTCCAAATGTCCTCACTGAGTTAAAATATAAGAAAAAATGGTACATCCTAACGAAAGCATCAATAACCCAGAGAATAAGTGAGTTCGGTGTGTGGAAAAGAAAGAGGGATTGCTCCCTACGGTAAGTGATTGCCTCCAACAACCCAGACCATGGGCAGAACCAGAGCCAGGGCATTTTACCCTGAAGAAATCATGGGCAGCCAACAATGCCAGACCTAAAGATGAGCTAGACACAGGCACAACATTGTGTAAAGGTCCAGAATGTACCCGGACCCAGGCACGTTGCTTCCCTTGTGGAGAGGTCGCCTATACTGAGAGAGGTGAATGCATTGTTATGTTATGTGATGTTGACTTTAAAACATGCTAATTCCAAGCAAAGCAAGGGTGTCCCGACGCTGTAAATAAACACTGTGTAGTGGGCTGGTCCCACGTGTTCAGTTGACATAGTAGACGTAGCCGAGTTGCGTATGATGTAGTTTATTAAGTCCATAAGTAGAAGTTATAGCGAGCCCCACCAGGAGCAGCCTGCTTGCTGCTCAGCCCATCTCCCAAATGACAACACTCACACCAGGCACCCAAACATTCCACTCATGTCACTCACTCCAACATTCTACATGGAACACTCACACTGGCTGAGCAGCTAAGGACAAGGTGAAAGGGAACATAAAGACATAACCTGAGAATACTAAACACTGTCAAATACAAGGCTGGCAGCGGATCTGAAAGAAGAGCCATTTCTTGAACTACTACTACGCGTCTCTGCTTTAACCCATTCAGCGCGGCGCGGATTACCGGGCCGTGCTGACAGTTCCGTGCGCGGGCGGGGCCGTGACGGAGCGGTTCCGTCATGCGCACAGCGCGACCGACGCGCATGACGGAACCACTCCGTCACACGCATCGAAGGGGTTAAATATGCCTTTCAGTACCATGGAGAGGGCACGTGCTGTATATTCGAGCAGTTGCATTTGTTTATACATTTATATCGGAACATCAACTATAAGGACAGAGAACGCACACCCTTTTAGTCGTACTGTATCTCAGTAGTTGTGTGCGCCTCTGTATTTGTCTGTGCTTGTATGTTGGAATAATATTTGACTTTCAGCAACTGTGCACAATATATATTGTCCGGCGCTTAAATCAGGATTATTCAAAACGTGTACAATAATCACCTTTAATGCACCAAAGGAACCCCACGCGAAAGAAGCCATTGTCACAGGCACAGGGAAGCCTCCAGCCGTAAGCACTCAGGCCTCAGTAACCGCCCGAACCTGCCTAAGTGCCTGCATGTTATCTGCATGCCTGACAGTGTTTGCAGTCCTGAATTCACAAGCAGAGATGACGTTGTAGATATTCTCTTTAGGCTTTAGTTAAAAAGAACAAATAGGAAATGACAACATCTCCTACCCTGCAATCAAATATCACGTACAAATATGTACTTATTCCTTCGATAGAATCCTAGCTGCAGGCTCAGAGGATTGTCTGTTTCAAATGTAATGTGGATATACGTATCAGTAGAACTATTTGTGTTGATACTATGTTTATTTTATGCATAGGTAAATATACTTAAGAATGTGCCTCGTGCACTCACCAGCTTCCTATCTGTCCTGCTCTGCCCAGGAACTCTGCCTCTACTGTCTCGGGCGACCCATAACCACTTTATATCACCCTCCTGCTCCCAAGAATGATGCGCACAATGTAGGTCTGGCCAGTGAGTTTTTCATTTTTCAAAGAGCCTTCACCTGGCTCAACGTGTATCAACTCGGAATTCAAGCCTTGGTCGCAGCACTTATGAATGTACATATTACAAATGCAATGTCTCTCCTTTTGGGGGCGCATATTTTGCTAAAATGTGGTATAATGCAAAGTGTTTACCGACTGCAACAAGGCCAATGAGATTCGATAGTATATTGTGTTAATGGCCCATGTTTTTGTAGAGCGCACTACACGCCGTGTGGTTGTCCTGGTGCTGAGTAGACGTGTTAGTCGTGGCTAGGCCGGGGGTTTATTCACAAAGCGAGATCTTCAACTTTTTATGAAACTCGAGAAGAGAGAGTGAAAATTCCACTTAAAATCCTGGAACAGGTGCTATTTACCGCATCCGATAAATACCTCATCCCAGGGTAGTGGTATTTACTGGGTGCTGTGACTGCGTCCTCACTGTCCCACCCACTTGGATTCAAGGCCGAGTGTTGAAAGTTTAGTGGTGGACTGGTCCAGGTGCCAGGTGATGATTCTTTAGGCCTTTTTTGATTTTAGTGAGACCCTCCATACTGAAGAGTATTCAGGTCTTATGAACCAGCACTAGAAATGCTTTCAAAAAGTGCATGGAATTATTTTGAAAAATGGGTGGCGTTCTTTCAGAAAGTGTGCAGAATGAAATCTATATCTTTTTAAAAGTGCACATGAATTTTATTACAAGACAAAGGGCGTGAAATTCCGCTCCACTTGTTGAGTTTGTGGAGTTTTCCCTCTCTGCGTAGCACGCGGCGTTCCGAAGAACTCCACAGAGCAGTTTTTTAGGTCTCGCCTGACCCAGTGCATGCGCTGGTCTGGCGAGACTTATTGAGAGGGCTCCAAAAAGTGCTACCAGGCCAGCCTAGAGCTACAGTGCATGAGCGCGAGCGCGCGCCACGCTTTACCGCGATTACTTTCACTTTCACGGCCTAACGGCCGCTTTGATGTTTGATCATGATCGCGATCCCTTTCACTTTCGCGGCCGCACGGTGGCTTTGCATAGCCAATAGGTCTCGTTTTCGGGACCTTATAAGTATTTAGTTATGCAACTGTTGCATAGCTAAACACTTATAAGGTCACAAAGGCGAGATCTATTGGCTATGCCAATGCTTGTTTTCTTTGCTCACGGAAGGGTCGAAACAGGAAGCTCCAGGCATGGACAGGCATGTGGGGCCGGGTTTGGGAGGAGTAGTTTTTAGGGGTGGGGTTGCCTTTAGGACTAAGGGCAAGGGGGTGGGGTACTTTTGTGAAGTGTTTTAGGACTCAGGGTGGGGGTCGGGCTTGTTTAAAGGGCCGGGGCTGGGTTTGTTGGGGGAGGTTTTAGGGGTCAGGGCGGGTGGTTGGGGTGCTTTTTTTAAAAATGAGGGCAGGATTTTAGGCCTCAGGGCAGTGGAAGGGGTTGGGGTAGCTTTATGGACAGTGTGGGGGTAAGTTTTAGGGCTCAGGGTGGGGAAGGGGCTGGTGTTGAGGTCGTTTATGGTAGGGGCAGGGTTTTAGGCCTCAGGGCAGGGGTAGGGGAAGGGGTCGTTTTAAGGACAGGGCAAGTTTTAGGCCTCAAGGCGAGGGGCGAGGTAGGGGGATAGAATTTCAGGGCTTAGGGTGGGGAGACAGGGTTAGGGTAGTGGTGACCTTAACCACGCATACCCCTTACCAATCATGCCTTTACAACGAAATTGCGTGCTAGAAGCTTGCATGGTGAAGGAATGCGTGGCTAATACACATTCATGGTTCGGGCTGCGTGTTAGAGGCTTGCATGGTTTAGCCAAGCATGCGTGTCTCTGTCGTACAACCATATGAAGGCAAATTAGATCCAAGAACACGAGCTAACAATTGTTATTTTAATCACGCAAACCATTTGCTCAAGTGACTTAAGGTGCTTTGAGTAGATGGGTCAAAGAGGTAATGGCTTTGGCAGAGGTGGACACAAGATGTTTTTGGGCTCTTTCAGCAAGTGTGCTACGGCTTCAAAAGTCTTTTGGGCTGGGGCTAGATTAGAGCACCTCCTGAAATCAGTGGATTGCCCCACATTTTCAACTTTTAAGACTTTTTGTAATAAAGCAATGCCGCATGCACCAATGACAGTTGTGGACATTCTTTGAGCTTGCATGATAAGACTGACCTGTATTGTAATAAAATGGCATATTCCCCTGGCCAGTTGCTGAAGGAGAGCCCTGAAAGAGACCAATGTTATCCACCGCTAAAATTTCTACCCGCCCTGGTAATGAATGGGTCATAACAGTTCCTTTTGGATATTCTTAGTGCCAATCTCAAATAATTGGACGAAATGCCCAGAACGAAGCCTTCATCCCGGAGAGACTCAACGTTCTCTTATGGAGGGTTCACCAATGAAAAGAAGCCATGTGATTGCTTCCTGTTTTTTTGTTGCTATTGTTGCTGTTTCGGTTTTCACATGATGATAGACTTTTGATCATCAAGAAAAGAGGAACTTAATGACGGACTTTTCCTGTTTTTAGTGTTCCTCGTGTTTCTTCTTTGTTGTTACTTCCTACCCACTGGAGAAGGATTATGGGAAATGTAGTATGCTTTACAGGTGCTAAATAAATTAACAGTAGGAAAAGAGACTGCATAATATTTACACCCTTTGTCTTTAATACAATCAGGACTCTCCATCACCAACTGTCTTGGAGAATCTGCATTTTGTGGCACTACCTTTAATTTCAATGTATATGTCTCATCACTTGGCCCTGGCTCGTTGGATAAATTGCTTATTAAAATATACAGCATCATTAAATATGCCATTGCCTCTAGATACTTACCTTGGCTCCATACTTGAATTAATTTGTGGTTCTTTAAATTTGTAAAAAAGCCTACATTGGAAAATATTTTTAGAGGAGTGTAGGGTTGTTTTAAAGTGAGTGTAGAGGTTCTTTAGGCTTTTAGAATAATTGTGTCCATAATTCTTTGACGAGGTGTTCAGAATACTTTCAAAAATGTTACCTCATTTTTGTAAACAGTATGAAGAATACTTTTTTAAGGCAAAAATGTATTTGAAAAAACACGCGAAGGGGCAGATTTACAATCCCCTTGCGCCACTTTTGCGTCACTTTTAACATGGGAAAAGTGACGCAAAAGTGGCGCAAGGGGCTTGTAAATCTGCCCCAGAATGCTTTGCAAAGTGGACAGAAGTCTTTAACAACAGGAGAAATGTACTAAAAAAACTGGATTATTTGAAAACTTTGGGAAAATGACTTCAAAAGATCAAATTCCCGATAAAAAGTGAGCAGATGCTTCCATAAAAATATGCAAATGTTTTTTCAAAAGTAGTGTTGCAGGTTAGTTCTATTCTGATGGGAGGCGGTCCGTAAACAGCGCTATTTTGTCCTGCCCTACGATCCTCTATACTACACTATGCCCTTTCATAGAAAGGCAGCCAGGTATGATGATGTGACACCTCTAGCTAAACTGGAGTAAGAATGAGGGGCCTCCTTTACTATAAAATGATGTGGCGCCGCAAGCCATTTTGCTGCGCTGAGCTGCGTCATTTTAAAAGCACAGGGATGCGTAGTATTAACAACAATATGACAGGGATGCCTAGGGTAGCTATGCGCTTTATAAGTGTTTCTTTCATTCATTAATTTCATTCATGACACATCCCTGTGCTTTCCCCTGCGCTGGCGCACAACTGGCTGCCATTAACTAGCACAGGCACCCTGGCGTCATGTTGCAAGCGTGCCTGCATTGCGGGGATGATTGTTTTTGTGCAGGAAGGGGCACCTTCCTGCACAAAAACAATCATTGATGACATTTACTTTCTATGCGTGCTGCACATAGGGAGAGGAAAAACGAGGAGACATAAAAGTATTCCTCCTCATTGCGCCACTCCTAAGCCTTCCCTGGGGAGGAGTAAGATTTGGACGTATTCCCAGCTTTACAAAACAAGGTAAATCTTGGAAGGTGTCAGGTTCCCTGATTGTTGCGTGGGAGCACCCACAGCAACATCCATGGAATGCTCCATTTGCACAGAGTTATCCCTGAAAGGGGACGATATTTAAAAAGCTATGAAAAGTCTCCAGGGTAACTTTACGTGACCTTGTAAATATGGGCAAGCCTGTTCCGCCCTTGTGCATTAAAAAAATGTTGCACTGGCAATACAATGTGCCTGTAAATGAGGACCGTGGGCTTTATAAATAGTAGCGAGAACAGCACAGTCTTCCTTAAAGTTGGCAAACGACCCCCATCAGTACATAGGGACGTTTTCCACACATACACACGACTCCAGAGTCATACCAGGATAACACCAAGCCTAGAAGGAGCATGTGGGTTGTTGGCACCACAGGGCCTTTCGTCCATGGCACTCTCCTCACGCAGATGCTTGCAAGCGCGACCAAGTGACTGGCAGCCACAGTCAGTCCCTCAGGGCCCGCAGTGCGGCCTACATCAACTATGCCCTGTGAAGCTGTGTCTAGCCTTTAAATAAATTATCAGACCTCTTTATTTCAATTGGCCCGGGAGCCCACTGTGACAGCGAAATGAGTCAAGAGTCATGGCGCCCCAGCTCGCTTCCCAGCTGGAAATATCGAGGCCCATAATTGGCTCTACGACGACAGCGACTGATCCAGTGCATGCGCCACTTCTATGCTGAACCAACCCCTCCTGGTTTGGAAAGGTGACATATGCTCGTCTATTACTTTTAATTTAGAGAGCCCACTGCAAATACAGTAGCTTCTAAGCGCTTTACCGCGTCAGACGCTGACTGCTCCAGGAAGCGCTCGTGATATTACACAATATGATGAGAGCCTACGGCAACATTTTGCAAGGGCGCCTAAAAGTTGGCTGGCTCCCCATAAATATACAATTGACCTGGGTTGAGTGGTGGCCTCCAGGCTTCTGAAAAGCCTGATTCATGGCAAGTGCCGCTGTCACTGCTCTCTGGTGTTGTCAACCGTGCAGATCTCGCCTCCATCTGAGCCCTCTCCAAAGATGCTGCTTGAACCCACCAGCACCACAGGACATAAGCCATCCTAAAGGCAAGATGCCACGCTCAACACCCTTGTTATAAAGGTCCCATCTAGGCATTGCCCTCTCCTGAAACTGTGTCTGACTTACACATATATGTTTGGTATGACCACTTGCATGCTTGTGTCACCAGTCACTCAGCCCTGACATGGCAGAGCACCAACCAGGGGACCTCTTTGTATCTAAGCGCTAGACATAGACATGGCACTGTATCTGGTAGAAAGGCATCAGGGTCCAGAATTCCTATTAGCCAATATAGCTCTGGAGCTTTTTCATGTGGCTGTAATCTATATAAACGTATTTGACTGCCATTCGGACTATCCCGGGGCAGTGGCGTAAGTCAAATGATGCACCCCTCCCTCCCCCCAGATCAAAATGTGCTGTGGGACCCAGCAGTCTCCATTATCTAACAGATATTGCTTGGTCTTGGGTTCAATGATGGCCCCCTGAAGGGTTGCCCCCTCCACCCGCACCGCAGAGGCTGCAGTGGCCTGCGTTACGCCCTATCCAGAGGTGCATCAAGTCACTTTCGGGTGATGCAAGTGTCTACACTTGGAATAACACAGATTTTTCAGACAGACACATGCCAGGCAGAGAGAGTGTGCCTACACAGCCCACGGGCACTAAGATAACATACGGGTGGCAAGTGCTTGCCATATAAATACACTTCTCATATTATTACAATGAGCCTATGTTAAGTCCCTGTGGTCAGAAGGTTTTGTGACTAGGCTAGAAGAGCTGGCCTCTATTCGGTTCACACCAACACAGATTAAACAGATGATATGCAGTTGAATGACTCTGAAAGGGTGAGGGCAGAGTCAAACGCTTGTTGCTGTTTCTCTACCAGCCCTGCCGGCCTTTCAGAGGTACCAGCATGTCCGAAAAGAAGCACCTTCCCTTATATGCAGTTCTCTCTCTGGTGTGCGCTCACCCCAAAATGACTGTAGTTAGGGCCACTGGAATTATGTGGCATGGGAGGACCAAATTATGAGGCAGGGTAGACTAAATCATGTAACAACAAAAAGCTAATTATGCCACATAATATGGTACATTTTGTGATAGTATTACTTAATTCGCTTGCGCTTTTTACACTTTAACACTGTTTTGACAAAGGTTTCCGCTCAGTAGTACTAGTCTAACACTCAAATACATTAATAACCAACAAATAGGGGATCATCATCCTTTGCAAAGGGCCTTCCACTGTGCGGCAACACATGTTGCTGCATTTTTTGTTAACTGTTGATCCCTTTGAGCTGGAAACAACATTTTTTGTTAAAATATGCAGACTGTGCAGCAGGTGGTGGATTTTCTGGCAAGTGTGGCAAACCGTAATTATGTGGAAAATGCCACCACCACCAAATCACATAATTCCAGTGACCCAGAGTATAGTCAATCACAGAATTATGCCACAGTGAACAATCATCCACATATGGGAATAGGACACGTTACAATGAAAACTTTTACAACACATGCCTTTACAATGTGGTTTTTACATCGCAACATCCATTACAACGCATGATTTTACAATGCATGCCATCACAACGCATTTTTAGAAACTACACTTACAACACATTCCATTACAACGCATACCATTACAATGCATAACATTATAACGCATAATACTTTTAGGGCAACAGTAGTGTAAGTGTTGGATAGTGTAGGGGTAAAAATGACTATTCCCACTCCAGTGAGTGCAACAGTAGGGTAAGTGTTGGATAGTGTCGGGGTAAAAATTACTATTCCCACTCCAGTGAGTGCAACAGTAGGGTAAGTGTTGGATAGTGTAGGGGTAAAAATGACTGTTTCCCTTTACTTACTTTATAATGCGCTGTACTGGCATGCATTGTAGTGACATGAGTTGTAATGGCTACATTGTAATGGCGTGCGATGTAAAGGATGTTGCGTTGTAATGACTGCGTTGTAAAGGTAGTGTGTTGTAATGACTGCGTTGTAATGGTTGTTTCCCACCTATGGCAGTAACTGCCTCTTAATGGCGGGACATAAGATGCACAGCATGAAAATAAATACATTTGCACAAATAATGAATAGTTAAGCAAGAGACCCAGGAACAGCTCGACTAAAGAAGAGCAGGTAGTGAACTGGGCAGAGAGGATGCTCCCTGTAGATCTTCTACCCGGTGAAATTTGCCATTCCTGTAATCTATGCAGAATTAGAACAGTGGAATGTGGAGCACTCCATTGAATACAATAGAGTGGCTGAGGGACAATAATGTCTGGTACAGACCTTCTGCTCAGTGGAATACTCTAACCGCGTTACAGCACTTCGGCCTTGGGCTATACTGGTTGTTAAAGGCCCTCTGCTTCATTAAATAACTCCAGAAGGGAACCTTTATCAACTGGCATAGCCCTCAGCAGTAAGCTATAATATTGAACTTTATGGCTTCTGGTACTGCTATATTGCAGCAAGTGTGTCATTCTCTGCTTCCCAGCAACAGAAAAAAGAAATGAGTAAGTTCAGCCGTGTTGGACATAGTTCCTCCACCAAAAACAAGCATTTATTAAGTAGCATTAGAACATGGAGTCCTTGGGCTAACCAATTTAAATGTTCACTGGAGGGCTCTAACTGTTAATAAATGCATGTATTCCACAACTTTAAAGTTAGTGATGTGGTAATGTTTCCCATCCTATAAGAAAGTGATCCTCACAGCTTGTTTCCAGGGGTGGGCATAACTCGTATAGTTTGCTGTGCTATAATTACTTGGAATTTTTGCAAAATTATGAGGGATTCTGTGTATTTATGTGAGAAGTGTGATTCAGCATTTAGCGCTCTTTCAATTGCGCAAAAATGTCCCCTCACATCCAAAATGGACATAAAAATGCATTTTGCACTAAGAAATAACGCCAAATGGAACAGAACATGAATTGCAGTGTCCAAAATGGATGCACGGATGATTTTTGAGCTATGAAAATTGTACTAAATGCAAAACAACACAAACAGCAGTGGGAGCAGCTGCGTGCGTTCGCTAAATTCATTGTTTCTGTGCTTATTTTGCCCCAAAATACTCTTAAATATGCGAGAAGACATAATCGAGTAATTACTGGTAATTCTGCATCAAAGAGTGAAGCAGAATTAAAGAAATTACTCAGATGACTTTGGCGTAACTAACATTACTCCAAGGTTTTTTTAGTTTTTCAGTTGCTTCTCAACTCTTCTAGGTTAATCATTATTTTCACACTTCCACCTCTGTCAACCATCGCTACTTAGAAAGTACATTAGGCAAAAGCACAGTGTCAGTGGTAGCTTCTTTATACTAAACAGAAGGAGTTTGCTAAACAAGCCCCCCTCTCAGTTAGCTTTTGGAAGGTTCTGGGAGCCAAATGTTGAGGTCAAACGTTCTGTTTATAAGAGGTGTCGGCAGCCCATCCCTAACGCAGACACCTTCAACGCTGCTGAGCACAGACACTAATGAAACGTAAAACGTGCTGTTAGAAGATCTAATTTTACACCAGGCGCAGGCGTGTAAACTGGAAGATAACATGTTCTAATATTTAATTGTGTAAGTTCATTTTACAGTCAATAAACGTATTTAGTAATAGATATATTACTACATTTCCACTGAATAAATAAGGAAAAGACAATGTCTACATACATCTTTCTGTAATTTTACATTTTTCACACTACTTCATTGACAATAAAAGTTCCAAAATTGAAAACATAATCAATACACACTAAATTAACCCCACACTCCCTTCTTCACACACACTGGGCCATATGTACAAGGAAGTGGCAGAGCGTGTTGTTAGCCTCCTTGGCTTAACGCCTCACTCCACCACTTCCGGAACGTAAGGCTGCACCATATTACAAGAATGTGGTGCAGTCTTGCGTTTCCCCCTACGATGGCGCTAAGTTTAACAACTTAACGCCAACACAGGCACCCTTGCATCAGAGTGCAAAGGTGTCTGTGTGCAGGGAACGTTTGTTTATGTACAGGAAGGTGCTCTTTCCTGCACATAAACAATCCTAAAATGCCATTTTGTAACTTTCATGGGTGCTGCTTCGTGCAGCACACTTGAAAGTTACAAAATGGAATTTTTTAAAAAGTTTGATTTATGTACAGGAAGGCACACCTTCCTGTACATAAGCAAACCATGACATTTTGCTTTTTCCATGTGTGCTGCACAAGGCAGTACACATCGAAAAAGCAAAAAAGAGGAGAAATAATGCTTTTCTCCTCATTTCGCCATCTTAAGACCAGGATTTTCCTGTTCCTAATTTTGGCGCTGCCTCCTATGTACACCACCCTTGTACATAGGGGCAGCGTCAAATGCAATCGGTGTTGCGGTGAAACGCCCACCACAACACCCACTTCACGTCCCTTTCACGCTAAGCATAGCGTGAAAGGGTGCCTTATGTACAAGGCAGCGTTAAGCCACGTTAAGTGGCTTAACGCTGCCTTGAACATAAGGCGTAGACCCTATCGCCACAGGAACGTTACAAAAAGTGATGTTCCTGTGGTGATAGGGGCTTGTACATATGGCCCACCATATCTCTCAAACAATTAATCATGGATAACAATACCCCCACGATCATTTAACTAAAATGATCTGTAAACCAGGATGTGTTTTTCAGATTCCGGTTTTGCACATTTACAAATTCGACACCCCCCTTGTTCCCTCGGTATACCACGCCAAGCGCCCACTGTGTTTTTCATGCCCTGTCGTAGCCAAGATACATGTTTTGCCAGGGTATTTGCAGAATCTAAGTATGTAGGAAATTACCGCATACCTTAGTTAGAATTAAACTTGTGCGATTATTTGGTTGATAGATGTTGCGGATTCATCAGTTTCTATAGCTTCAAAGTACTTATCCATTTTCAACGAAATGCAATGTAGGCATCAGAGCCTGTCTATGCTGTTTCACAAATTCTTCATAAATCTGCCCACTGAGACCAATCTTATTTGGATAAATTGGAAACCAAACTCAAAAGAAATAATACACCACAGGATGTGTTGCATAGCACCATGAGGTGCGCAAGGGGCATTTGGTCCTGCCTTGTATGTCCCTGGGACACTTTGTTGTGACAGAAGCAGCCACACATGTTTGAACAGCCCATTCTGTGTTAGGGATCGAGCAAGAGTTTCTTTTTTTAACCCAGGTGATCCCAAAGGGATATTCTTTGCATCAGATGTGGCATCTTGCAATTGAAGGACCGCCTTAGCTCCTGCACCACATCATATTACGGATTCAGGCACAGTAGCCCCCAAAAAGGCTCTCTTTGAGATGGAGGTATGGGGGCCAGAGGGATCCGGCCAAGCATTCCAGGGCAGGAAGTAGTAGTCACACACTGTACCTGCATGTGAGAGATCACTACAGAATATTGAAAATAAAGAAAAATCTGTGGTTTCATTTCACCATGCCATCTTTCACTGATACATTCTTCCAGGCCAAGCATGAAATGTCAGACTTGCTCCTGTGCTGAAGCAACAGGATTTTTTCCTGTAATCAAGCTGAGACCGGGACATTGTGCCGGCCCCAGAGGGCCCGTAGGCTTAATTTGACATGAACAACATCAGCGGATGTAGATTTTCGCTGCCGAAAAAAGCTTGAAAGTGCTTTTAATTTTTGGGCATCATGGGATGGATGCAAAACAAATGGCCCTTATGCAATCAATGATACTAATTTCGGTGAATAAACTTTGTTGACTGGTCTTGGTGAATAAATGCTGAGCCTGGTATTATATGACACTAGTGCTCTTGATACTAGCTGTAGTCCTATATTACTTAATGTCCCAAACGACCAGCTTTGTTTACTAAAATGCCAATATACTTACAACCTTTCACAGACTCACATTTCTGACCACTCAATGCCCATGCTCTTCTACATCATGCTTTACCAAGATGCATTACTTGGGTATTAGACCTGCCATCTTTGGTGTGGTCTTCCCTCAAAGATTTTGCCTTCAAATCTCCTGTTTTCCCAATTTTGTTTTGTTGGCATTAGGACTCTGTGTACTTTACCACTGCAAACCAGTGCTAAAGTGCTTGTGCTCTTTCCCTAAAACAAGGAGCAATTGGCTTATACCTGATTGCCATATTTAGTTTGCAATTAAGTCTCTAGTATTTGGTTCTATATGTGCCGAGGGCCTGTATTTTAAATGCAACTAGTGGACCAGCATCACTCATCATGCCATCCAGTTAAGTAGTGCTTTACAACATGTACCAGGACTGCCAATGCACCCTGTGGTTCAGTTTTAAACTGCAAATTTGACACAAAAAAATTAATCTTTTGCCAGGCCTAAAACTTCCTTTCCCATACGTATATTTTACCAGAAAGGTAGGCTTTAAAGAGCCCATATGGCAGGATGCAATGTATTTAAAAAGTAGAACATGTGTTTTTAAGTTTTAGGTGTCCTGGTAGTGAAAAACTCCTCATTTTGTGTTTTCACTACTTTAAGGCCTATCTGTGCCATTGGATAGCATTGGGTTACCTTATTTCAGTCAATAAGTGCTAACTTTGGATTGGGAGCAGGTGAAATATCATGTTTGGGCTCAAATGAATTATAATTGTAATTCCTCTTTAATTATAAAGTCAGATTTTAAGCCACAATTCTGAAAATGTCACTTTTAGAAAGATGGCATTCTCCTGCCCTAACCATTTGGTGCTGGCTCCCAGTATCTTGGGGCCAAATGACTGTGCATATGTTAGCTGTTGGTATTTGTGTATTTTTCCCACTGAGATAAAGTGGGACTAAGTGTTGGCAGGATTGCCCCCCCTGTCTGGATGGTTGGGGGTGGAGCTGTTCCCCTCCCCATTTACTTTTCCAAGGACTGCCTCCAGCATGCACACAAAGGAACCTGACACTAGCTGTTTGTCTCCCAGACTTCTTGGAGCCTTGCCAGGGGAAGGAAAGAACTTTCCAGAACTAGATGTGAGGGTAGCCTAGATGATTCCCCCACTTCATAGTCTATCACCATATATACACATTGGACCCTCAGAGCAACTCTTCAGTATATTCCTGAACCTGTGGAAGATTTCAGAAGGACTGCCTTGACCCCAGAGGACTGCCCTGCTGCTTGAGACCTGCCTTGGTCCCCAGAGGACTATCCTGCTTCTACCAGGTAACTGTCCCGCTGCTTGAGGCCTGCCTTGCTCCCCAGAGGACTGTCCTACTGCTAGAGGCCTGCCTTGCTGCTTGAACTGAGGATTACCAGAGTGATTACAATGGCTTGTTGGCTGGCCTCCTGTGTGAGTTACAGGGATATAAAAAGCTTGAGAGACTTTGAACCCTGCACCTGGCCTCTGCTGGAATGAGTCCTAAACTCCAAGAGCTGTCCCCCAGAGGCCCTTGGAAATGGTGTTAGAGGTGATGCTCCTACCTAACCCTAAAATTTGGGATTTGGAAAATTGTTCACCAAAAAGATGGCTGGCATCCACCTGCTGGCCAATCCACCCGAGGTGGATCGCCAGTCAACCTGAGTTCACAGTAGCTCCTGCTAAGTTCTTCTCTGCAGCAGTAAATCCTGTTCAGCAGGTCCTCCAAGCAATGCTATCCAGCCTTGTGGAGCCCTCTTCAGCTACGGCTTGCAGCTTTGTCCCACTGGAGATTTTTGACTTCCAAACAGTTGTGTAAGTCTGAAGGTAAAAATCTTCACAAGGACTAATGGCGACATGCTCCTCATTGACGATGACGATCTCCTTGGCCTGGAAATTCAGCTTCTCCCACTCTGAGCTTTTTCCCGCTATTGTTGAGGGCTTCACCAAGACTTTGCCCAGTGCTCCCCGGCGATGACGAATTCCTCCTTGGACACAGCTTGCTGGCTTGCCCCACTGAACTCTAACTTCTCCTGGACTTTTTTTCAGTAGTATTTCTAAGTCTAAAGGTAAGCTGAGCCTGGGTCCCATCCACCGCATGTATCCGAACCAAGCTCCATTGCGGTCAGCCTTAACTTTTGACTTTGTGCAGGTCTCGCACAGATACGCGTGACAGAGGCTTTGATCTTTTAATCTCTAGATTTGACTAAACAATTTAAGAAGTCATAACTCTGGTACTACTGATTGGATTTAATTTGTTTTGGTGTCATTTTATTTATTGAAACGTTCACCATATTTCTATATTGTATGGGATTTTTTTTTTGCTGTATTTTCACTTTATTAGGATTTGTGTGCTGAATAGATACTTCACATGTTGCCTCTAAGTTTAGCCTGACTGCTTTTGTGCCATGCTACCAGAGGGTTAAGCACATGTTAATTTAGTATATTTTCACTTTATTAGTATTTGTGTGCTGAATCAATACTTCACACGCTGCCTCTAAGTTTAGCTTGACTGCTTTTGTGCCATGCTACCAGAGGGTTAAGCACATGTGAATTTAGTGACCTTTGTGGTGCGCCCTGCCAAGGATTGTAGTTGTTGCCTGAGTGGGGCTTCCACACCCCTCAACCAATAACCCCAATTTCTTACTTAGGGGTTGCTGAAGATTCAGTGTTAGTGTAATACATTCCGTAAGGTCAAAAAAGTACTGAACACCCATTGCAGACCAGTAGGCATGTGGTTCAGGAATACTATGTCACCCACCTATCATCTTTAGGTACTCACTTCGGTCTTCATTGTGACCCTCACACAAACACTGTTTGCATCAGAATCAGGATAATATCTCAGGTGCAAATTGCATGAATTTTGCAGATAATTAATCCCTGGCACAAATTGTATGGGCAAACGCTGGCTTTGTGCACCATGAACGAGGTGAAAATAAATGAAAGCAAGATGTCAACCCCCATTCAGAGGTCTAAAATTCAGAATGGTGTGGTAATCATGCACCAGTTGATTACCACATACCACAGTATCACAATATAGAGAGATGCAATCTTTGCCTTATTTTCTTCATGGTTCCTGATCAATCATTTTGATTGACACACAAATATTCAAATGAGATTGCTTATATTTTATACAAGGTCTCTTGGGGTACCCGTCTCCATGAGCTTTTTCCATAGCAATTGTTGGACTTGGCTCTCTTGGCAGGGTCATCCCCAAATGTTTTGCCTTTAATGTCCTGTGTTCTGAACCCATTTTTGGTGCCTTGTTAGTATCTGTGCACTTAACCACTGCTAACCAGTGCTTACGTGCTTTTGATCTCTCCTTTAAACATAGTGAAATTGGTTTACACCCACTTGGCACATTTCATTTACTTGTAAGTTCCCAGTAAAGTGGTACTACATTTGTCCAGGGCCTGTAAATTAAATGCTACAAGTGGGCCTACAGCAGTTTTTTTTGTGACCCACTTAAGGAGCTGCTTTAAAAATGTCTGAAGCCTGTCATGTCTGCCTGTGTGTACAGTTTTAAACTGCCTTTTCGACCTGAAAAAATAAGTCTTTTGCTAGGCCAAATCCTTCCTTTTTAAAACACTTAAATCACCTCTAGACAGCACGTATGGCAGTGTACAGCGTATTGAAAATGTTTGACATATACTTTTAACTTTGACATGTCCTGGTAGTGAAAAACTCTTAAATTCAGTTTTTACTACTGCAATGCCTGCCTCTCCCATGGGATAACAATGAGTTACTTTATTACATTTAATAAGAGGTAAGTTGCATTTGGGAGCAGGTAGGAACTTTGAGTTTGGTCTCTAACTAATTGTAATTTAAAACTCTCTTTAATGGTTAAATTGGATTTTAAATCACAATTCTGAAAATAACACTTTTGGAAAGTTGGCATTTTCTTGTCCCAACCATTGTGTGCCTGCAGCTTGTGTCTTGGTTCACATGACTAGGTATAGCTGCAAGTTGGTATTTGTGTATTGCACCCAGAGAGTGAGACAAAGGGGGAATAGGTGTTGGCAGGATGGGTAATCTCTGACTTGATAGGGTGGCAGAGCTGTTACCTACCACACTTGCAGATCACAAAGACTCTGCCTCAGCACCTTCACAAAGTGTATCACAATGGTCTTTGGGGCCCCAGGCAAGCCGCGGCCAGGGCAGGGAGGCAGGAAATTCCAGACACCTCTGTAGGGGGAGGGTCTAGAAGCTTTCTCACTTCAAAGTAGGCAGGCGTATAAGTATTGGACCCTAAGAAACAACCCTCAGTACACATATGGACAGACCTGAAGAAGACTCAGAAGAAGGACTGCTGAGATGTTCTGCTGTAAGGACTGCTATCCTGCTGCCCTGCTGTCTGAGTGAGCAGGACTGGATCTGCATCTTGAACCCAGGACCAGCAGAGTGAGTCCAAGGGCTAGTTGGCTGGCCTCCAGATCAGACCATCAAGCACAGAAAATACTTTAACCACCCTAAACCATACACCTGGACTCCGCCTGCTGTGAATCCTGCCCCCCAAAATGGTTCTACCCTAGTCCTGGACACCTGGAAGTGAGCCTGAGAATGCTCTGCCAGACCAACTGTGGTCCTAGCAGAACCGAACTAGCGCAACGCATCGCAGCTCCATATTGGAACCGCGGCTGTCTGACACATTCCAGACGAAGGCCTCTCTTTGCAGACACGCAGATCCTTGGAACTGCTGTTACTTGACACATCCTCTGCGCTGGACCTCGCAACGCTCCATAACCAGGATCTAAGATTCTTTGTTCAGTGAGTCTAACTGGGTCCCTGTATCTGGCCCTAGCTCCATTGTGGTCTGTCTGAACTTGTGACTTTGCCCTGGTCCAGCACCTCCAGATAACCACTGTCACGCTTTGTACTTTTAAGCACTATGTTGATCCTAAATCTTTATAAAATGGACAATTCATTAATTGGATTTTTGGTATTTAGGTGTCAAATAATGTATTACATTTTACTCTATTTTTCGAAATGGTGTGGGATTTTTCTTGTGTTGGGTTTTCACATTATTACTGTTTGAAGTGCTGCATAAATACTTTACACATTGTCTTTACGTTAAGCCTTACTGATTTTGTATTAAGCTACCAGAAGATTGAGCACAGGTTAATTCAGGAGTTTGCTTGTGTTTCACCCTGACGAGAATCTCAACTAATAATCCAATTTCCTACAGCAATAATCTATTAACTGGGTCAAATTGTGTGGTATAGTTTACAAAAGCACACTGTAGTGGAACAATCCCGACCCAAAGACTCGTAAAAGCCATTAAAGTTAGAGCACTAATACCAGTAGCGGTCCGTGGAGGGAGTTCGGTAGGGCAGAGAGGCGAGGCGGGGGAGGGGCAGGGTGGGGAAATGTAAACACTGGAATATGGATGAACAGAGGTAAGTACACATTTAAATGAATAAAACAAATTCCTTTGCGCGCGCCGCATGGCAAAATGCGATGGAGCGCGCTCAACGAAATTCATTTTATTTATTTAAATGTGTACTTACCTCCGTTCATCCATATTCCGGTGTTTACATTTCCCCACCCTGCCCCTCCCCCGCCCCGCCTCTCTGCCCCACCGAACTTCCTCCACGGACCGCTACTGACTAATACAATGCATGGGAATACCATATGTGAATCCCATCTGCCTGGCAAACAATAACCTTGTTATATATATTCCACTTGTTGGTATGGTTCGGCAACTCTCTGGCAAATACCTTGTCTCAGAGACTTAAAAATATAAGAAGTCTATATCTAGAAGGAGTAGATTCACTACCCTCTGAGAAGATTTGGTGACTCCACACTCTTGTCGATAAATCTGGCTTCATGAATGTTTGAAATATAATTTTTTTATATCGTTATAGCTCTTGTAATGTGACACTAACCAGCACTGGGTAGCCTCAGAGGACGTGGAGACAGGTATACAATTAGCAGTCAAGGCAAACAGATTAAAGAAGAACTAGAAGCCATGTATGCTGACTGTGGGTGGTGAAGCCTTGGAGCGAGCTAATATTCAGGAGTTGAACTCTGATTAGCATCGGCTGGTTGTAGATGTCTACTGAGCAGGAGCTGCTCCTCCACGAGAGCAGAAGAGCGCCACCCCACTGAAAAAATGCCCACAGAGCTGACAAATAAAATGGTAATAAAGTTTACTTTTTAACATTTTATTATTCAGCAACCCGTCCTCAACCGGGTGTCAGGACGGGGCGAGGCAATTGCTGCTGAGTGGCAGCAGGGAGCTTATGACAGCCAGCCAGACATGCACATTTTAAACTTCTCTAACCTAGCTGTCTTAGACAGCTTAGTTAGAGAAAGCGCAGGTCTCCAGAGCTCTTAAGAGCACTGGGAGAGGCTTCTCCCTCCAATCCTGATGCTTCTCTCATGCTGTGAGAACAGCGCCAGGATTGGGTAGTGCAGTTTCTTGGGTCATCACCATTCTGGTATTACCAAGAGGTACTCTTCTTTCGAGATCATTCAATTTTCAGTTCAATCAGCAGCCTTTCTCCTGGTGAAACCCTCTTACTCTCAGAATACTCACCATGCGTTCTACCCCTCACTAGGAAGCTACTATTGACAGAGTAAGCATACCAGGCATAGAAACCACACATACTCCTTCTCACAAAGAATGGAAGCTAACCTCACAGCACTGCGCTGAACTAACCCACATTTTGCTTAGATAGTTGGTCTTCAGTCTTGGAATGGTCCTAAACTTCTAGCTGCAATGCATACATTGAGCGGTGGGCAATTATGCACCATAATGCCTTCTGGCCCATTGATTAATGCTACAACAGGGTCGTACATTTTGGTCTCTGCTAGTGCAATAAGTACGAGTGTGTTGAGACTCTATTGTGAATATATTACACATCCAAGAACTTTAAAAAATACAATATTATTGAAAAGCTGCGAGTTGGTATTTTTACATGCCCGGTCTATATAGCAGGATAGAGACTAGATGCTGGCCAATCAGAATAAAGATCCGCAGTCTAATTGGAATGTTGAAAGCAGGAAGAAGCAAATCGGTTTGCTTCGAATGCATTGGATAGCTACTGACCCAGGCACACAGCTGAATGAAGCTTTCTCATAGGAACAATTGCGCACTAGTGCCCAGCTCAGTTGTACTCATTGTATCGACACTGGAAAGGCGAGAGGCTTAGTAGGCCCTAATGTTTGGTCTCCAGAATACATCCAAAACCTTGCATCGAGAACACAAACGAGTGAGCTATTACAATTACAACACACACCCGCACATGATTACACATATAACCATCAATAACCTCTTTTTTCAGGATTAGTTTCTCTGTGCAAATCTGAACCTAAATACACACTCAAAGGCATATAAACATGCACAGGCCTGTTCACATGTGTATGTGAAGTACTTATGCAGACAGGCAAAGGCACAAAGAAACTCTCTCTCTTTAAATATATAAATCTCTCACCCTCTCTTTCCCCCTCTGAGCCAGAGCCAACAAATTTTCAGGGAGAGCCGAGCCAGAGCCAAGCCGAGTCTGGTTCAGCTCTAAGGGCACATGCACAAGCAAGTCACGAAAATGTTTGGCAGGTAAAACTATGCAAAAACACCATATATAAATATGCTTCAGGCTCTCCAAAATTCAAAAAAGAGTAATTTTTCAATATGCAGAAGTGATTCAACTTAATACATCAGATAATATCACTGCTTTGAGATACATTTACTAAAAGTGACAGTTTTCAAACATGTACTTAAAAATATTCAGGCCGACCCACACCCCCGCCATACCCACAATTACATTAGTGAATTGGGAGGCACGCCATTTGTCATGTACACACTTTGGGCCTCATGTACGTAGCCGAATACCGGTCGGTAACGGCCGATTTTCGGTAATTATACCGTTACCGACCGGTATTTTGGCTTGTGACATGTAGGGGGCTCATTTCTGTATTCGGTAATTTACCGAATCGGTAAAATTACCGAATCGTTAATTTTATCGATTCGGTAAATTCCGAATACAGAAATGAGATGTAGGGGGAGTGTGTGGGTGTTGTTTGGAGTCGGTATTTACCACCAACTAATAGTTGGTGGTAAATAAAGTATGGATGTGTGAAAGCATTTCATAGCGCTTAGAAGTGTGCAATGTGGCAGACATACATGCCCTTAGGGCATGTATGTGTGCCACATGTGCACACATGGCCGAATCAGGGGTGCAACAGGGTGTCAATGTGACACCCTGCCACCCTTGCATGTGCTCCCCCATTACCGAATCGGTATTTACCGATTCGGTAATGAGGCATACATTCCCATCAATGGGAAGGTATGCCTCATTACCGAATCGGTAAATACCGATTCGGTAATTACCGACTCACTCCGATTCGGTAACATTTACCGAATTTTTACCTACATACACTTTACCGATTCTTAAATACCGAATCGATATGATTCGGTATTTTAGAATCGGTAAAGTGTATGCCACCTACATGAGGCCCTTTGTGTGGTCTAGATTCTTGCATACATCAACATTATAATCTATTTAAAATTAAGCAAAACAGAGATGATTGCATAGCATACACCCTGAACTCACATATTTGAAAATGCTTTCACTGCTATAAGAAAAAATAGAAGTAGTATGAAATAAAATATTTGCATAGGATCAGAAAAATTGGTCAAGTGGGAAAGCCAAGAAAACAAATCTAGGCTTTTTGATTTCTCATTGTGCCATGCAGCCACTAGATGGGCATCTCTTTCTCTCTGCTGCTTACATCAATGGTTAATGTTTTTTCATGTAATTCTTAGCTCATTAGGTTAAGGCATGGGTGGCAGGAGGAACCCGCATGAATGCTCAGGTCTATTTGGGCTCGAGTGTACAAGAGGGCCCTGGGCCAAGCCAGAGCAGGTATCTTGCTCCAGGGTGAACACATTAATCAATTCATGTACACCCAGGTACATTAGAGATTTGAAGCACACACAGACACCTGCACACACACATCATGCCGTGGTACGGCCCACTCCCTTCATCCCTCCTTATCCCCACAAACTGCTTCTCCAGCTTTATCCATCAAGTTCTCTCAACAGGTCTTCGTGTATGGATTTAAATCCATCTAATGTAAATTAAATACTTTGTACAAAAAGCGTATTAGATGCTCTCTTTCTGGGACGCGGAGAACAATGCAAGATCATTTATTGAATTGTAGTGGAAGAATAAAAGGCACCGTGGGATAAAAGGGTTTAGATAATTATGACATTTTATCTATCCTCCACCCCCTCGTTCACCATTCACCAGAATCTAAATAATTAAAAATAAAGCTTTTATCCTCTTATGACAAAAAGAGCTGGCGGCTGTCCCCAACCCCGCGCCCTGTGGCACGTGACAGCGTCCCCTTCACGAGGCGGATAATACTGCCTGTAGATGACAAAAAAAATACATATCCAGCGACCTAACAACCCAATCGAACACTTGAAACCAATGAGAAAGAAGGTCACGCCCGCTCAGACCCTGTGTGTTCTTTCCGCTATGTCCCATTGGTGGCTACTTGTGGCTCATGACTACCTTAGATACAGTGCACTGCAGTATTTAACATGCCCATTAAGGTACCACCCACAACCCATCCTTCTAAACATTCTCTTCTGAATCCTCTGCCCAGGGCTTTAAGTGGGATGAAAACACTAGGGGGTCTCTCAAAGGGGCGTGGCTGATGTGATTAAGGGCGTGGCTTAAAAGCACCTAAGCTGAAAATCTATGTTTAGCTTAATATTGCCACCCTACTGGTATTTTGCTACTTCTGTCATTACAGCCAGATATATAATATAGCAAGTACCATTACACTTACAGCAAGCCAGTACTGTTGGATTTGTCAATGGCTGTTAGTTGCATAACATGAATAACCAGCAACTATCGCTGCGTAATATAGCATATTAAAAATGCTTCAATTCTGATATGATGAGACTGTGAAAGAACTATAAGGAGTCTCTTTGAAGTTACATTAAAGGCAATGATGCGTGGTACTGCTGCAGAGTTAAGATGTCTTTTTTTATCCTGAGGGTGAGGGCAGAAATGCAGAGTCCGATAGAGAATAGTCTCAGCACCTGCTTTTTAGAACTGCCGGTACTGAGCACCAGCAAGGCCCGGCCCACTTAAAGCCCTGTCTCTGCCCCTTTCATGTTCCAGAATCATGCACTCTCTTTATGTTATGCTATCTTGTAGCATATAATGGTGTTTTATGTTACATGTTATTCTACATTTTATGAAGTCATTTGCTGTTATGCTACGTTATATAATGGTATAACTTTGGTGATATGTTTTACAATGTTATATATTGGTATGCTATGATTTTATACCAAGTTATTTTAGGTCGTGTTATATTTTATGTGACGGTGTCTTGCGTGTTATGAAACGTTGTATTATAGTATTAGAATGAACAGTTTGGTGTTCTTTGATTACATGACTTTGTATGTATATTTCAGGTGTTAGCTTTTATATGCAGTGGCGTATCTAGGCACTCTGCTTCCCGTGGACGTCCCTGCCTTTGCCGCATGTGGCCACGCTGAAGAGCAGTGGGGAGTGATGGCGATAAATTCTGAGTTTGCCGGCACTGCAGCAAACGCATGTAAAAGCGGGGTGTGGAGCCGCCCCAAAACTCGCCCCCCACCCTCTTGCTACGGCACTGCTGATGAGTGGTGGTGATACAAAAGACAATGGTCCTAGACCTATTATTAACAACCAGGGCAATAGGCCCTTACTCAGTTATATCATTCACTTAGTTAAGAGCTACAAAGGGGTAAATTGGGTAGCTCACAATATTAAATACAATATTTCCACATAAACAGTAACAGAAGGCAACAACCAAATTCAAAATCACCATACATTTATTTTACACATTCTTAACAATTGACCTTTATAGTTTATCGAGGTTGCTCCAGAGGGAATGTGCATATAGCAAGGGTGCTGAAGGGTGAGTGAGTGAAAGAAAGGGTACAGAACGTAGTGACATGAAGAATTTAAATAAATTCACATGGGGACCGGTTGTCAATCACCGTCCAATGAAGCCTGGTCACGTTACAAAGTATGCAAACTCAAATATGCATTTGGAAATCAGACTAGAAACCAATTCATAGTGTAGCACGTGAGGGAATTGCGTGTCCCAGGCAATTAAACTGGGGGCGTCGACGTTTCGACCCGTCTGGGTGGCCTTAAGGGTAGTTTAAGCCTTGGCCGTGCGGGTCTTCATCAGAACAGGAGGGGCAACCTTGATGAGTGCTATACTTAATCGTGTTCCCGTTATTAATCAGGGGGCAGGATTCCTTTAATGGAAAACATAGGGAGTCAGGTACTGAGTTCCTGTGTCCCTTCGTGATGCACAGCTTTGAAAATACCCGTTAATTTGGTATCTTAAGGTAGAGCACAGGAACCGTTGGGAAACATGTGCGTGTCTCTAGGAGCTGGGGATAATGCCAAGCTTTAAACCGTTCTATTTGGCCGTCCGTGTGGCGTCTCACTATGCTGGTATGCCCCGCTACCAGCATAGTGAGACATATTTGAGTTTGCATACTTTCAATCACCCTTCAGCACCCTTGCTATATGCACGTTCCCTCTGGAACAACCTTGATAAACTATAAAGGTCAATTGTTAAGAATGTGTAAAATAAATTTATGGTGATTTTTGAATTTGGCTTTTGCCTTCTTTTACTGTTTATGTGGAAATATTGTATTTAATATTGTGAGCTACCCAATTTACCCCTTTGTAGCTCTTAACTAAGTGAATGATATAACTGAGTAAGGGCCTATTACCCTGGTTGTTAATAATAGGTCTAGGACCATTGTCTTTTGTATCAAATTTACACCCAGGTCCTCGACTATTGGGTCACCCCATTTTTTGTAATGGCTACCGATGAGTGGTGGTGGGCTGCAGCCAGCCCTGAGTGGCAGAGGGGATAATCCCACCCTCAGGCTAGGCTCATCTGTCTGTACTTTTCATCTTTGTGAAACTGCCAAAGTTTTTTTTCAATAAAGTATTCAAATGTGGGCGTATTTGTTTGGCAACTTCGCTCACAATTAAGAATGTCTTAATATGATGTCATGGCGTAGCCAGAGGGGGGGGTGAATTTTGGGGGCGGCTCCACCCCCGCTCTGTATCAAGCTTACCCTGTAAACTGGTAGGGACCAGAGAGTTCGAGGAAGAGCCCAGATGGCAAATGAATGCTGTAGGGCTTCCCCCACATCTGTCCAGGGATCAGATTCAGTAGCTCAGACAGCGGAGTTTTGCTGAAATTAAGAAAGGACACAAAGGATCAATTTGAAACTAGCTAGCTGCCCCTGTACCAGCATGCACCTTGTTCCACGGGGTAGGCTAGCCCCTAACAGGTTACCCGGTGATTGCATGGGGCAGCCGCCTTTGCCTCTGTGCACTGGCTTAAGGGGGCTCCTAACAGGCGGCTCGCGGTTCCTTCTGCCTCCCTGCTCACACTGTCACAGAGACCATAGCCTGGCCACCTGCATTCAAAGTGCAAAAGAGCAGAACTGCCAAGAACCAGTCACAGAATGGAACTGCTGGAATTTAAAGGGATTTTCGGCTACTTGGAGATGAGAAAGAAACTGTTTCAGATTTTTCTAACCGGAGTTGAAGCAAATCAACAGTTATTTGATTCATGGGTAGAGCTGGAGACATCTACATTGGGAGATCCGGAGCTGCACCCCCAATCAGTTGGGGTGATTCCGCCTGAGCGACCCCAAAGCCGAGGGTGTACCCATAAGTGACAGCATCACCAAGGCATAGCACCAAATGCTGGGCACCCCAGGGACGGAGAGGAAGGACAGCATGAAGATGCGACTAACAGATAGGTTTCCTGGGACCAATCGAGTCCTGTACTACCTCTCCAGTTATGGAGGGGAGCGAGGAAGGCAGGAAGTGGCTTGTGGATGGTTGGTCATCACGTCATGGCCAGCAGACCAAATGGATGAGAACAAGTAGAAGTGGGACCCTACTTACAAGACCAGAAGGAGGGGCTGCCTATGACCTTACACACAGCCCTCTAGTAGGGCAAAATAGTGAAGTATCTATCCATTCACTGGACCCACGAGAGATGTAGATAGGTTAGCCCGCCCCGTGCTTACAAAGAGTGCCCCTTATAGGGTCCTGATGCCCTATTAGGGCAGGTGAGAGAACCCCTAAAATCCACTTCTAAGAAGGTAACAATACCAATGGCAAGCCAGCAGTATGGGGTCTTCTACAACGTCACACTGTAGTGCAAGAGAGTCAATAGGGATGAAGCTGAAATTGAGCCAGGTGGGTTTTTCCACTTCCAAGAGCTATGTGTTTTCTGTGATTCAGGCATCTAAGGGGCCTTGGTCACTGCTGTTGTGTATATGTGAATGGATCATTTATTACTTTGTCTATGTGCAAGCGCCGTGTGCTCATACTGGCAGAAATGGCCTTCATATGTGGGGGAAATATGACAGAAAGCAGAAAGCAGTGCATTCAAAGTACCTTACCCAGAGAGGCACAGAGAGAATATTAAAAAGCGAGTGTTTCTTCATTACAGTGCAATGTACAGTCCTAAGTAATTTTTGGCAAACCCGTTTAATGGCAATTGCTTTTAAACAGTAGTTCATGCTGTGTTTTATTAGCAACAAGGCAAAATATTGCAGTGTGCATATGTTACTACTGCTATTCCAAAAGCTGTGCAATAACTGAAGCAGCACTTAAAATAAAGGATTTTTTGTATAGGAAAAAAATACAATAACGGTGCCTCTTGTGTCTCATTCTACCACAACATCCAGGCTTTTGGATTCCCTGGCCAGTCACAAAATCTCCCAACTTCAATAAAGGCCAATTCGCTTCAGTTCATCTCAACTTTCTATGTGTGGCTCGCCAGCGCAGCTGTCGCCAGACCATATGTGTTCAGAAAAAGAGCTTCCAGGATCACGACAAAGAGGGGCTTTGGCTCTGCCCAGATGTTGGTTTATTTAAGTACAGCTTTTGATTCGTTAAAAACTGTGTGCTTCCCCAGAAAGATTGTTTACCTACAACCAGCTGTGATCATGTGCTCTTCCAGATACTAGATCCAGGCGCTTTATCAAGCAAAGTTATTGTGTTTGACCTTTTGGTCACTCACATGCCACTGTGATCCTATCAAACAGCTTCTCTTCGACAATTGCATGTTTATGATGTTTATTCTTCTGTGGTTGCTATGTGTGAAAGATAGTGCTGAGTACAGCAGGGCTTTATTGATTATGGTGGAAAGTCAATGACCAAGATTCTAAGGTAGATCTCTTTGTGAAATGAAATGAAATGAAAAGTGAGGTTTGTATAGCGCGACTGTCACTCCTGACGGAGTCTCCTGGCGCTGCAGATAACTGAGAACTAACTGTGACTGTCCAGGCTAGATCATAGCTAAAGAGCAAACATCTGTTAAACCGAAAATCCAGGTCTTAAGGACTCTTCTAAACAGATCTTCACATTGAATCACTCTTAATTCTTTTGGCAAGCTGTTCCATGCTTTTGCTCCCAGAACCGTAGCTGATTTCCCTCCTTTAGATGACAATTTAAACCTAGTTATTGCAAGTAAGTTTGCAGAGCTAGATCTTAATGTCCTTGTTGTGGAGTATGATTTAAATCTAGTGGAGAGATAAACAGGGCCTACTCCACGAGAAGCTCTAAATGTCGTCAAAAGCAATTTGAACAGGATTCTTTTATGAATCGGAAGCCAGTGCAGAGTCTTCAAAGCAGCAGAAGCAGACGCTCTACGAGGAAGTCCCAAAACCAGTCTGGCCGCTGCATGCTGAACTGCCTGAAGCCTTCTCAGGGAAGACTTATTCGTCCCTGCAAGGAGGCTGTTACAGTAGTCCAGCGGAGATAGTATGAGAGCTACTGCCACCGTTTTCCTGGCTACGAGCGGGATGAGATTAAATTTTTTTTGGAGTGTTTTGATATAGCCGAAACAGGTCTCTGTTAGTTTTGAAACATGGGGCTTAAAGGACAGAGAAGAGTCAAACAACACTCCCAGGTTTTTTACAACCTCAACCGTAGAAGGAGGGGCTACAGTATCATCTGGCCACCAGTCTTTGGGTCGGAACAGATTGTTTTTTCCGATAGGAAGGATTTCTGTTTTGTCAGTGTTACAGCAGAGATGGTTATTGTTCATCCATTTGGTGACTGCCGTAAGACAAGCTTTAAAGTTTTCTTCCGCTTCTGTCGATCTCTCTTCTAATGACAGAATAAGTTGGGTATCGTCAGCGTAAAATGTAATTTCAATCCCAAAAACTGAGATTAGTGAAATAAGCGGTGCCATGTATATATTAAAGAGCAGGGGACTGAGAGAAGCCATCTGTGGGACACCAGTTGAGACAGTGAATTCAGATGAGAGACAGGAACCCAAAGAGACAACCTGTTTTCTGTTAGAAAGAAAAGATGTAATCCAGGCCAATGCAAGGTTAGTGGTGCGACAAGATCGTAGTCTGTCTAGAAGGATGTCATGGGAGATGGTGTCAAATGCGGCAGACAAATCCAAAAGGATCAAGACTGCCTTTCTGCCACTATCCGTGATGAATTTTAGGGTGTCTGATATCTCGAGTAAGGCTGACTCTGTCGAATGTTTAGGGCGAAATCCAGACTGGCGGGGATGAAGAATAGATGTAGACTCAGTGAAGCTAGAAAGCTGTTTGTACACTATTTTCTCTGTGATCTTACCCAGGATTGGTAAGAGGGATATAGGCCTATAATTAGATAAAATTGATGGATCGACGTTCTGTTTTTTTTTTAGGGGTTTTATGATAGCAAATTTCCATTCCTTGGGTACAATACCCAAGCCTAAGGAGGAATTCACTATACTATTGATAATCGGGTTCACAACATCAATGATGTGATGTAAGAGAAAAGGGGGACATGCGTCCAATGGTGAACCAGATTTACAAGCTAATATGGCCTCTTTCGTTTGAGCCAATGTAGCAGCTTGAAATGAATGCAGGACAGGAGAAATCATTCCATGGTCTGGTTTTTTTTCATCAGTGTGATCTCGAGGCCTATAAGTCTCGAAATTCTTTTGGATGTTCTTGACCTTGTTATCAAAATAAAGTGCAATTTCGTTGCAAAGTGCAGAAGACGGAGGGATGGCAGAATGCAAGGCTTTAGGGTCTGTGAAGGATTTTACAATTTTGAATATTTCTTTTTGATTGTGCTTAGCCCTAAGGATACGATTATAAAAGTATTCCTTTTTAGCAGCTTTGATAGCTGAATGGTATTGTTTTCTAAATGCTTTGAAAATTTGCAGATTGGTTGCGTCATATCCCTTTCGCCACTTGCGCTCAAGCTGTTTGCTGTCAAAAGTTACAATAAAATCAGTGGACCAGACTTATTTACTGTGAAATGTATATGTTAAAGTCAAGAGGCACTTAAGGGAAGATTGTTTCTACTAATTTAAATCTGCAGAAAGGTATTTTGTTAGCAGGAATCTCACAGTGTACCGAAGTAGGTAAGTGTTGTTTCCCCCCTCTGGTAAACCATGGGGATAGAACAGAAGATTTACACTCTGATAATCCTTGTTAGGCCCTCTTAGGAGACCTAGGGGCTGATTTAGACTTTGATGGACAGAGTTCTCCGTCGCAAATGCAATGAAGTATCCTTTCCAATACTTTCTTGGCCCCGCCCGCCTCATTTAGAGTCAGGCAGACCATCTGCTTTCCAGTGGCGGAGCCCCCATTGGCTCCCTCAACAGAAAGCTTACTCCGACGACTGGATGAAATAGAAGCTGAGTAAAGCTATCACACTGCCCACTTTATTTACAGCAGATCGTGTGACATTTTTATTTTCTGTCCTTCACCACCAGGAAACATCTGGTGGTGAGAGACAGAAAAAAAAAATAATGAACCATACCCTGGGAGAAAGCTCCCAGGGTGACAAAATACATTTGTAGGAAAGGATTTTGGTGTTGATTACTCCATCCGACAAATACTAGGTGGTAGAAAATTTGGAGAGAGAGAAAGTAAAAAAATAAAAAGAGGGGAGGAGGGCGAAGTCGGGTGAGAAAAACGGTGTAACTCAAAGGGTAATGGAGTCAATGCAGTAAATGGCTGAGGCACTCTGATTGCATCTCTGATAACTTTCAGAATAAACATAAGGCAAGGATCAGCTCCTTCTGACATTGGCTCTATTTCCCCATTAGTGGTGACATTTTCCTGATTACATGCACATCCACTTGAAAACAAGTTCACCTCAGTGGCAGGACGGGCGGACCAGAGCTTTAATTTCTCTTTTTTTCGTTCCTTCTCATGCTTTTATTGTCATTATTTTAGAGCATACTGATGCTTCCCAGAAAGCACTAACAGAGCTTGTTTGCCTTTTATTTTATCTGCAGGATGAATCTAGGAGGCCACAGTCTCTAGCCCAAGCACATGTCCTGGAATGGTGTCCATAGTTTTACTAGTTTGCCATTCCAAGAAGACCGCCATATTGATTCTAAATGAGGTGGCCATACTGGAACGTCAAAGCAAAGCACTACGTACAAATACCCCTGTAGACAGCCAACTGCCGATATGGATCATTTTATTTGTTATTGCAAGCATATGCAGTGGAGGAGTGTGGCTCAATGGTTAGAGCGGCAGACCCTGAAGCAGAGTTCTGGCCAGGGACCAGGGTTCGATTCCTGCCTCGGCGGGGCTCGGGCTCAATTTCCTTGGACCTGTCTATTCTCGCCTCGGTGCCTCTTCTAATCATGGGCCCCATGCTGCAACTCTGGGCAATAGCTTGCTTAGCCTCCACACCGGCCCCAACAGTGCTAAGGATGCCTGGCTTCACCCTGGGGGTGCCCAGGAGTGGACACTTCACAGGGAAAACCAGGAGGGGTTCCACAGTGGTATGAGTATCAGCGCCAGGAAACCGCAAAAGGCGACACCGCAAGGTGCCTGTCTGGTGACAGTGCGCTCTATAAGTACCTTGACATTTACATTTACATATGCCTGCTATGCTTAGATGGCAGTCTGTTTTCTTTTTCTACTGTTATTCTTTTATCTTGCAGAAGTTGTTCAGTTTGTGTGTGAGTTTATTATAGTTGTGTAAGAGTATGAATGCAAGAATGAGTCTGTGGGTGGATGAATGGATGCATGAGTACTAAGATGGGTCAAGGACGGAAGTACTGATATCTTATTGAATGCCTAACCCCATCATTCACTGAGAAGGCCCTTTAATTTGAAAGCCAGGCTTATTGGCATTGCCAATGCTTGCTGTGTATCGTGAGGACACGTTTCAGTTATTTCATCCCTAGGCTTTTTTGTAAGCAATGCGCTAGCACGCAGGCTGTCTGTCTGTGACTGGACACGCGCTTAAGAAGCAAGGCAATGACACTAAATCCGTTTTACTCGTTTTCCTGAAAGATACCACTGGAGTGACAATGAGCAGAAAGGCACTGAGGGGAATATTTATTTAAAAATCACACCGCGCAGCAAGTCACCTTGCTGCACTGCGTGATAAGCAAAGGAAAGGAGTGTGCCAAAATAACATTATACAGCACATTCCTGTCTTTTACCTGGGTTGGCGCACAATGTGCCGCCTAGCGTCAATGCAGACATCCTTGCACCATGGTACAAGGATGCCTGTGTTGTAAGCAGGATTTTTTTGTGCAGGAAGAGGTACCTTCCTACACGAAAACAATCCAGAGAGGCAAGTTCCCCTTTCTAAGTGTGCTGCGGGGTGCAGCAAGCATAGAAAGAGGAAACAACGAGGAGAAATAAAGATAGTTCACCTTGTTACACCTCACCTAGGGAGGCACCGCATTTTGACGCGTTTCCAGGTCTGCCAGTAATGGTAAATCTGGGAATGGAAACACCCGCACTCCACCTATGGAACGCCACCCTGGGTCAGAGTAATGCAACGCAGCGATTTGCTCAGCATTGCTTTACTATAGATATATCAAGCAGCGCAAGGTGGACTTGCATGGTTCGATAAATCTAACTTAAGTTTTGCATCGCTTTTGAGCCCTATAGCATGGCGCAAGGGCAATGCAAGTCTTTGATAAATCTGGCCCTGAATTTCTTCTTGCCCATGTGAGTGACACAGTGCAATAACACAAGGGTAGTGGGGGTTCAGGCAGTCGCGTGAGGCGGGAAGCAGTAAGTAGCAGTGTACCCACTGGAGAGAGAGAGGTGCTGGAAAGTACCCAAGGATAAACCAGCCCCCTTCTCTGGTTTCTCTTTTTTTTGACAGATGTTTGTTTTAATTATCTGATTTATTTCACAGTACATTGTAAACAGAGCATAGAGTTTTACGTCTAATATGTAATAAATTCTCTATAGAATGATTTGCCAGAAAACAGCTCTGACACTTAGGTCCTGCAGTGTGAGTCAGCAAAGCCTCTTCGCCCATACATTAACAGCAGTGAAGCCATATAGAGAAGCCAGAGTGTCCCTTTGGGGCTGCAAAAAACTGAAATAAAGGCGCATTTTACACTATAAAAAATTATCTAGGTTTAACACAAATTACAAAACAACGGAATAATACTTTACGCCATTAAAATAAACTTGGGGGAAAAAAGACAAGAGAAGAAATGTATAGAGCACCTGTTAAGGAATGTTCCTGATTGCAAACAAAAGCAATATACTCCAGACATTAATCCTTTCCCCAAACACCCATCTAGAAAAGAACAGGCTCTTGAGAGTCAAAGAGTGGCAGTTTGCAAATCCGCGCTCAGTGTTTGAATCAACGGGGGAGGGAAGGGGCGCGAGCGGGAGACGAGGGAAGGACCTGGAAAGAAGGATTAGCACACGGACCAAGGACGAAGGCGTCCCCTTTTTTTCTAGAACGTTCCATGTACCGTGCAAGGTTCAACAGACACTTATCCAGGGCCGGACGCGAGCGGTTCCCAGCAGCGCCGGCAAAGACTCAACCCCAAGAGGCAAAGCGCTTCCAGAGCAGCACATTTCCTCCGCCAGCAAGGAATCGTGGGAATACTAAATAACATTAATTTCATAACAACAGAGGAATAAAGAGAAACATTAGGCGCACTGGCGCGAGTCCCAGCGAATACCACTCTTCTCCAGCGGTTCATCCTGCCACTGAGACTGTTCACTCTTTTTAGGTCTCGCCTGACCCAGCGCATGCGCTGGTCTGGCGAGACTTTTTGAGAGGGCTCCAAAAAGTGCTGCCAGGCCAGCCTAGAGCTACAGTGCATGTGCGCGGGCGCGCGCACCGCGCTTGACCGCAATTACTTTCACTTTCGCGGCCGTTTGTTCGTGATCACTTTCGCGGCCGCACGGCCGCTTGGCATAGCCAATAGGTCTCGGCTTTTGGGACCTTATAAGTATTTAGTTAGGCAACTGTTGCATGGCTAAACACTTATGAGGTCCCAAAGGCGAGACCTATTGGCTATGCCAATGCTTGTTGTTTTGATGGTCCCCGTACATGCCAACCAGGGCTTTAACCCCTTCGCCGCGGGGCAAATTCTGCCGCGGTGCGAGAGGGGGCAGGGTTGGGTGTGGCGCTTCCGTACTCAGGACGGCCCCTGGCCGTCATAAATCACGGTGGGCGTGTGCTCATTACGGCCGGGAGCCGTCCGAACTTTGCCCACTGATTAATTCTCTCGCACAGGCGGGGAATTAATACCGCGTGGGCGGAGCGGCAACGTTTGGACGGCTCCCGGCCGTCATGAGCACACGCCCACCGTGACTCATGACAGCCGGGAGCCGTCATGAGCACTCAAGGAGTTAAGTGGGCCGGGTCTCACCAGTGCTGAGCACCGGCAGTTTTTTAAAGGGGGATTCAAAACGGGTCTCTATCGGGCTCTGTTGTGTGCCCTGGCACAGGGGGTCCGTCTTTTTCGGGACTGCAGTGACAGCAGGCGCATCGATGTACGTGTGCCCACACTGCTCACTTCTCACTAGTGGAGAAGTTACGACATGACGTCATGCCAGAAGAGCGTTGTATGGTAAAGGGCATCCTTTAAAGAGAGTCATTTTCTCTCTGGATTTCCCTTCTCTTTATAAAACTCAGGAGCAGCAACATTGCCCTGGTGTCACCAGGGCTTTAAGTGGAAGCTTTTTCCATATTATATACAAGCCATAGTTGCTGCTTATTTAATCTTATGCAACTAACAACCATTGACAAAGCCAATAGTCCTGACTTCTTGTAGGTATGATGTTACTTGTATCATATATCTGGATGCAATGACAAACAGCAAAATACATGTCGGGCGGCACACTATGCTAAGCACAGATTTTTAGCTTACATGTTTTGAAGCCACGCCCTAAATACATTGACCACGCCCCTTTGAGAGCCCCCCCCCCCCCGATTTTTCATCCCACTTAAAGCCCTGATGCCAACATTTTAGAAAAGGAAAGTGGGAGATTAAAAAAATATATATATACTCAGGAGACTGATTTCTCCTATTGAATTCTATGGAGGCCTGAATAGGGCCTATTGTCATGTATGGGACTTGAAAGTGTGCTGCTGCAGGATCGGATATCAGGAATACAGATACATTGTCTTAAAACTCACGAGCGGAGAGCTCCTGGACATACCTCTTTGCCGCTACTCCTCGCCGGACCCGCTTCGCGGGTCCCGCTTCGCTGCCTTTGCCTTCTGGACTCCTGCTGGGCTTCTCTGATTGCTGATGGGCTTGCCTGCCTCCTGTGCCTCTCACGAATAAACAGCGGTGCAGCTGGCGCGATTGTGTGCGCGTAAACGGGACCACAGGGCTGCGAGCTGACCCGCAGGGACTCAGTGTACCAGGAGTCCCTGCGTGAGGTCCAGACCCGCAACACCTGGGTCGCTCTCCCTGCCTGCCCCGCCCACGCTACAGCTATTAAGTGCAGATACCCCGGTGGAAATCGTTGGGATCACCATTTGTCTTAAAACTCACGAGCGGAGAGCTCCTGGACATACCTCTTTGCCGCTACTCCTCGCCGGACCCGCTTCGCGGGTCCCGCTTCGCTGCCTTTGCCTTCTGGACTCCTGCTGGGCTTCTCTGATTGCTGCTGGGCTTGCCTGCCTCCTGTGCCTCTCACGAATAAACAGCGGTGCAGCTGGCGCGATTGTGCGCGTGTAAACGGGACCACAGGGCTGCGAGCTGACCCGCAGGGACTCAGTGTACCAGGAGTCCCTACGTGAGGTCCAGACCCGCAACACCTGGGTCGCTCTCCCTGCCTGCCCCGCCCACGCTACAGCTATTAAGTGCAGATACCCCGGTGGAAATCGTTGGGATCACCATTTGTCTTAAAACTCACGAGCGGAGAGCTCCTGGACATACCTCTTTGCCGCTACTCCTCGCCGGACCCGCTTCGCGGGTCCCGCTTCGCTGCCTTTGCCTTCTGGACTCCTGCTGGGCTTCTCTGATTGCTGCTGGGCTTGCCTGCCTCCTGTGCCTCTCACGAATAAACAGCGGTGCAGCTGGCGCGATTGTGTGCGCGTAAACGGGACCACAGGGCTGCGAGCTGACCCGCAGGGACTCAGTGTACCAGGAGTCCCTGCGTGAGGTCCAGACCCGCAACACCTGGGTCGCTCTCCCTGCCTGCCCCGCCCACGCTACAGCTATTAAGTGCAGATACCCCGGTGGAAATCGTTGGGATCACCATTTGTCTTAAAACTCACGAGCGGAGAGCTCCTGGACATACCTCTTTGCCGCTACTCCTCGCCGGACCCGCTTCGCGGGTCCCGCTTCGCTGCCTTTGCCTTCTGGACTCCTGCTGGGCTTCTCTGATTGCTGCTGGGCTTGCCTGCCTCCTGTGCCTCTCACGAATAAACAGCGGTGCAGCTGGCGCGATTGTGTGCGCGTAAACGGGACCTCAGGGCTGCGAGCTGACCCGCAGGGACTCAGTGTACCAGGAGTCCCTGCGTGAGGTCCAGACCCGCAACACCTGGGTCGCTCTCCCTGCCTGCCCCGCCCACGCTACAGTTTATTGCGGGATATTGTCCCCGCTGCGCGGGAGCGCCCGGGGCTAAGCCCGGGCAAAGGGCGGGCCGTCTAAGGCCGTCCAAGGACGCACAGGGACGGGCCAGGCCCTTTCTCTTACATTCGGTATTCGAGGACTCATAGTATGTTTTAGTTATGAATGTGATGAGATATTTAATGTAGTTATAGTGTGTAATTGAAGTTTTAAATTTTTATCTAATTTATATTTTAAATTGTACACATTATTTCTTATTTTTTAGTCTTATGATGTCCTCATCACTAAGAAAGGGTAGGCGGGTCACAGTAAAGTCAAGTAGTGTCAAAGCCACTGGAACCCTAGATGATTTTATTACCCGTGCCACGGGGATATTAGATAAAGAAATTGCTCTTACTGAAAAGCGTTTGTCTCTGGATTTAGTTACGGGGAAACGCTCATCTCTGGGACGGTTTGCATCTGTGGTCACTCCCGAAAAGAGCATAGTAAACGACTTGGAAGTCAGCCCAAATCTAGCCGTTACTCCAGATAATCAAGAAATATCTATGGGCGATGTAGTGAACGGTCCAATAGAAGATTGTTCTGTATTGAGTAATATTTGGGATGGGATCCAACACCCTAATTTGACCCTGTTGGGCCCCATTTCCTTACAACCCAAAGTTTCGGCTCCTGTTCAAGAAGCCACAAAAATTAGTAAACGTAAAAGAGGGGGAGGTCACTTGAAGGGAAGGGTAACACGAATGGGAGACTCCGGTTATCTGACTCATTGCTGCCAAAACAACAATAACAAACATTTGTTAATACATATTGAGAAGCTGGTGAAAAGTCTTTTGACGCCCCTTATAGAGAGAACACAAATTGTTAACCTAAAATTGTACCAATTAGAGCATTTAATATCAGTTAACACACATTCGCTGGAAATTTTGGCTAATAATAGTAAACACTCTCAGGCCCTGGGGAATTGTATCGAAATAAAGAAGGGGGCTCACAAAACCTTTACTCAAAATCCAAGTAATCCACCCCAGCCTATTGCATCTGCTGATTCCCAGCGAACCCCTGTACAATCAGTCCCAACTAGACCTGCATTGGTGGCTGACGGGGACTCTCAGTCAATGTCGATTATGGCTATAGCAGCAGCACCGAGCTCAATTACATCTAAGCCAGTAGCCTCATCTGAAGTTAAACCAACTCCACTGAGCGGCCCATTAGTTCTGGATGAAATGGCACCTCCAAGTAAACTAATATGTGTGAATATACCCCCCGAATCTGCACCTTTTATGGCCATCCTGACAGGTGTCCCGGTGGTCGCACCAAATAAACATGAATCAAATCAGGACCTATCAAATAAAGTTATATTTTGGCTCAACAACAATAGACCACTCCCCCCAGCCTCTGTTACAAAAATATTAAATGTACAAAGGGTCCCTTGGGTTGGTCCAAGCAAGAAGGATTTAGAGGGGGACTGTATCCTAATTAATTTTAGGGACAGGTGGGTCAAGGACTTAATCTGCAACAAAGCAAGGTTTGCTAGAATGGGGGATATTCAATGTATAGGTCTTGAATATTTTTATCCCAACCTGCATCATGTTCCCCTTAACCCTCGCTTCCCTGGGTCGAGATTGCAGGGTAATAGTTACTCTGGATGGACACAGATTAATACTATATCTCGACCCTCTCAAAATCATCCTGGTTTGTGGCACCAGGGTGATGGATCTCTCATGGGGCCAACAAGTTTCAAAAATTTTGGGCAAATCCCCTATGACCAATCAAGAAGGAGATTTCAGGGGGAGGAATACCTAGGGTGGATGCCAAATAACAATATTCCATTAAGAAACCGATTTGACCCACTGGTGGGAATGGAGGGTTTAGATTGACCATTAGACAAGAAAAAGGAAAGCATTTTATTTACCACAGATTTGGCCATGGGGGAAAACGGGGGGACAAGGCAGAAGGATAACCAGGTGGTGGATGCTTTCGACCATAACGCACAACCTAATATGCTTTCGGACACTCAGATTGTCAGTAACTTAGCCTGTGAGCTAAACCCACCAATTACTGGACCTGACCTGGCAACTCCAAAAAAGTCTGTGGACGATAGCCTAGGGGAACCTAGGCTGTGTCTAATCTCATGGAATATTGCAGGTCTTGCGGGTAGAATGGAGGACGAAGCTTGGCTGGAGCATGTGGGTGGTCAGGATATCCTGTGCCTTCAGGAGACATGGAGCAGAGCGGGTGGGGAAATTGATGGTTTTCAATCTTTTAATTTTTTGGCGGTCCCATCACCAGCTGGGAGGGCAAGGGGTGGGATAATGACAGCTCTCTCTATCAAACTAAAGAACTTGATAACCTCAAAAATAGTGGATACTCCCTGGTACCAGTTGCTCTTGTTGGAAAATCTGTTCCCAGAGCCTTTGTTATTAATTAATTGGTACCATAATGTTTTTGATAGAAATGATGTATCTACAATTCAGAGTTTGGAGGAAGCAATATGTAAGGCTCGTAGTGATCGACCTTTATTAGTAGTTATTTGGGTTGGCGATTTTAATTGTACATTGTGCAAATTTGGTGGCTCCAATGTTTGTGGCATCGATGACCTAAACGAACAGCCCTTGATGCATTTTAAACACACGCCCCAGGGGGACGCTTTAAATAATATCATTGTTTTAAATGATTTATGCATGGTAGAGCTCTGGGCTGCCCCAAACATATCGCCAATACCAACCTTTCAGGCAACAAGAGGTGCAATGAGTACTATCGATTTTGTATTTGTGCCCAGTAACTTTCTTCATTATGTTAATAGGCTTGAGGTAATAGCAAGTGCCGTAAGCGATCATAACCCTTTAATGCTATCTTTGTGTGCTCCTGCTAGTAGAAAACATTTGGTTTGGGAGCAACCCATAACATATAATAAAAATCAGGGAGTCATTATGAAGTGGGGGAAAATAAATGCTGTAGGCCTTGAGGCAGAGATTCTGAATGTTTGTAAAACTGAGATCGAATCATGCCTGTCGCTGACGTCTGACCCAGACAAGGTCATTGGGAGTTTTGAAAAATTATGTGGGCACGTGGCTGAGCACCTTAAAAAACCGGTGGGGAAAAAGAATTTAAGGTGTTTTAAATGGTTTGACTCTGCATGCTCCGCCTCACATAAATCCTTAAAAGCGGCCCTTATACAAAAACCAAGAAATAAAGAACTGATAAGATCGACCAGAAGGGCTTATAAAGAGGCCATCACAAAGAGGAAGCAGGAGTTGAAAAATCGTGCCTGGGACGATCTAGAGAAGGCCTCTGAGTTAAAAGATAGTAGGCTCTTCTGGGAAGTAGTAAATCGTCCCCTGTTTAAAAGTGACACCAAGGAAAGTATAGTGACGCAGATTACTGGTGAATCTTGGGAAGCTCACTTTGGTAAAATTGTTAATCCCAAAGCATTATTACTTTCGGATTTGTTGGATGATGTAGGGGATTTGGTGGTACCATCTTCAGCTTCGCTTCTTAGCTCTTCACTTATACTGGAGGAGGTTGAAGAAGCTTTGAGGAAAGGCATATCATTAAAAGCCCCGGGCCCTGATGCTGTCCCTTTGGACTTTTTTAAACATAATATTGAAGCTTGGGCACCATTATTACTGAATGTTTTTAGGGCTGTTGTTCTTGGTCGTATCCCTGTATCGTGGAAGGAGGCAGTGGTGGTGCCGATTTTTAAGAAGGGCGATAGGTGTGACCCCCGATGCTATCGCCCTATATCCTTGATTGATGCATCATGTAAATTATTGGGGAGGGTTATTTTGGCCAGATTAGAAACATGGGCTGACTCTGTTGGTCTAATTGTGAATTCCCAGTATGGATTCAGAAGTGGGAAGGGGACAGTTGAGCAGTGTCTGAATTTGGCGCTAATTATTGGCAAGTACATGAAGGCAAGGAGTTCTGCAATTTACCTTGCCTTCATGGACTTGTCAAGCGCCTTTGACACTGTTTGTAGAAGTAGGCTGTGGCAGATGATGGACGATATGGGTTTCGAAGAACCCCTGGTGACACTTCTCCGCAGACTACACGCAGCAACGTCCGTGGCTATAAGATTTGGACCTGGGGGTGAAACAACAAAACCTATTCCCTCAACTGAGGGGGTGCGTCAAGGCTGCATTTTGGCGCCTTTCTTGTTCCTAGTATACACAAATGGACTAGAGAAGTACTTGTTGGACCACTGTTGTGATTTTCCAAAGGTAAACGGTAGGAGTATTCCTATACTCTCATATGCAGACGACACTGTTTTAATGACCCTCACTGGAAACAGTTTGCAGGTGTGCCTAGATGCCTTTAACACCTTCATGCTGGATCTTGACTTGAAGGTAAATTTTGGAAAATCTTTTGCAATGGTCTGTGGTCCAAAAGGGACAAAACCAAGAAAATTTGTGGTGAATCACTCTACTATTGAAAAGGTGGAAAATTTTAATTACCTTGGAAATCTTTTCAATAGCAAATTAAGTTGGGCCCCATAAATGAAGGCTCGAGTCCAGAGTGCTACCCGCTCCATAGAAGGTCTTTTTCGTTTTTGTGGTAAGCTGGGTCAAAAACCTGTTGCGCACCTTAAAACCCTTTACATATCTAAATGTTTATCTGTGGCCACCTACGGGGCAGGAGTATGGGGGACGGAAAATCCCTCAGTGATACAAGTGATGGAAAATAAATTCCTAAAACGGGTATTACTGATCCCATCGGGTTCATCAAATAGCTTCTGTCATAATGAAATGGGAATGACCAAAGTGACTGACATTATTCGTCTGTCGCCCCTATTATTATGGGGCAAAATATGGTTATCTGACGATCTGCAGCTCTCGAGAGAAATTCTCTCAGACTGCATGAGCCTGGATAATGCAAAAAAGATCCCCTGGTTGTCATACGTCAGTGACATGTTGAACAAGATAGGTTTGGGTTATGTTTATGAAAATCCTGCAAATATCCAGGGAAACATAAAAACCCAAATTAAGTCAAATTACTGGAAATTTTTAGGTTCACCTTGTCTGGGAGGCCCAACTAGCTATGTACCTAAGTTACAGCACCAATTTTATTTAACTTTTACAACTAATGTCCAATGGCGGTTTTACCTCACGAGGTTTAGGCTAAATATCCTTCATTTTCTTTTTGCCTTTCCTAAACAAGGGGGTTGGTGTGAGCGGCTACCCCCTTGTCCCTGTAATGACAGAGTTAGCCAAAGTACTATACATGTTGTCCTGTTTTGCTCCTTATATCAAGAACCAAGGATTAGATTTATTAAGCCTATCCTGAAGGGGCGGCAACCATGCACCTATAAAGAAGGCTACGATTATTTGCTGTCATTATCTTCTGCTGATACTTGCTGTGCCATGTTAAATTTTATACGAGTTTCACTTCAGATTAGGAAACGCTATGGATAATTTAGCTGTAGAACTGTGCTTTGCCATTGGATTTGTATTTATGCTGTATGATGGATTTTTCGAATTGTAATCTTTGTTTTACAGATGGATCATCTTAATTGTGTATTATGTTTTTTAACTTTGTGCTTTTATGATTCATTGTATGAATCGAATAAAGATTTTGAACCGAACCGAACTGATACATGTGTTTTTTCCCCCTTACCTGTCAGGAGGATGGAGAATGTGCTCTATTGCATGACAAACTGTTGTGCACTGGCCTGCAGAATACTACAAGTCTCACTAAACCAGTCCCGGCTGAAGCTCTATGAGGAATCGGGTTTTTGACTGCAGGAATCGGGAGGCAGGACACTAGACTTGAGATCGGTAGTCTCCCGACTGAATCAGGAGGGTTGCCATATATGGGACCCATATTTCAAGGCTTCTTCCTGTCTCTGCACTTCCGCAAACCACGTATACACGTGTGTTTCCTGGGAAGTGATGATCCCATGTGCACACTGTTCATCTAACGATCCCTTTGCACATCCATTAAGCTTATATGTTTTATAACATGGGCAACAAGATTGCTCAGTGAGTTGACTGCTTAATCATACAGTGATCATCCGGTTACAAGTTTGAATCCCAGCAAAACCGACTTATCCTTCTATCTATCTGAAGGTCAGCTAATTGAGCACAACTTGAAAGTGCAGCAATGATTGCTATTTACAGTGCCTGTAAGTAGTCAAAGTGCGGTATGCAGCACTGCATAAAAGAAGTTATTATTATGTCCCATAATTCAATGTTCTCCTCTTCCCACAAAGTATTTTTCCTTTCTAGCAATTTCTTTCTTTCGACTTAAACTACACGGGGCTTGAGCACAGCTTGAATGGTAATTCCGTTTTAGACAAAAACTCGCAAATTACAAATTGGTGTATTTTACTGCACCTGGAATTACCAAGTGGAGTAAAGCCAGAGCACAGTTCCATCTTCCTTGTTTATTTGCCCATCAATTGGGGTAAACATTCGGAAACAGGTCAGAAGATTCCACAGCTGGCAAGTTATTCCTCAAAAACTCATAAGTGCACAGGAAATTTGAAGTGATAATGCACGGAAATTGTGATTAAAAGCACAATCAATAACCTATTGGAGCACAGATACAAGTTCGCTCGTTGCATTACAGGGTTTGTGGCCAGCTCTGAAGAATAGGACACTTTACTCCGCACGCATTTACAACACGTCCCATTACCCCACATTTTTTACTCCGCAAAAACGTTTGAAACGCAGGGCATTACAACGCAATCCATTACAATGCATTCTCCATTACAACGCAGTTTACTATTCTAACTCCACTGGGGTGTTGTAATGGGGAATGCGTTGTAATGGTTTGCGTTGTAATGCCCTGCGTTGCAAACGTTTTTGCGGAGTAAAATATGTGGGGTAATGACATGCATTGTAACGCATGCAGAGTAAAGGATGTTTCCCGCTCTCACCCATTCACCTGCTGTCCGGATTCCCTCTAGGTTTCCCTCTTTGTCTCTCAGTCTTGCTGGTCCATAAGGCCCCTTTGGGGATAGTTTTATTCGAGGCGGAACTCAATTGCTATAAAAAGAACAGCTGACAATCATCTTAATTTTAGGAGAGCATTAGAAACCCGGCTCTTCCCACTCACATAATAGAATGACTCATACCATTCCTAAAAAGGTATATGCATGAGCAATTGTGTACATTCTCACACTTTTCTGTAACAGCCCATGATGATGCTGAGCTGTCGGTTCATTGCGCCATATTTAAAACATGGCTCCAAACCTCGATCACCTAATCGCACATGCCAGCATTTTAGAAGAGGAAAGGGTGAGATTTAAAGTAAAATATTGTGTAGAATGTCTTTCCGCTATTGACTTCTATTGAAGAAGGGGCAGTTTCATGCGTGAGGCAGCCAAAATAAAGCAATTTTTTTGCTTAAAAACGGGCATCTCCCGCCTATATCAGGCCTATTGGCATGTATGCCTAACAGGTGTTAGGCATACATGGCATCAATTTTGGCCTAATCGCAACCGATATCCTATCAACCATGCTTATCGAATACAGTGAAGCAAATGTGAATGGTAGCGCTTAACTGTCTCTATGGCTATGAAGTGCTATATAGATAAGACAATACAATGCACCTTGTTCTGCAGAGAAATGCAACATAATGTGGCTAAAAGAGAACACTTTTCTAATGTGTTGGTGATTTAGCCAATATAGGCAAGACACTCCATGTTGGGTTGTCTCCACTCAATGTGGAGGGATCTTGCCGGCTGAAAGTACTCCAAGACCAAATTCAATTAATGTTTTTTACAAATGGAATGTTTCCCTCACCTCTGAGATCCCTGCTTGGTGAAGAGTGCACAGCAGACGCCTGTGCATTATACAGAAGGTAGATATAACAGATCATGGTGCTCATCGCTTGAACTTGACACTGAGATGGTCCCTCAAAGCACTTTGCAGGTCCTGCCCCACATTCAGTGAGAGACAGATCTACAGTACAGAGAGGGGCAGACAAAGATTTGCCTGTAGAGGGCTACAGGTTCCTTTAGGAACTGCTTTGCAAACTCTTTCAGAACAAAAGTATATGGTAGAACTCTAGAACAAGCTATTGTTATCGGTTTAAACGAGGGAAGCCCCTGAACATTGGTTTCTGGAACCCGTCTCGTTAGCCTATAGTCGTGAAGACTTTGAACCGGTGCCATTCCTCACTGTATAATCTCTGGGTCCCAGGAATGTAAGAGAATTTTAATATCACAAACATTAGGGACCGTATTGACATCCTTAAGAGCCATGGTTTGAGTCCATCATACAGTCTCCAGTTATGCCAAAGGCCAAACGTTCAAAGGACCTCCTTACGAATCGGATGATAGCTAAATACATAGATTTCTAATGGTGAACTTGAAGCCCATTGCGGGGTCAGACTCTAGCCACTGACTCATATGAAATCACATTATCAGTCATGCCACAGACCCGTCATAAATTTAAGCGGAAAAAAAAGGCTCAGTGCTACCTGATGTTGCATTTGCAGGCACAGTTTGATCTTTAGTCTATTGAAATATCTGTTAAATGGTTGCACAAGTATTAAATACTTTTGCCCTAATGGGGAGTGACAAGTCCTGAACAAACCATAAGGGCTTGATCATGGAAAACTTTGCTTCCCATGAGCATGTCATCGCATGGAAACAGAATGGAGGGAACTTTTAGGCCAATTTTGCAAACAACTCTCATGAGGTTATTTCCAAAGTAAAACAGAAATATTTTTGCTTCTGTAAATCCCAGCAGTTTAAAATTATCCCAAGGAATTTTTTTAGACAATTAATGAATGTATATTTCCTATCTGTTTAGCTATCTATGTATAGCTAGCTATGTATAGCATCTAAACTCCCATGCTTAGAGATCTAAGGAATGAGTTCATGTTCTTTTTCGAGGGGCCTTGGGGGGTTGGAGGAGTCCTCTCTCTATTGGAAGGGTGGAGGGGTCCTCTAGCCATTTCCCACGATCCTGAACCGTATACTGCTATTCAGTGGGGACCTCTCGGAAAATAATTTTGATTCACTACTGCATCACTTTACATTTACTCACATGAGTCGGGCTGTAATTGACTCTCCGGTCCAAGAACTCATCACTTGTGAGAGAAAGGTAAAATGCACCCAGCAGTGCTGTCTTTGGAAACTTGAAGGTGCAACTGGATGGCTAGCTCACCAGACATTCTCTGCAAGACTCGGCAATTTCTGGAATCAAAGAAAATCCCATTATATTCCTGGGATTTAGAAAATTGTACACTTATTTCAGTTCTAACCTGGTTTAATCTTAGAGAAAAGGGGACCGGTCTCATCTGCAAACTCACTTGGATTCTTTTGCCCCATCAGATCTTTTCTCACCTTGATTCACCCCATGTGCTTGTGCTGAGCCAGTGCTGTGGTTTTCACTGCATGTCAAGATTCGCTTGTTATGTTGTCTTCAAACTCCCCCTCCTCGATCTGCGGTCTTCGACGCTATGTGCTCTATGATTCCATCAGAAAAGGGCTGACCGAGTGCACACCAGTTGCTTCCTTTTATCAGCATTGGTCCACTTTGTAAGTTTGGGGTGAGAGGTCGCCCCATTTTCTATGGCTCCATGATTCCCTCAGTGCTTTTCTTGGTGACAAGATTTGGAGTTTGTAAAGTGCTTCTCTCAATAAACCGGGAGTGAGGGTAATCCCCTAAGGATTTTGGTGCCCCAAACCTGAGCCTGGTCAACAAATCAAATACATTCACTAATATGTGACGCACATTAGGGTCCACAAGAAGGGCAGGGAATGTTCAGTTTTAAACCATGAAAGTTTATTAAAAGTTAGTAATTTACAGCAGGCAAAATCAGGTTAGTAGCTAATTATAATCAGGGCTCCCGGTTTTATGGTACTTATTTTTTTAAATTTCCATCTGTATTTATCCATATTTATTTTTTGCTCTTGTTATCTGTATTTATCAATATTTATTTCTGGTTTTGTGAAAACATGAAGTTGAAAGTAGTATATTTCCACATTTATATCCCTAATAAATGTGCCTTAATGCTTGACCACCTGATGGGTTTCAATAATATGAACACCCACAGATGATAAATGTATGCACATATACGAAAACAAAACTTTATAGTATTCAGGTTGTGCATATCTACTGATGTCTAAGTCTCTTTACTAAAATTCCTTTATTTTTTAAGCCCTTACCTGTCAATATGCACAGCTATTGGCCAAGCAGTTATTACTGACAGCATTTAGAATCACCCAAAAAACAATCAATTTTCCATTTTTTCTACATTTAAAAATAAATACGAACAGGAAAATAAATGATTTTCTGTCTATATTTATCTGTAAAAATCAGTAAAAACAGAAAACCGGGAGCCTTAATTGTAATCAGCATGCGTATGCTTTAAATAATATGCAAATTAGACTACATCAAAGTCATTTAAATCTGAGAACTATCCAGCAGGGTGTGCCTCGAAAGGAAAGTCATGTCCTGAGGATTTCTCAAGGCCACTAAGTGAGGGAGAGAAAATACAGGGTGACAGGAAAATATCAGACATCGTGTTATTACTACAGGCAAAGCTGTGCGCAGGCACAAAGTGAATGGTAGCACACATTAGGTTTTGTGTTGAGTTGCTTGAGAAACCCCAAGCCTGCGTGCCAATAAGGGGTGAAACACATGTTGGATAACCACAAGAATGGAAAGTGACTGATTGTTAACTGAGATTAATAAGTGTATCACCTGCTCTAATGTCTCCGGCTCTGATATTATTTGGGAACCTTATATTTCTAACAAGAAGCACACTAAGGGGCCCATTACGATGGCGGGCACCCGCCACCGTAACGTTAAACGGGACCTCACGCCCGAGGTGCGGCGGTCCCACTGTGCCCATTAGGATGCGACCGCCCCCCCGGCGGTCGCATCCTGCATATTTAACATTGTGGCGGGCGGTGCATTGTGCAGCACCTGCCACAATGCCAAATATGCATGTTGTGCATTGGCCTGCACAAAGTGACAGGCACCGTACGGTGCCTGCCACCTTTTGCATGCCAATGTAGGGGGATACCATAGGTACCCCCCAAGTGCAGCCCCCCACCTCCCCAGGGGCCCGTAATGGGCTCCAACAGTGAATTCCCGCATGCCTTTCCATGGCGGAGTCTCCACCGTGGAAAGGCATCCAACTGCAGCCATAGTAATATAGATGGCGGTGCTTGCAAGGCACTGCCACCATATTGTGTCCCTTTTCCGCCCGGTCGGTAATCTGACCGACAGAAAAGCAGAGGACGGTCTTTCCGTCCGCCGCGGTGCCCCGCCATACTAATATGGTGGGGGGGGGGGGTGAACAGGGACATTTGGCGGATAGATCCCCACCGACGGCCCGGCGGTGGCGATCTGCCCGATATGCTAATAGGCTCCTATGTGTTTTGACAAATATTGTCTACATTTTATTTGGGATGTGCATTCATCCACGACATATGATGTGGATCAGAACCATTACTAGGGATTGTTGAGCCTCCAACGCTTATGTTGCAAACAACTCTGATGCAGCTGTAATAATCTCTGCCCATAGGCTGTACGCCATCCATAGGCCATGCCGACAGAGGAATGGAAGGCAAATCTGCTGTTTTTTGGCAGATTTACTGTTCCCACTTTCTAAAGCGGGCCATTATTTTCATGGTATCCCTCTTACTTCCATGCTCTTGCTCTTCCACCTAGATATAGCTTGTACCCCGTGAGTCTTCTTACCACCCTCTCGGCAGCCGCGGCCCGTGTGGGTGAGGCGGAGGGGTCGGGTTGGGGAGGATTTGACAAGTGACCACGAGGGAAAATTAAATAAATAACTAATTTTCACTTGTCCTTGTCTGTCGAAACCCCCCACCCCCCAACCCATCCCCACTGCCCCACTACTCTTGCCTGCACGGACCGCGGCTGCATCTCGGATATCAGTTTCGAAGTTAACCTCCCCTTCCTGTTTCTGCTGGAATTCAGCCATTTTCGTCCTCCTCGTCCCCATAAAGCCTGGTGGGACAGCATTATACCCTTCCCCCACCACTAGGAAAGGTATGTTAAATACACAGAAGTTGATGAGAATATAAGGTATTCACAGGTTATTGATAAATACAGGAGAATGACAGTGTCCCAACCTGTAATAGTGTGTGTGTGTTGCTTCTCACTAATATGTACTTCTTGTAGAATTTTCTAAGAATCTTGTTGCACTGGGGCATGTTTTGCTGCCCTAAATAGCCATGCAGAAGGGCGCTCCGCGTCCTGGTCGCGAGGCTGAAGAGCCATCGCCCAACAGGCTGGACATTGTCCTAGACTAGCTTCAGGGCAGTTCTGTTAGCATAAGTGCGCACCTGTATGATCTGTGCCACTGACCTCTGACACAAATCACAATTCAAACAGCCCTGGATAGTGCTATTGAGATGTTGAATTAATGCTATAGATTAAATAAAGAGACGTAATGGACACATTAACAAGAAAACCATAACTGTAATTCAACTTAAATAGAAATGGAATTAAAGTACCCAAGGACCTGTTTCCAAGACAGGGCTGGCTGGATCCTTGGAAGCAAATTGAGATACCATAGTGATCCTTGAAAGTATATCCAATTGTGTAAGTTGTCTGTAACCTCAGAACAGGTGCTGGATTCTATAAGAACATTATGGAAAACATTGCTACTTGAAGCCTGTAAAATGTCACTTATGGAGAGTTCTTCTGTCTGCACCTTAACCTGTAAGATCTACATAAACTGATTGGCTGGTTTGCTGTGCAAAGCCGGAGCCTGTAAGATGTGCGTAACCTCAGCAATAGCTGTGCTGTCAGAGGCCTACACTTGAAGGTCTCATGGATCAGAGAGAGAGTTCTTCTGTCACAGGTCTGGATGTGTAGGTCTGTGCAATCTAAGGGTCAGCTTTGCTGTTAGATGTGAGAGCATTTAGGGTACCGGTAACATAAATCACAGCTTTTCTGTTATGAGAGAGCCCTTAGTCTGTAAGGGGTGTGTAGGCTGAGGGATAGTTGTACAGACAAATGTCAGGGATTGTAATAAGTAACCCTGGGCGTAGTTTGCGTAGTAGCGCTACGCGTAGCTATGTGAAGTGCACTTCGCAAGCTACGCGAGCTGTGTAGTGCGGTAGGGAAAATGCTGTTCGCACTGATTGCAGTGTCGGATGCTTGTCCGCACTGTGCAATCATTGCAAACGGCATCTTGCACAGTGCAAGCGGTCGTTTTCTGCCGCTCGAGTAGATTTGTACTCGGGCTGCAGTTCTCTTAACGCGGACTGATAGTTTCGCATCGCGAGCACACGCGACCACTCGCAATGAGAAACCTGACGTCCCCGTGTTGAGAATCTATCCGGGAGGTTTATTTTTCACGCTCACAATTGGCAACTTGATGTTGCTGATCGCGAATGAGGAAAAAGTCTCGCCGGGATGTCATTTTGCTCGCTCACGGTCGCCAACTTGACGTTGAGGACCGCGAGCCAGCAAAAAATGCCTGCTACGCTACGCGTTTTTGCACTGTGCTACGTGCAATTCGCGTAGCATGTGGTTGCGCAAACTATGCGAGCGTAGCGTAGTCCTACACCCAGGGTTCGTAATAAGTAGAAGACTAAGGGCCAGATGTACAACCCTTTTTTACGCTCCCAAACGGGAGATCAACCCATTTGTGACTGCAAAAAAGGATCCCAGCATGTACAAACACTATTTTGTGACTCTCTGTATTAGGAAGGGACGTCCCTTTCTAATAGTGAGACTCAATGCCATTGACTATTGTTTTACAAACGCATTTGTGGCCGCAAAACACTCGCAGTTCACCACCTACTTCAAGAAGATGGTAAACCACTCTCAAGTGGGAAGGGGTCCCCAGGAGACCCCTTCCCCTTTGTGAGTGTGTGCATAAATATTTTTTAAGAGCAGGCAGTGGTCCCAGGGACCACTGCCTGACCTTAAAAAATGAAACTGAAAAGTTTCATTCTTCTTTTATAAATGCATCCCGTTTTCCTTTAAGGAAAACAGTCTGTATTTTTTTGAAAACTGCTTCATTTAAAAAGCAGTCCCAGACAGGGTGGTCTGCTGACCCCAGCAGGCCACCATCCCTGGGAGTGCTAGCCATTCTCAATGGGATCGCAAATTGCGCTTGCCTCATGAACATTAAGGAGGCGTGCAATTTGCGACCCCATTGAGAATCGCTAGCATTGTCCGAGACACTGTTGTACATTCACTTTTGTGAGTTGTAATTCAACGCAATTTGCGACTCGCAAAAGTGAATGGTCGTACATCTGGCCCTAGATGTACTGTTGTATACTTGAGCTTGTAAGATGTGTGTACCGTCAGGAATAGCTTTGCTACCAGAAGTGTGAATGTACAAGATCTCTGAAACCTCAGAAACAGCTCTGCTGTATGGAGCCTGAGCACGTATAATCTCTAGAACCCAAGGTCAACTCTGCTGTCATGTGCCAAAGCCTGTAACATCACTGTGACCAAGGAGATGGGTCTTTTGGCAATGACCCGAGCCTGTAAGATTTTTGCAAACTGAGCGCTATATTTGCTGTCTGATGTAAGAGCCTATAAAAGATCTGCAAACTGGTCAATAAATCTGATCTTGTAAGGTATGTGTAAACTAAGGCATAGCTTAGTAGTTTGAAGCTTGGGCCAATGAGATCTGAGTGGCTTAGTGAACCCATTTCATTATACTACAGTTGCAAACTCTCTCTCATTTGAGGTATATGTATTCTGTCCAAAGCATGAGAGATATGTGTAACTATGACAGTGACTCTGAGCCTTTACGATCCCTGCAACCCGATAAATGTCTCGTAGGTTATCAGGTGTGTGTAAACTGGGGATAGCTGCCTGATATATGCAATAAAGGGGATAGCATTGCTATCCAAAACCTGAGCTTGTAAGATCTGCGAATTGTCCTTCAATATTAGATCTGAATCTGCGCCATTTGTTTGTCCTGAAAATAGTCACAAACCCTGAGAAGGATGTGTGACACATGCGAGACTGCACTCCTTCCTGACGTCTGAGCCTGCACAACCTCTGCAGCCTGCGGGCCAGCTCTGATTCCCAAACTTATGATTCCTGTAACCTGCAAGATGGCTACCTGAGCCTGAGAATCGGTAGCCCATGCAGAAAATTTGCTGGCCCGAACTTGAGCCTGAGAGTTCATTTTAACCTGATGTCAAACTCTTCTTTTTGAGACTATAAAGCTGCTGACCTGTTCAAGACCAAGAGATCAGTGTGTGACGTCGGATATCTCTGCGGCATGATGTCAGACCATTTACAATCTCTCTAGCCCAAGGGATAGCTACGAAGCCAGACCTTATCGATGTATCCTGAAGTATGTCTGCCGCAATCTGACACATATGGCTTTCGCAAACAGGGCATAGGTATTTCTTACAATCCATGTAACTGAAGATACTATTCTTTATAAAGATTAAATGTATATGATTTGTGTAACACTAGGAATTGCTTCATTCTATAAAGTCACGCCCAATCTTGGACAAATATTAAGCTCCCGGCTCCCACTGCCCAGAGGTGACAAATAGGGAAAATCACTATGAAGGCCTTTAATTGAACTTCTGCTGTTAGTGATCATCAAAATCCATGTTTGTACGTCACACCTGCAATCACAATATGTATGAAGTGAAAAGTGTAGTCTGCAAGATCCGTATAGTTGAGAATCAAATAAACATTTGGTTTTCTTTGAATCACATTTTAAACAATATTTTTAGAGGTGTGCATAAGTATAATGATCAACATCACATACCCCGGTTGAAAAAAACATGCTGACATTTTGTGATGACTGCTGAAAGTATTTACGCACATTATGTAATTTCTGCAGTGCATTTGTGATCACTGTTGTTAGGACCGTGGTCTCTAGTTGGCAGTGGTTTGCACCCTGTCCAAGTAGGGACCCTCGCTCTAGTCAGGGTAAGTAAGTTACACACCAAAGATAACCTGTGCTCACCCTCTTGGTAGCTTGGCAAGAGGCATCAGGCTTATCCTCAGAGGCAAATAGCAAATTTGGACGCGCACACGCAGTAACACAGTAAGAACAACACAAAAGTACTCCACTTTAGTTTTGAAAAATAGCCAATATTTATTAGAATAAAAGATGACAAGACCAGTCCAAAACGACAAAATCCAACATACACAAATCAAGTTTTGGAGTTTTCGCTAATAAATAAAGTTCTAGTTCTTGGGAAACAATCATTCCGATTGGTTCTATAGAGTCGCACTTGACCAGGACAAATCCACAAGTTCAGTCCGACCACGATGGAATGCAGGTCGGATGCAGGAGTCAGGCAGACCCCAGCACAGTAACTTGGATATGTCAAAAATCAACTATGGTGCAAGGTGCAGGGGAGGTGAGGTGTAGTGAAAGCAGGTGATGTGTTGGTTCCTTACTGCTGTGCAGGGTTGTTGGCACGTTGGCTCTCGGGGATGATGTTTTGCACATAGGAGGTGAAGCGTCACTGTAGCAAGTGAGGCATGGGTTCCTGGGGGCAGTGAAGGGTCGTTGAGCCGCTAACACCCGGGGACAATGCGAGGCACAGGGGAGGTGATGCGTCAATTGCAGGTGTGATACCTCTGCTCCATACTGCTATGAAGTATTGATGATGAAGTTGACAATTAAGCTGTGAGGACCCAGTTTTGTGGCATCGAAGTTGAACCACTGGGCCACAGCTGCGACGGTTGAGTTGGAGCAGTACGTCACGGACGTCGGTGGCACGGTGCTCGGAACTCCTGCAGCTGCGACTCTTCGGAGGTGCTGCGTCGTCGTCACAGCCTGCGTTTTAAGTTACAGTCATTGCGTTGAGCGAGGACCATGGCTTTGGTGCAGGTAGCGGCACGGCGTCTGAATTGCAGACAGGCACTGGTTCTGAAGTTCCTCAGCGTCAGTTTTTTCTTGTAGCACGGATTTCACTTACATTGGCCCAGGGCCTGAAATTGGCACCAGCGGATGAACCCAGGTGCTACAGGTGAAGTCTTTGATGGCCCTGAGACTTCCAACATGAGGCAAGCTCAACATTAGAAAGCAGGATGTAGAGAGCAAAGTCCAGTATCTCACTCGCAGGAGAGAAGCAGCAGGCAACAGGCCAACACACCAAAGAAAACAGCAAACGGGCAGTCCCTCCTGGAATCCTAACAGCTCTTCTTCCTGGCGGAATGTCCTCAGGCCAGAAGTGTTTCGAGTATATAGTGTCAGAGGTCCAGTACTTATACCCATTTCGTCCTTTGAAATACAGAGGCTTCAAAAGAAGGTCTTTGTAGTGAACAAGACATTGCCATTCCTTGCCCTGGCTCCAGACACACTACAGGGGGTACAAGCTTATCCATATTCAGGTGCAAGTGTCAGCTTCTCTTACCACTCTGGCTCAGGAAGGCTCATCAGCAAGATGATGAGCCATCTGGATATGCAGGCCACACCTCAGCTCCCTTTGTGTGTGACTGTCTTGAGTGAATTCACAAAGCCCAACTGTCATCCAACCAAGACGTGTGTTCTAGGGACAGGCAGAGGCACAGAATGGTTAAGTAAGAATATACTGACTTTCTAAAAGTAGCATTTGCAGACTTGCAATCCAAAACCCACCGTCACTAAAAGATGTGCTTTTAAATTGTGAGTCCAGAGACACCCAACTCCAATTGCCTATCTACTCCCAATTGAAAAATACACTTTTATGATGTTACCAGGGAGATCCAATCCTAACCTATGGAAGAGACAGACCTTGCTGTAGTGAAAACCGAATGTAGTAGTTTCTCAGTACCAGGACATGTAAAACTCACAAGCGCATGTCCTATCTCTTAAAAACACTGCACCCTGGTCCTGAAGCTACAGAGGGCCTACCAGAGGGGTGCCCTAAATGTAAGTAAAGGAAAAGTTTGGGCCTAGCAAGTGGGTGCACTTGCCAGGTCGACATGGCAGTTTAAAACTGCCCCCACAGGCGTTGCAGTGGCAGGCCTGAGACAGGTTTGTGAGGCTACTCATGGGGGCAGGCCCACTACTAGCATTCGAGTTACAGGCCCTCGGCACATATGTTGTACTGTACAAGGGACTTACTAGTAAATCAAATATGACAATGAAGGAGAAACCTTTACCCTCACGCTTTAGACTCAGAGCACTTGCACTTTAGCACAGGTCAACAGCAGCAAAGTGCCCAGAGACCTAAAGCCAGCAAAAACTAAATTCAGCGCACAGTCAAAAACAGGAGGTCTGAAGCAAAAAAGGCAGGGGAAACCACGCCAAAAGATGCTGGGATAACAACTGTCATGGATTGTCTGTGAAAATTGGAAACGTAATCAACAGACACCAGCATATAAAATTGTCACGTTTTGAAGTGAGTTTCCTCATTCCAGGCAGGGCTCACATAGTGCCAAAATCTTTTCATAGCGGCATTCGGGTACCACTTCCAAGGACCACAGGTCCAACATATCAGATATTTTCAGCAAGTCAGAATCAGGCAGTTCCAAGAATGAGGCGTTTCATGGCCTGCAAAGGAGGCTAGCAAATCAGGTTTGTTAAAATGCTGAAATGTACACTGATTTGCGGAATATAACAGAAGACATTTTATTTATTTGTTTTATTTATTTATTTAAACTTCTAGAGCGCGCAGCTACCCACAGTGGGTTTCCCGGCGCTTAGGGACAGACTGAGGAGGAGAAAGAATGTCAAGCTGATTTTACTGGGCTACAAGTTACTGCTGGAAGAGCCAAGTTTTAAGTCCCTTACGGAAACAAAAGAGATTGGTTTCTGTCTTTAGGATCACAGGAAGAGCATTCCAAAATCTAGGACCTAAAAAGGCAAAGGAACGGCCCCCCATCTTTGCTAGCCTAAATCTGGGAACAGAAAAATCACCGTGTGCTGATGATCATAGAGTTCGACTGGATTTATAGGCCTGAATAAGGCCCTGAAGGGGCATATATAGAAAAGTAACTTTTCCAAGTGTGGATTGTCAATTTTTTAAACGTTAGCATTTCCTAAAATACTGAGGTATGCACCAAACCATAACACCCACCAATTCTGGAAAATCCTCCCTCTTCATGTTTGGTGTGCTGTAATGCTGTCCAATCGATCAGGCTGCATCAAAGAGAATGGGTTTGCATTCAGATTGTGAATGACGCTCTCTAAACCTGTTCTTCCAGTTTTACGTTTCACCTCGACTGTTCTACACCTGATTTTTTGGATGGGTTCAAGCATCAGAATGTCCATATTCTTTAGGGCAGGATTTCCACGTCATGGCGGTCCTGGGCAGAAACAAATGAATCCACACCCTCACACGCAGGGCGAATATTCCCCGGATATCAGGCTCATTGTTTTTAGCATTAAACCTCTACTTTGGGGATTTGTTTGTACTAAACAAAAATGAATGCTGGCCAGACACCCATGATATATGGCAGCCAGTCAGCGCTTCAGTTTTGGCGAAAATGCTTCTCCCGATCTGTCAAAAGCACTTTAGCCAGAAGGATACACAATGACACATACGGTTTGGGGTCCTATGATGGGAGAGCAACACTAAGGGCCTCCTCCTGCCATAGTGACCACACCGTCATCCGCTTCAGTCAACACGCATACACAGACGTCACCCAATGATTACACTGACACTTTATTTGTGGGTGAAGAACTGCTGCAGGTTTATTTCATACAACATAGTATGATAATAAAATTGGGTTATCTTACGGGCGATCCAGGGCAGGCAGCCCCTTGCTGCTCCGCCCGCCTGGTGAGCCAGCACACACGGTGGGTCGATGCCCGGCAGTGTGGCACATAATTATTTACAGATCATCCACTGGGTCACGTGATCTGTATCCTACTCCCGCCCCTTCCGACAGGGGCGGAGCGTGTTGTGGCACACCCCCGGTTGGTCAGGCCCCCCAACCGCCCGAAGGACTAACGGGGCGCCGTCGCGGTCTTCCCAGAACCCCCTTCGGCTCCTGGACCTTGGCTCGGGCACCCTTACTGTGCCGGACAGGGGTACCCTTACTGTACCGCCTGTCGCAGAGGTACCCTTACTGTACCCGTCTGCATCCAGATCGCCCTGTAACTCCGCCACAGCTCTGGGGAGGCTACCGTCGCTGCCAGAGCCCCCCTTCCTCCCTTCGCTGTTTATAGGTGCCCGCCCCTGCGAGCCAGCTTTCAGTGGGCTGACTAATGGGTCCTGTTCTGTAACCGTAAATATACGGCATTAAGTTGCACCATTACTCAGAAGCCCAGGGCAGACTAACAATGAATGACTCTTGGCCCCCATTGCCGCTCAGCTTAGACGTGACTGGTGTTCCCAACCTTCTAAGTGAAGCTACAGCAGATCATCCTAACGTAATTATGGGAAGATCTAGCACCTGCATATGGAGCCAGAACTGAACCACAGCTGAGTTCCTCAGTCCATCGATTCCCTTCATATCCTAGCACGAAGGTTTTAATTTCCACTCTATCTACAAAGGTGATGTATTGAGAGCGTCAGGTTCCTGAGTTGCTGCTGCTACTGCGAGGATTGCATGATTTCTCGGCTGGGCACACCATTCTAACGCGACTGCTAATCGGACGCCGTTTATCCTGACTCCGGATAAAGCCAATTTGATTGACTGAGCTGCCGCAGCAACATCTCTCAGCTCGTGGACCCAAATGTGTGAATGTTTCCCATCTCCCGGGCTCCAAGAAAGGCTGAGCGGGAAGAGCAACACCTAAATCTGTTTCTCAGACTGGGACTTGTGGCATAGGTAACAAGGCATAGGTGATTTAGGCACTTGTGGACCTGCAATCCTATTAAGATTTTTCACTTGCCAAATTGAGTGCCTTCCTGGCTTGCAATTTCGTTCCCAACAGCTACAGCACAACAAGCAGGGTGAAGGTAGCGTGTGAGTCAGCCACTTTACCTACGTAATAAACACAAGCGGACATCACGGGTATATCAATTTGCTTCCTTTCACATGGAAACAGAGGAGGAACTGGGCGAGAGGGCCTCCTAAGTAGGGGGGGCAAGCCGCGCCCCCCGCCCCCAATGGCCCGTCTCCAGCTCCAACTATAGGGAGTAATACCTAGTGGGCGTAGCCTCGCGCGCGAGGCAGCAAAGGGGAAGGCTCCGACGGGCGGCCACTAACAAGCTGCCCTGCTGATGTCCCACTGCTTGGGACGCGGGCAGTGGCATACTCAAATGTACCATGTTTATGCAGATTTTCACAAAGTCTTAAGTTATTAGCAGAAAGGCGAATATTATTTTTGGATTCATCCTGCCGCAAACATTTTTCAGAGCAGCGATAATGCCACGTGTGTACACATTTTGTTCATTAATTGCACCTGAACGCATCTGACCGGCTGCATGGGGAAGGACGGGCCCTGTCTGCTGCCGGCAGCTGTGGCTCGCAGCTGCCCGGCTTCGCGGATTTCACACAGCGCCTAAGAGCTAGAGACTGGTCATGCGGCGCAGTAGCTACACGCAGCTGCACCGCGGCAGCAGAACACACAATATTAGACATGCGCCTATTTTTAGCTTTAGAAGCGACTCTCCATTTCCTCCCTCGCCAGTCAACGCCTTGCCTGCTCGGCTCTCTCCTCTGGCTGTTTATCTAAGTACCGAGGCGCAGCAGAGGAGCGCAGCAAACGCACGTCTTCCTCGCAGCGGGGCGCCGGTCCACACAGAAAGTAAAAGTATTTCCAGAATTCATTCTACATCAACCGAGTCATACAACTTAAATCGTGTCCTCCACAGCACGCCTTGAATGCCCAGAGTGGTGCACAAACAGCATACGAGCAGGCGCCTAGACGCCACACTGCCAGGCGCCTCAGGTTCGCGTCCCAGACTCATAGGGAACAAGCGTTTTGACGGGGAGATTAGTTCATTCTTTAAACTAATCCCAGTAGAACCCCGCGTACGCCCCACCTCGAGTCTGACTTGAGAAAGTGCTTCGAAGACCTAAAAACATTTCTGTTCTGCAACACTCCCCCCGCACCCGCCCCCCCCCCCACAAATCCCCCAGCTTCGACACCTAGCCCGTCGGCACCACTGATTTCTCCTCAGATTGCTGCCCGCTACCCACTGCTTTTAATAACTGGTCGCTCCTTTAATAACAACATTACCCGAGGTCATGATTCAGCTCCAGGTGCTGTGCTGTGCTGACAGGAGGGCGTGTATCCAAGGACTGTAATTCTGTAATTCTGCCGGCCGACCGTACTCAGCAGCAGGCCACGCCCCATAGGTCATTAATAGCGACAGCAGGGCAGATCATACTCTGATAGTCTTTCATGCTGACAGCTGAAGACCTTAAGGTGGACAGCAGAGTTCACACACAAAGCTTTAATGATGGCAGCAGGCTATACCCCTAAAGATTGTCAAGATGGCTGCAGGCCATACCCCTAAAGATTGTCAAGATGGCTGCTGGCCATACCCCTAAAGATTGTCAAGATGGCAGTAGGATATACCCCTAAAGATTGTCAAGATGTCTGCCGGCCATACCCCTAAGGAATGTCAAGATGGCTGCAGGCCATACCCCTAAGGGTTGTCATGATGGCGGTAGTATATAATTGTTAAGGTTGTCAAGATAAACAAAAGGCACACAATGAATGGACGGAACGCAGAACAAATCAAAACATTCACCCCCAGTCAAGAGATCTGGGTTAAATCCATCATTCTTTTGCTCACCATGCCACCCCAGTTTAGACCTGGCCATATGCAAATCAGTCTTGACCCTGTGCCTCATGGGAACAGTCCAGCCAGAACTGCCAAGCCAGCTCCTCCCTGGACCGGAAACAAACATCCTGGGACCAGTTTTGGGGTTTCACCTCTCATCAGCCAGGGTAGCTTGATTCCAGTGGCACAGTGATGGCAGCAGGATATACCCCTACAGGCTGTAATGATGGCAGCATGATATACCTCTAAAGGATGTAATGATGGCAGCAAGATTTACCTCTAAAGGATGTAATGATGGCACCAGGATATACCTCTAAATATTGTCAATATAGCAGTAGGCTATACCTCTAAAGACTGTCAAGATGGCAGCAGGATATACCCCTACAAGCTGTATTGATGGCAGCAGGATATACCTCTGAAGGCTGTTATGATGGCAACAGGATACACGTCTAAAGGCTGTAATGATTGCAGCAGAATATACCGCTACAAGCTGTAATGATGGCAGCAGGATACACCTCTAAAGGCTGTTATGATGGCAGCAGGCTATACCTCTAAAGGCTGTAATGATGGTAGCAGGATATACCTCTAAAGGAAAGGCTGTAATGATGGCAGCAGGAAATACCTCTAAAGGCTATAATGATGGTAGCAGGATATACCTCTAAAGGCTGTAATGATGGCAGCAGGATATACCCCTACAGGTTGTAATGATGGCAGCAGGATACACCTCTAAAGGCTGTAATGATGGCAGCAGGATACACCTCTAAAGGCTGTAAAGATGGCAGCAGGATATTCCTCTAAAGGCTATAATGATGGCTGCAGGATATTCCCCTACAGGCTGTAATATTGGCAGCAGGATATACCTCTAAAGGCTGTAATGATGGCAGCAGGATAAACCCCTACAGCCTGTAGTGATGGCAACAGGATACACCTCCAAAGGCTGTAATGATGGCAGCAGGATATTCCTCTAAAGGCTAAAATGATGGCTGCAGGATATTCCCCTACAGGCTGTAATAATGGCAGCAGGATACACCTCTAAAGGCTGTAATGATGGCAGCAGGATACACCTCTAAAGGCTGTAAAGATGGCTGCAGGATATTCCTCTAAAGGCTATAATGATGGCTGCAGGATATTCCCCTACAGGCTGTAATAATGGCAGCAGGATATACCTCTAAAGGCTGTAATGATGGCAGCAGGATATTCCTCTAAAGGCTATAATGATGGCTGCAGGATATTCCCCTACAGGCTGTAATAATGGCAGCAGGATATACCTCTAAAGGCTGTAATGATGGCAGCAGGATATTCCTCTAAAGGCTATAATGATGGCTGCAGGATATTCCCCTACAGGCTGTAATAATGGCAGCAGGATATACCTCTAAAGGCTGTAATGATGGCAGCAGGATATTCCTCTAAAGGCTAAAATGATGGCTGCAGGATATTCCCCTACAGGCTGTAATAATGCCAGCAGGATACACCTCTAAAGGTTGTAATGATGGCAGCAGGATACACCTCTAAAGGCTGTAAAGATGGCAGCAGGATACACCTCTAAAGGCTGTAAAGATGGCTGCAGGATATTCCTCTAAAGGCTATAATGATGGCTGCAGGATATTCCCCTACAGGCTGTAATAATGACAGCAGGATACACCTCTAAAGGCTGTAAAGATGGCAGCAGGATACACCTCTAAAGGCTGTAAAGATGGCTGCAGGATATTCCTCTAAAGGCTATAATGATGGCTGCAGGATATTCCCCTACAGGCTGTAATATTGGCAGCAGGATATACCTCTAAAGGCTGTAATGATGGCAGCAGGATAAACCCCTACAGCCTGTAGTGATGGCAACAGGATACACCTCCAAAGGCTGTAATGATGGCAGCAGGATACACCTCTAAAGGCTGTAATGATGGCAGCAGGATACACCTCTAAAGGCTGTAAAGATGGCAGCAGGATATTCCTCTAAAGGCTATAATGATGGCTGCAGGATATTCCCCTACAGGCTGTAATATTGGCAGCAGGATATACCTCTAAAGGCTGTAATGATGGCAGCAGGATATTCCTCTAAAGGCTAAAATGATGGCTGCAGGATATTCCCCTACAGGCTGTAATAATGCCAGCAGGATACACCTCTAAAGGCTGTAATGATGGCAGCAGGATACACCTCTAAAGGCTGTAAAGATGGCTGCAGGATATTCCTCTAAAGGCTATAATGATGGCTGCAGGATATTCCCCTACAGGCTGTAATAATGGCAGCAGGATATACCTCTAAAGGCTGTAATGATGGCAGCAGGATATTCCTCTAAAGGCTAAAATGATGGCTGCAGGATATTCCCCTACAGGCTGTAATAATGCCAGCAGGATATACCTCTAAAGGCTGTAATGATGGCAGCAGGATATCCCTCTAAAGGCTGTAATGATGGCAGCAGGATACGCTTCTAAAGGCTGTAATGATGGCAGCAAGATATACCCCTACAGCCTGTAATGATGGCAACAGGATATACCTCTAAAGGCTAAAATGATGGCTGCAGGATATTCCCCTACAGGCTGTAATAATGACAGCAGGATATACCTCTAAAGGCTGTAATGATGGCAGCAGGATAAACCCCTACAGCCTGTAGTGATGGCAACAGGATACACCTCCAAAGGCTGTAATGAGGGTAGCAGGACATTCTATAAAGGAGTCATGATGGCAGAAAGACACACCTCTACTCTGAAGGCTTTCATGATGGCTCTAAAGCCAATAATGCTGTCAGTGATTCTAACATTTTAAAGGCTGACTGCGGGTCAAACCTCTTTCTGAAGTTTATGGCCTGCGCCTGCCAATATAAACGAAGGGTGGTGAGGCAGGTGGGGTCAGTAGGGGGAGAGGGGGCATTGAATATAAAAAAAATAATAATAATTGAACTTACCTTTGTCGCCGGCCGCTCCAGCGTCGCGTCTCCTCTTCCTGTCTGCTGGTCCCAGCAGCCCCATGGGACAGACTCCCTGTCCAATCTCTGCGCTGCAGAGAAGCACTGGGATTGGTCTGAGCAGGCAGAAGAGATGCCCTGCTCAGAATAGGGAGTCTGCGGGGTTTCTCCAGCCTGGCTGCTCAATGCACCTGGGCTGAAGAAAACCTAAGTGCGCATGTGTGTTTTGTTCGGCCTGAGACTGCCGGCCAAACACATATGCACGGTTAGGGAGTGGAGTGCACCAGCAGCCCCCCATACCTTGGCCCACCCCTCCCAACAGCGCTGGCTAAGAGCCGGCAAATCTAAATTAAAATGATGCAAGAACAATGTCTTATTTTACATTTGCTGGCTCTGAGCCAGGCAGTGGAGCGACGCTCATCCGCTCTTGCGGAGGAGCCGCCACTCTTACGGCCTGTGTAGGCTTTGCTGAAAAGTGGTTTGCATGAACCTGTTGTTTCATACCGATGACAGGCTCAATCTTGGACAAAAAAAGACAGCAAGCCCTACTGTGCTCTGAAGATCTTAGCGAGCGTCTTAGTGCTGACAGCGGCCGTGGCTCGCGAGGCTTTTGCGCTGACAGCGGCCATGGCTCGCGAGGCTTTGGTGCTGACAGGGGCCATGCCTCGGAAGACTCCTAAAATCGCCTAATTACAGACTGAGACAAACGGTTCGGCAGCGGAACGAGACTCTCCCAGTCGGCCAGTTCCAGCGGGATGGCTTGCGCGGATTTGTATTCACAGCTAATTATCTTTGAAAGCGGAACGCTTCAGGCAGTTGAGGCCTACACGGCTCAGTGGCAGGCCCACGGGGAGAGGGATCGGATACCAAGGGTAGAACGGAGCCATTTTGTAACATTGACGGCAGGAGAGGGTTGATGCTGTATAGAGGAAAGTTGCAGACTGTCTGAAAAAATGGCCCTCCCCCAAAAAAAAATTCTCACACGTCACTGGGCCAGAGGGTCGAATGCTCCAAGTACACAGTGCGCTGCATGTGAAACTGTGAATGCTGGAGGGGTTGTGATAAAAAAAGCCAGGACAAGTGGAGTTGTAATTTTCCTTGAAAAACTCCAAGCTCCCATATAGCTAACCTGCTCCTCAGTGCTAAGTGGTGGAGTAAGCATTCATGTAGTCAAAATAGTTTGAGCCAACTTGCCCTGAATAAGAAGCCACAAGGATGTGAGCTTGAAACACGCTCCTTCACTGATTTGGAATCAGCCGCTTGCCCAGCTCCCACTTGAACTGAATAATCACTGAGACCCCACAGGCAGTAATTAAAAAAAAATGCTCCTCATCAGACCTGTGTGAAACTGCCTGGTGCTTCCTAGACACTGCATGATCCTCCCCACGGCTTGAAGAGTTTCGCTTGGGTCCTCAACTGACCTGCCCACCTTTGCAGGTCAGAGATTTTCTGGTCCCAGGAACAGTTCCAGCATGAAGATCACTCAGGGAACCTGCCCCAGGGCGCCCATCTTTGTCCTGACCCAGTGATGCCAGGCCAAGTGAGGATCCGCAGGAGCAGCGGGGAGCAGCAGGCCCAGTAGGCCAGGATGACGACACTGAAGATAAATGCTGGCTTGAATGGCTAGAGTCATTATTCTGCCTGGTGAGTTTATTCCTCTGAACCAATATTGAATTTCAATGATACCTTGCACATTGAATTTCAATGATACCTTGCACATTGAATTTCAATAATACCTTGCCACTGCCAGTTTCGCAGCGCAGCCGCACACCTTTCTAGCCTGAAGACCAAGACCAACATACTCTGGGCTTGAGAAATGTCTGAAAATACCCGAGACACCCTTTGACGCTCTAACAACATGACTTTAAGCCCCATACATCAGCTGTCATGTACTGGGTCCAGACTGTGAACTCCTTTGTCACCACTGAATATAGGGCCTTGGGGACCCCCTACCTCTAGCTCACCCAAGCTTTGTCCCAAAAAATGCCACATGCCACAAGCCCAAGTGGTATACCAAGATACATTGCCATTTAGGGTTTTACTGGCAGCCCTAATCCTTAATGTGAAGCACCTGGGACTCCAGGTACCCTCGGGAAGCAACATATCTTGACAGCCAGCCCACAGATGCCAGCCCATTAAGTATACCCAATATATCAAGTCTTGAAAGCGAAGTCCAGTAAAACAAGCATGCGACCAGCCAGTGGTAAAATATAGTGGACCCAACCAAAAATGATGTGCCACTCGAGGCCCCAAGGCACTGGGCAACAGTGAAAACTTCAAACAGCAAAGTTGAAAGTTGTTTGACTTTAATGGACTTATTCCACAAACATACCTCCTCATCAGCAATTTTACTGATTTGCTGGACCCTTTGGCGTAGTTGTTCCTGAAAACCCATCTGGCTCCAAGTGATCGCTAAGCCTGCCCCACAGAGAAGACTGGTAGATGGCAAGTATCCTGGCTGGCGTCTTTTGGCAGTAGGCTTCAATATTATTTATAAAACCCATCTGCGAGTTACATCTCTGGTACCAGAACCATAAGCATTAGAAACTTCTAGTTTTCACTGGGTTTCATTTTAGCTGCTCGTCTTTTTCACCATATTTTAAAGATGTGCATGATATAGGCTTGACAGGACATTAGCCTTTTCTACAACTGGACATCAGGAACCTAAGGCTTCTTTGACTAACCTTAGCAATCATCTGCCTTCATCATTCTCGCCAGCAGGCAGAACACGTAGCTTCGGGGCAGGCTTACTGTGCTGATGTCCTGTTGGCCAGCTGCATGAAAGGCCCACGGGTGCAGCACCGGCTGGTTACCGCCACCTCACTGTATACGACCACATTCCTTTTTATTGATATCCCTATATATTTCTCCTTCTTTGTTGTGTGCGGCTTATTTTGGGCCGAAGATCTTACCTCCCATGTTAACAAATGCAGGTGCCGTGCACTGATTCAGCCCTACACAGTGTACAATAGGGTGACCACCCGTAAATTTCACAGACCGTCCATAATTTGGGCCTCAAATCCGTTGTCCATGATGATCCCTTTTACGGACACCTTTTGTCTATTATTTTGGGGAGTGCAGTGAGATGTGCTGCTCCCCTGGGAGAAGCCTTTGAGTTCTGCAGAACTCCCTGTTGGGGGAAGCGCACACTCGTCCTCTCAGCGCAAGAGCAGCCCCTCCCCAACCTCGCACTTACTGTCACCTGCCCATTGTCATTCTGTCTGCTGTCTGCTGGTCACATGGGCCAGTCTCAGCATATGGTGGGCTCCTACTGCCCCAGCCTAGGGCAGGGCATTCTGCTTCCACCAGAGAGCCAAAGCTCCAGGGACCAAGCCCTGGTCAGATTTGAAGGGGGTTGGGGGGCAGTGTTTTAAAACATCTTTCATACACTTCAGATTTCCTTGTGCACCAGCAATTTTGAGGAGATAATTAAAATGTCAGTTGAACTGTGGTGATTACATTTATGCATCTGTTAAAGCCCTGGTACTCATAGTACGGCCCACGGTCCTTCTTGGCGTCCCGCGGACCTAGCAGGTAATGTACACATGGCCCCCCAGAGAGAAAGAGAGAAAGTGGAGAAAGAGAGAGTGGAGAGTAAGAGAGAGAAAGTGGAGAAAGAGAGAGAGAGTGGAGAGAGCAACAGTGGAGAGAGAGACAGTGGAGAGACAGACAGCGGAGAGAGAGTGGAGAGAGACTGACTGACAGAGAGAGAGAGACTGACTGACAGAGAGAGAGAAAGACTGACGGAGAGAGAGAGACTGCCAGAGAGAGAGAGACTGACTGACTGACAGAGAGAGAGACTGGCTGACTGAAAGAGAGAGAGAGACTAACAGAGTGAGAGAGACTGACTGAGAGAATGAGAGAGACTGACTGAGAGAGAGACTAACTGACTGACAGAGACTGACTGACAGAGAGAGACTGAGACTGACAGAGAGACTGACTGACAAAGAGAGACTGACTGACAGAAAGAGTGAGAATGACTGAGAGAGGGAGACAGACACTGACTGACAGAGACTGACTGGGAGAGAGAGAGACTGACTGACACTGACAGAGACTGACTGGCTGAGAGAGAGACTGACAGAGAGAGAGACTGACTGACTGAGAGAGACTGACTGACCGAGAGACTGACTGACTGACAGAGAGAGAGAGAGAGAGATAGAGACTGACTGACAGAAAGAGAGAGACCGAGAGAGAGAGACTGACTTACTGACAGAGACTGACTGACAGACAGAGACTGACTGAGACTGACAGAGTGACTGACTGAGAGAGAGACTGACAGAGAGAAAGACTGACTGACAGAGAGAGAGACTGACAGAGAGAGAGACTGACTGACTGACGGACAGAGACTGACTGACAGAGAAACAGAGAGAGACTGACTTAGAGAAAGAGAGAGACTGACTAAGAGAGACTAACTGACTGGCAGAGACTGACTGACTGAGAGAGAGAGAGAGACTGATAATGAGTAACAGAGAGAGAGAGAGACTGACTGACTGACAGAGAGAGACTGACTGACAGAGAGAGAGACTGACTGACAGGAAGAGAGAGACTGACAGAGAGAGAGACTGACTGAGAGAGAGAGAGAGAGAGAGAGAGAGAGAGAGAGAGAGAGAGAGAGAGAGAGAAAGACTGACTGACATTGACAGAAAGAGACTGACTGGCTGAGTGAGAGACTGACAGAGAGAGAGACTGACTGACTGAGAGAGACTGACTGACCAAGAGAGACTGACTGACAGAGAGAGAGAGAGAGAGAGACTGACTGAGAGAGAGAGAGAGAGACTGACTGACAGAAAGAGGGAGATTGACAGAGAGAGACTGACTGACTGATAGAGACTGACAGACAGAGACTGACTGAGACTGACAGAGTGACTTACTAACTGAGAGACTGACAGAAAGAGACTGACTGACAGAGCAAGAGAGACTGACTGACTGACAGAGAGACTGACAGAGAGAGAAACTGACTGACAGAGAGAGAGAGCGAAACTGACTGAGAGAGAGAGACTGACTGACTGAGAGAGACTGACTGACTGAGAGAGACAGACTGACAGAGAGAGAGAGACTGACAGAGAGAGAGACTGACAGAGAGAGAGAGACTGACAGAGAGACTGACTGACTGACAAAGAGAGAGAGACTGACTGACAGAGAGAGAGAGACTGTGATGGAATTGGTGTCAAAGTGTGTATGAAGCTATGCAATGCCTCTTATGATTGCCATTGTCTGCTAATAAAAATGTATTATCAAAATGTGCTGTTTGTAGTTACATCTGCTTTTGAAATACAGCATTGTCGCATTGTCTAGTGTTATGAAACAGGTTTGATTTTTTTTTACTCTAACCCCGTCCCCCCCCCCCCCCCCACTGACCCCACCCACCCTCCCACTGACCCCACCCCTTCCGGTGCGGCTCTCAGCCACAAACTCAGCTGGGTACTGCTGTTGTCACAGAGTTCTTTTTGTTATTTGCAGTTATTTTGCTCCCAATCTTTCATTGTTCTAAGGTTGATAAATGGTATTCCATAGGATAATAATAAATACTTATTAGTAAAAACAACCTCAACCTCTAGGTTAGATTTTAAATCCTGAATTTGTATTGCTGCATAACCAGGCAGTCTTAACATATAATGCCTGCAGTATGGATGACATCTGACTCCTACACTTTGAAGTCCTCATTGTCTTGAGTAACATTTCCTATACGTAGACTTACACACTTATGTAAATGACTGTTTCTGTTTAATATATTGCCTTGTAATGCACTTCAGCTCCCTGCCCTACATACTTGGGATGAGCAGCGCTATAAAATAAATTAAATACACATGATGAGGTACATCATTGGGGGGTGGTGCTAAGGGAATCCATTGAAAGAAGTTTGTCTTTGAGGGAGCGCCAACAATGATTGACATGCCGGTTGCTATCAGCACTAAAACTGGCCCCATCAGGGGTGTAGCTAGAAGTGAGTGAGTTGATGATAACTCGAGCCTGAAGCCTGGCTCTGGCTCAGCTCAAGGTCCCATTGAAACCTCAAGCCCATACCAAGCCAAACTTTCATATGACTTCATGCACAAAGAGATAAACACTAATCATTAGCATCTGAGGTAAAAAGAAGAGACAAATGGATACTCATTTAGTGACTAATTTGTACAAACTGAAACCACAAAACCTTGATTAATGGCAGCTTCCCCTTAACCAAATTGTGTGATCTTAGGCAAATATTGTACTATACCAATTCTCCTTTTCCTTCACATTCGCATATGAAGGCACCTTCAAATACATGAGATCAAATTACGAGCTGTACAAAAACGTATTGTGTTTGGTTTAATAGACTATAATCAGGGCCCCTGGATTTGTGCTGCAAGGGAGGGCCATATTATGCGCCAGGGTTGACTAAATTGTGCGGCAAGAAAAGGCAAATTATGTAGCATAAGTTACTTCATTAGTTTGTGATTCTTACACTTGTTAGCAATATCTGGGCATAGATTGCACCTCATTTGTACCAGTTTAAAACCCAAATATAGCAATAGGCAACAGAAGGGTCACCAGTCAACCTCTGTAAAGGGCCGTCTACTGCATGGCAACATATGTAATGTATTTTTATGAACTTTTGAACTGTTTGAATTAGATTTTTCTTTTGTTAAAATGTGCAGATCATGCAGCTGATGATGGATTATGTGGAAAATGTGGCAAATCCATAATTATGCAAATAACGCAGCTGCCACATAATTACAAAATTCCAATGGAACTGACTATAATTTTGCTTTGCATAATATTCTGGACCACATATGGGGTTCACATGACAAATGTATTTCCTCTTAGTTCACTAATGGCACTGTTGGCAGAGTGAGGGCAGGGGCAGGAGTGGTTCTAAGTTCACATTTAACAACTATCACTTTTAATAAGTACTCCCAAATGCAGTGCTATAATGTCATGTATTCATGTGAAAGCTTTCACATTAAAGAAATACACTTTTTAGAATTATGAAGAGATTTCATATTTTGTGTGATGTTTGTTGTATGATTTACATGGCAAACATTTCCAAGGCTCAGCGTGTGCACGGGCAATAAAAGCCCATTCAGGCCCTTGGCCTTGCTCCGGCTTGGCTTACCCTGTTAATTTGTTGGTCCGCCCACCACTTGGTGTAGATATCATTTATGCAGCCTGTGCAGTGCGCCGGGCCCTTCGGCAAAAGAACTTCAAGAGCTGATTGTGGAATGAAGTGGTGGGAAGGCATAGCCTACGAATGGAGGGATATTTTATTGTAACCCCTGTTTCTGTAAAGCTTTTATTTCACCTTTTCCAGTTAACGGAGTATGAAGAGCACAATTAGAAATGATTAAAATAACTTTACCAGTGTGCACTAACCCGAAAACCCCCTAGTGCCACAGTGTAACCTGCCAGACAAATATTCCGTACTGGAACCGTGGATATATTTCTCCATCATTCTTTGATGAATAGCCTTAACAAACAGTGATATTCCGTTGGTTTGTATGGGGCATATTATCAAGCCAGGCGATAAAATTATCGCCGCTTTAGCGGCAAAAAACTGCCGCTAAATCGGCAATAATGGGCTTGATAATATGCTCTATGGAATTCCAATTGAAGCCCATGTTAGATGTCCTTCACATCTAACATGGGCTTCAACTGGAATTCCATAGAGCATATTATCAAGCCCATTATCGCCGTTTTAGCGGCAGTTTTTTGCAGCCAAAGCGGCGATAATTTTATCGCCTGTCTTGATAATATGCCCCTTAGTTTTTATTTCAGTAGGGTGACCATAGCCAAAAGCCATCAGAATGCTTTACAAGGTCCAAGACAAAATGTATATCTGACACACATGCCAAATCATTGAGGGGCATATTTATCAACACTTCAAGCAACGCAGCTCTGTAAGTGGAGTGGCTGTGCTGTATTGTGAGCAGTGCCGGTTCTGGGACTTTTGGGGCCCTGGCCAGAAAGGGAACGTGTGAGGCTCCTCTAATACAATGGGAAATCACAGAATGGGAAATTACAGAAAATACATCATTGGAAGAGCCATCAATTGACTATTGTTAAGTGACTTTGCAAGAAGCAACCTTCCTGGTGCGGATATCAGTAAAGCAAAACAGAAATGTCAACAGAAATAAAATAAGCACATATATTTTACATTTCAAGTAACTGGAAATGCATTATTTTAGTCACACTGGATCGACAGGTTTGGCCTGGGTCTCTCCAAAACATATAAGTTCAATCAAATGTTAAAAATGTGTTTCCAGATTAGTGCAATAGATACGTATATGTGCATGCAGTATTTATATAGCACAAACTGAGACGAAAGGCTGTTAAGATGTGTACAGGGTCAAGGACACAGCTCTCAACATGCGATAGGAGGAAAAGATGGTTTGTGGATCATGACTGCATCTTGATTTTGTTTTGTTTTTAAGTTAAATTGGAGCTGACATCGGGCTGTCCAAAAGCTGACATCGGGCTGTCCAGATTGATATTTGAATAACATTCCAGATATTTTTTCTCTTTTTAACACATCTTCTTCTTCTTCCATATGAAGGTGTCCTTGCTGCAGGTGTCAACAGAGACACTGGAGATAGTGTCAAGCTAATCATCCAAAAAGGCAAGGGTGTCAGTTGTATAGTGCAAACTTAGCCAAAAGCAGCAGAGTACGGTGCAAGGTCAATGACAAGCATAAAGCCAAGGAATGATGGGAAAAGTAGCTGGTTTGGGGACTGTTAACACATTATGATAGCTTTGCAGATAATGCACCTGAGTTTGAAGATGGTGCAGGCTGGCAAGGATGATCTATGGAGTTCCATCAGGGTGTTATGATGTGGTCATATTTCTTTATGCCCTCGTGAGGTGTGCAGCAGCATGTAGAATGCCGTTAAGGGGGCCTATATGGACTATAATTTCAAGATGGTTTACCAGATACCCAGTGCAAGATAGGGTATATGCAAAAAAGATAGGAAAGCAAATAAAACAGTTGAATATAGCTTGACTTCTATTAAAGGCATCACCCTAATCACTGAAAAACACCAGAAACCACTAGAATATAATCATATATAGGCTAAAATGGTTTAATGTCATGTGTCACTAGCCATGGCTAAAACACCCTGATCAACGTACTCTGAAGTCTCTGAATGTTCTGATACTAATAATTAGTAGAAACTTACTTTTTTCCAGAGTGCATTTCAGTTTGTAAATTAGAATAATGCAGATTCAGTTAACAGATTTGAGCTAATCTCCTCTCATTTGATTTCTCCTAATTTTGAACAAAACCTGGAAAGCACACGCTTAAAAGCAATTTAGTAATACTGTGAGCCAGACCCATTTACCAGTCTATTTCCTTGTGCCTCACTGTGCTAGACTATGGCTGCAAGGCCCATGGGAGAGAAGTCAGGCCTTCAGGGTTGTATCTGGTCAGAATTTTATTGTTGTGGATAGTATTTTCATGTGTAGATCAGAGCAAAAAAGCAAAAAATCTCATTAGAACTTCAATCGATACAACAATATAAAACAAAATATCTGTGACACATCATCAAAGTAAAACCTCTCAGATTGGAAAAACGCATAATATGAAGACAAGTGGTGTAAGCAGAGGTCTTCAAATTGTTGCAAGTCTCCTCTGGTGGGTCTCAATTTATCATAGGGGGGCATCAGCCTCAGCAGTGGTTGAGAATAATTCAAGCATTCCATCCTTCACTTATTTGTATACTATAGTGAGCCGCCCTAAGTGGGAAGGATATGCCCAGACGTGGGTCCTTTGCACACTGCATCACTTGAACCAAGCGATACCTGACTGATGATTCCCAACTAGGTGTGACACCTGCCCTGGGTTGCTTGTGTTCTAGGTCAGTAAGGACTTGACCTGGTAGTCCAGTCTGGACTAGTCCCATTGGAACAAGGTCAATCTTGATTTGCAAATGGCTGGGTCCAAACTGAGGTAGCATGGTGTGCAAAATAATCATGTAGTGGGATGCAGCATGAGTATTTACCAGTTGCTGTGATTAATTCAAGCATTCCATTCATTCCATTTTTCCTTACTTTGTTTGTGGACAGTAAAATACAGCCACCATTTGGGCACATTGGACCCATAACCCCACACGGCCATGGTCCCACTGCACTTGCTACACTATTGATAGCTATGCCCTTCAGAGGGGCCTATTTCCCTGGGCCTTGCAGCCACGGACCAGTTCTGTAAGGCCTAGAATAGCAGACTTACTCCCTTGGGACATCTTAGCATTGGACCATGGCAGGTAGACCTACAGGACGATGGACCTTTCTTGACCTTTGCAGCTCTGGATAATGGCTGTGTGGTGTATGAGAGTAGGGACCTATGGCATAGTAATGTAGCCATGGGCCCTGATGCAAGAAATGATTCTGGGCAGTTAAACACAGCCATAATCTGGGTGCACTGGGTCCAAAGCATCCATGAGCCCTGTTGCCACTGCTCCTGCTGCACTCCTCCGCTGAGAGTCCAACCATGGCCGGCTGCAATGCCTAGAGGAGGGAGGGCCTCTTCCATGCCTCACAGCTCTAGAACATGGCTGCAATGCCCATGGAGTAGAGGCAAGCACCACAGCAATGATGCCATGTGTGCTGGTGCAAAGTAAAAGTGCCCCTCACTCTTGTTCGCTGGCTGCACAGCAAAATAAAGCCATAATTTGAGAACTTTGGTCACTTATACCCCTAGGCCCAGTACCACTGCACCTGCTGAACTACTGATGGCCATGAACCTAACCGATGGCTGTATCCGGCCAGAAAGAGAATGTGTTAAGCCCCTCTAATTTGATTGCAATGTGAAATCCCAGGAAATGACATTACAGGACATGAACCTTGACATGGGCCTGTGAACTGACCAGTGGTACAGAGCTGTGAGACAGTTTCAATGGGGTCCAGGAGAGGAGCCCACACAAGACACACCCCCACCTCCTGAGCTTCTCAGACATGGTGTAGTGCGGAGAGTATATGGGAGAAAGCCCACTAACCCATAGGCCTCGCAACACATAAGCATGGCTGCAAGTCCCAGGGGAGAGGGGTCCTCCCCATACACTGGTAATGCTACACCATGGCTGTGAGGCATAGGGTAGGGGCCTCCACTCCCCTAGATCTCACAACCATGGGCTAGTGCTGCGAGGCCCAGGAGAGGGGACCAAGGATAGGGGAGCCCTCTACCATTGATCTCATAACAATAATGTAGCACTGCAAGCCCAGGGGAAGGGCGTTCCCTCCCATTGACAAGCCCACTATGATCCACAACTGTGATGCTCATGGGAGTGTTGTTCCATCCTCTGGCCTCACAGCTATGATGTATTTCTGCAAGGCTCATGGGGTGTGGCTGCTCTGGACTTCACATCCATGTTCTGGGACTGCAAGACCAAGGGAAGGAGAGTCCCCTTCCCTGGGCCTCACACCCATGATCCAGAGCCATCTCTGCAAGAGCCAAGTAGGGTAGCCAATTTTCCATTATCACTTCACAGGACAATGAATACCTTTGGAGAAACATTCAACATGTGGAGACACATTCTATGTGCAGAGGCTTCAGAAGTTGTTTATTGGGGAGCAGAGAAACTAAAAGTCACTTGGCAGATTTGTGGGGTTTCATTCTAAATCCCACCTCTAAAACAGGTCATGTTAAAAGATAACTCAGCTGGAAATGGAGTTTATTGAGCGTTCTTACCATTCATACTATATTTGTGTTCTAATCCCTTTACCACCTTCTGGAGTAAGACTTGACTGCACGCATTTACCAATTTCTTGCGACAAATTTAGAGAATTAACTCTGGTATTCAAACCAAATGAAATAGTCTTATACTTTGAAACACCAATGGTAAATATCAGTATCTACCATGTATACTGTCCAGTAAGTAGCCTCTGCCGCAGGACCTGGACCAACTGGTACATTTTAATCATGGAACTAGGTTATTGGACATCCAATCTCATTTTCATGATGGAAGTAATCACCATATTCGAAAGCTGAGCAAGGCCGATAAATAGAGTGGCGATTCCCTGGTAGGGGCAGCCCTTTCATCTTGCCATCAAAATTACTGATACTTGAGTTGTTGTCCTGTGGACTAGTTGGAGCTATGGAACCGGGAGAGGCATCTTTTAATCCTGGCCTCCCATTTGGACAAATTATGTGCTCTTGAGCAATCACTTCTCTGAATTTATTGCCAGGGCCAATGGAATTATGTGATTGTGTGGCCACATCATTTTATGCATAATTATAGATTTGCCGCATTTGCCACATAATAATCCATCATATGATGCATAATCTGCAGATTTTCACAAAAACATTTTGTTTGTAGTTCAAGTGGATCAAACGTTCCTAACAACGCAACAACACATGTTGAGGGGCAGCCGAAGATTGTTTGCAAAGCCAGATTGGTTACCTTTCTGTTGCTACATTTGGATGTCGAACTGGTACAAATTAAGTGAAACCAATGCCTAGGCAGTGTTAATAAGTGCAAAAATGACAATATAGTGAAGTAATACTACCATAAAATGTGCTGAATTATACCACATAATATTCCTTTTCTTGGTGCATAATTTACTCATCCCTCCCACATAATTTGAACCTCCCCTGCCACATATTTCCAGTGGCCATGCTTATTGCTCTGCTGCTCCATTTTTCGCAAGATTGGGAACATTTTGATTCAATTTAAAAACTGCTAGTCACCTAAATTTAAAAAACAATTACTGAATATTTCCTGAGAGATGGGAGGTGCCCACTCATATGCAATAGTGATCAAAATGCAGTACAGTGGTAAATATATAGCCTTGGTACCAAGCAGCAGTGCACTGCAGTCCTGGGTTTACTAATTTAACACACTGTTTGATACTGGGCAAATAAAACTCTCCCTGTGCCTCGTCCACTGATCTGACAATACAGTAGTCCTTTGAAACAGGGGTAATGTGAGAAATAGACACCAAAGGCTTCCTCCCTGGCTCTGGCTCAGCTTGATATCCAGTTTGAATTACAATTCTATAAAGAGCCACTTGGCTTCTGCCTGCCACCCTGTGTCTAACCAGGATGTGGCATTGCGGCTAGACCTGACGACTTTGTAATTGGGGAACCAGGTTCCAGTCTTGGCATCAGCTCAAGATCCTGTGACTCTGGGCAAATCACTTAATCTCCCTGTGCCTAAAAAATAATATGTCCTTGTGTAATGTAACCAGTGGTTCTCTTGTAAAGCGTTCCAATACCTGTGGGTCAGGTTTGCGCTAAACAAAATTCCAAAAAATGGGTTTCATTCCTCATTCAAGGCTATTTGCATCTAGAGTTGCCACCTGGCTGGTTTTCTGTCCTATTCTGTTGTGTTTCATGTCTCGGCTGGTACATAAATTAGCAAAAATAAGCAAATCACCTAAAGCAGTTATTTTTAGCCCTTATCGGCACATATTTAAAACAGCAAATAAAAACAAAAAAAGGACATTTATTTAAATGTATTCTGGTACTTCCCCCAATCCCTGAGTAATAATTAAGGTAAACAAAGACAGAAACATCTTGTTACAAATAAATACATATGAGTTTCTTTAAATTGGTATTTAGAATTGTGTCCTGGCTTTTGCAGACGCCTAAAACAGAGATAACTGGCATGGATATTTCTCATGGAATGGTGGCAACCCTATTTGCAGCCAAATAGTTGAATGTGTCCCTGAACCTGCATGGCGCAGGACCCCTCCTGTGCAGCAGCACCCCCTCCCAGACACTGACAAGCTTCTCTTTCACAGCTCATCAAGGGCTGGAAGAGGGAGAGTTCCTTGTCATTGCAAACAGCCTTCTGTGGCCAAGGAAGGAAGTGCCCTCCCTTGGGCCTTGCCATGTTGAAGGAAAGGTGCGAGGCCCAGGTCAGGGGGGACACTGGCACTAGACCCCATGTGGGGCACCAGCCCTAATTATGTGAAAGGGAAAGGATGTGACCTCACGGCTAAAGATGCCGACTTTGTAGCTGGGGATACAGGTTCAAACCTTAGCGTCAGCTCAGCAACCTGTGATTCTGGGCAAATTGCTTCATCTCCCCGTGCCTACCGAAAAAAAATGTGTCCTTGTGTAACGTAACTGGTGCTCATGTAAAGTGCTCCAATACCTTCAAGTCTAGTTCGAGCTATATAAATCTGCAAAAAACAGAGCAGAACTGCACAGAATTTCCTAAGATATAGTGCATTGAGATTGAAAGCTCTGACATGCCAGTTACAAAGTGAACCCTCATATCATCTCTGTGCTCTCTCTCTCTTCAACCTCTTCCTATCTAAGCTCCCTTTTTGCTACTTGTGCCTTCCTCTATCCTACCATGGCATTCTTCTCTGTCTCTCTACCTCCGCCACATCCTTTCTCGCTGTTTCCTATACCTCAAATTGTATATGCCCCTCTACCTTTTGCTTATTTTCAACCTTCTCTCTGCCACCTTCAGTATCTTGTGTATCTGTTTCTACTCCTTTCTCTGCTCCATCTTCATCTATGATCCTCTTTTCTCTTTTTCCCATCCATTCTTTTTCTCTCTCAGCTGGCAGATCCTAGATGCTTTTCTCTTCTCTCTGAGTTCACTCTCATTGATCCAAACTTCTCTCTGTCCCTCTCTGTAAATATCCCCCTCATCACCTTTCTCACGATCAGTCCAGGGCCTTCTCTTGGATTCCGGCGTCGTAGAGGCGTGTTCATAGTGTGCGGTGGCAGACCGTGTCGAAGGCGGCTGACAGGTCCAGGAAGATGAGGGCCGCGGTTTCTCTGTTGTCTAGCAGGGTCCTGATGTAATTTGTGGCGGCGATGAGGGCAGTTTCGGTGCTGTGGTTGCTGCGGAACCCGGACTGGGACGGGTCCAGGATGCTGTTCTCCTCGAGGAAGCTGGTCAGTTGTTTGTTGACGGCCTTTTTGATGATCTTCACCGGGAACGGGAGCAGGGAGATGGGTCGGAAGTTGTTAAGGTCCTTGGGGTCCGCCTTGGGTTTCTTGAGTAAGGCGTTGATCTCTGCGTGCTTCCAGCTCTCCGGGAAGGTTGCTGTCTCGAAGGAGATGTTGATGGTTTTCCGGAGATGGGGTGAGATGGTGCTGCTGGCTTTGTTGAAGATGTGGTGTGTGCAGGGGTCTTCCAGGGATCCAGAGTGGACCTGTGTTCATGATCTTGATGATATCGTCGTCGTTGATGTTGGTCCAGGCGATCAGGTGGTTGGTGCGGGTGGTGGTCGTGGGAGCGGGGGTCTCAGTGGTTGCCGGGGTGGTGACGGCGTTTAAGCTGTCGTGGATGTCTGCGATCTTGCAATGGAAGAAGGTGGCAAGCGAGTCGCACAGGTCTTGCAAAGGTGAGATGTCGTTGGTGTCGGAGCTGGGGTTGGAGAGTTCCTTCACGATGATGAAGAACTCTTTGCTGTTGTGTGCGTTGTTGTCTAGGCGGTCTTTGAAGGAGGTCCTTTTGGCGGATCTGATGAGGTTGTGGTGTCTGCGGGTGGTGTTCTTGTGGGCTGTGTAGCTTTCCGGTGTTCGTTCACAGATCCAGTTTTTTTTGCGTTTTCAGCAGATTCGCTTAGAGGCCTGGAGGTCTTCGGTGAACCAGCTGGCTTTCTTGCTAGTGTGGGTGTTGGAGGGCTTTTTGAGCAGGGAGAGGATGTTGGTGCAGTCGTTAATCCACTGTTTGAGGTTGCGAGCGGCGGTGTCGGGGTCGGTCGGATCTAAGGGTGGGCTCCGGGCGAGGGTGGTGGAAAGCTGGTCTTCGGTGACTTTGCTCCAGCAGTGGCGTGGCATCTGTTGGGTGCAGTGGTGCGTGGTGGGTTTCCAGAAGGTGAAGTGGATGCAGCGGTGATCGGTCCGGTGGAGCTCGGTGGTGTGGTTAAGGAGACGTGGGAGCTTGTGGAGAAGATGGGGTCAAGCGTGTGGCCGGCGGAGTGGGTAGGTGTAGTGACGAGTTGTCTGAGTCTGAGGTTGGCGAGGTTGTCGATCAGGGTGGAGGAGTTGGTGTCATTGTTGTTCTCGAGGTGGAAGTTCAGGTCCCCGAGGAGGAAGTAGTCCGTGGAGGCGAGGGCGTGTGTGCTGACGAGGTCGGTGATGGAGTCACTGAACTGTGCACGTGGTCCAGAGGGTCTGTAGATGAGGGTTCCTCTAAGGGTGGTGTTGGGATTGGTGTGGATCTGGAAGTGCAGGTGTTCATCGGTCCTGAGGGTGTCATCGGTGTTGGTTGAGACTTTGAGAGTGTTCCTGTGGACGATGGCGATTCCTCCTTCTGCTCCATTGGTGCGGTCCCTGCGGGTGATCTTATAGCCTTCCGGGATGGCTATGGCGATGTTGGGTGCCGAGGTGGGGTTCAGCCAGGTCTCCGCCAGGAAGGCGACGTCGGGGGTGTTGGAGTCCAGTAGGTCCCAGAGTTCCACGGCGTGTTTGCGTGCGGAGCGGGTGTTGAGAAGGTTGAATCTGAGGTGGTTGGCTTCTTTGGTAGGTGGGTTGGCGGGCCGGTTGCTGGTGAAGCTGCAGTTCCGGCAGGAGAACGGTCCTTGTGTGCGCTTCAGGGCAGTCAGGCAGCAGGTGCGTGATCGTCCGGCGTTGAGTGCGTGGAGGGTGCTGGAGTCGTTGCAGAGGCGGGCGTCGTGGCATTCGCGGGGGCCAGGGGTCCTGGTGCTGGGCGCAGTCCAGGCGCGGACGGGCGCAGACAGGCTTGCCTTAGGCGCACTAGCGGCACGCCAGCGGCCGCCATATATGGGGAGGTTGGAGGAGGAGCAGCTGGAAGGTGGGAGGCAGGAGGTAGGGGCAGCGAATGGTTAGTCAGGGGGGTGGGGCCGCAGGGAACACCGCGGCGGGAACGGGAGCGGTGAACGGCATGGAATGCAAGGGCACAGAATCACGGGGGGCACAGAAGGAAAACCGGGCACAGATCACGTAGGTCACAGAAGGTAAAACAGGCACAGATCACGAGGGCACAGAAGGAAAACCGGGCACAGATCATGGAGGTCACAGAAGGAAAAATGGGCACAGATCGCGGGGGCACAGAAGGAAAACCAGGCACAGATCACGGGGGTCACAGAAGGAAAAACTGGCACGGATCACGGGGACACAGAAGGAAAGGCGGGCACAGAAGGAAAAACGGGCACAGAATCACGAGGGCACAGAAGGAAAAGCAGACACAGATCACGGGGGTCACAGAAGGAAAAACAGGCACAGATCACGGGGTCACAGAAAGAAAAATGGGCACAGAGTCACGGGGGCACAGAAGGAAAAATGGGCACAGAATCACAGGGGCACAGAAGGAAAGCTGGGCACAGATCACAGGGGGCACAAAAGGAAAACCGGGCACAGATCACGGGGGGCACAGAAGGAAAAACGGGCACAAAATCACGGGGGTGACGATGGGAACAGAAGGAAAGAAGGGTACAGGGGAAAATACAGGCACAGGGGGAAGACAGACAACAGCAGTCACAGACAGCAAAAGAGAAAACGATACGGACAGTACAATGAACAATAGTACAGACCTAAGGCCTACCACTGGCCACCAGGGATGAGGCGCAGGTGGTAGCGTGCGGGTGGAGGAGGGCCTCAACTTTCCTCAGCAGCGGCAGCTGGGGCAGGGATAGGACGCACAGGCGGTGCTGTGCGGAGGGGGCGCGACCTACCTAACAAGGTCAAGGGTCGCTTATGTGAATGTTAGCTCAACATTCCAATGTGTAATATAAACTAAAGAACATAAACCAATTTTAGCTTTTACTTCTGCCAGCTGTCTATTTTATAATCGTGTGACATTCTCAGGTGTGTCCGCAAAAATGGCCTTTTGTCCTGCATTTTTGTCCTGAATTTTGACCCGTTGTCCTGAACTTACCTTCTTGCCAGGTGTTCACCCTAGTCAGAAAGGGGCGCACGATCATCTGCACTAGTCACTCAAGGCATCCCGGTACACTCCTGGACAGATTTGGAGGTCTGTGCTCTCTACATACCCAGAAGTGGGAGAAAAAGCATAACAACCCCCTAATGCTCTCATACACAATTTGAAGTTCACGGTATAAGAGCACAGAGGGTGTGTAGAAGACCTAAAGGATTACTAAATGTTTAGAAATGGGGAGATCTGTCGATAGGGGGTTTGGCCGGGACACAGTCACGTCAGGCTCTGCCTCAAGGTAATTTCCTTCACCCCATTCTACATCCCTATCAGGGGCATTGATTTCTCAAGAAATGCCATGATCTGTATCCCAGAACACAGCAGGGTTGTGTACTCCTACGTTGTGGCGCAGCGCAGACGTTTCAGGAGTTTTTTCAGTTTGAACAACTCATCCTTTTTGTGTGTTTATGGATCAATTCAGGCCTCAACATAAGATAAAATTGACAAAAAACCTGAAATTTGAGTGAAAATTGGCAAAAATATGTACATAGACTTAGCATGGATACAAGATTAAATGAGACCACACCAGTTTCTGGTGTAAGAAAATGATGTTGCAGGTTTATTAAAGAAGGCAATGAGTTAACTTAGAAGCGATCCAAGATCAGACTGTTATGATACTCCCTGAGCTGACTGCTCGCCTGATTTGCCAAACAACTACCAGGAAGACACATTATCTATTGTTGAATATTTCAAGGTCCGTTCCACACCTGAACCCAATAGAAAAATGCAGCACCTGTGCTGGTTGGAGCCAGTCAGCCAAAAAAGAAGTGCCTACCTGGCTTGTGATTTAGGCATGTCTTCCCCCTGCTTCCACCTCGGGGGTGGGTACAAAGGTGGGGGGGTGCATTATCAAACCTCTGTGATTTCCAAGATTCCCCCGATGCCCAACAAGGCTGTCGAGGATGTTCCTTTTGTCAGCAGCGGTTCCTCCGCTATGGCGGAGGATCATCACCTCACTGTTCTCGGATCAGTGCAAAGGATCGATAAAATGATAATAATAGAACGTTATTATCACTTTATTTTTAGTGGAGCTTGGAGCCAGGTTAGGGCGGGGCTTGGCTTGCTGCATCAGAGGGAAGAGGTGTGGTATAATGTGCACCTTAGGTGCACATGACGGTTGGGCCGGCCGTCTTGGGCTGGACAAACGTCATGCGCACTTAGCATGCTCCCCACCAGCTGTATTGCACAGCCTGGGTGGAGAACATGCACAGGCTCCCTGTCCCTGTACGATCCCCGAATGACAGCGCTCAGACCAATCACAATACTACTGTCATGCTGGTGACAGCAGCATTGTGATTGGCTATGGGAGTCAGGGAGCCTGGGTGCTGCTGGGAGCCAGGAGAACAGCGAGGACAGAGGAGAGGCATTGGCTGGTGACCAAGCACAAGCAGGTAAGTCTTCCTTTTTTCTATCTTTCTAAACCCCCCTCTCTGTCTCCCCGCCACTGTTCCCTACCAGCCGCCACTGCCTTTTGCAAGGAGAACTAGCACTAAAATGCCATTTGTGGGATCTGGTACGTGAAATCTAAGGTCAATGGCATCAAGAATGACCTCTGCATGACCTGTTCATACATGTGAAATCGATTCAGTGGTCTGCTAAATAGAATCTGACAATTCCATCACGGAAAACCATTTTCTGTACTTTTTGCAGCCTGGATCATGCGTACTTGTCACTAGACAGGCCCTTCGGTTTGCCTATCCCTGCCCGTCAGCTGCAAGGTTCCTCTAGGACTTCCTTCCCTCTGACAGAAGAGCTGTACTTAATTATCATAAGAACCCGTGTCATGCATGTGAAAGCGGGGGCGTGTGAGCTCAGGCAGCACTGCCCCCTGGAGACAAGGGGGGTCCGGAAAGAGCGAGTGCTCAGGAGGTTGGTGTCTTCCTTTCTGGTCGAATAGCACAGTGCAGTTTGGCGTCAGCCTGCCATGCTCTGGCACCCAGCTCAGAGATAGAATAGTCTCCATGGTAACAGATAACAAGCCTGCAAAGCCTCTACCACTCAATGCAAACGATTCGTAAATTAGGAATTTGAGGCAAACTCAGTGGCCCCTTGGTTATCACGTTATGAATTGGCGCCTCTGTAGCGCTTCTCGGTAATGGAATGATCTCTTGGAGCTAAAATATTAAAAATAGCCAAGTAAATGCTACACTTTTAAGGATTTAGGTACAGAAGAGTGGTTGAGTAGATCCCTCACAGTGCCTCGTCAAACAAGAACTGAACCTGTGACGCGCACATACAAGGCGCAGAGGCGAGGCGCGCTGCTGCCGAGCAGTGCCTTCACAAGCACTTCCTGACAGGTGCCTCGCACTGCCTGTGATCTTCCTGTTCTGAGGCAGCCTGGACAGTTTATATCTCTCGCTCAGCAGGTGAAGATGAGAGCTGGCAGCTCTGTGCTTCAGACAGTGCTTAATTTGTAAAAGAATGAATGCCGGTGCACAAAACTCGGCTCAAAAGCCCGCGGCCGTGTCTTGTACTATTAAAAATCAGCACCCCAATGCGTAGTCTGGAATCCAACAACACTCCTTGCCCTTTTATCTCAGTCTTGCAGTTCATGCTTTTTGCCTTTTTTGACGCTTTTTGCATGTTCTCTTTCTTCTTTGTGTGTTTTTCTCTCTCTTGCTCTTTGTAAATGTCTGATGAGGAAGGATAAGTGCAGGTCCCTAAAAATGAGTGCCTGAGGCCCCTACTAGCAAAAACTGGCTCAAATTAAGCACTGCACTGTACCGAGTACGACGTGGAGAGGAAAGTACAGCAGTCACCAGGAGGCGAAAGTACAGCAGTCAGCTTCTCCTTGTTTAACTCGAAGCGTGGTAGAATGTGCTAGCATGTGTCTGTTCTGACCGACACTAAAGCAGCTGTAGCCAGTGCTTAATTTGTGCCAGTGGTTGCAGGGGGCTGGCACAGGCACTCATTTTTGGGAACCAGGACTTATTTTTCATCAGGCAGAAAAAAGATTAAGAAGGAGGAAGGGAATTATAAGAAGCAACAAATGGAGAAGGCAGAGGTGAAAAAGAACTTTCAAGAGTGAGATTAAGAGAGATGAAGTGTAAAGCGGTGGAAGAAATAGGCATGAGGTTGGACTAGGCAGCCTTGGTATTCAGCAACCCTGGTATTTGGCAATGCTGGCAGTGCGCTCCCGAGGAAAACTTTAGTCACGTAAAACTATTAAGCCTGAGCGGAGTTCTGTGTAGGGGAACTGCTGTAAGTGACCAATAATACTCTGCAGCGCTATGTGGAGTACCGCAAGCAGCAGAGTGTGTTAGGTCACGCTGTACGTGCTGATTTTTAGCGCTGGGTGTTTGTCCCATGTTGGAAAATCAGTGCAAATGGCACCATGCATAGCGCAAGAGGGCGCTGCTTGTTTCTGCCCTTCGAGTAGATGTTCTACTCGAGCGGCAGCTTCCTCAATGTGAACAGAAAGTTTCCCAATGCGAGCGGTAGTGGCCATCCGCGAACGCCCGCGTTGATAACTCTCGCCAGAAGGTGGGCTGGAGTAACATTTTCCTCACTAGCTCTCGCAAACTTAATGTTGGCGAGAGCAAGCACGGAAAAAAACTCAGTGTTTCGGAACTCTGCGAGCTATGAGGAGTGGAAAAAACTCCCCACATATTCTGCAAGTGGAGTGGAATTTCACGCCCAGGCCAAAAATCTATATTCACAAATTAAATACTGGTTTTAAGGCAGAGATATGAAAATAATGACCACAAGAGCTTAACTATTGAGAAGGTCATTGATGGCCACTGGATATAGCCGGCCCCTTAGTTTTCTGTACAATACTAAAACTGCTAGCTGCCTTACACCTTAGTGCTTTCATCCACAGAAGGATGCCTCACTCATTGAGGAGCCCTTTATAATGTTCTTCCTTGAGGATGACAGTGAAGCATGGTGAGTAGAAAGGTTGGGTTTATTAAAGGATAGAAGAAAACAACTCTCTACGGGAAAAGCCTGAGCCAACTGACCTTGGCTGGAATCTGGGCTAACACGATGTTCTAGTCCCAGATTCCACTCAACACCATTGACCAGGGTAAAACACCCTTCTAATCTCGCATCCCCAAAAACTGGACATTTGTGAGTTCTATGAGCTGGAAAGTGGAGGCATTATTCATTTGCACTTTAAAGGCACTCCCAAAGCCTTTGTCCAGCTTCCCTTTCAGCTGCCAGGGCAGGAATGATTCAGGACTTTGGAACCAAATCTCTGCATTGCTTATGGCATGCTTTTAAAAAGAGGAACGGCTTAGTTCACCGATCACGTTTTTCATACTTCAGAAGACCGGAAACTGATGCACGCTGCTCATGCCCTAGCCTTTGACTCCACCATTGAACCCAATTTCCCACCAGTTCAGTGCCCATTGGACTACTACCACTCTGATGCTGGAGATCTACCAGTTGTAATAAAGCCAATTGTAACGAGAAGTGTCAAAGTCAATAGTTCTGGCATCAGTTGTCAACCTTTTAGTTTTGTCACAGTTCTTCGTCTTCTTGTTTTCTCATAGTTTTTGTAAAAGTTGATTCTGGGGGAAGCTTCTGGGTTCTTGCAAATCTGAAAATAATATTGGCCATAAGCAAAAATATGTTTTAGGAAAAGTATACATTGCAATAATAGTCCCTAACACTGAAGGGATATACTGTGTGTATGTGGAAGCTCTCCTTGTAAACGAGCAATATGTCGATACTCACAAAGACGTTATCCACTGGTTAAAGTGAGCTGAACCACTGCACCATGCTGTATGCTGCTTTGAGCATAAGAAATATATGAATGACACAACAGACCAAAAAATGAAGAGGGTTGACTGAAAGCACATATAAGGAAGTAATTTACTCATGTCATTTTAGTAAAAATCAAAAGGCCTTGGCTAAGACAGAAAAATCAAGTATCAATCAATCAATCTTTATAAGGCGTGGCTAATCACCCAATTGGGGAGGCTGTTCTAGATCTTTGCTGTGATGTGGGAGAAGGAGTGTTCTCTACTTCTGCTTCAGTAGATGTGGGGGGTATGGGCAAGTGAAAGGGAGGTGGAGCGAAGTCTTCTCAATGGTTGGTGGAAATTTAGGTGGTGGTTAATATATGTGGGCCCTTGTTTATGTAGAGCCTTGTGTGCGTGGGTCAGCAGCTTGAATTGGCATCTCTTCTGTACAGGGAGCCAGTGGAGTTGCCTGAGGTGGGGTTTGATGTGGGCTTGTTGGGGAAGGCAGAGGATAAGTCTGGCTGAGGCATTCTGTTTGGTCTGAAGTTTCTGTAGAAGGTGTGTGGTGATTCCTACATAGAGGGCATTGCCATAGTCCAGTCGACTGGTGATGAGGGCCTGTGTCACAGTGCGTCTCGTGTAGGAGTAGCCACTTGAAGATCTCACGTAGCATGTGCAGAGTGAGGAAGCAGCCAAAGGAGACATCATTGATCTGTGATTTCATGGTGAACTTGTTCTCAAGGATGATTCTGAGGTTTCTGGCGTGGTCGGAGGGAGTGGGTGCGTGTCTTGGGTCTGCTTGCCACCAGGAGTCATTCCATGTGTTGCTGCTGTTGCCAAAGGTTAGTACTTCCGTCTTGTCTGTGTTCAACTGCAGGCAGTAGTTCTTCATAGAGTAGGTGATGTATGCCATGCAGCTGTGGAAGCTGGTTGTGGTGGTGATGGCGTAGTCGGTGGGTGAGAGGATCAGTTGGGTGTCATCTGCATAGGAAATTATGTTAAGAAGTGAGATCTGACGATGTTGGCCAGCGGGGTCATATATGGATTGAAAATCGTGGTGCTGAGGGATGAGCCCTGGGGGACACCACAGGTGATCTTATTGGGTTCCAAGGTGAAAGCTGGGGGGTGGATCCTCTGGGATCTTTCAGTGAGGAAGGAGGTGATCCATCTGAACGCATCCCCTTGGATGCTGAAGTAGTGGAGTCTTTCGATCAGCATGCAGTGGAATACGTTGTCGAAGGCTACTGAGAGGTCAAGGAGGATCAAAGTTGCTGTTTCTCCTCAGTCGAGAAGAGTTCGGATGACGTCGGTGGCTGCGATCAGGGTGATTTAGTGCTGTGATTGCTGCAGAAGCTGGATTGGGAGGCGTTGAGTAGCCGGTTCTGCTCCAGGTGTTCCATAAGTTGATTGTTGAAGTATGCATTATACAAGGTGGGCACACACACATCTTCATATCCATATGAAAAAAAACAGACATTTGCACACAACTATACATGTTTAACATGCACATACAAGTGGAGAACATACCAATTTTGTGCAGATGTATATGTATACACCTTCTCACACTGTGACCTGTACACATGTTCTAAGACATGCACTCCCATACTGTTACGCCTACAATCTCTCACATGTATGCATACTCACATTGGTACATGCACTGATTCACATACATGTGAAGACTCACTCTGGCACCTCCTTTACAAGTGATAATGTGCACAATCAGCTGATCACCCAACACAAACCCTCTCATTTTTGTGCACTGGCAGGCTGCATTGCAAGCTTTTCAAAACGTATTCAGCCTCCTATTTCACCAGCGGCCATGCAGCCTCATATTTACTTCTGATCTGAACGTTTATTGAACAGATGGCAAGCATACTGCCATGTGATAGGGACATTATCTTTTTTTTATTGGTGTCAGGTGAGAAAGAGAAAAGTGTTGCACAATGTTGTCACCCATCTCAATGCTTCTCAGACTAAATCATGAGTAGGTGTGTGATTGAGATTTGAGAATATGTTATACAGACATGGCATCTGGGAAGTGTCTAGTACTGTTCTGCTCAGCTCTAAGCTGAGATATAGTTATAGTTTTGTTCAGCGAATGTAGGAAATAAATTTAATAAATTATATTTAAAAGTGCTCAATCTACTGGCCTCTTGTTAGAAATGGGGTTTCTGGTTGGCTAGGGTATGCACATCAGCCAGGCAGAACACACCACTCTAGTCAGGGCAAGTAAGTTACACGCTAAAGATAACTTGTGCTCACCCTCTGGTAGCTTGGCGCAGAGCAGGCAAGCTGATCCAAGAGGCAAACTATTTGTGCAACACATTAAGTACTGTAACATAGTGAAAGCACAACTAAAAGGGACTGCACATGAAGTTAGAAAAACAAGCAATCTTTATCCCAATAAAACAAGACCAAACCAACAAAAATCCACACAATATATTTCCAGTTACACTTAATTGAAGCAGGTATGTATTTGTTGTGCTTTCAAAACAAATGCGGCTCTTCCTGGGTTATGAGGGTAATGTTGATTCAAGTACAGGCACTTCAAACTTGCCTGCAGTCAGTTCACAGGGTTTGATAATAGCAGTGGGTGGTCTAGCACATAATTTTCCTGGCTCATTATCACCAACTCAATGTTGGTGAGCCACACAAGAGGAAAAGCTTTGCTCCGTTATGCTACTTGGAGTTTTTTGGAACTCTGCTCTTTATGCAGAATGGGCAAAACTCCGCAAGTGGAGTGGAATTTTACACCCATGCCTAGACACAAGTTGAGGCAAACTGTGAGGGAGATACAGGGTCCCAGTGATGTCCACTAAACAGAGTAGCTTTAATCCTGGTTTGAGAAGCATTGTGAGGATCAGCATCAAAGATGCGTTGTGCAGCCGAAGCAATATGTCGGTACCGAGATGTGCCGAGTCTGCCATGTGAGGGCCTGCATTGTGATCGAGAATTCCGTTGATGGGGCTTGCGATTCAAAGTTCTTCATTGAGGATGTGACGGTCAGGATGATGCGTCAGTTCCCAGGAGCTGCAAGGCTGTGATGAAGAGTCCAGAGTCGTCGTCGAGGTTGCCGTCAATGAGGAATGCGAGGGCCTGCATTGAGGATGCGTTGTACATTCGGGGAGATGTAGATTTCAAACACTGACATAGTCACGCCATTATCATGTGGTCACATGACTCGACACAGTCATGGGAAATGTAGTCCCATGTGGGAGACCCGAATAGAGATCGAAAGGTTAAAACATGCGTTGAAACTAGTGTTTTTTTATTTCTTATAAAACACAGGGGAGTGTAATAGGCACATGTAGGCACGGTAGGGCCTCAAGGCGGTGTGTATATCTCTCTAGTTAGATTGAAAAGTGTAAATAGAGGGTTGACTATGCTGCACTGTTGTGCGGTCACATGATTAAGGATATTTTGATTAGTTAAACTCATAGTGCTACTATCAGAACCCCAATGAGCAGGGGGTTAATGAAATAGTTTTTATAACAATGGGGAACAGATGTCTTGCTCTGGAGTCGTCCTATTCTTTAAACAGATGGCCTATCCGAAAGCTCCTCCCTCTCAGTGAGGCGTGTGTAGCCCATGCCATGACTAGGCATCACAGCACATTGAGAATCCCAATGATGAAGCATGCCACCTTTGGTGGGTGAGGGATTTTTTCCTTTAAAGTGATAACCCTACTCAGCTAGGTCGCCCCTTGTGACAATTCCTCATGTTTCATAGACCCGAGAGTTTCTTGTTTGTGATATATAATTTAAAGGGCTATCTGTTTGTGAAGGTCAAGACCCATGGGGTTTTGGATGTCACTGTAGCATATCTTTTTGATGTAACCTATGCACAAAAGGCAGGGATGCCAGATGCTACTGATTCAGAACCCTGTTTTTTAAGAATCTTAGTGTGAGGGTTGCGTTGAGGCACCAGTATATGAATTGCCATTCACTATTTCCAACATTCTTGGACACCATACAATAGTGGAGAAAATTAGGAAAACAAACAAGTTATAGGTTGAATGTTTGGATTGATATTATCCTCTAATAATTACTTGGGCCATATCCCAGTTCCACCAGTTTTAGACAACCATGCCACCTCAGACATGAACCAGCCATATGCAAATCATTCCGGTCCCTCCTCAAACATGAAAATTCAAGTCTGACCTGCTAAGCATTGTCCCCTCTGAATGGGAATACAAGCAACAAAGAGCCTGCATCTGGCTAGTTAGGCTTATTAGTGAGGTGTAACTTGAGTCCAGTGGCACAATGAGCATGGTGTCAAGGTCTGGGCATACTCATCGCACTTAGAGCATCGCACTGAAGGAAAAAATCAAATTCAAACTTTCCACAGCTGTCGATATTGTTGTACGGAGGCTTCTGTATGATTTTCTCTGGCTTGGAACCTGTAAGATAGTAAAGGTGTTTTTATGCTGCTGCCAGGAATTGCCTTTATCACGGATTTGGGCCCCATATCTCTAAGAAAGTATCTCTCAGCCAGAACACTTAGGTGAATGAGGCTGCCTGGGCTGTGTACTGATCCATTGGTGTGTGTGTGTGCTCATGGCCTTTGACATTAGACACAAAGTGCTTGGTGGTAGTGTGATGAGTTAGTTAATTTAAACTAGGACATTCATGCTTTCCTGTACTGTCTGCAGAAGAAACACTAGTTCAAATTGAACTGTTCAAGTCATGAATATATGCCTTTTGTAATTGGCTGTCAGGAAGATAGGAGAGTATGGATAATATCTTTGGTTTGGTTAACATTTACTTATTTTTTTAATTATTTTCTCCTCCATGCCATTGCCTTTCTAGGGTTGTTCTCATATTCAATGCAGGAAAGGCATTGCTATAAGAATGCTTCTGTCTGCAGTGTAGAGCTTTCCTCTCCAATCTGTAATTTTCTAGCGGCTATTCAGAAATGTACAATCATTAAACATCTGATCTGTGCGGAACTGGAGAAGGGGTGTGGACTGGTGTGGTGCCCAAGAAGAGGCCCTCTTCGAGGCCCGGGGATGTCCCGAGCTTTTTGATAAGGTATGGGGCAAGTGGGTCAACCTGCGACCCTAGGGTGTGCCAATATGTGCTGTATAAGAATGAACATAAGCGAATGTGCTCTCATTATCCTTGCAAATGTTTTACAAGTCTCTGCCTTTTTCTCTTCCAATGTGTCTCCTCAATCACTGTGCTTGATTAACTGCCAAAGGCTTTCCTTTTGTGAATTGTTCTTGAAATTAATAAAATTGATTATCAAATAAAAATATCTGATCTGTTTGAAGTTTACTGTATCACCAGCAATTATCTGAATGGCTCTAGAAAAGGGATGATGTTTTCCCTGTTTTGAAACTTCAAAAGTTTATATTATTCTTGTTAAGATCAGACATGTGATTGTTGCTGATACTTACTTGTAAAGATAGCATAAATGTTACTGCAGAGTATTTAACATGTAAGGTGCTTGCAAAACTCAGGGCAACCATATTGTATTCTACATATACTTTAAAGAGCAGTGGTTCAATCTCCTTAAGCCACTTGCTTCCTTGGTTTACGAACCTTTAGCCATTGGACTAAGAAATTGCCTATCACATCTTGGATCAGCAGGCAATAGTATCTTAGTCTCACCTTCTTTCTACTGACTGATGTTTCGGTGTATAATTCCGCCTGCACTGGAACACATGATGATCTATTTTACATCTGAAAAGTATACTCTGTCATTATTCATTTAATTCCGCATCTCGGCCATGCATTCTATAAACAATTCAATCAATTGGTATGCACTCCAGGAGTCATTTTTATTGCTTTGTCAGTGCTCTGGAGTGAGCATCAAACCTATTGGCTGTGCCAATGCTTGTTTTTATTTTACTATTGTTGTGAGAAAGCCTATTCTAAGAACATAGGGCATCCATTTGTTTGCTCTAACACAGACAGAAACAGAGAACTGTGTGAGGGATGAGCGGCTTTTGTGATAAATAGATAAAGTCAAGAGGAGAGCGTGTGTAATGATAATTGCAAGAACATGTAATCTAAATAATGACAATGTACGTGATCCTGACAGTGAAGCCTGTTTCACATCGAATGGTTTTACCAATGAATGGCATAAAATTCCAATCAGCCTTTTCATTTTTGCTGTTTGGGTCTCGCCTTGTTTGTGAAAAGACATGTTGTCAGCTTATAGTGGGCTTTTTGTTTGTTAGCTTGTGTGGGCCTTCCTTCCTCCTCTTATGGTGTTCCCTCCCATGAAGCATGACCTCATTACTTGTGTGCAGCTGCTGCTTCCTTTTCAGGCACTACTTTTCTCGTTTTGGTTAGGCACTCAATGAAAGTGCATGTGATTTCCAGTGGAGTTAAGCGTGTACTTCTCTTCCCTCCTCCTCTACACTTCGTGCCGCTCTCTCCCGCCATGTGCTTCCCCCGTGTTCACCTTTTTGTGCTTCTCCCCATTACTTTCTTGACCGTTTCCTTCTAGACCCTCTTACCCGCACACGTGCCATGTCACTCTCTCGCACCCCTCATGTACTTCTCTCCCACTCTCTGTGTTTTTACCCACACACTTGGTGCTGTTTCAACCCCCCCACCCTCCTTGCTGCTTTTCCTCACCCGTTCTCTTCATGTTGCTTCCCCCACCCACTTTGTAAAAAAAAAAAAAACACGTTTATTTAGATTTTTAATTGTCGATCCAACTTAGATTAGTACATAAAATGTGTTAAAGTTCCTACATCATTTTGTAGGTGCATGCATGGTGTGTGCACTTACAAAACGATGCAGCATAGAGTAATAGCAACTTTTTTGGGAGGGGGAGTTCCTCTTTAGCCATGCAGCATAGCACTGGGGATGCTGTACAGCATCGCAAAGAAACAGGCAAAACCAATGGGTTCTAAAGGAGAGACCTATTGGCTTTGCCAATGCTTGGTTTTGAAAAGCAATATTCTCTGCAGACATTTCAGGCATGGTTTCAGGCCTCCGGTGGTTCAGCTTTGAGAAATAAATAAACACTGTGTATCTTTTCCCAGACAAGGAAGTAAGATAAGTTATCCCACTTCCTCAATTTTCTTATAACGAATATTAATCTTGTGTTTCAATTATTTCAATACAAGGGGTTAATGTCTCTTTTTACTGCAATGTAAAGCAGTCCACTACCATACAATACTCTAATCAAAACTGTCTAGAGCTCAAGGACCTAAAAGTAATTTTATCTTTATTAAACACCAAGATCCATTTGGCACATGTCCTAAAATTCATATCAGATGTTTCAAAAATACAGCAAATCATCCTTAGAAAGAGTGCTTGGAACTGCTGAGCCATTCTTTAGACTCATTTAGAAAACTGAATTCAAACTTTTCCAGGAATCACTTTCGTGCCGGCATTAGAAATAGTGGCTTGGTATGCCTGAGCCAGAGGCAAATGAGCCTTGGACCTTCTCCAATAGGACCAATGCAGCCAGAACTGCCAAGTCACGTCCTCACGGAACTGGATCAGAAGCAGTCCAAGACAGGTTTCTTCCTAATTTGGCCTCTTCAGCCAATTGCAGCTTGGTTTCAGTGACAGGGAGAACAAAGGACCAACTTTTAGGCATACCCTTTGCACTTGAGGAATGGCACTGAAGAATAAAATAGGTGATGGGTGGAATGCTTGAATTAATCTAAGCCACAGGTATTTACACAGCCGTGTCTCAATCAATTATTTTGTACCCACCACGCCACCTCAGATGTGACACAGCCATATGCAAATCAGTCTTTGTCCTGCTCAAAATAGGAACAGTTCAGCCCAAAGTGCCATCATGTCCTACCTGAACCGAAACACAAGCAACCCAAGACCGTTGTTTTCCTAATTGTGCCTCTTCAGTCGGCTGTAGCTGTGTTCCAGTGGCACAATGAGCATGAGACCCACATCTGGGCACACTCGTACTTACGGTATTGCAATGAAAAACACAAAATGTGATAAATGAATGTTTGAATTAATCGCAGCCACTGGTAATTACTCGAGCTGCATCCCAATTCATCTTTTTCTTTTTTGCCCATGATGCCACCTCAGATTTGACCAAGCCATATGCAAATCAGCCTTGGTCCTGTTCCAATAGGAAAACACTAGCCCAAACTGAGAAGTCAGGTCCTCCCTGAACTGGAACATAGGCATCTTGATTGAGGTGTAGCCTGGTTCATGTGGCACGTTGAGCGCGGGACCCACATCTGTGCACACTTCTGGTATTTTTTTCAATGTTTGATTGTGATGTCCTAAGTGCAACAGGTATGCCAGATGTGGGTTCTGTGCTCACTATGCCACAGGAGCCAAGGTGCACCAACTGAACATGGCCAAGTAAGCTGCCACCAGCCCTGGGTTACCTGTGTTTCGGCTTGTTTGGGCATACCCTTGCCCTTGGCCATCCAGGGTTTTACACCCAACTGCATCCTACCACATCCCAAATGTGATACCAGTCAAAGATGCTATGTTAGTTTCAAACAGAATGTTGGCAGTACTCACTCGAGTCCCTTCAGCAAAATAAAACAATACATTCCATGGAATACACAGATGAGTCTAACCTTGGCACTGGTGACACAGTTGCTGGGCAAAGCTCCCAGTAAGCCTTCAGCAATTCAGTCGATGGAAAGCAATACAAAAAATCCACAGGACTACGTATTCAAATTTGTTTATTAAAAATTTCATGGCACAATGAGACAGTGCATTTTTGGAAAAGTTTCCATCAGGCAGCAGCTGGTTGCAGAAGCTCTGCGAGCACAGGGCGGGGGAAGTTTCTTTCTTGCATGAGTGTACAGTCGCCAACAAGTGCAGACAATGCAGGTTGCCACAGGGACCTGCTCAGTAAGCAATGAATAGGTGATCTCTCGCTGTACTGTTTCTTTGTCAGGTGTGAGGCTGCATTCATTACAGCACCTGTGCCTAAACTGAGCATCACTGCGTTGGGTATTGGAGACACTTGCTATTTACAGCACTACAAAAAGGTAAAACTGGGCAGCAAGTGCTAAATAAAAATACATTGATTATTAGTTTTACATACATACATATTACCTTCATTTTCTGTTTCTTTGTGCTCTGCTAGCATCTTCGTGAAGTGCTTTATATAATGGTGTGTGAGGAGGCAGCAGAACCAGTGGCTTCTGTGTTACTGGTGTCTGGGATCATACCAGAGAAAATATACTTTTTTACGTTTTAGTCAAGACCTTTTGATTTTACTAAATTATATATATATAAATATATACATATAAATGTCATTCACACTTTATTTCCACCTATTACAGCATGGGGTCATGAGTCGGCTCACTTAAGCCATTGGCTTATTTCCGTTAGAGATGGCATTTTATTCATTTCGAGAGCATATCCACGCGCAAAGTAGCTTCCTTCAGTGCTAAGGACTACTACAACAATGTGTGCTTGTTGAGACCAAAAACATATTTTCTGCTTTTTCCCACTTTTATAATATTGGGGAGGTCCGGGCAGCTCCCCAACAACAGAGTTTTTATAAAAACCATGGCAAAACAAAACATGCATTGACAAAGCCAAAAAGTCTAGCAACCAACGCTAGACTTTGCCAGTGCCTGCTGCTTTAGCTTCTGATAACTAGATAGTGTACCCTAATTGGGTGATCAGAAACCCTTTAACACCATGATTCAAAGATTGGGGATCAATAAGGAGTTATGAAGTGTAACTGAGGCAGGGCTGGACTGGGAACCCAAAGCAGCGCTGGCAATTTTGTCAGACGGGGGTGGGGGGTGCAAGCGTGAAGCCTTGCTGCTTAACTAAAGCGGCCCCCGGCACTGCTGCTTTTGTTACTGGGGTCCAATATTGCAGCGTCGCTGCAAAAACAGCCCCCAGTTACAAAACTGGCTCCCACCCTTCCAGCCTCCCAGGCAAATGCCCGATGCCCGCTGGGGCCAATCTGGCCCTGCACTGAGGGACTGTGCTTCTGCACTGTGTCAAGAGAAGTCAGGTAAATGGACAGTGTGGCTGGACGGGGCAGGACTGATCCGCCACACATTGTGGATTTTGTCATGTACTGATCCGCCACACATTGTGGATTTTGTCATATATGGCTCTTATTGGGAGCCATCAGCGTTAACATCAGATTCTAAATCTAGTTATTCACTGCTGTGGCAATTCTGAATGAGATTGTTGATAATGCACATTTTACTCGTGCTTTCTATCAAATCTAGGCCAGAACACCTCAATGAAAAACATTCCCACTCTTCACAGTTATTTCCATGCCATTATTGCACTGCCTGGAAGGGATGGGCATTGCCAGGGAAGCCGCAAGGTATGGGAGCTGGAGGAGGTGGCAGTGCGGTCGAACTAAGCTTTTACACGTGGCTCTCTTTATGCCTTGGAAAGCTTTCGGGAGGGGGTTTGAGCTTCAAGTAACAAAGAAACCTGGAGAAACTTATGAGGGGGCCAGAGAAGCCTCTGGTTTTGGATCCAGTGCGGTCACTGGCTGCGAGGCTTGTTCGTGCCACCATCGGCAATGAGTAGCTTCTGTGCAGTGTATTTAGTGGGCTCTGTTATTCACCACTGGTACCCCTGGGCTGCCAGTCCTGGAGCACTCCTTAAGATAATTTTTTTGTTTCCTTCCCACCGTCTGGTAAGCAGTGTTTAATTTGAGTGCTTAATTTGAGCCAGTGGTTTCTAGTGCTCAACACCAGCACTTAATCATCAACACTTGCACTTTTCATGAGCACCAGTTAAGGAAACATTAAGGAGATTAATTGATGTGCCCAGAATCACAGGATGTTAAGCCAATGCCGAGACTCAGACCTGGTTTCCCAGCTCTGTAGTCAGCAGCTCTGGTCATTACGCCACATCCTCTCCCCACTTTCATGGCTAGTAGTTGGTTGTGTTTAAGGCGGTGCTGCCAGGAGAAAAGGGCTGGTGGAAGCTGCTTCCTGACGAGAGCCCTGCACTTATTTTTTTACAAATTAACCCTTGCTGGTAAGTTGAGCTTGGGATGGTCCTGGAGTGCCTGTGGTGGCACCAGAAGCACAGGCGTTACCCTGGCACAGTAACGCGTGTGCCAACACAATAACATCTGGCAGCCTTCACGATTCCTGGTTGAGCAGTGCGCCTCCTCGAACAATATAATACTACTGTAAAACTATAACAACAGCCAGGCCACCAAACTGATGAACTTAATATTATAAACGTCAATAATAAATATATTTCATCTCATATCCTTTCGGATAAAAATATGTACAGTCACACTTTAGTCAGTCAATAAAAAAATGTTAAAAGCATATTATCATGGAGGAACTTCAAATAAACTGTTAATATCGTTATACATCTTTACCTTCTGCGCCAAACTTACCATATTTGGCAGACTGTTAAATGTTGTGCAGAACTCAGTTTTAGCCACCAATTCACGAATAATAATAATAATAATAATATTGTTGTTGTTAATAGCAATAATAATGATAATAATAATAATAATACTGTTGTTGTTAACCCCTTCCCCGCTCATGACGGAGCCGCTCCGTCATGAGCCACGGTGGCCGTGTGCTCATGACGGAACGGTTCCGTCATGTCACGGCCGTTGGCGGCCGCTCCGCCTACGCGGCGCTGTTTCCCCGCCTGTGCGGGGGGACAACGCAAATGGGCGGAGTCATGACGGAACCGTTCCGTCATGAGCACAGCTCAACCGTGGCTCATGACGGAGCGGCTCCGTCATGAGCACAGCGCCACCGCGCTGCCCCCCCGCACCCCCCAGCGCTGCGGCGGAATTCCCGCCACAGCGAAAGGGTTAATAGTAATAAGAATGATAATAATAATAATACGTGTCGTCAATAATAATAATAATATTTGTTGTTAATAATAATAATAATAATACTGTTGTTATTAATAGTAATAATAATAATAATACGTGTCGTCAATAATAATAATAATACTTGTTGTTAATAATAACACTAATAATAATAATAATAATAATAATATTAATAATGGTAAATAATACTCGTGAATAATAATAATAGCAATAATAATAATTGCTGTTAATGATAATAATAATAATGCTTGTTATTAGTAATGATAATAATAATGCTTGTTGTTATTAGTAAAAATGATAATAATAATATTATTAATAATAATAATGCTTGTAGTGGTTAATAATAACAATATTAATAATACTTGTTGTTAATAATAATATTACCAGATGTTAATATTATTATTATTAATAATAATACTTGTTGTTAATAATAGTAGTACTAATACTAATATTCTGAGCCACTGTATCAAATGTCGCATGACAATATGTTTTCTTGCGTTACATCTACCTACCACTACATGGGGAGGTAGGTGTATAATTGCTGTCCTTAGCTCCTCGTGTACTAACTTGTAAAGGTAAGTATTGGCGAAGTTAAGAGTGCCGAATACTTACTAATCCTTTGACAGATATGATGTTGGGGGCGTAGCAGATTGTGGTGCCAACAACTATCGCTGCAAATGTTTTCAACACCATTTTGATGCGAAAGAAAACATGTCAGCTTGGGGAATATCTAGAAACCTGCGAGAGGCTTGCGACGCTGCAAGCTGCTATGCACCAAAAACGTGGGCTATGAGATACCAGCAGGGCTGTAAGCCTCAACGGGGGAAGTGAAACTGAAGGTAGGCTATGGAAACGGAGGAAAGACTAGACCTGTGCACTTCATGAGAGAGAGAAATAAAGTGATGTGTTTTCAGCTCAATATCTTTAAGATGCAAGTGGGGCTGGGGTGGAGTCAGTCAAGTGTCAGGAGACTCCCCGACAGACCAGCCCCTGTGGATGGCAGGGGTTGTACTAGAGCCATGATACTTAGAGTACGGCCCGGGGCCACATGCGGCCCTCCTGACATTTACATGCAGCCCCCTGGTCAACAGCAGCACTGGGCTGTTGGTTACTTGACTCAGCATTAACATTAAAAAATATATATATATACAGCAAGCACTTAATTCAGGGTTAATTGCTGTTAAACAAAAGGAAGTAACTAGGCCCTCAACTTTAGTATCACCTTCATTTTTAAAGACAGCAAACATGTAAATATATTATAGTCTTTTCAAAATTCTAAAAGTGTATATGATTGACTGCAGAACAGTTTCACCTTAGTAAATCAAATAATAAGTGATGGTTTTCAAACTTTCCTTTAGAAATGTTCATGACCACCCCACACCTGACAACAATGCCATTAGTGATTACATCCAAGCACAGGAGATGGTTTTGTACAACATCCATCCTGAAGTCATGTATATCGAGATCCTCGTATTTGTTATAATGAAGAAAAAGGAGGGAAATTGAAATTAAACAATTGCACAGGGTCACACAATTTGGTCAAGTGGAGAAGCTGGGATTCATCCCATGTTTTCTAGTTTCACATTGTCAATTGAGTTCTGCCAGTAGATATACATGCTTCACTTCCCATACACCCACTTTACACCTCCCCCTCCCCCGCTGGCATTAGAGCTGCCCTCGGTCACACCAAAGACCGAACTTTGTGCCCCGGGAAAAATGTTTGTGAGTACCCATGCACTAGAGCATTTTTATAGCATACCCCTGATAGGACGATAAAGGGCTGCTGCTTCAGCAAGTCCTTAGAATACCAAACTGGGGTTGAGCTTCCTGCAGGGATTGGGGCGAACCTGTAGATCAAACGCTAAGACCCCCAGAAGCATGACACCTTAGGCAGAGTCCTTAGAGGTTGTGTCACCATTTTCCGTGGCCTTTTATTGACATTTAGGGCTTGATTTGTTAATGTTAAGGGCGTTGTCTGTCCTGAAGAAGGTCTACCTTTTCTTGTAATGTGTTGTTTACAGCACCCAAGGACTTTAAGGGGGGTGAAAAAAGCAGGGGGTCCATAAAAGGGGTGTGGCCTAAGTAACTAATGGCGTGTTAAACACCTAACAATTTCTGTGATTCCCATAGCTTACCACCTGACTAGTATTTTGGTGCCTCTCTGAGCTTTCTGTTATTGCATCCAGATACATACCACAACAACTGACATACATCTAGATTCAGCCCGGACTATTGGCATTGTCAATGGTTACTAGCCGTTTAAGATAAATGAGTAGCAGCAATGATTTTGTTCTAAATAAATAATATTGAAAATCTTTCATTTCTGATATTGTGAGAGGGTGCACTACACACTACTGAGGCCAATAAAAGGGATAGTGGTCTTCAGAGAGTCTCCGCCACTCCTGTTCCGTTTACTTTATTTTAGAGACGTATGCCCTTTTTGTCTCCACATATCTGCACAGTATCACAATTGCAACTGGGATACCTAACCACTGCTCTGTCCACTCTGCCGAGAGGGCAGGGATTGTATGACTATGTAATCGAAAAACCTTTTAACCCCTTCGCTGCGGCGCGAATTCCGCTGCAGCGCTGGGGGGGGTGAGGGGTGAGCGCGGCGCCGCCATGCTGATGACGGAACCACGCCGTCATGAGTCACGGGCAAGCTGTGCTCATGACGGCGTGGTTCCGGCACGACTCCGCCCACTCTCTATTTCGCCCGCACAGGCGGGGAATTAGTGCCGCGTGGGAGGAGCGGCCGCCAACGGCCGCAGCATGACGGAACCACGCCGTCATGAGCATACACCGCCCGTGGCTCATGACGGCGTGGTTCCGTCATGAGCACACAAGGGGTTAAACACAAAAACAAGCACTGTGAGTAAATCACACTTCCTTCAGCCTGAACTTCAGGGCGCCCAATTGTTGCCACTCAAGAATACAAGAATAATATGATACACTAAAAGACACAGAAACACAACATCCTGGAAATAGCTTACTTAAACTTGTATTCCCTAAGAGTTTTAAGCATATAACCAGAAACGAAATCGTTGACATGGACTACTTTAACATTCTTACATTCATTGTTCAGAAATGTAGCAGTGATTTTACCAGTAGGGTTAAGGACACAGGGACCCATTCAAGTCTGTTTTTAATTATTACCTGGTCTGAGACTCAGAGGGACCCGGCCCATTTGAAGCCCTGCAGCACCCCTATAACCAAGCCAGAGGCAGTCTCAAGCCAACGCAAATGCTTTATTCTCGTTATCATCTGGGCTGGGGATGAGTCAGTCACCTAACAGAATGTCTAGACTAAGCACTGACTCACTAGAGTCAGAGGAGTCTTCCATTGGTGCAGCAGGTGCAGTGGCACCTGAGGGGCCAACTGAACTCTGATTATTGCTGTATTTCACAGTTCAAACAGCGGCCGGGGACCCATTTCCTCCCTTGCACTAGGGCCCTGGCCATGACACAATGGTTACGCCACCACATGGGGTTCGTCCAGCAGGACAAGTACCTTTAGCTTGCCAACCAGTCACAAGGCGAGTAACCTGCCCCAACATGACAGGGCAACTTCCATAAGTATTTACTTTTAACAAGAGCTTCCCGATTCCTTGTAGGCCAATCCGCCTCGGAAAACCCACAGACGTCAGAAGCAGCAGCTAAAAAAAGAAAACATATTTTAACTCAAAGTCAAATGAATATGACCAGAGCCGAGACGCTGAAGCCGCCTGTATCTTGCCGGGATTAGCCAGGGCGCAGAGGCGCGCGTCTCCTGCTCAGCGAGGGGTCGCTTTAAGTATTTGATGCGCGGCTTTGGCCGTCACACAGTGAGTCCAAAGTCAGGGATGTGAGCGAGATAACACGAGGAAGGAGGGGTTTGGAAAGGGGATAAGAATGCGTGAAAATGGAGAGAAAAGAATAGGCAGCGCAAGGAATGAAAGGGGAGTCCAAGAGGTGAATAGAAGAGAACAGAGATAAAAGATAGGACAAGAGAAAAGGGAGAGAGAGAAAAGCCACACTGTAAAGTAGTGAGATAAAAATAAAGATTCGCGAAATGACAGAAAAGAAAACAGGGAAATGGAGAACGATATGGAGAGGGGAAAATAATAAAGGCAGATAGAAAGGAAGTAAATGAGAATAGGCACAGAAGGAAGGTATTCAACCATATATTCCAGAAGGAAAGCAAAGGGAAAGAGATGGCACAGCGAAAGAAAGTGGAAAAGGCAGAAAGAAAAAAGATAACTGACAAAACGATGGTCAAAGGAATGAAGTGTAACAAACGATAGAATGAAACAGGAAGAGAGAAAGCGAAAAACATTTAGCACCCGAGTAAAGTAAACAGAGAAAGAACCTAAGAAAAAAAGTGAAAATAGACGAGGTGGGGCACAGAAACTCCCCAAGCCTGCTTTGCGGGCTCGCCCCTCGCTCTGATACAGTTTTCCGCTTCCAGCAGTCGGCCTCCACGAACACTACTCATAAGAGAAACCAATAACACAACCGAATAGCCAGCCAGAGATTTCACAAAGCAGTGATGCGTTCGCTTTCATTGCACCTCTGATTCCAAACAGAAATGTGTCGCACCACTGTTGGGAAACACATCAGCTTGTGTCAGGAACAAGCACCTGTGCGTGACGACCAATATCCAGCACTCAGAGAACAGCTACTGCACAGGTGGTGCCAGCTACAGCAGAAGAAAAAACAGTTTCAAAGAAGGCAGCAGAGCAGCAAGGTCCATCAAACACCAACAGGCAGAGAACAGCAGAAAAACATTCATCACACAGAACAGAAGAGATACAGAGCTCTAGTAGCAGAACAAGCATGTACCACACAGAAAACAGGCACCGAGCACCAGAGGCAGAGCAAAGATCCATCACACAGACAGCAGTGGCGGCTCCTCGAGGGAGTGCTGCGGGGCGGTGAGCGGGGCGGGGGATACGCAGCGTGGGGGGTAGTAAACTCCGGAATACGGCCAGACGGAGCTGAGTAAATAAATAAATGAATAAAACAAATTACATTGAGCGCTGCAACGCCGATTTGGCGTTGCAGCGCGCGCAATGTAAATCTTTTTATTTATTTACTCAACTCCATTCGGCCGCATTCCGGAGTTTACTACCCCCACCCTACCCCACCCCGGCCCCACCACCCCGCAGCACTCGCTTGAGGAGCTGCCACTGACAGAAAGAGAACAGTTACAGAGCACCAGAGGCAGATAAACAGTGGCGGCTCCTCTGCAGTGGCAGAGAAGCGCCGCCCACTGCCTGGCTCAAAGACATCAAATGTAAAACAAAGAGATGTTCATGCATCGTTTTATTTTACATTTGCCGGCTCTTAGCAAGCGGTGTTGAGAGGGGTGGGGCCTAGGTATGGGAGGAGGAAGGAGGAGTGCTGTGCACTCTATTCCCTAAGTGCTCATGTGTGTTTGGCTGGCTATATGCCTTGAGCAGCCAGGCTGGAGATACCCCCATAGACTCCGTGGAATGAGCAGGGCGTCTTTCCTGCCCACTCAGACCAATCCCCGCACAGCTCTGCAGCACGTGATTGGACAGGGAGTCTGTCCCAGGGGCTGCTGGGACCAGGCAGGAAGAGGAGAGGCAGCGCGACAAAACGCGATGCTGGAGGCGGCCGGCGGCAAAGATCAGGTTTTTTTAGCGTGTTTTTTCCCCACACTCCCGCGCGACCCCACCTTCCCACCACCCTAGCCGCCCCACCACCTTTTGTTTATGGCAGCCGCCGCTGGAGGCAGAACAGTCATCCATCACACAGACTGAGAACAGGTACCGAGCACCAGAAGCATATCAAGCAAATACCACACAAAGAGCAGTTACAGAATTCCAGCAGCAGAACAAACACATCACTCAGAGAGATCAGGTACAGCGCGCCAGAATCAGAACAAACACCCTTCACACACACACACACACACACACACACACACACACACACACACACACACACACACACACACACGAGGCAGAACAAGCCTGTACAACACAGGGAACAGGTACAGAGCACCAGAAGCAGAACCAATGTCCATCACAAAGAGAACGGGTACAGAGTACCTGAAGCAGAACAAGCATTTATCACACAGGAAACAAGTATAGCACATCTAGCAGTATGAGCTTCATCACAAACAGAATAAGTACAAACAGAGGCAGCAGCACTGCACAATTCCAACACACTGAGAATAGCCACAGACTAGAGCAGCAGAAAAAGCACCCATTACTCAAAGAACAGGTACAGAGCTCCTGTGGCAGAACAAGCATATACCACACAGGGAACATGTACAGAGCACTAGAAGCAGAACCAATATCCATCACACACAGAGAACAGGTACAGAGCACTAGAAGCAGGACAAACATATATGACACAGGGAACAGGTGTAGAGCACTAGAAGCAGAACCAATATCCATCACACATAGAGAGCAGGTACAGAGCACTAGAATCAGAAGCAATATCCAACACACACAAAGAACAGGTACAGAGCACTAGAAGCAGAACCAATATCCATCACACACAGAGAACAGGTACAGAGCACCAGAAGCAGAACAAACATATATCACACAGGGAACAGGTACAGCACAGGTAGCAATGTAAACTTCATTGCAAACAGAGTAAGTAAAGAGGCAGCAGCACTGCACGATTTTAACACAGCAACAGACAAGAGAAGCAGAAAAATAACTAATTACTCAGAGAACAGGTACAGAGCCCCAGAAGCAGAGAAAAACATCCATCACACACAGATAACAGGCACAGAGCACCAGAAGTAGAACAAACACACATCACACAGGGAACAGGTACAGCACAGGTAGCAGTGTAAGCTTAATCGCACACAGAATAAGTACAACTCGGTCACCAGCACTGCACTTTCACAACACAAAGAAAACATGAACAGAGCACCAGAAGTAGAACTAGTATTCATCACATACAGAACAGCTGCAGCACAGGTGCCAGCGCAAGCTTCATCACACAGAGAGCACAACAATGCAGGCAGCAGAGCAAGCTTCTTCACACAAGAACCGGTACAAAAACCGTGGAAAAGCTGCATGCCTCCATTACAGACAGAACAAGTAGAGCACAAGCTGCAGTAACTGTGCAAGCTTCCATCTCACACAGAAGAGGCACAGCACAGTAACAGAACAACCTTTTTTCACACAAACAGGTACAACACAGGATTCAAGATGACATGCATATTTCAACCACAACACAAGTATGCCACAGGGAGAAGTGGACACATTTGCAGGGCAGCTGCAGAACAATAACTCACAACTCACACAGAAGTCCAGCACATGCTGTAGTAGTGGAAGATTCACTCACACAGGCTCAGCACATGCAACAATAGGCCAATCTCCCTCACACAAAGCAAGTAGAGAACAAGCAGCATCTGCACAAGCTTCACTCTCAAAAAGAACAAGGACAACAGACTCAGCAGATCAACTTGCTTCTTCACCTGGCAGAATGGGTAGAACACAAGCACCAGCAGTCAAAGCTTTTTTTCTCTCACAGAGAACAGGCACCGCACAAGCAGGAGCAGTGCAAGCTTCCCTCACATAGCAGGGCGGGCAGGAGACAACAGCAGTGCAAGCTTCATTTAGTCACAGTACGGGTACACCACATTCTAAAATAGACAAAAGCACAGGTGCAACCCAGACCGAAGTACTGCGAGCACCATCACTGAAGAGAGCAGACAGCACCACCAGCAGCACTGCGCACTGCTTTCCACACAGAAGTGGCAGACGAGGAGTTCCAATGCATGACTCTTTCACACACAGATCAATCTTCCCACAGTGCACAACCCATGTGACACAACCTTGTTCAGCTGTGTGAACACCTTTAGAAGGGGAACAAGCTTGGGCATGCTCACTATAGCCCTGGCACCTCTACAGGGAGCTGGGCATTGCCAGATTCCTGCCAGTTTAGTTATTTACAGTCAACCACTTCCGGTTGGGAACTGGACTGTGGCTACGAGCCACGCAGAGAGGGTAATGCTGGATAACTGAGCGAACACAGGCGGTGGCGAGGGGGTGACTGATAGTATTTGTAGAGCACTACAGAGGTGCACAGGCTCTAGCATTTCCCTTCTCTGAACAGCTCTTCGATAGTCGCGCCTAGCCTGGGACGGAAACGCTCTTCTTCAGTGACGGGATAAGGCCCATTGTCTTACGGCAGGCCCCAGGCAGCCATGACAGCGACAGGTGGACGCCACAGCATCTCCACCTCATTTGTTTGGTTTTCCATCCTACATTTCTGTGTTTTCTTGAAATATCGTTTTCCCACGACTGCAGCGCCCACATCCCTACTCCAGCACGCCTCGGGCAGAGCTATAGAAAGGTGATGAGAGGGGATGAGTCTAGAATGACTCCCTGTTTGATTTCAAGGGATCCACTAACCACTAACCAGGGTCTGCCTTGCTAGTGGTGACTGTTTCAACTGTTTTGGTGGCACAGTGCTTTCGGTAGACCACACTGTTGGGGTCTTGTGTGGCCATTCCCAATAACTAACCATGCTGCCCTTGAGACATGGACCTTCACTCCCAAAACCCGGAGTGTGGTGATGCTACATGGAAACAAACCTGCCTTTTAAGAATTGACATTTGCCTGTGATGGTGGATCTGACCATTGGCTTCAGCGTTCCTGGAGCATCCTGCTTCGGCTCGTGCCTGCCTTGGTTATCGGGATGCCCACAACTTCCTTCCATTCAGCCCTCTCCAAAAAGACAAGAAAGAAGCCGCCAAAAATGTCCTCTTGAAAAAGAAAGGAACTAGGTGCATGGAGGAATTATTTTAGTGTCTGGTTTCAAAGATGGAATCAACATCCTGCTCTCTTTTCTTTCTGTCTCTACTCTGGGTGATAGCCAGTCCATACACTGGTGCAGGTAAGTGCGGTGGGGCGGTGGAACAGGGCGGGACGGGGTGGGGAGTCGACAGAGGAAGGAAATGGTTTTATTTATTTAATTTTACCTATTCGGTCATCTGCCGATTTACCCCCTTCCCACCCTGTCCGCCCCCGCCTCACCACGCTTACCTGTGCCGGCCGCCACTGGTCTAGTCCCAGAGTATCTTGGCGCATAAACATCTAACTTTCCTTTCGTTCTGACTGGCCTGGATCCCCGCCTACAGTCTACTGAAAACCAATCTATACAGTCACCCCTGTGAGCGAGAACAGCGCGGTCTATTGGACACCAAACTTGGGTCCGCGTGGTCCTTGCACTTTTTTTTCTTGAATAATAAGCTGCTCGCTACACAGTCCCCCAAGGAAGGCTCACCCCTAAACCTGCCCTAAAGGTCCTGCTGGTGTGCATAAGTCTCTGCCAAGGGCTCTTGTTTGAGGATGAGAGCACCTCCATAACAGCAAAAGAAGGCCATTAAAGGACCCGTCGTTCATGAACAACAGGCTCATTGGGGATGGAGATAAATATAATTGTATTAAAGTGTTATATCAAAGTGTGAACCTTATTTAATGAATACACAGTAAAGAGGATCTCACACAACACAGACTGTCAGCGCCATCAGAATGTGCTTCCCAGAGAAGTAAGCTGCTGTGCATAAAGGCAACATCCATAGCTTAAACCTGTCAGCACGCAGCTCAGCCCCATAGCATGCAAGGGGCAGAACTGTCATTGGTTGCCATTGGTTCATTACAGACTCCCTCATCCTTATATGCGGCAACAATTCATGTGCCATGCTTCTACCACATCCTCAATCCCCGAGCACCTCCCCCAACATCCTTTGAACCATGCACTCCAAAGGATGCCCATGAAACGAATACCAGTTGTTGCCACCTATGCATTTACCAAGGACGCCTTTAGAAGGCATGTTATACAATGCATTGACTTTTACAAAGTGTTGTGTTACATTGTTGCACTTCACCATGCATTATTCGTGATTGCACTGATATTCGCGATTGCAACTGATATTTATATAAGAATGGCTAATTTAATTTGCTGTTAAGCGGAAGTGTGATTTACAGTCTAGTTGTTGTTCTTTATCACTTGTTTAGCACAAGAGCACTTTAAAAATACGATCTAGACGAAGGGACTCTATGGTCCAGTAGAAGGCTGTGTGCCGAAATGAGTAGACCGTCCACCTCACTTGCACTAATTGCACTTTAGAACTTTGGAAAACTCTAAAAATGATTAAATAAAAATATCTACAATTAACCTGAGCCCAAGAGCGCTGTGTTTCTCATCGGAAGGGATAAGATGGCGAAACTATATATATCTCGAGCACTCCACTGCCACTGGCTCTTCGGTTGAATGGAGCACGGACCACGACTATGGTGCATGAAATCAGATTTATTCACCCAGAGGTAAAACAGCCATTACGTGTTTTGGCTCCGGAAAGCCTTGATCACATGAACATGATACACACACACACATATATATATATATATATATATATATATATATATATATTACCTACTGGCGGTCGCCAGTAGGTAGTTATAGTTAGGACCACGTTTCCATAGGAAATCCGCAACATTCTATTTTGAATAACTTTTGCGCCGGTCGACGAATCCTTGCGAATTTTTCAAAATAGGTGGGGCGCTACGCTCCGCTCCTACCCTGAAAGTCTCCGGGGGATTCGTCAAGCGGGGGCTGAGATAAAAGGGGGGTCCCAAAACGCGTTTTTCCCATGCATTTTTCCGTAGGACCTTTAGACACAGCTACAGCCCGAACGGCTGAACAGAATTACTTGAAATTTGGCAGAGAGGTAGTCCTCAGGTCAAGGAAGTGCCTTTTGTAGGTTTGGTGTAAATCTGTTCAGTAGATTCTGAGAAAATAGCCTTTAAATCAATATATATATCTGAGCCAGCTTACGGTGCGCTTACGGTGCGCTTACCGTACGTGTACGGTGGCGTGCGCGAGCGCGATTCTGATTGGCCCTTAGATCTTAGTAAACATTCGAATCGGTCGAAACCAGGAAGCGGCGGCCGCCATTTTCTCTCTCGCACTCTGAGGGGGGAGCTGATAAACAAATGCCAAAAACATATAAAGGGGCTGTTTAGACAGCACCCATGCACATAACCATATTAGTTGAGTCTTCAAAGATCCCCCAAGGCAAAAAACGGTAATTTTTTATTTTTCGAAAATTTCGCCGATTACGCTAACCGTACGCTTACCGTACGCGTACGGTAAAAAAAAAATTAAAAAAAAAAAATCCACACTCTCTCCACCCCGAGTGCAAATGGTGGCCGAAGGCCACCATTTGTGCATGGCGTATAAGAGCACAGCATTTCCCCAAAAAATTTCAACAGATTACCTATCACAAGGAAGCGCATAATATGTCCTCCATGTGCGCACGGTGCGCGAAGCGCATCGTGCTTACATGGCCCATCTAGCGTAACGTGGGCACGCGGTGCGCGTAGCGTACCGCGTGCCCACCGTGCGTGCATGGCACTAACTGCGTAAAGTGGGCGCGCGGTGCGCGAAGCGCACCGTGCGCGCACGGAACAAACTGCGTTAAGTGGGCGCGCACGCCACGAATGGCGTAAAGTAACTTAGCATTTAAAAAACCGTACAAATTCACGGAAAAAACCATAGGTTTCACACACGTTATAGTTAGGAATTAGCATTTAAAAAACCATGCAAATTCACTGAAAAAACCATAGATTTCACACATGTTATAGTTAGCGGAAATTTTACTGATAAAAAAACAATGAAATTCCCCCGTTATAGTTAGTGCAGGAAACTATAACTCACGCGACCGCAATCTTCTGCTGATGACATATGTGTCTTTATGAAAAAATTTATGGAAGAAGACATGGGCAAATAAGTGTCTAAATACAGTATTAGCATCAGCAGAGGATTGCGGTCGCGTGAGTTATAGTTTCCTGCACTAACTATAACGGGGGAATTTCATTGTTTTTTTATCAGTAAAATTTCCGCTAACTATAACATGTGTGAAATCTATGGTTTTTTCAGTGAATTTGCATGGTTTTTTAAATATATATATATATATATATATATATATATATATATATATATATATTCACTTAAAAAACCATAGGTTTCACACAGGTTATAGTTAGGTGGACATTTCACTCGTAAAAAACCAATGAAATTCCCCCGTTATAGTTAGTTCAGATAAATATAACTCGCGCGCCCGCAATCCACTGCTCATGACGTCACATATTACATCACTCATGACATGGTCAGTGGCATCACTCATGACATCACTCATGACATCATCCTTGTGATAGAGTGGCGGTCGCGCGAGTTATAGTTATCTGAACTAACTATAACGGGGGAATTTCATTGGTTTTTTACGAGTAAAATGTCCACCTAACTATAACCTGTGTGAAACCTATGGTTTTTTAAGTGAATTTGCAAGGTTTTTTAAATGCTAATTCCTAACTATCACGTGTGTGAAACCTATGGTTTTTTAAGTGAATTTGTACGGTTTTTTAAATGCTAAGTTATGTATTTATTAATATATTTTTTTAAAAGGTTTTTCAACGTGCGCGCACCGTGCGCGCCCTTTGGGCTCACGCTGCGCTGCGCGTATGTATGTATGTGTATATATATATACACATACATACATATATATATATATATATACATACATATATAAATACATCTATACATACATACACATATATATACACACATATATGTTAAGTATGTGTTACAAAAGATAGATAGATAGACAGATAGACAGATAGACAGATAGACAGATAGACAGATAGACATAGACAGATAGATAGATAGATAGACAGATAGATAGATAGATAGATAGATAGATAGATAGACAGATAGATAGACAGATAGATAGATAGATAGATAGATAGATAGATAGATAGATAGATAGATAGATAGATAGATAGATAGATAGATAGATAGATAGATAGATAGATAGATAGATAGATAGATAGATAGATAGATAGATAGATAGATAGATAGATAGATAGATAGATAGCATGAAACTGATGCAAATCGAAGTTCTTTACAACATCACCAGGGTTATGAATCTATATAATATATAGAATGCAACTGGACCACGCCTGCTTTATCACACATACACCAACACAATGGCATACATTAGTCTGAAAGCCGGTAAATAAAATGAATACCGAAATGAATCACATTTCATTCTGCAAATTATAGAGCAGGGCTCTAACCCTGAAGCATTTTTCAAGAATACCCCTAGAAAGTTATAGCCCTATAGTCCGCTGCCTCTGGTTTTGCCATTTTTAAAGGCCCTGAACCTGAGTTGACAGCCCGATCTGCATTGGAGGGCCTATAACGAAGGTGAGGGCCTTTAACTACTGGTACAGCCCATGGCAGAAGAGCTTTTGAGGCTACTAGAATATTCCACTCACTAAGAGGAGAATGTTCTGAATTTAAAAGGGAGGAACAGAAAGGCAAACAATGGAATGTTGGAGCAGAAGGATTATACTAGACATTAGAAACCCAGAGCCACTCCACTGTCTTCAATGGAGCTCTCAACATTCCGATGTTCTGGTTAAGATTATTGAGTTCACATTTTTTGCAATGCTTAGCTTTTACTGTACATTCACTCCGAGGGGTTTATTAAACTATGAATCATTTTTAAAGTAATAACCTTAACGGAACATTCATGTTTATTGTACGTGTGATAAGCAGACCGGTCAGCTTTGGTTTTGCATTTGTTAGTGAGAGATTCAAGCAGTATGCCTATGTTGGCTTTGGCTGAATGTCTGTCGAAGGGTGTCTTATTTGAGGGATGCAATGGGGAGTCTGGTTCCATTTGCATGGCTCAGGTGGATGGTCACTGCATAGTGGAAGACGAGAGAGATGGCTATATCGTCAGTCCTGTAGGGTTGTATAGGGGAGGTGAGGGCAGTTGAGGGACGACATTGACATGAACAAGTGGTAGGGTGTGTTGTCTGTTGGTGTGTGTAGGCTCAGGGACATTTCACTTGAAGTTAAATGTTTTTTAAAGAGGCCAATGACTCATGCTGTCAGTGGCAGGGTCACCTTGGAGGCGGATAATCCAGAGGTAGAAACGTATTTGCGAGGAGATTAGTGGTTTCCTATGTCCTGGAGGATTATTTAGTAATTGTTTTGGGAGGAGGCGTGGCATGCGGCAAGTTCAATGGAGGTGAGGTTCGACGGTCCTTTGAAAGTGCTTGAGCATGCCATTTTGGGAATTTGTGTGTGTATATGTGTATGTGCATTTGTGTGTGTGTCTGTGTGTGTGTGTGTGTGCGCACGCGTGTGTGCATATATATGGATGTGTGTGCTTGTGCTTGTTTAATGCTGTAGACATTGGGGATAGGGATGTTGCGGATGTGTGTGGTTCTCGAGGTGGGACATTTATTCAGTGAGGAAGATTGCAATAAGGTTTTGAGTATTGATTTTGTGTGCCATATTAGCTGCTTGCCGGACTGTAAACAACATTGATGAGCATGAGGGGTATTTTTTTATTGTTGAGGGCAGTGTATTTGATGAGTTGAAAGTGCCAATGGGTCCTGACATTAGGTGACAAGAGTATATGGAGCACGTGCTACTTTTGTGTGCATGCGTGAGAGTGAGGATAGGCAAAGTGTGTGTATACTTGTGCCCATGAAGATGCAAGAATGATTGGAGGGTTCTGACCCTTGGCACTCTCCTGCCACTAGGTTCATATACTAGGGTATGGATGCCATGGGGTGCAGCAAAACAAAGAATGGGTGGATATTACTTATGTATTCTGATTGGTTAGCCAGATGTTGGACTGTCTCTCTTTGTCCTGAGTGGCTGTTTGCGGGTGGGGGTGATTTCGTTCTGATATTTAAGTGGCTGACATGAGGAGAAAACTACATTTCTACATACAAACAACACGTCAGGTTTATGAAGGAGAAGTAAAATGTATGTATGTCAACGGGCATTCTAAATTGAAAATCTTTAAATAGGCTGTGACATAAATTTATCAGACACCATGAAAGTCTCCAGCGTCCTTCTGCTGCTCAGAAGGCTTGTGGATTCCTTGGGCGGGAAGAAGCAGATTGTGGCCCGGCACAGCGTGTTGTTTTGTGATTTAGATGTGAGAAACTGTCCACGACTTTCTTGCACGTTTCTGCCCTCTAATTGGTTGGTTTCTTGGTAAAGATGGGTTGGAGGAGAAACACAGCCAAGAGTTTTCGCTGTAAGATGGGGGCAGGATTTATACACTAATACAAAAGGATCACCATCCCTGCCTCGAGCTGGGAAAACAGATCTTGTCTTGCTACACTAACCTTAATCCAATGCTTTTTACTTAAAGCCCACCAGCGGGTTAAGGGGGGTGAAGAGGGTGTGAGCTCTAAAAGAGGTGCGGGCTCCTAAAGAGGTATGGGCTAATAACCACAAATAATGCCCCCTTTACAAGCAGCGTGGTCTTTGAAACTAAGAACATATTCAGGGGCATAACTTCTTGGGGCGGGTTTGGGGTGTTACACCTCCCCTAATAAATGTATTTTCTGATGAATAGTTGGGTTCAAATGCTTTCATTCGGTTATGGTGAAATGTCTGTCTGATTTGATCTGGGATTTTTGCATGCACACACTGACAAAACCACACACACACTTGTCTCATCTCTGTTTTCAAAGACCTAAAAAAAGTTGATCATTTTTCAGAATATAGTTTCTCTCTCACTTAGTACTCATACCAATCCGCATCCCCCCATTTCCACTGCCCCTTAAGCCCCTATCATGCCCCCTGCTTGTTGTATAATGTATTTTAACATTATATGCAGGCGTGATTGTCTGGAGTTCTGAAGCTCATACCCCCTTCCCCCAATCTTACTGACTAAACCACGCCCCTGAAGATATTGAAATATATGTAAAATAGAATCTAATATTTGAAAAATTCACCAATAGACTCTTACCAGGCAAAGAATAACCAAAACCAGCAGGCAACACAACATTTAACTGTTTGAATTCCACGAATGACTGGGGCAGAAAGCACGGTCCCAAAACAGATGTCCAACAGAGGGGAGAGTAAGAAGCCCCAACCAATATCAATATTGCGCAGCTTTGTACCTCTCCCACAAATGGGACTTCTGGCAGGGCCTGCTCTATCGCGGTGTGACCGGTGCAACTACTGACTTTGGTGAGGGGGGTGTGGTGCTGTGTTTGCAAGTTTATTATTGTTTGAAAGCACCTGTTGCTGCCTTCCTTGTCTCCAGCTATTTCCAGGCAACAATAAAAATGTCAAGATAACTCCTGTGATTAATGTTCTTTCTGGAGAGTGAGCAGAGTTTTGTCTAGTTGAGGTTTTGACTCACTGTAAGGTAGTGCAGAGGGTTAATATGCCTGCTGCAAAGAACGTGTACCCTGCAGAACGCAAAGTGCATATAACGTAAATAGGTTAGTGGATTACTGCTTCTAAAAGAGACATTCTTTTGTTACTTGTAGTTTATAAGTTAAAATCCAAATATAAAACAGTGAGCTCTTAATGTTCATCAAAGAACTGCATGCACACTGCAAGGTACAGATTAGAGCATAAATTAATGTTGCAAAAAGGGTTAATTTGGGTAGAAATCGATTCTTTTTATTAAAGTGAACCCCCCAACTATGATGTTCCTTTTTAGGTCCTGCCTGAGCCAGCGCATGCGATGCTGTGCGAGACATTTAGTAAGCGGGGTTTTCAAAGTGCTACCACCCGCTTTTGCTGTCCTAGCGCTTGCGGTTACGCGTGCATGCACGCGCGCAGCCGCCAGCTTTCAGCGCCTGAGGCGCCATCTGGAGTGCGATCAGCTTGTTTTTTTAACTTTCACTTTTGCCGCCGCTACACTGCATTCCTCATTAACTTTCGCGGCCGCGAGGCAGCGCTTGTATTACAGTGCTGGTTATTAAAGATATTGTTTTACATGTCTCCGGTCTAAATTCACCCCGTTCGAAAGTTAATCAAGGGGGACAGTAACCCCCTCTCTTTCCTGCTTCAAAATTTTGGCTTGTTTGTCGCATACTCATGAATGTTAAAACACTCACAAATTGTAAAACACGATTATTAAAGCTTATGTGGATTTTTTTAAAATTTAGAATAGTAGTTTGCCGCTGAGAAAGTGCGCGCATTAATGAATATAACAATGAGGGCTCCACGTTTTAGTTCAACCCTTGCAGGCACTTACCGGTCTACAGTGCTAGGAGGAGTCTGTGCCCCCGCTTCCCCCCTTGCGTAACTTCTTCGACATATAGTGCGAGTCCCCTCGGACACTGCCCCTTTAAGAAGCTCCTACTCCTCCGCCACAGACCTCTGTTCCTCGGTGCTTCTCGGTTCCCCGCCCGCCTCTCCCATCTAAAGTCTGACAGCACACGGCAGAACTGGAACCCTCTTCCAGCACCGGCAGTACCCAGTGCGACCACACTCTTCACCAGCCACAGCTGTTTAGCGTGCTCCGCTCCACGTCTGAGCCTAGGCGCCTCTTCCTTCCACTACCCATGCCCCCTCCTCTTACAGCCTTGGGGGCCATCCCCACTCCCCGGCAGCACCGTCCCCTGCACTGTTCCCTCAGCGGCCACCCCCTTCCACTGGGCACACGCCCTTCCCTCCTCGTTTCTCGCCCGCCAGTCCTTTCTTCACATTCTGCAACAAGCCCTTCTCGCGTCGCCCCTTCTTCACGGCTGGGTCTGCCTAGCCCCCGTTCTCCTCCCAGTCCTCTCCCCTGCACGACAATGCCCCACCCCAATAGCCATCTTCCTCGCCTCCCGCCAAGCCCACTTCTCTCTCCGGCAGCAGTCTTCCACCTCCCCGCAACCAAATGAACACTTCCACAGCTGCTAGGTAGAGTCCAGCTTCATGCAAGGGACAGCTCTCTCAGAGTCTGCCCCCCAACACAGAGCTATGTGTTGACCCAACCGCCCCAAAGAAAGCCCCCTCAGAAGTGAAGATCTGTTATCCCGTCATCCCTGCCTCAGGTCATCGCCTGGGGGAGGGTGCCAGTAGCTGAGCCGGGACTCGGAGAAGCTCCAACGAGGGAGGGGGTCGGGGGGAGGCAGGGCTCTCGCTCTACTTCGGTTAACCTAATCTACAGCGAGTCAGGTGCAAACGACAGAGCATGGACGACAGAGAACGGATTTTTATTCTGCCCTGAGTAATGATGGCACACAGGGGTCTTTGCTTGCAGCCATAGACAGTGCCCCCTGCAAGTCCGCCGGGATGTGCCGGTACCCTTGATATCTTAAGGGCATAAGCACAGGACTAGAAGTTAATATTGCTAACATAAATGCTAATCCCCGTTGAGCGCCTCACAGACCTGTCTTGCCCCCGTTATATCAGATTTACACACACCGTGAAATGCTTTCCAGGAAGCCAAGGGACTCGCTCACAGCAGAGGTGTAGATTTATTAAGCACAACAGTAAGCGTCAGGACGCGTGCAATAAAAAAAATAAAAAACTGCTAATTATCATAAAATACACACATTCAGCAAATACAAACATACAAGTTATCTAACAACGCTTCATTGGTAGAAAAAGAGACCTAAAATCTTGCTCCAGACCTAAACAAGCATTTGCAATGCAATAGGTCTCTCATTTTCGAAACTTTACCCTATTGGTATTGGAACAACAATGCCTTTAATTACTGCAGGTTTTTTAAACATAAATAAAAGGCATTATCATTTACAATGCCAATAGCTTAATATCTCTCAATTGCGAGACCTATTGCAGCAGCCGCGTCTTCCTTGTCCACGGGGTCGCTTTGTTTAAGGACTAGGGAACTGGCATCTTTATTATGCTTCAAACCTGGTTTCCTCTGCTCCGAGGTTTAAACAAAACATGCTTTCGCATTGCAACAGCTCCCAAGTGGCCAAGTTTCTAATGTAACATTTTCAGTCAGTTCTAGCAATTTCTCATGAAGGGACTTATAAATCCCCACTTGCAATCAGGGAAGCTGCATTTCCTTTTTAGGTCTCGCCTGACCCAGCGCATGCGCTGGTCTGGCGAGACTTATTGAGAGGGCTCCAAAAAGTGCTACCAGGCCAGCCTAGAGCTACAGTGCATGTGCGCGGGCGCGCGCGCCGCTTTTACCGCGATTACTTTCACTTTCGCGGCCGCACGGCCGCTTTGATGTTTGATCGTGATCACTTTCACTTTCGCGGCCACATAGCCGTTTTGCATAGCCAATAGGTCTCGCTTTTGGGACCTTATAAGTATTTAGTTATGCAACTGTTGCATAGCTAAAGACTTATATGGTCCCAAAGGCGAGACCTATTGGCTATGCCAATGCTTGTTAACTTTGCACCTGGGCTTGCCCAGCCTACTCAAGCCAAACCCTCAGGCTCGCAGGTAGTTAAAAAAAAAAACGTTAAAAATAATCTTAGCCCCTCTCTCTCTCTCTCTATACTACACCTCACATATTCAGCCTTACACCTCTAGCTTTACCTCACTCTCTACCTCTCTCTACATCTCTACCCCATCTCCATTTCAATTCTCTCTAGCTCACTTATGTCTCCTCATCACTCACTATCAAAATGCCTCTTGAACCTCAGTATGTTTTACCTCACACAACTTCATTTCTGCCACTTTCTGTGCCTACATCTTTACCTCTCAATCTACCCTCTCTGCCTAAACTCTCCCTCAAACCTCTCGCTGCACCTCTCTCCACTCACTCGCCGCTTCGACATCCTCGTTCTACTGCTCTTTCCTCTACTTCATCGCTTGTACTACTGTACCCCTTTCTGAGAGCATTTTCCTCTCCCTGACTCTACCTCCACAATCTCTCTCTCTCTGCATCTCTGTTTCTCCGGTGTTTCCCAGATAGGCATAGTTCTGAGGTTTAGAGGGGGCCGTGTGGGGGCTCCCTGACCCGCTGGGCCTGCATGATGCACCTGATCACCCTCTCTTTCTTTTTACACCTGTATCAACCTTACCACTCTTTCTCTGCCTCATCTCGGTCTCTCTGCTTCACCTCTGTCTCTCTGTATCCCCTCCCCCTCTTTCTGTTCATCAGCCCTCTCTCTCTCTCTCACTCACTCACTACTCTCTCTACCATGCCTGTGTATGCCACGTTCCATTTTGCCCTGCTCTCTACCTCACTGGTGTTTTTACCTTGCACCACCCTACACATCCCTCACTATTTTACCTGTCTACCTCTAACTCACCTCTCTTTCTCTACACATACCTTCTAGGCTGCACCCTTTTCCCTTTCTCGACATTACCGTTTCCCAATCTCTAGCTCTCTCTCTCTCGCTCACTTAAACCTGAGCTAGCTCGCTAGCTCTTTTTCTATCCATCTATTTGGTTTAGGTCAAACACTAGAATATATTTCGAAATTGCAGTCAAAACCACAGAATACAAGGTGCAGAATATGCCAACTGCAAGAAGAAAGTGTGACACATATTTTAACGGTCTGTCCGATTTTATTAATTGAACGAAAAAAATAACTGAAGAGAATTTTTAACTCGCATGGCATTAAATCATGCCAACATGCCTTGCCCTTTTACATGAACGGGGAGTCGCCTGAAACAGTAGCAGCCTTTATAATTTGTTTTACCTTATAGCGTTTCAGCTATTGACTTAAAAGGGACTGATAGCTACTATGTAATGTTGGCTCCTTATCTAAACATCCAGCAGGTCACCGTGACCATGTATTTTGCTACACTGGAAGTTACAGGCTGAATTCTACATCAAATGTTTTTCCAAGACCAATAAATTATAGACTCAAGCAGAACAAGCATTGACATTGCCAAGAGCTCTCGCTTTTGGGACCTTATAAGTATTTAGTTATGCAGCACAATATCGTTGGTGCAACAACATAAACTGTTGCATGGCTAAACATTTATAAGGTACAAGGTTTAGCCATGCAACAGCTGATGTTGTTGCACCAAGGATATTGTGCTGCAAAACTAAATACTTATAAGGTCACAAAAGCGAGACCTATTGGCTATGCCAATGCTTGTTAAATTCTGAGTTTGTGCTTCTCTAGACCAAGCACTCTTTAACTATGGAGCTTACCAGTATGGATGAAGGGGACTCCTACACCTTGTCCTCTGGCTTATGTAACTTTTCCTATTCACTTATTTACAAACGTATGATTGATTGTCTGTGTGTGATGTGTGTGTGAGATGAAAAGTGCTCTGACACCCTGTACAGGTATAACTGGTGCTATATAACTTATTAAATGCATCTGAGGGCGAGTGGTTATGGAGAGTTGAGGGGCACTGTTAAAGGGTGGTGGTGAGGGAATCCGTGGTGGCGGTGGTCATTGGGAGGCCAACACAAATGTCGCACTGGGTGCCACTAGAGCTAACGCCTTCTGGTGGCGCTGAAATGCAGCTTGTGTGTGACAGGCACATGTTCACTTCCTCATTGCCAACGTAGAGAAATAGAGATGCACTGAGAATCCAAGGAGAGCCTTATAGGGCAAAGTTTCATTGTACCTCATTTCGCTTTGCGCAGAGCAAAGCTAGTTAGAACTGTTCCTCCCTGACTGACGGTCTTTACAGACTCTCCATATAACCAATGTATGAACAAAATCAGCTATAAAAGAGCATTCAAATGTGAAAGACACATTGGTTTCTTATTTAAGAACTGAAATGAGGCTCATCTCATAATTTTCTGGCTGAACTTTGAGGAGAAAATGACCAGGTTATAGAGACTTTAGGGCTCCTGCACAATCTTTGCTTTAGTAGGCTGCTGTCGAATTTAGGCTAATGAATGACAAACGATACATTTGGGATCGCTGGAATATGACAGAGAGATGCATTCATTCCAGAGGTGTTCATCTGGTTTACTTCCTATGTCTTTGTAGACCAAACTCTTTTCATTCGGCATAGAAACAGAGAATGGCCATTTGCCCCATTTCTATATATTTTCCAAAATTCCCGGAATTTATTAGTTAACCTTCTGGTATGTATAGGTGATATCAGGCTTTTTGGAGGTAATTTGTCGAAGTCTCACCAAAGTTCCATGACATCAGAAACTGAGGGGACCCTAAAATTCTACCAAAGGTCCATGATAAGTGGCAGATCTTCAAAGGCCCTCATAGTGACAAAGATGCACCCCATCCCTTAGTTGCTTCTACTACCCCCATCCACAAAGTACCCTTGTCTGTGGCAAGAACCATTTTCTCATGTGCAGCACCCCAGCCCTATCCATTTGCAGCTGGTATGCAGGCTAAACATTTTAAATGCAGGTTATCTTAAGAGGAACCAGATGAATGGTTGAACCGTCAATCTAAACCTATCCTTGTATCACAACCTCCAAGGTGTATATGTCCAGTTATTTGGACAATCTACTATTTTGAAGACATATTAAGTTCAATGTGGCACATAATATTTCCTTCATACCCTACCAAGAACATTGAGGCATTCAAACAATATTTGCCACTAATTTACGTGCCCTAAATTATGACAAGTTACCCATGCCCACCTGTGCCCAGCATAGTCAAGCCCAGCTAAGCCTATGAATATGCTGACACCACACAACTAACTGCACCACTGCACTGTAAAGCCTCATCAACAGTATGAATTTTCAAAACTTATATATTGATAATAAATGCAGACGCTCAACTTTTTTCTTGCGAGCCCTTCACCTGTTCCGACAAATGCAGGGGTTGTTAAATACCAAGGCTGCTTAGTCTTGATTCCACCTCATGTCTCTTCCACCCCCTAACCTTCCTCACTAGTCCAGGTTCTTTTTCATCACACATTCTCCTTTTGTCACTGCCTTCTTTTCTTTGCTTCTTTCTACCTTTTGTCTTTCTTTCTCTTGTTCGTGGTCATAGTCTGATGATGAAAAATAAGTCTTGGTCCACACTCCCGTAAAATGAGCGCCAAGCCAACCTTCTGCATCTGCTGGCACAAATTAGGCACGGTCCATCACCCCCTCTACCCCCACCATGATGGTAGTATATATGTATCTCAGCGCCAGGATGCCCGCAGGGTTACAGTGCGCTTTACAAGTACGATTAACAATAACAATAACCTTTACATTTCTCTATCTCGCAATACGTGAGGCTGGAGAAGAGTCGCTAAAGAGGAGGGAATTTACTACCAATTTACAGTTCCTCTGTGTCACAAAAGTGATATGAACCTGGAGCAAAGTGCCTTTGTTGTGGTTTACTTTACAATGCAAATCATACTAAGCATTGGAAAGTTGCATACAGTAATGCAAAGTAGCATTATGTGTGATTTTGTGCTGTGGCAAGTGGGCATTCCCTGTGCAGCTCATGGGTGCTCCTGCGAAAGCAGCAGATCTACTCTAGAAGTAGTCCTCTGACTGCACTTGCCCGCGTTAGAATATCGCACTTGGAAAGACAAATACCGTTCACCCTCGCCAGCTCGCATTTTCAGAAACCTCGTGGGAAACAAATTTGGCCATGTGGTAACTGGCGGAACTTGGCTGGAACTCCGTTTTACATGAGTAACGTGGAGTCTCCATATTCCGCCAATACTGTGGGTGGAATGAAATATTCTGACCACCCTTGATTGAAATGATCAACAGCTACCTTTGCCAAATTAGGAACATATTCGGAGATTCTGGTGACTAACCAGAGGAAACGATGTTTCTGTCAATCTTTAAGGCAGGAGTGCACCACAACCAGCAACAGGCTAACTAGCATTTTCAATATGCGACTTGTGCAATACACCTGTCTGTACTTCTTTTGGGGCTTGTGATAAGTACCAGAAATGTTTGTGATACCCAAAAGTGGTGGAAAAGGACTGGTTAGAAGATTAACACACATTTCTTCCTAACTCCAGGATATGTCAGCACTTCATGCCTCTCAATATAAAGAACATGGCACAAAGCAGTGGGTACCTCCAGCTGCCAACAAAAGTAAATCCATATTACGTTAACAAGTCTCTTGACTTTCACTGCTCACGCCATACCAATTCATGGTTCCAAAGGATTTTCACCTGATGTGCCATGTCATACACAATGAACCTGTTCTCTTTTAATGAAAAAATGAAATAATTAAACATTTCCAAACAGCAAAGCCTTCCAGTAGGGTCGGACTGTTGACAGTGCACAGTGCAAACAGTCAGTGCCTTATGGGTTGGACTGACTGGTCAGTATATTGGATTGGTATTTTAACAGTTTGTCACCCTGTTTTATAGTCTGCTGGGCTGGTTTTTAGGTCGAGCCTGGGCAGCTCGTGCGCTGCTCTGGGAGGCATGCTGTATTGAGGTATGGACTTAAAGCCCCACCCATTCTCCGCCCTTATTTTTCATTCTTTGTATCATTGTCCATTGTAAAATGTGGCTTTTCATTGGTCAGTAGGCTTAGTAGTCCCTCATTAGTACCACCGTGTCTCATTTTGTAACCTCCAATGAGGACGCCCCCTGTTACGTGAGGCTTTAAATAGATCCTCCGAGCACTATTTCTGAAATAACTTTGTCCTGCCTTCTCATGCAGGCAGGACACCCTTTCTCCTAACGGCAAACACTATACAATAGGTCTCACATTTGCAAGAGTTTCAGCTATTGGCATTGTAAATGACAATGCCTTTTATTTATCTGTTTTCAAAATAACACATAAATAAAAGGCATTGTCATTTACAATGCCAATAGCTGAAACTCTCGTAAATGCGAGACCTGTTGCATTGCAAATGCTTGTTACTGTTGGTTTCCATGACATTTCCACAAACATTGCCTGCGGCCAGCACAAATGCATGCAGTCTCCCACAGCTGTCAAAACACCTATACAACAAGTTCAAATCGGTCTTTATTTCCAAAGTGAGCCACTTTTCTAGTTCTTTGATTCGCTGATGGGGTCACGTTTATTTTGGTGCCCGGGCCTGTTTCTGAGTCAATCCCATCCTGCCTTCAAGCCATGTCTGAATTGAACTGACAACGGGTTAATCGCTGAGTTATGTTAGTATAAGACCTATTAAAAGTCAAGACATGTCTTAATAATTGATGCATGCTTTGTAAAAGGGAAGCTTTGCTATAAAACCCCAGAGCAAATACATTTTGCCGTTTTGGCCTTTGAATATTGACACGAAGAGAAATGTCAGAGGCAAATAAAAAATGTCGCAACATACAAGATCTGGCCCTGTATAAGCCAGGAATAGAACAAGGCCTGCATTGACAAAGATGCATATCTGAAAGAAATTAGGCATTCTGGGTAGTGCAACAGGCGTTAATCGGTCAACTGGTAGAGGTCAGCGTGGGGTTAGCAGCCGCAGGAAGTGGTAGGGAGTTACAACACAGGTGAGGCAGAACAGGTGTCATTAGGTGTTGATTAGATTCCATTTCTACCAATAAACTTAGTGAAATAAATTGCCACATATTGCATGGATGCAAGAGTTCTTCTATGACTTTTATATAATATAATCATTTATTTGTTCAGTTAATTAAAATCATTACAAGCGGTCAAAACCTCTTTCCAATTAAAAATATAAAATCCATGATATTTCTACATCAACACAGTAATTAAACAATTTCATAAAAGTTACTAGGCAATGAATGCCTACCATTTGAGTCAATAAGCAATTAGGGGCGTTGAACCCAATGGCCTGCTGTACTCCAGTTGGACTTGGCATTCACTTATAATTAAATAATGATGCATTCAGTTGCCTTTTGCTTGAACTGTGCAGATGACATTTATATTTTGTAGAGATTACTTTCATATTTTTGAACCGCGCTCACGTAGCATGCCGACTGCTTCCGAGTGCTAGAGCGAATGGAAGAGAATGACAGTAGCATGGCTTGGGGTGGAAGGCATGACAGTAAGATAATATGGGTAGCTAGATCCTGAGAAGTCCATAGACTTTGGCAGGACAGGTGCCTTTTAGGGCTTTTCCAGTCCTTTGTGAGGTCGTCTTAAGATTAACCAATAGTTGGAGAGAGTTTCTTAACATTGAGCCTTGAGGGTGTAATGGCTACTCATCAAAATGTCTGTGTGCTCACTGGATGGAGAGACCGACCATTCTGTGCAGCTGACTTTAAGTGTCTGGTCAACTGACCCTGGAACATCAGCTTCAATGACCAGTTGCAGGGTAACACAGGCTTTGAGTTCGAGACACATGATCAGGGCCGGCTTTAGGGCAGTGCGACTGGGGCGGCCGCACGGGGCACTGACCTGTGAAGGGGGCGCTGTGACCTCAGGGGGGCTCTGTGTTTAGCAATATCTTATGATAGGAGTGATGAGGGGCACTTTTGCAGGTGGTAGTGAGAGAATCCGATGAAGTGGTCATGGGACGTGGGGGGCGCCAAAAGTGATTGTTGCACCGGGCGCCACCATTGCTAAAGCTGGCTCTGCACATGATGTTCGATTCTTTCCCATGCTTGACTGGTAGCCAATGGGCATCTTTATCAAAGAGCACTTCGAGCCCCATGAACAATTACATCTTACAATTCAAGAGCTCCCTCCCCCACCATGTTGAGAAACAAAGTCTTTCAGAGACTATCAGTACCATCTCGTGCCATCTTGTGGTCACTTGTGGTGGTGCTGCAAGGCGGCTACGACCGATGGCCTTAACATATCCCTTTCCCCAACAATGGTGCATCAGTAGAACAGGGGCAAACATATTCAGTGCGGAAAACATTTTAGCATTAACTCTTCAGCCTGGATAAAGGGAAGCACCACATCATGTTATCTGAGATCTCGCTGACACGGTTGCCAGTAAATTGGGAAGAGGTGCCTGCACGTGATCTTTGGCAATCTTCCGGTCACAGGTGGCAGTGGCATAACCCAAAATGATTATGCTCCCTCCAGAATGTGCTGAGGGCCCCTGAAACTCATAGATATACAAAAGGGTTGAAATGGGTGATTTAAGCCACCTAGAAGGCAGTGGACTGCACTGCAGAGGCTTCAAGGGCCCATGTTAGAGGGGGTATCTGTGCTTAGCTCACTTCCTCCTCAAATGCAAGATGTCCGCTGGATGCCCTCTTGCCCCAATAGCTATGACTCCCAATGACCTCTCTTAACCATCCTAAAAGACATGTCCTTTGACGTGGCTTCAAAGCTCAGCGCTAGCAAGTCTTTTTATCTGAAGGATAGTTCTATGCACTGAGAGCTCACTCTAGCCACTTCTGCACAAGCTCTTGTACATTTTCGTCTATAGTACTGCTGGGCAGTAAGGAAACACTGAGGCGTTCTTATAGTGAGCTTTGCACGCGCTCCTAAACCTTCTCGACTTTGCTCTTAACTTCTGTGGGGACAGACCTTCGTGAAAATGAGGCGATTGAGATATTTAAGGATCATGGTGCATTTGAAGGGGGGAGAGAACTGGGCCAGATGTGTCACCACCCATCTAGAATTCCATTTGTGCTTGGCTGACATGCCTGAAATGTGCGTAGATTCTCTAAAGACAAATGACCCTTCTGATGGCCCTAGCTGACCCTGCATCATCCGACCCCCTATCAGAGGCTTCAGCCCTTCTTGTGGCAGACCCCTACCCAGCCCTACTGGTGTTTCAGAGGCACTGATCTAACATCTAACTATCCCTTTAGCCATAATGATTCTTAAGACGCGCTAGTGTCATGTGTGACTGACTCTGTCCCAGCCCCTACCCGTTCAGAAATGTGCAGAAACCTCCATTCTCACCTATGGTGTAGCGAGGCATTACTCATTTCCCCTTCAGGGATTGATGTAATAATATAAGTTGTTCCTGACTCTCTCAGCAGCACTATCACATGTTCTTTTTCAATGGGTCTGCAATAATAGGAAATGGATATAATTTGATTGTTACTAAAGGCAACCGCGTAGAAGCTTCAGGGAGCTGTAAACTTGATACTATTACAACCTGCTTTGTAGTACTCACCTATCCAACTCAGAGGAATGTGAGTTCTTGTTTGTAAGATCCTCTTCTTAGAGGATTATACTATTTAATTCACGGAGCATCATAAACACCTCATTAAATGTCACTAGCTGGCATGCACACTCCAAGGTTGGCTTCGCACACAAATGATCCCTATCGCAAGCTGTTTATGGGCCCTTTTATTTACCCTAATAAACATCACAACTTGAGGTATGCCAGCCCTGGTCTGGCTTCTCCGTGAATTAATGGCTTGTGTGAAACCCCCATGTCTCATACTCACGGACAGTGTGCAAAGACTTCTAAAATTCGAGCGAGATTGTCGTTGACATAAGTCAACACAATATTTTTTATAATTTTTTATTACAGTTTCACATACAATACATATCATAAAATATTTTAAAAGACATAAGTGGTTACTTACTAAGTTTTGCATTGGTGCTCACTTGGGGCAAAAGAATACAAAATAGTGCACCGATCTAAATATAATGAGAAAACCTATGGGTGCGGTGCAAAATAATTCAGCGCTGCACGAGCAACCACACAGTCATTAGTTAATCTAAACTGTAAAATTTCTCAAATGAACTGAATGTTCCGAGCACAGTATTTAAAAAAGCAAGTCTAAAAACATATTTCAATAGTCATAATTTCAAACAGACTAAGTAATCTTAGCAAAATCACAATTTTAACAGTGAAACATCAAAAAAAAAAAAATGTTTCAGCCCTTTATTCATAAATTACGTGGACCTTCTACTGGATAACTGTCAAGAACAGTTGAATCAAGTGTAAGTGAATCCGCTGTAGGAAATCAACAAATTCATATTTCAGACCATATTATCTTATGGACGGTTCCCTTTCCTGCAGAGGCCCTTTAAAGTTGGAGACAGCTCAAGTCACACTGAGGCGAGGGCCTCATAAAAGGGCTCAATCTTCCGTGGCCCTCTAGAGGCACCATTCAATGTTCACACTATTTTTCTCACTTCAGTTTGAACCACACACGAAATGCGTATTACATCTACTCTTAGTATAGAAGCACTTATCCTGAAATGTCTATTACGCACTTTCTTGTTCAGAGAGGTATTGCAATATAAGTGGGCTCGTTTCTCCTAATGGGGAAATGCAACTGTGGTCCTTGCACTTTATGGATCTGAACCCATGACTGGCTGGTAGCACACAGTCAACTGCAAGAGACAATCAACCCAATGAGTTATGCTTTCTGTGCCTCTTTTCCTTCAACCTTTCTGCCCACCAGGACATTTTATTACTGGGATTTCAAAAGCAAACAGCTACAGTCAAAACATATTAAGTAATTATTTTTGCATTTACTAGCCATAATCGATACATCCCGGGATTTCCCAACTGAAGCATAAATACAGGGGCCCTCAACTTAAAGGTGAACTTATATTAAAGATAAGTTTTGCCCTTTTCAAGAACTCATTTTAAGACATTGTGGAAAATTAAGTATGGAGTCTGTTCGGGAAAATCCTCTCTCATTTCTCCATGCTTTGTTCTGAAGTAAAGCTCCCACTCCAGTTCACCCCACTCCAATCTGCACCACTCCAGTCCAAAACAATCTGCCTACTCCAATCCATCACCATCCAATCTGCCCCACTCCAATTGAAAACAATCTACCCCACTCCTGGCTGCCCCTCTCCAATTCAAAAGACTGCCCCACTCTAATTCACCCACTCCAATCCAAAACAATCTGCCCAATCCAATCTGCCCCACTCCAATATGCACCACTCCAGTCCAAAACAATCTTCCCCACTCCAATCTGCCCCAGTCCAATCAAAAACAATCTGCCCCAATCCAATCTAACCCACTCCCATTCAAAACAATCAGCCCCACTTCAATTCATCCCACTCCAATTCAACACAATCTGCCCCACTCCCATCTGCCCCACTCCAGTCTAAAACAATCCATCCAACTCCAATCCGCACCACTCCAATTCGCCACACTCCAATCCACCTCACCCAACCCACCCACTCCATCCCAATTCACCCCACTACAATCCACCTCACTCCAGTCCAATCCAACCTACTCCAATCCAATCCATCACAATCCATCTCACGCCGATTCAAAACAATCTGCCCCACTCCAATTTCCCCTACCTCAGCGTGCTCCAAACCATTCCCAAACAATCTGCATCACTCAATCCAAAACAATCTGCCGCACTCCAATCCAAAACAATCTGCCCCACTCCAATCCATAACAATCTGCACCACTACAATCCAAAACATTCTCCCCACTACAATCTACCCCACTAGAATCCAAAACAATCAGCCCCACTCCAATCCAAAACAATCTGCCCCACACCCATCCAATCCACCCTACACCAATCCAATCTACCCCAATCCAGCCAAACCCAGTCTTCTCCACTCCAATCCACACAACCCCACCCCACCCTAATCCACCTCACCCCAATCCAATCAATCCAATCCACCACAGCCCAATCCAGTTCACCCCACCCCAATCCGATCTACCACACTCCAATCTACCCAATCCAATCTACCACACTAAATCCAATCCACCTCTCTACAATCCAATCCACCTCACCTCCCCAATACAGTCCTCCCCACTGCAATCCAATCTATTCCACTCCAATCCAACCCACCCCATTTCAATCCAATCTTCTCCATTCCAATCCACCCTACCCCAAACCAGTCCAATCCACCTCACTCCAATTTACACAAACCATTCTACCCCACTCCATTCCATCCCACTCCAATCCACCCAACTCCAGTACCCCACCCCAGTCCAGTCCACCCCACTCCAGTCCACCCACCCCATGTCAATCTACCGCACTCTAATCTAATCCACCCCACCACAATTCAGTCCACCCCACTTAATCTAATCCATCCAGATCATCACACTCCAATCCACCCCACAGCAATCCAATCTACCCCACTCCAGTCCAATCCACCCCACTCCAATCTACCCCACTCCAGTTCAATCCACCCCACTCCAATCCACCCCACTCCAGTTCAATGTACCCCTTCACTCCACTCTAATATACCCCACTTCAAACCACTCTACTTTAATCCAATCCACCCATCCCAAACAAGTCAAACCACCCCACTCTAATACACCCCAATCCAATCCACTACACCTCATTTCAATCCACCCCACTATAATCCAACCCACCCATCCACTCAATCCACCCCACTTAAAACAATCTAATCCACCCATATCTACTTGAATCCACCCCACTACCTCAATCCACTCCAACTCACTCCACCCCACACTATTCCACCCCACTCTACGACACTGCACTCTCCGACACTCTCTACCACTGAACTCTACTCCCCTTTACTTAACATTACAAAACTCTACTCCCTCTACTCCACTCTAATCCACTCTACTACAACAAATCCAGTCTGCGATACTCTACTCTCTCCACTCCACTCTAGGACACTCCGTGCCACTGACTTTTAGACATGCTGAACAGCAGCCACACTGGTGTACAACATGGCAAAAACACATTGCCAAAGCCAACAGCTCTCGTATAGGTGAGATCTATTGGCTTTGCCAATGCGTGTTAACTGTGAAGTCACTATTTAAACAATGCAAGTAAGAAAGCTTAGTGCGCACTTTAAATGCATAAAAATAAAGCAACGAGCCACGCCTATATAGAAGATTCTCTGCTTCTAAGTCCCAAGGTAAGAGGAACAACTGGAGAAGTAAGCACAGGGTCTGGGCAGGCCCCATCCTAAATAAGCCCCATACATAGAGTATCTCTGCTAATGAACTGAAGCTCCAATGCAGAACAAACATGACAAGACAGTCATTTCCCTTACCAGTACTGTAGCAAGGATGCCTCGTGCTCCCCTACAAACAAGTAAAATAAGCCCTTTAAATACTGTTTAGATAACAAATGCACCTATTATCAGAGTTCAATGGGCCCCGGTGCAACTGCACCTGCTGCACCAATGTAGCTACGCCACTGCGCCTGCCGGCAGTTACCATGACTTACTCTGATCACTACAATTCTCCTATGCATGCAGCACACAGTGGCGATTTGATTTGGAAAGGTCCCTGAGGCAGTGGCGGCTCGCTGAGAGAGTGCTGCGAGGCTGTGGAAAGGGGGAGGGGGGGGGCAGGGGCTCAAGGTAAATTGTTTTATTTATTCAATGACTTACCTTACTCCTGTCCGTCGTATGTCGGACTCCACTGCCCCCCTGCCCCTCCCCCGCTCACCGCCTCGCAGCACTCCCTCGGCAAGCCGCCACTGCCCTGAGGCCCCTTAACACTGCCCAAACGAGGCCACTGATGATGGCTTTCCCACCACTTCCTCGCCTTAACCCTTCCGCGCGGCGCTGCCTCGTGAGCAGAACTTTAGCTCTGCAGGTGCTTTCCCTTTTAGTGTGCAGGAGCAGCTGTTCATTCTCTTGCTGTGTGGAGTGACATGCACGCTCCCAGGGAGACCCTGCGTGTGAGGCGAAACATGCACGCACTTTACAGGTACACACACTGCCCTGTCACGTTTCTGAGGTCCCTGCTCCGGGCCAGGTTTAATCTTTGAATTATAGGACTTGTCTTGTTTATTCCATTATAAAGCAAGACTTAAAGACCCACAATTCAAAGACAAGAAGCTAAAATGGAGCAAAGCATCACTCATGGACCTGGAAAAGTTAGCAGCAACCACGCCAGGTGGTTTAGTACAGCCCAGTGCCTGCCAGGCTCACTGTCCCAACGCAGCTAGAGACTTACTTGATTTGAAGGGAGACTGCTGTGTGCGCAGCGCGGAGGAGTCCAGGTGCAAAGCCAGTCTGACCCTGGGTCCTGAATGGCACTGTGGGGCCAGGGAGTTCAGTTGCTGGGACTCCCTGGGTGGCGCTGGATGAATGGATAGCTGAGCCCTTGTTGGAGATGGTCGCGCTCGCTGGCTCCTCGCTGGGTCCTAAATCTAACTGACGCTGGTGGCGGAACGGCTTCTTGCAAGCGCTTGTCTCTGCCTCCTCGTCGGCGGACTTCGACGGCGCTTTGTTATCCGTCCTGCTGCACTGAACCATTCAGTAGATAAACCATGAAAATCCAGCATCAGAACAATGAAGCGCTTTGCGGCTTCGCAGCGCTGTAACTCAGTTGTGCGGTATTGTTTGTGCGAGGGGCGGAGGTGCTGTTGTGAGTGAGCGTCGCCCGCAAGTGAGCTCTGTGGAGAGGGCGACTCGGGTTTGGACCGTTTTAGGAACAATGTAGATGCGCTCGGTTTGCGATTTCAGGCAAACCGTGCATTTTTGTGAGCAGCCAGGGGGGTAAGACGCCCTCCCTGCGGCACAGAAGCGGCGTGGGATGGGCACCTCTGCGTCCTCTTGTAAACGAAGCAACAGCTGGCGAGGGCTGCTACCTGCGGCGGCGACGCGTTTCCCATCGCAAAAATACGTACATGGTTTTGGCGGGGGTTTCCTCGAGGGCAAGGGGGTCTCGGGGGCTTCCGCCGCGATCCAGGGCTCCCGGAGACACGTGAACGTGGGCGCTGGAAGGAGAACGTTAAAGTGCCCCCTTTGTAGCACCCCCAGTACAACGCTCCTCGGCACAACTGTGCGCGCAGAGACACCTGTGGAATGACACTGCGGCGCTGTGGCGGGCAGGGGCTCAGCTTGGTTAGTAAGGTTGGGGGGAGGGGTGAGCTTCAGTTCTCCCAACAACCAGCTGCCATATAATGTTAAAATACAATTAGGGGCATTGTAACCGCCCCCATGCCACGCCTCTGGTGGCTGGGGAGTTCTGAGTAGACACTACATTGTTATTGGGGGTCCATAGGGTGCGTGCGGTAGCCGCGGAATACCAGGAAAGCACTTGTCATTCGTGCAGTAGGTGCTGTGGAGCCGCGCGCCAAGAGTTTGAGGGACCCCCACTACTCTACAGTTTAAGCTGCTTCTCATAGCCAAGCATGGGGGGAGGGGCGTTTATCCTGACTTGCATCCGCGCCGGCGTAGCCGTTGCCACCACGCCACTGACCGAGGCAGTGAACTTGTAGGTGAGGCTGCTGTTCGCATGTCGGCAGTGACACGCACCGCTGACGTGTGAAGTACGAGTGGTGCACTCCTAGCCGATCACCTCAGTGGTGCGTGGGCGGATCGGCGTGTTAACTGCTAATCGACATGCCAATGTTGTGATGTTGTAATTGAAGTGCAAGGGGTGACACGTGTTGATCGACATGCCAATGGTGAGGTACAATGCTGTGTGTCATGTGACTACATCGAGATGTCAGTGGGGGCCAATGTGCCGTGTGTGTGCCTCCGCCGAGAAATCCTTTCAGTGACATACCAGCGATAACACACGCTGCGCAGGGACAAGCCCTTATTTCCGTCTCCTTCGTTCTGTTCTCTCTCCATCACTCCTTTCATCTAGCCATTCCTTTCTTCATCCCTCCAATATCCTTCCTTCCTTTTCCTCTACCTCCCTACCCCTCCTCTATTCTTCATTTATCCTCCATACCTCAGTTCCTTCCTTCTTTCTCTCTTGCGGGTCTTCTTTTCATCTTTTCTACAGCGTTGCACCCCCCCCCCCCCTTCCCCTCATCCAGGTAACAAGCCATTAAAAAACAATAATAAATTAAGAGAAACAATTCGCTGCTGATACATGTTTAGCCAGATCTAAGGTGAAAAAACAAAAGTGAACAATCTAGGAAAAACCTAGAGTTGACTCGGTTAAAGTAGAATGCGAACGCCCTTGCCAATAGAACTTTGATGCAGACACTAAGCAAATTGCGTGAATGAATTGCATGTGTATGTACCCTCAAAATGAGTATAGTGATAGATATTTCCACCGTCTTAGTATGAGGGATTTTAAGCGTGACTGTCTTGAAGTTGTATGGGGAAGATATAGTAGTGTCGCGACACAAACACTGTGTGGATGTTTGGCGTCTCTTCACAGAAGCTGGTGTCAGGATACTAAAACGATCTCTTGTCGTAAACTCTGTGTGTCATCTTCTGGTATCTCAGCTGTGCAGAGCAGACATTTCTCGTCTTGTACATTCTGTTGATGTTCTGGGTATGACATCTCATACACTGTGTCAGGATGTTTTTGGTGACTCCTCACACATTGTGTTCCAAGTATCATTCATTATAAACCCTGTGTGTATGTTCTACACATTGTCTCTCATGCGACGTGTGTGTGGAATATTGCAGCAGGAATATCGAGTGGTCACAATATCGTGACCAGCATGTCGAGGACCAAATTATCAATAATTAAGTGTGTGTACATGTTCTATACTTAACCTCCATATCTGCATACCTCGATGGTATGTGTATTTCCAATGTATATAGATGCAGAGATAAAAATAGTAAATCTTTATACCCCCCTCTGTGCACACACTCTCTTTCCCCCCTCTGTGCACACTCTCTCTCTCTATATATATAGATATATAGATAGATAGATAGATAGATAGATAGATAGATAGATAGATAGATAGATGGATAGATAGAGAGATAGATAGATAGATAGATAGATAGATAGATAGATAGATAGATAGATAGATAGATAGATAGATAGATAGATAGATGGATGGATGGATGGATGGATGGATGGATGGATGGATGGATGGATGGATGGATGGATGGATGGATGGATGGATGGATGGATGGATGGATGGATGGATGGATAGATAGATAGATAGATAGATAGATAGATAGATAGATAGATAGATAGATAGATAGATAGATAGATAGATAGATAGATAGATAGATAGATAGATAGATAGATAGATAGATAGATAGATAGATAGATGGATGGATGGATGGATAGATAGATGGATAGACAGATGGATAGATAGATAGACAGATGGATAGATAGATAGATTATATTTTGGTTGTGATAAGGGACCACTTGCTATTCCTTCCGCGATATTCCAGACTGCATCTTTCTCATGCACTGCATGCTTGGATGGGTGTCACCTTTGGCGCTGCCAGGGAATGTTCCAGTACCTCTTGTCATGGACTCTGTGTGGATGTTCTGGGTGCCACCTTCTGGGGGCTTCTTCTCAACCGAGTGGCGATGCTATAGGCACCTCTTACTTTAAACTCTGGCTGGATGTTCCGGGTGCGTCTTCCCAACATCTGTGTGTGTCAGAGTTCTTGGCATCTCTTCTTACATTCCGTGTGGGTATATTATAAATATTTCTTGTCATGAACTCTTTGTGAGTGTTGTGGGTGTTTCTTCTCAGATGTGTAGTTTAAGTTTTTACTGTCACGTACTCTGTGCTGATGGTCTTTGTACAGCCTCTTACACACTCTGCCATGGGATATTCTCTGTGTCACTTCTCAGAAGCTCTGTTGGTTGTTCTAAGAATCTCTTGTTATAAACTCTGGGCCTCATTTACAAATAATTGGCCTGTGGCAGCGCAGCAAGTCATTTTGCTTTGCTGCCCTAAGCCAATTGGAAAGGACAGGAATGCATTGTATTTAAAAGATATGGTGCATTCTCGTCCTTTTAGCCGGGGCACAATTTGCAGCCGAGTGCCAACGCAGGCATCCTTGCACCATGATGCAATGGAGTCTGTGTTGATGGCATGATTGCTTTTGCGCAGGAAGGAGCATCTTCCTGCACAAAATCAATCATGAGATGAGTTTTCCTTGTTCTATGTGTGCTGCAGAATGCAGCACACATGGAAAGAGCAAAAAACAAAGAGACATGTAAACATTTCTCCTTGTTATGCCTGCTCTGGGGAGGCAGAAATTGTTGGTGCTGTTCCTGGTTTATGTGATGTTGTAAATCTGGGGCAGTGTCCAAATCCATGGGTGTTGAGTAGCAACGTCCACAGAACGCCTCCTTGACGTGGGGTAAGGCAAGGCAGCGCTTTGTTCCGCCTTGCCTTACTCCATATTTATGAGACGATGCAAAATGATGCAGGGTAGCTTTGCATCGCCTCTTAGATATGATTGAGAGGTCTGCACCACAGGGTCGCCATAAAAAGTGAAGCTCCATCAGTGCAGGCCTCTTGTTAAGGGGGACCTCTGTGTGATGTTCTGGGTGTCTCTTACCTATGCAGTGTAAGAACATCTTGCCATATTCTGTGGATACAAAAAGAAAACTAGATTGGAACTGCACTACAACTCATCAGAAAAGTCCATGAGAAATTATCCATAAGTATTGTGGTATCCTAATTCAATGAAGAAAGTCACTGCTAATGCAAAATATATGATGTGTCTCTTCTTTATTTTTAAATTCGTACAAAACCATCAGCCAACGCGTTTCGTCTTTTTTACCTAGGACTTCTTCAGGGCAGTATTATTTTAAGGTGACAACAAATCCACTGGGTTGTGACCTGGTTGCAGGAATTATCTTGATCAAAAATTATAGCTTGGCATCTGTTCGGACATTTCCAAACAATAATCCATGTCGAGCTTGTACATGTTGTTAGGGGCGATCCAATGCCCAAATTTATGAGGGTACAAGGCGCGTATGGTATGACAGCCATAGATCGGTAATAGACATGCACGTTCAATTAAGGACTAGCACATGATTATGGAGAATATCCACACTGGCTAGTGCACTTCAAGCGGAGTGCAGGCTGGCGTGCTATGGCCTTCAAAGCGACTGCATTAGCAGGGACTTTCTTCATTGAATTAGGATTCCGCAATATTTATGGATAATTTCTCATGGACATTTCTGATGAGTTGTGGTGCAGTTCAAATCTAGTTTTCTTTTTGTTTCTTTATTTCCCGTTGAGGGGAAGTGCCTTTGGACAGGAGGCACATTTGGGTACTTGCACACAAAACTGTTCAGCGTTTAAAATGTATTGGTAATTCACGATACCGGTGCTGCACATGCTCTTTATGGTCCACTGTCCGCCTCTCGAGTTTCCCTTCATATTCTGTGGATGTTCTAGGCATAGCTTCTCGTACACAGTGCATGCATGTTCTTGGTGTCTCAACACACCCTGTGTCGAGAGGTTTTTGAGTCTACCTCCTGAGCAGCTATAAAGAGAGGCTCTCGGTGACGCAGGCTTGAAGTGCAAGCCAGTAAAATGGCTGTGCTTCTGTGTACCCTTTATCAGACATGCTTTCATTGTCTTAGCACTAGTTAGGTGGGTGACTGGCACATGTCTGGCCAGCCTATCAATAGGAACATATCTCAATCTGGTCGTGACAACAGAATAAAATATACTGATAAATTGTACCATATTTCGGAAGATGATATTTGGTGTATGAGACATCCTTTTCTGAAGAAGCCATTGCTGGAAACAAGTTGTGTATGCTTTTTTGGTGATGTAAGTGGTGAGGTAGAGGTAGACCTAATATTCAAGCAAGCACACACATTGTATCGCATTTACCATAATGCTAAGGGGTAAACTGCGCTGGGATGTGATGCAGTGTGCTTCCATCCCCCTTCTGCTTAAAAAGGCTCACTTGAGCCATCGAGCCAACGAGCTTTTGGAAATGCCCTCGTGCATCAGTGAGAGGTACTGAGACCTGAGAGGACTGTGTCAGCATTCTCAGAAACCCCTGATTTAATTTGTTATTCTGATTTCTACTGATGAAGGATAAAATCCAGAAACACGTGTGTCTAGAGATGAACAGCACTATCTCTACCAACTCAGGTGAAAAACTGCAGCTAACATTTAAGTAAGTGCAAACATTTTACTGCATTTCCATATTGCTAAGGGCTGAACTGTGCTGTGCTGTGAGGCAGTGTGCTCCCATCCTACTTCAATTTTGACAGAAGGTTTGAAGCTGAATGAGAAGATTCCTAGTGCCATGTTTGAGAGCAAGGGCTCAATCAGTAGGTGTTTGTTGGCAAGAAAGATGATTTCTGGTTAGGTAGTGCTTAGCTTCAGGTAGACATCTGCCGACCATGATAATTTAAGGAAGGGACAAAGTCTCAGGCAGGATGTGTAACTTTAAATGACATCTTCTGGCCCACCTAACTTTTTGAAGTATTAGTGTGTGGCTGAAGAGAAGGACAAGTATTCATTTAACGTATATTTTTTAAAATTGTGGGGTGTAGCCTAGATCCCTGGGAGACGTCACATTTCATGACTGGCTACCTGAGGATGGCTTGGAAGCTGTAAAATGTGTACACTGATCAAAATTGGTTGTGAGCTGGACATTTGTCTAAGTAACCGGTCACTCATGGAGGCTTTCAAACAGGTGGGCTTGATTTGGTGCATGCAGGGCTTTAAGTGGGCCGGGTCTCACCGGGTCTAAGCACCGGCACTTTTTTTAAGGAGGCCTCGAAACGGGTTTCTATCGGGGCTCTGTTTTGTGCCCTGGCACCGCGGGCCGTTTTTTCGAGCGTTATAGTAGGGGAAGGGAAATTTTTTAAAAGAGAGTCATTTTCTCGCTGTATTTCCCTTCTCTGTTTTAAACTCAGGAGCAGCAACATTGTCGTGGTGTCACCAGGGCTTTAAGTAGAAGCTTTTTCAATATTAATACAAGTCATAGTTGCTGCTCATTTATCTTATGCAACTAACAACCATTGACAAAGCCAATAGTCCTGACTTGTTGTAGGTATGATGTTACTTGTTGTATCATATATCTGGATACAATGACAGAAACAGCAAAATACCAGTCGGGCGGCACACTTTGCTAGGCACAAATTTTTAGCTTAAGTGTTTTTAAGCCACGCCCTTAATTACATTGGCCACGCCCCCTTGAGAGACCCCCCAGTTTTTTCATCCCACTTAAAGCCCTGGGTGCATGTCCCTCTTTCTAGCAGTGACCAAGGTGCATAAAGTTCTTTTCTGAAACTGCCCTGCATAATTGTGTGCCTGAGACATGGCCGGGCCAGTAGATGAAACCAATCGGAAGACGCAGCAACCGGCAACCAGGACCAGCGTGCCAGCCCTTGCAGGACCTTTGGAGCAATAAAGACCATTCTCGCCGAGCCACGTTGAGAGTCACCAGTCAGTACAATCAACAAAAAGTGCAAGTGAGATTCAGTCATCACAGTAGTGAACCTGCCTGACGTACACACCTTCTGCCTTCCCCACAGCTGCAGGGACTGCCAATGGAGCCACTCGCGGCACCCGCCTCTGAAAATACAGCACTTCGGGCCCCCAGAGCAGCACACGCAACCTGCGTAGCTTGGTTGGTGTTCGTGGTCTGTGGAGCCACTCTAGTGTTGCACAGGAGTGTGCTCGTGCACACAGAATGCACTCCTGCCCACCGTGGATGGTACTGCACTAGGATTTCTGTTCATGGACATTTGACTTCCTGGGCAATCAACCATCAAGGTCCATAGACTCCCCTGCAGCCCAGACACCTTAGACACAGTCAAGACCCGCCCGTTTAACAGCGCTGTAGCATGGCCATTTGCTGGTTCTCACCTCTCCACCAATTCTTTCAGTCTTGTGGCGCTCCCTTGGCCCTTAGCTGACCCCCCACCCCACCAAAGCTTGGTCATGGGTTCACTGCTCTGCTTTAGCTATTAAATTAATGGGATCATTTCTAGGGCAGCACGCAGTTGCAAAAGTGATTGTATTGTAACTTTTTTTCTTATATTAATAATGAAAAAAGTGGAGAGTAGAAGACGTTCTGAACAGCACTGGGGAATGTTCTGCTGCCACTCATGGAGGCACGAAGGCAATCACTGCCATTGGATAGCCATGCCCTATTTTTAAGCTGGTTCTGGAAGTTCCATCCTCTACCAGGTGGCCTCCCAGCAGCAATGAACACCATTAGGCCTAAGGGCATCTGTAAGTGAAGCAACTAATGCATGTATCCGCTAGAAACTATCTCTTGGTGGGAGAAATATCCATCTGTAGGGACTTAGTGGCCAAAACTGTGCCTTGGTAATGGCAAGAAATGTTGCCCTATCACAAAATATGAAGTTTTCCAGCTCCCTGAACAAAGTTTTTTTTCTTCCATACTCCTAATACCATTCTTACACTGTTCCTGTCATATGCAACATGCTCATCTTTTTACTTCCATCTGGCTACCTACAGTTCCAGCATAGTGTCTATAATTGGCTCACAAAAAGTGACAGTGGCTGGTGAACTTATGCTAACATCCTCAAATACTTCCCTTCATCTTTGCCTAACACAAAATTACATACATTATGCAATGGAATATTTTCTAGAGGTCTACAATTCAAATTACTTTCATATTTCACTATACTAATTCACCACTAATCCTTTATGGGTTCCTGAGTAGCGTGCTACTCAACGAAAAAGCGCTTTGACGCCTCGTCAGGGGTAGTAAGCGATATATAAATGCATTTACAATACAATACTTTAACCCTGTCAATCATAGCCTCCATTGAAATGAAGTTCCAGGGGAATCATGTGCAGCTATATCTCCCACACATTCAAGATGGCCCTCCACGTCCGGCTTCTCGCATGTGAATCCCAACACAGCCTATGCACCTATAACACCCTGTACTGGTCTTCCTAATGAACCCCTTCTTCCATGCAATGAGACACAAATGGATCACACGTTCCTTGCATTAAATGAAACATGAAACTGAAGGTACTCTCCCTTTTAATTTATTTATTTATTTACAGGTTTTATATAGCGCTAGCTAGACCCGGAGGTATCAGAGCGCTTCACAGAATCGAGAGCAAGGCAATAAACAGTCACTGAGCATTTGACGTGCAACAATCATCGGTTCAAGTATACATAAAATATATACACAGGAAAAATAGGCCACGCGGGAGGAGTAAACAAAAATCTATACGCAGAAAAACGGTTGGCCATGAGGGTGGATTACTGAAAATTGTGGTCAATTTAAAAAAATCTAGAGTCCATAGAGAGAAAGACATCCAAGACAATAGAGGCAAACACAAAGAAAGAAAACAGCCAACCGATCAACGGAGTCTGAAACTGAGCAAGAGAGCCTATTGGAGCCTAGTTTAGTTTGCTCATAAGTTCCAGTATTTGTTGAGGAGATGGCATTTCAGGTCTCTTTTGAAGACAGGGAAGGAGGAGTTGCATCGTAGTAAAGTAGTGCCGGTACTCAGATTCCGACAGTACCTGCCCATATAAAGAAAGCACTGTATACATTCTCTTCAATGCGTCGTAATTTCATTGCCATTTCTCACTGACAAAATCACCACTCATATATGCATTTACCTTATGTTTGCACCAACATTTTAATTTATCTTTTCTACCGTTTGTGTTGTTCTGTGCTTTGTTTCTGATACACAAATATAAATACATATCATAAAATACAAAAATATCTAACTCAGTGACACTCATTTTATTGATCTTGCATAAATGAAAATCCATGTCGGCTCTGTCAGGGGGAACACACAATCTCTGCAGTTGGTGCACTAACCCCATTGATGTATCCCACCTGCTGCACCTCAATGATTTGTAAACAACATTCAGAAAAGTCAGTAAAAGACTCGCTGGCAATATTTACAGTCATTCTCACTATTTCGACCTAAAAAGAAAAAAAAACTCTCCATCCGTCTACATCTCCGACATCCCTGGCGCCCCGTCTGGCTCTCGCCCCTCATATAACTCCCCTACCCCCGCCTTCCGCCCCTGCCAAAGCCATCCCGATCAGCTGCCTCAGTCCCGTAAGTACTTTAATGCACACCGTAACTACACTACTGGGTGCATGCTGTGACTGCAGCTGTGTAATTGTGTGTCATTTCTGTGCAATTGTGCGTTACAGTGTCATTTGGGGCTTTTAAACCTTACGCAGCTCTCCGGTAACCTGATGGAAGTGGCGTACTTTCGCCGTATTAAACTCCTGAATAAAACGTGAACGCAGGCAGGTTTTAGCGCCTGATAAACACGAGGGAGGAAATAAAAACTAGAACAGAAAAAAAGCAGTCTCGCCTATGCAATGTGTTCCTGACATTTAATAATACAACTGAGGAGAACAGCTATTCTCGGAACTCTGACACGATGACGTGTCTCTGACAAGAGGTAAAGAGCATTTAAGGGGGTGGCAGTTAAGTGCCAATCGAAAAAAAGTTTGCCCATCCCCAGGCGGAAGCTTAACTGCCCTCAGCTGGAGCTGGACAGGTCTTGGAAAACCTGTTGCCCCCTCTGCGCCAGGGATGCGCGGATGCGCTTGTCTGCCCAGGCCGTGCCAACAACGAAGCTCTAGGTGACCATACCAACTTTTTTGTGGGATTCCACCAGCCCTCAGGCATACATTATTAGCAAGTCCTGCCTCTCAGGTGGGTCAGGGTGGCATCAATTTGAGCCACTTATAAATGTGGACACGCATATAGCGTAAGGGCACACGTCCTTGCCTCGTGGTTACCTTGCTGACCGTTGACACGTCGCAACGAGAACATGTGCAGAACCGCGGCTGAGAAGGTCTTGCCTACAGCGGGTGTTGTGGCACCTGCCTGCTTCCACATGAGACAGCCCAAAACACAAGCTGGGGCAGCCCTACGTCACAGGTTTCTTGTGACGAGCCACATCGCAGGTGTGGCATCCGGACATCCCAGCTGAGAAAGACGTATCTCCCGAGGGGTTCTCGTCCATTCTAGCCGCTCCTCTGATATAACACCCCCAAAGCCCAAGCTGAGGAAGTCTTGCCTCCCCGGGGGAGGGATCTCGGCGACAGTAAGACGCTACTCATCCGTGACACCCTGATACCCACTGGGGGCATCACTTGCCTCCACGAGGTTGACTCTCTAGGCGCTGCACAACTAGGACGCGTGTCCAGGCTTTCACCCACGAGGGGTCTCAGTGACACCAAGCGCTTCACAGCAGTATGCACGCCCCCCCCCCCGTCGGTACGGTGTTTCTCCTGAGGAGGTTACCGTGACTGCATCGGAGTGTGCCCCCTCACCCCCTGCCTCTTGAACTCTACCCTGTTTTCAGGTGGAAGAGATGCTTTCTCACCCTCAACTAGGCAGCCCTTCTCTGCCCTGCAGGACTCAATGAACTCTGTAGCCCAAAAGTCATGCGGGATAACCAAGACCAGTTAGGCAGCGCCCAGAGGCGGTGACCACCATAATGAGCGCTATATGTATGGTATGTACTCGCGGTTCCAGCAATCCCTGCTTTCAAGATGTCATGAAGAGATTATAGTTTATTTTACCATCCCCCCAACTCCCCCTTCCGGTCAGTCACCGGTCCAAACAAAGCATGCAGCTTACCATTGCAGTGCGGCTGGTGCTCGCTCCCCTCAGACGCTACAGGTCCCGGGTGCGCGCTTCATCTTCCTCCGGGCAGGTCAATCCTCAATAGGCGGACATGAGACTGGAGCAGATGTCCGAAGGGCCGAGACCTGTCCGATCATGGGACGGAAGGAGCCCTGTCATGGGACTGGAGCGGTCCGACCACGAGGCAGGGGAGCTGGATGAATCCAATCCTGGGTCGGAACAGCTGTAACATGGAACCGCAGCTGCCCGATCATGAGACGGGGCAGCTCTGCTATGGGACTGGAGCGGCCAGCTCATGAGACGATGGGACTGGAACGGTCAAATCATAGGACGGAAGCAACTCTATGATGGGACGGGAGCGGTACGACCCTGAGACAAGGGGGCTGGGGTGATCCGATCAAGGGACGGAAGCAGCAATGTCACGACAAGGGACCTTGTCCGATCATGATACGGGATCGCTCTGTCAGGGACTGGAGCGCGCAGATTATGGGGCAGGAGTGTTGCAGGATGCAACAGGTACCTCCATGAGGTGGGAGGTAGGACAATGATGGGAAGGGACGGGGTTGGACACGTCGGTGACATTAAGATGGGCAATGGATTGGAGTGTAGAGGGGGAGGTGTCAATCATGATACGAGAATTGTTCAAGATGGAGCGGGAATGGTTAGCTCATGAGACGTTCGTGGGACGATGCCACCACGGGGCTCAAAGTGATGGAAGGAGGGCAGTTCGTGAGACACGAGTATGTACCCAGATGCAGGATGGAAAAGTCCAGCTGTGGGGCAGGAATAATTTATCAGACAAGTCCAATCCTTGAACAAGTCCAGCACGGTTAACCGAAGCCGCTACCCAAGAGTCCTCGCTAGCGCCGGGTGCCTCTCCAACTCTGTGCCCTCTGTGCCCCTGGCTCCCTCGGGTTGGGCACATGAAGCCAGTCCTGCTTATCGCGTTATTGCCCGCGCTCATAAACCCTCTTCCAGGGAAGTTGGGCGGTGTAATTCACACTGTGGATATTTCCGGCTGCTTTTGCCGGCCACACACACGGATCTGGCAGGCGGCTCCGCAGCGCCTGGCAGTTAGACATTGCCTTACACAGGGAGCCGCTGGAGCCGCTGCGGCCGCAACCAATCATCGCGCAGAAGGCGTGTGACCGGGAGACACGCCCCCTAATAGGAGGAGCCAGCCAGAATGAAGATAGTATAGCGCACGGAGTAAGACAAACGGCCTGTAGGTGTTTTTAAGTTTACAAATAAGGGACCTAAATTATACAGTCTAATTAAAGTGATTAGCCAGGGTCACACAACGTTATGAAGTCTAGCTATGCTTACAATTCATGATCATGGCTTCTACCCTCACCACTGACTCCTAAAAGTATCGTACACACGCCAGACGGGTACATCAGGAATGTTACTTCAGAAAAACCTTTTCATGAATCACAGTAACTGGTATTTATTTGCTGGCAGCCATCCAGGGCCGGACAAACCATCATGCGCACTTTGCATGTTCTTCTCCCAGGCTGCATTACAGTCTGGGGGGAGAGCATGCCCATGCTTCCACTCCCTCTCTGGGCTGCCCGTGGCCCTTACAGGGGGCCACTCAAGAGGGCGGCCCTCTAGTGCCATCTGGGCACCAATCCACCCTCTTCTCTATTGCGGGGACTCAGGGAGGAGACTCCCCATCCTGGCCTGTGGCTCACTAGGCGCGTCACTTCCGGTGCGCCGAGGATTGGGGGAAGGTATATAGACCTTCCCCCGCCATCCGGGTGTCCTCATTTGCGCTGCACATGCCCTCTCCCACCCTACCGCCTACTCGGCGTGTGGGTGGCAGGCAAGATACATGGAATATTGTAATGTTTTCTTTTTCGTTGCAGGCCGAGTTACAGGGCGATCTGGAAGCAAATGGGTACAGAAGGGTACCTCTGCGCGGCACAATAGGGGTGCCAGAGCCAAATCCCAGGAGCCTCATGGGAGGTTCCTGGAAAACCGTGTCGGCGCCCCGTTATTCCTTTGGGCGGTTGCGGGCCTGAACAACCGGGGTCTTGCCTTGCTACGCTCCGCCCTGAAAGGGGGGTGAGCAATAAGGGACCAAATGTGTCACGGGATCCGGGAAGAGGATCACCAGAAGGGGCAGCACAGATGGGCTTTGCCCCAGTGCTGCTTGGCTCTTCAGGTGGCCCAGATGGCTGCCTACCCTTTGATCGCCCGTAAGATAACCCACCATATTGCATACCATTGTATGTAATAAACCTGCAGCAATATTTACCCAAACAAAAGTTGTGTTGTGTATTTATTTATGTAGCATGCATGCTATGTGTTTGTGTTGGTGGGGTGTGTTGTCAATGTTGGCACTGTGAGTGCTGAACCATGGTGCTGATAAGGGCTCTTCTATGTTGAGCCTCCTGACACAGAGTCGAAGTTGGAACAGGAGCCCTGGCTTTCCCCCAGCAGTGATCACCCAGTGCTCAGCGGATGACCTTTACGGTGTGCTACATTCTGGTGTGAACCTGGGAGGGATGTGTGCATTGACTGCTCTGTCTACTGGAGAGATGCCCCTGATCTGCAGCTGCAGAGACTGACTGTTGCCAGACAAATGATGGGTTCTATAGGGCTCCTGTGGACGTTCTCTTGCTGTGCTCTGTCGATTATTTTTCGAAAGTATTCGGGACTTGTTGAAAGTGCTGAGGAGCAGGGCAGCAAGCGGGAGGGTCGAAGGCGAAGCGGAACCACATGCCACCCCTGCCTAACTCCTTCCATGAGTAGGAGCTCACAGTGCATGCTTGCACAGTTGAATCTTGTTTTAGTTCCGAAGGTTGGATTCTGGATAGGTGGCCATTGCCACTCTGTGCTGCGTAGCAGGCGAGAGCTATTTAACTCAGGTGGCAGGGGATATTCCTTACAGTCTAGGTCTCTCATTATGTTTGTGGACGAGGGAGCTGGTGCAGGGACAGGTGGGGGGGCATCAGTGAGCCTAATGCAACCTCATTAAGTGAAACGCATCTTACACTTTCATTAACTGCAATCTGAGGAGCATTGGTTCAGCTGCGAAGAGGACCAAAGTCCTATATACAATGTAGGGGGGTTGATGTGGCTCTCCTCCAGGAGATGCATGTGTGGAGCAGGGAGGCTGATGCATTGGTATGGAGATGGAGGGGCCGGATGTATGCCACAACCCACTTGTACTTTGCTCGGGTTGCAATGGTGTGGATCAAGCCAGGGATTCCTTTAGAAGTTCTGTCCAATCGCATCAACAAGGAGGGAATGTATGTCCCCTCGTGGCCCCCGAGAGCTGAGATCGCCGCTGCCGCCCGCGGCCCGCCTGGTTGTGGGCGGGGCCGCCGGACGGAAGCGGAAGTGCTGGCGTAACGTGTTGACGCGGGGCTCCCATGCTCGAATGAGAGCCCCGCGGTGATGGCCGGATAGAAGAAAAGCCCCGGGGCCCAGGAGGGGGCCCGGGTGAAGAAGCCAATGGATTCAGGCGGGAGCCCACCCCGCGCTGGACCTTGAAGGGAGGAGTGGCGCCGCAGTCTGTAACCGCGGAGGGGGCGCGAGGCACATTGCCGGTGCCTGTCCCCGCCGTATCCAGAAGAGGAGTCCCCTGCGCCGGAGCCCGGTGAGTAAGGGCTGGGCAGGGGACAGAGCTGCATTTCGCTCCCGTCCCACCAAGGGAGCAGGTTTTGTTGCAGTGCGAGGCACCGAGTTAGAGCGGCCCCGTGTGTGCAGTGGTCCGCTCCAACGTTGAGCGCCCGCATTTCTGAGCCTGCGTGGCTCCAAAGTGGCATTCCTTATTGTTCTAAAGCCCCGAGTGGCTCCAACACTGGGCATAGTTGTTTACCGAGCCCCGTGAGGCTCTAACGTGTGGCACATTGTTGTTTAGAGGGCCGTAGGGGCCCGTGAGCATTTTCCTTGCCTCCGCATGGTGTTGGTTTTCCAAGCGGCGCCGCATTTGCGGGCCGCTGCCACGATATGGGGGCATTAATTATTTTCCAAGCCCCGTGTGGCTCCAACGCTATCGCATATTTATTTCAGGAGCCCGTGCGCTCCATGGGGACATGTTTGTTTTCTGAGCCAGATGGCTCCAACATGGGACCCATTGATTTCCTCATATTTGACTTCCACAGCTGCGCAGCACTTAGTTCCAGCTGCTGCGTTTAGGTCCTGTTCTTGTCTCCAGCTGCCCAGCAAGTAGTGGGCAGCTGCTACGTTTAGGTTCTGGTGCAACCGGACCCTAATGTGATTGAAGTACTATTGTTGTTTAAGGCTTATGGTGTTAGGAAATGTACCGTGTGTAGTATGTTTTGCGCACCCTGTGTTAATGCTTATGGTGTTAGGGAATGTACCGTGTGTAGTATGTTTTGCGCACCCTGTGTTTTATACCTCTAGATATGATTTCTGCATAGGAGGTTATTTTACAATTGGTGATTTGTGCTAATTCTGACAGTGGTCCAGGTGACCCTGTCTTGTGTAAATAGTCCCCTGTAAAATTCTGCCCAGTGCCAGTTGGCACAGTGTAAATTATGTGATTATCATCTAATGTGTTTATTATAATACAAAGGCTATTTTTTATATATAACCTTGTGTGGAGTTTCCTTTGTGGTGGGCCTAGGGTGTTGTTGCTGTGTGTGCGCGCAAACGCTTTACACATTGCCTCCGGGATAAGCCTGACTGCTCGTGCCAAGCTACCAAGGAGGTGAGCAGGGGTTATCTTTGGTGTGTAACTCCCCAGCCCTGACTTAGAGTGGTGGTCTCTGCCTGGCTTTGGCGCAAGCCTTAGCCAACCAGAGATCCCATTTCTAACATTGGTGGCAGCGGTGGTATTAGGACTTGCGTTTGCGCAGTACCACAGCGACAGCTGGCTGCACTACAAAACTCTGCATTTAGATAGTCACATGGAAAGGGATTATTGTTCTAAGTTTGTTTCAAGTTTCATTTCTGTGGAAATGTGTTTCTTGTGCACTTTGAGTTGGGTGTCCTGCCACGGACAGATACCAGAAACTGGAGGAGGTAACTGCCCTTGTGCAGACAGCTATTTCTTGGGTTGGCCTGCAGTAGAAGCTGGAGGAGGTAACTGCCCCTGTGCTGTTTGCTATTTCTTGGGTTGGCCTACAGTGGGGACTTAATTGGTATGGAGTCACTAGCTCGGGAGGGTAGATCATCCCCTAAGTGCAGTGTGTTTTCTGGATTCACCAGTAAGGGTGGAATCCAGTGGTGGCAGCAGATGTGTGTCCAGTGCATGTATTCCCATTCCCAGTTCCCGGAGTAATGGTACCTGTGTCACGTGGTGGTCAGGTTGAGAAATCAGGGGCGGTAGAAACTGTCTTACCATTCTGGGGGGGTGGGGTGTGGATGAATGGTGTGTTGCACTGGACAGGTGAGTGTGAGTTCTCTGAGATAAGGAGCTTGCTGAATACTTTGGTGTGAGTTCCTGAAATAAGCTTACATGGGGGAGTGACCCTAGAGAAATGGTGCAGGTGTCTTCCAACCCAGGGGGTGGAAGATGTTCAGAGTTAGGTACCCTCACAGTGAGAAGGTTGCCAAGCCCCACATCATGTCCTGCGAGGAAGGTGTGCGACTGGGCCGTATTCCGAGCCTCAACCTGTCTCCGACACTGGATGGTTCTTAGAAGGAACACCACGTTGGTTGCCAAGTCTGTCTGGTTGGACTGTTCTTTTAGGGGGGGATCTCCCCATGTTAGGTGATTGGGGAGTTATTCCAAAAGGAGTGGCTGAGGTGTCTGCCAGCCAGAGTGGTGGAAGCGGTTCAGGGTAGCCCAGCTAGGTCCCGGTATAGTGAGAGGGTTGCCAAGCCCCACATCATGTCCTGTGAATAAGGGGTGCGACTGGGCCGTATTCCGAACCTCAACCCGTCTCAGGGCCTGGATGGTTTCTTAAGGGAACACCAGGAAAAAGAGCCTAGGCTGTACTAATAAGCCATTTGAGGAGGATCTTCCCGTGTTCTAGGATCGGAAAAGGCATTTGGGAGTGATCACTTTAGGAAACAAGGAAAAGCTTTTGTTGGGTAGAGGAACCAGATGAAACTTAGGAGAGGCTATCCCTGAAACTGGGGGAAGTGGTCTGCAGTGGTTGCCTGACTGTCCAAGAAAGGAGTAAGGAACTGTGTGTGTACTTAATTTTCAACTTGTGTAGGATCTCCCAGTGTCTAGAGGACGTGGAGTGTCTGTAAGCAGATCTCCAGCAGTCCTAGTGTCTGGCGGTACCGCTCCAGTTGGGAGGGTGCGGAAGTCCAGAGGGAGGGGTGAGAGGGGGAGGGAGTCCCCAGTGGGAACCAGTAGGTCATGGACCAGCCGGGAGGTCTGAGTCACCACTGAGTGACCATGGTGTCGCCACTTCTGTCCTGGGGGGTCTGCATGCACTGTCAGATGGACAGGAGGTCGTGAGATCAGCGCCAGGCAGACTGTCACACGACCCATTAGTTATGTGTCACCCTCGGTAAGTCCTGGTTCGCCAGGCATCTGACCAAAGGGTACGTCCCTCGGTTGGGGAGCCAGTAGTCGGTGTTTCCGGATCTGGACGTAAGGGCAGCTGTAGTCCTGAGGGCAGGTGGGGCTCATCGTACGTGAAGAGACCCTGCTCTACAGTGGAAGGGGGTGCAGAGGGAGGGAGTCCTCGCCTCTGACCCCGCTGGATCCCAGGGGGTAGACCAGTTGATGGCGAGAGGTCCTGAACTGGTGGAAGAGTTGTGTTCTGGAGGGTGCTTCTCCTGGGAGGGCGCGCAACCCCAGAAGTAGAGGTAGGATGGGGCATTCTTGCCCGTGACCTCTGGTCAGCCTGAGGGTGCAGACCCTAGGTTGAAGGATCAGTGGTAGTGTGGAACTACACTTTTAGGGAGAGTGGAGAATGGCTATTGGATGCCAGGGGTTACTGCCCCCCACTCTGTGGTTTGGCAAGGACCAGTGGTATCTGGGTGGCCTAGGGCCTGGTCCTGGCCGTGGACAACTAGGTAGTACCAGTGGGGTAGCCTAGTTGGGCCTGAGTTCTTTTTTTTTTTTTTTTCAGATGGATCCACGTTGATTCAGAATGGCGTAGAACCGGAGGGTGTCCCTGCAGTGTGGGCCTGCGTCCGTGTTCTATCGCCCCAAGCAGGGAAGACCATCACGGTGGTGATTGGTCTGCCCTGTGTTTTGGCTGGAAGGGGGTAGTGTTGGACTTGGCCCTTCTGGCAAGTTCACCCCTAGAACTTTTTGCATTTATCCTAGCCTTTTTCCAATGTTGCATTATTGGTTTTAGGCCTCTAGGCGCTTTCACACTGTGTCCCAGTGGAAAGTGCGTGCGCTCTGTGTATGTTTTGGTGAGAATGACCTGCCCTCCCATAGGAATGCATAGGGGATCTGAGTGACCGTGTTAAGTCCTGATGTGAGAGGAGTGCAGGGTCAAGTTTGGTATGTGCAAACTCGTGAGATTGAATGGTGCGCAATGATGTGTGCGGCGTTGCTGTGTCTAGTGTAGAAGTGCCGCTTCTAGAAGCTGGCATGTCTATGTAATAAATGTGCAGTGACTGTCTGGCTTGTGATTGGCTGGTGTGTCTGGCTCCAGGAGTCAGGATGGGTCTGCCCCGGTGGTGAGTGGAGAGATCTGCATGTTGATGGCAGGAAGGTGTACACCTGGGACCTGAATAGGGCTGGGCTTTCCCTCCACAATGCTGGCTCCGCCCCCTGTGGTGCGTCTGATGTCCCTGGCCTGTCCTGTGAATAGGGTGAGGGGCTGAGCAAAACAAAGTGCTCAGGAACCAGTTGCATCTGGTTCGCCCCTTCCTTGCACCTTTGGAGACAAAGGATTCTGTGTATAAAGGAGGGGATGTGACCCCATGAAAATGTTCTTGTTCTTGGACTAGAAACTACCGTGCTGCTGCTGGGGCTCAGGGGAAGGCTTGCCTCCCTGGGCCCTGCCCTGCCCCTGGATGCCTGATGGACTTCTAGGACCTTTTTGGATTTCTTTTCTTTGCCCCAGGACCTTTGCATTCTTCTTGCGCCTGGGAGCGCTGTGTTTATTTCCCTGGTAAGCCCTTTAAGAAGGAATCCCCAGTGTCGAATTCCCCCGCGACGATAATGGTGGTGGGTGCCCACCCCGCTTATTTGTATCTTTCAGTGCGCAGGTGCCCACCCTGCGTCTTCGTTTTTAAAATTTAATAATTAATGCGGGTGCCCACCCCGCTTATTGGAGTCCAGAGCGGGAGCCCACCCCGCGTTTTACTGATTTCAGTGGGAGCCTACCCCGCTTTATACTTCTTGCCGAAGTGGGTGCCCACCCCGTATTCTTTGTGAGCCTAAGCGGGTGCCCACCCCGCTGTACATTTTGTATTACGGAGGGAACCCACCCCTCATGGCCCCCGAGAGCCGAGATCGCCGCTGCCGCCCGCGGCCCGCCTGGTTGTGGGCAGGGCCACCGGACGGAAGTGGAAGTGCCGGTGTAACGTGTTGACGTGGGGCTCCCATGCTCGAGGGAGAGCCCAGCGGTGATGGCCGGATAGAAGAAAAGCCCCGGGTCCCAGGAGGGGGCCCGGGTGAAGAATCCAATGGATCCAGGCGGGAGCCCACCCCGCGCTGGACCTTGAGGGGAGGAGTGGCGCCGCAGTCTGTTCCCGCGGAGGGGGCGCGAGGCACATTGCCGGTGCCTGCCCCCGCCGCATCCAGAAGAGGAGTCCCCTGCGCTGGAGCCCGGTGAGTAAGGGCTGGGCAGGGGACAGGGCTGCATTTCGCTCCCGCCCCACCAAGGGAGCAGGTTTTGTTTTTGTTGCAGTGCGAGGCACCGAGTCAGAGTGGCCCCGTATGTGCAGTGGGCCGCTCCAACGATGAGCGCCTGCATTTCTGAGCCTGCGTGGCTCCAAAGTGGCATTCCTTATTGTTCTAGAGCCCCGAGTGGCTCCAACACTGGGCATAGTTGTTTACCGAGCCCCGTGAGGCTCTAACGCGTGGCACATTGTTGTTTAGAGGGCCGTAGGGGCCCGTGAGCATTTTCCTTGCCTCCGCATGGTGTTGGTTTTCCCAGCGGCGCCGCAGTTGTGGGCCGCTGCCACGATATGGGGGCATTAATTATTTTCCGAGTCCCGTGTGGCTCCAACGCTATCGCATATTTATTTCAGGAACCCGTGCGCTCCATGGGGACATGTTTGTTTTCTGAGCCAGATGGCTCCAACATGGGACCCATTGATTTCCTCATATTTGACTTCCACAGCTGCGCAGCACTTAGTGCCAGCTGCAGCGTTTAGGTCCTGTTCTTGTCCCCAGCTGCCCAGCAAGTAGTGGGCAGCTGCTACGTTTAGGTTCTGGTGCAACCGGACCCTAATGTGATTGAAGTACTATTGTGGTTTAAGGCTTATGGTGTTAGGAAATATACCGTGTGTAGTATGTTTTGCGCACCCTGTGTTAATGCTTATGGTGTTAGGAAATGTACCGTGTATAGTATGTTTTGCGCACCCTGTGTTTTATACCTCAAGATATGATTTCTGCATAGGAGGTTGTTTTACAATTGGTGATTTGTGCTAATTCTGACAGTGGTCCAGATGGCCCTGTCTTGTGTAAATAGTCCCCTGTAAAATTCTGCCCAGTGCCATTTGGCACAGTGTAAATTATGTGATTATCATCTAATGTGTTTATTATAATACAAAGGCTATTTTTTATATATAACCTTGTGTGGAGTTTCCTTTGTGGTGGGCCTAGGGTGTTGTTGCTGTGTGCGCGCGCAAACGCTTTACACATTGCCTCCGGGATAAGCCTGACTGCACGTGCCAAGCTACCAAGGGGGTGAGCAGGGGTTATCTTTGGCGTGTAACTCCCCAACCCTGACTTAGAGTGGTGGTCTCTGCCTGGCTTTGGCGCAAGCCTTAGCCAACCAGAGATCCCATTTCTAACACTGGCGACATCAGCCCACCTTTTACGGAGCCCCTGGCAGCACTTAATAGTAACTATTTGCCGGAAAATTTAGGTACAACAAGGAGCGCAGCGACTGAATTGGAAGTGTTTAAGGTGGTGGTGAGGGGATTCTGTATTGGGCAATCCATGGTACTGCGCATGTCACTGAGCAATAGGCTAACATCGCTAGAAAATGAACAAACTGGCATTGAGCATTCCCTTTGGACTGACCCGACAATGCATACCTAACTGTTGGAACACTGAAAGGAGATCACAGTGGGTACAGAACAACTGTGTTCTCTCTCCTGGAAGTGGCATAACAAAGGCCCCACAGTGCAGGGGGGGCAAACTTCAGGGGGCCTCCCTCAGCAAAGTACCCTGGCCTAAGAGCTCTGAAGTGAGTATGGAGGGTGACCCCTCCATCTACTTTGCAAGGGGGCCCTCCCTCATGTTTAGTTATGCCAGTGTCTCCTGGAGAGACTATGTGGACAACTCGCACATGGAGGGAGGCAGAGAGGGGAGGCTGCTTGCTTGGCTGATCCGCAAGGATGAGAGCGGCCATGCTATTACCCACATTGGGAATGCCCAGGGGATTCTAGTGCACTCCCAGGATGAGATATTGCCAGTCTTCTTCTCATCGTACAGAAACCTATACAATGCCCACCAGGAGCCTGGGGCTGCAGTCCTGGACCGATTTCTGCAAAGGGCTCAGCTTTCATGTTTGGAGCGAAAGACCAGGAGATACTGGGAGTCCCCCTGTTGGAGGAGGAGTTTAAAGCTGCCATTAGGGACTTGCCTGGTGGGAAAACCACTGGCATGGATGGGTTGCCAGCGGAGTTCTATTGCGCATATGTTGAAGACCTGACCCCCAGGCTTACTGCGCTTTATGCCCATGACCTGAAGGAGGGGCTCCTGCCGGCCTCATCTCGAGAGGCTCTGATTGTGTCAGTGCCTAAACCAGGGGGAATCATGATTAAGTAGGAGTGTATAGGCGTTATCAATACTATCCATTGATTGTAAAATACTGAGTTGAATACTTGAGGGCCGGCTGCATGATCATCTGCCCGCTTTCATGCATAGCAATCACAACAGCTTTATCCCCCAGAGCAATCTCTCATTCAATATCTGTCAACTGTTTCACATCCTGGGCCAGCTGCCCGAGGAGTATGCTCCAGTGGCCCTGGCTCTCCTGCTAGACGTACAAAAGGCTTTTGACACACTATTCGGGCCATACTTGCAGGAAGCGATGAAGCACATGAATCTGGTTCCAAGGTGGTGTAGATGGGTCGCCTTCCTGTATGTGGGCGCCCGGGCATGTTGGGGTGTTGCCTCTTGGAGTCTTTCAAGGTGTACCGGGGGTACACCACAGGGATGCCTCCTGTTCCCGATGCTTTTTGCATTGGTGGTGGAACTCTTTGCCAATATTTTGAGAACAGAGGGTGTTCCCTACGGGATATCATTACACAATGGTGCATATGGTGTCCCCATATGACAACGTTATGTTGGTCTACCTCTGACACCCTGATTTGGAACTGCAGTGGTGCATGCTCGTCCAGGAGGACTTGGGTGCAGCTTCATGAATTCGGACCAATTGGGGGTAGACATATGCTTTTCCCTTGCCTCTGGGTCAGACTGAAGCAACCCGTATTCTGACAGACCACCACATCCAATGGGTCCAATGGGCACCAACCCAGTTAAAATACCTGGGTGTGAGAGTGTTTCATGCAGCGGAGGACACAAGAGAGGCCAAAGTGGGACCGGTGGTCTGAAGAATCATGGGGTAATCTGAGGTTCTGGCAGTCCCTTAAACACCCCACTATGGCAAGAGTAGCTCTTACCAAGATGGTGATCCTCCCACAGGTTCTATACTGTTTTGCTAATCTCCTGATCTGGATCCCGCAGAGTTGGTTTCAGGCCCTTGATGCTGCGATTCAGGACTTAATTTGGGATGGGGGACCCAACAGAGTGTCTCTTGCCACTCTGTGACAGCCTACTAGTAGAGGAGGTCTGGAAGAATAGCTTTATTCCACAGCGCAACAACTCATTCCATATCCATCAACAGTTTCACATCCTGGGAGAGATGTCCGAGGAGTACGCTCAAGTCACCCTGGCCCTCTCACTAGACGTACGAAAGGCTTTTGACACACTAGGCTGATCATACTTGCAAGAAATGATGCATCTGGGTCCGCGTTTGTGTAGATGGGTTGCCCTCCCGTACGCAGATGCCCGGGCTCATGTCAGAGTTGGGGGTGGCATCTTGGATTCTTTCAAGGTGTACTGGGGATATGCGGCAGGGATGCCTCCTGTCGCCGATGCTTTTTGCATTGCTGGTGCAATCCTTTGCCAGCATTATGAGAAGGCAGGGTGTTTCCTGGGGGATATCTTTACACAATGAGGTGCATGTGGTGTCCCTATATGCTGACAGTATGTTGGTCTACATCCAATGCTCTGACATGGAACTTTAGTGATGCATGCCTGTGATGGATGACTGGGGTGATGCCTGGCTAGCAGCAGGCTTGGAAACTGTAGGGGACTGCTATGCAGAGGGCACGTTATGCATGATGTACTCTTTAGTGGAAGCAGAGGGACTAACCGGGACTCAGTTTCTCACGTACAGGTCAATAGAAGTGTCCATGAGGGACCTACGGGCTGGGGTGTTGGTGGAACCCGGACGATACATTTTTACAGGCCCTCCTGACCTTTGGCCATGGCCACAGATTGATTTCATGGCTCTATAAATCGGCGTTGACAATGACCACGGTTAGCCTCTCTTGTAAACACAAGTAGTGGGAAGGGCCATTAGGTAGGAGGCTTCAAGACTGGAAGTGGACGATGTCGCTGGAACAGGTTCACATGGTCTTGCGCAACACCCAATTCAAATATAACCAATTCAACTACATACACACCGCCTACTTGAGCCCCCGACCTGATAAACTTTATGAGGCAAACAGAAGATATGCAGTGCCCTATATGCACGTTAGAAGACACTGGGTTCTTACACATGGTGTGGGACTGCCATCTGGTCAAGAGTTTCTTGCACTTAGTAGTCAGTGATGTGAAGCGCATGCTTAACAGGCAGAACATTAATACCATGGAGATCTGTCTGTTGGGGGTTTACCCACGGAATAGGTTGCGTAAGGTGGGGTATTGATTTTTGGATCTAGCAATGGTCCTGGTGAAACAGGAGATAGCTCTCCATTGGAGGTCAGGAGAGAGTCCCTGAAATTTTGGGCCAGGGCAGAGGCAGTAGGGCTGAGAGAGTGGTGCTGGGGCAACTCCGCGCTGGACTCTGCCCAGAGGTGCTGGAGGCCTTCTTGGCAGAGCAAAGGGACGGGCCTCTGGCACATGACCCCACTGAAGCGTAGAACTTGCATGGTGGTGTGGGTCTAGGCTTGGATGGTACCTGCAGCTCCCTTGGTTTGGGAGTCCATTTGGTGGGCGTCCCCTTGGTGAGTTTCTGGGGGTGCTTTTATTTCACCCCCTTCATCATCTATGTGGCCCCACTGTGTGTGTATTTCTTTTCCCTCCACTTCCTGCCCGTGACAAGATCCTCCTTTAGGAAATTGGCTCCTCAGTATCTTAACTTAAATCTTTATTGTATGATTACCAATAATCATTTACAAATACGGTGCATCTGATTTTAAAAAAGGTCTATAGAATTATAAAGTCATGTGTGTGTCTCATATAAAATTTTAGGGCATCTGGGGGTGCAGCGGAGAAATGGAGATGAATCACCAGGCAAAACTGAAAGGCGCAAGAGCTTGGGCATGCAATAAGGTGTCATACAGGCATGCATGTGAATATTGTATACGTGGGCAGGCGTGTGGGATGGATTGTGAAACAATGTTCCTTCAAAATAAATTGTACAACATGAAAAAGATAAATGGTGGTGCGGGTAGATGGTATTTAAGGTCATATAGTGCAAATGTGACTGCCAAGGTAGATGATCAGTGGCTCATGTTTTATTTGCTTTCATCACCAGTTCTTGTGTTGTTCAAAGAGTCCTTCCAGCTGCTGCATAGAACTTTCCAAATCGTGCAAGGTCCATCTGCACTGTGGTGGTGTAAATGAGCTTTAGAGCCTCCTTGCATGGTCTTACACCATTTTGGAGGAACATAGTTCTTAGATAATGTCGCCTGGGACCCAGCTCAACAGTATCTGCCTAGTAGTCCACATTGGAATGCAATTGGTTGCGAATGGATGTCATGACCTGCCACAAGATGAGTCTGAAGTTTTTGTGTTTCTTGGTTATTGTCAGTGCCACCGGAATTATGCGATTGTGTGGCCGCTGCGATTTTCGCATAATAATCGATTCACCTCATTTGCAACATAACCCACCTTCTACTGCATGATCTGCAGATTTTAACAAAAAAGCATTTTGTTTCTAGCTCAAACCTTTCAAAAGTTACTAAAACGATGTGACGTGCTGCCGCGCAGTGGAAGACCTTTGCAAAGTTGGACTGGTCACCTTTCTGATTCCTACTGCTTTATTTGGATGTTAAACTGGTACTACAGATGTGCAACTAATGCCGTGACAGTGTTAACAAGTTAAAAATTGAAAAAATAATAAAGTAATATTATTACAAAATGTGCCGCATAATTCTGCACAGTTCTCTTTTCTTGCTGCATAATTTGCTCAATTCTGCCACAAAATTCAAGTGGCCCTGGTTATTGTTCTTATGTTTTTATTTGATGCTTTGCTGTCGGCCTATCCATGGGGAGCACCAACTTCAAACGGTACGGTACAGGAAGACCATCCTGGGGTTGCACATGAGGTCGGTTCATAAGCCTGACTGGGAAGGCGAGTGTCCCTGCGATTATTAAGTACTGCTGATTTGATTTTGTGTTTAACAGGGCATGCCTGCCTTGACTAGCTCTTACTTGCCCCCTGTTTTGTTTTTTTGTTTTTTAAGGAAAATCAATAAAACATTTTTTTTAAAACCTAAAAAACCACCTGTTTTTCGAAGTGCTACTTAGCCATAAAACTGCGGCATTAAGCCACCAGACCTACACAGAAGACACGTCACCGATAGTATTAGTGCAGTACATGGATATGCCCTCCCCACCTGTCCTCTCATTGGTTCCTACCTTTTGATTCATGGAAACTAATAGAATACTTTTCTGTTGTAAATTCTGGTGTAAAGTAAGGGCTCCTAAAGCACTCTCCGATGACTATTTCCAACTGAGGCTAGAAATCAACTCAATATATTTCGATAACGCAAAGCGCATCAGGCTCCACAAGAAAGACGGTAAGTCAGGAAAGAGGGGGTTCTGAATTCCCATCTACATTGCATTAGCTTAAGGTACACACGGTTCCCGTATAACAAACCAATCAGGTTAAAGCACAAGTAGATAACTAAGCTCATTATTTTCTCCTGCTACTGCACAACGATAGTACTCTAAACGCCTTTTAAACTTCCAGTTATCTGCAACATAATGAGACACATTGGACCAGGCTGTACTCTGCAGCTGCACTGCAACAGCTCGTTAGCACATCCTACAAGTATCATATAAAAGAAATAATTTCACATGAAAACCAAGGCTACATCGAAGCAATGCATGTGGAGCCAGCTTCTCCTGGAATAAAGAGAGACATGTGCTATGAAACAAGTCAGCCACCAGATGGTGGCCACCTACACATGCAGGCCTACATTAGCTATAGTCAGTGAAACTGAATAATACACCATCAGCACATTTGCCGGTTACATGTTAATGTTGATATAAATAGAATGTTCTGAATATGAAAAATATCGCCAACAAAGCCTGTGAATTGAGAGTCACAAAACAAACAGGTAAATCTCCAAAGCAGTCATTTTTATTTATGTAAATTCAAAGTACTCAGTGGCCTATTTAAGAGCCACAAAACGTGGTGCGAAAGCAAAACAAAGCTTACATGTGATTTATGAAGCCACGCAAGGCCACTTTGCATGGTCCTGAGTGGCTGCATAAATGTGGAGTAAGGCAACGCAATGCAAATCGTTGCGTTGCTTTACTCTGCCCTGGGAAGGCATTCCATAGACATTGCATGGGTGTTCCCACACAACTCCATGGTTTTTAACGCATTCCCAGATTTAACAGAACTGGTAGACCCGGCAATGTGCCAAAAAGATACACCTTCTCAGGTGAGACATAATGAGAAAAAATACCTTTGCTTCTCCTTCTGCAGCACACAGTGAAAGAGGAACATGCCTCTCAGGGTTATTTTTATGCAGAAAGGTGCCTATTCCTGCACAAAAACAATCCTGCATGCAACGCAGGCACCTTGCACAATGGTGCAAGGTGCCTGCGTTTGCACAACGGTGCAAGGTGCCTGCGTTGGAGCTAGGCTGCCAAAAGGATGCCAGTGGCGTAAAATGGCAGAAATGTACCATATTGCCTTAAATACAGTGCATTACCACCCTTTCCTTGTCACACAGTGCAGCACAGCGAGGTGACTTACTGGGCTGCTCTGCGTGATATTCTTATACATAGGCCCCTCAGTGTAGCTACCTCCATTTACGGGTGACCAAAATATGTGCGGATATTGGTTGTTTTTGATGGACCCAGTTTGCTTTGTGACTTTTGAGCTTGCTGGTAATGTACCAGTGCGGAGAGGGTTTTCTCTTTCCTATTTTCAAATTAATAAGGAGGTTAGTAAATGGTAGAAAGGTGGAGAGGGAGGACAGAGGGAAGAAAAGAGAGAGGTGGAAACAACGGAGGAATTTGTAAATGCAATTTCAAGCTGTTTGCCTTGGGCAATGCATTTTAATTGCAGTATTAGCATGTTCCATTTGAAGAGCTCCATGCTCTAACAGCAAAGTTCACAGTAAGTAAGTGCATATAAAATAGAAAATAAATAAATAAATGATGGAAGGAAAATGAAGGCCGAGGAAGTTGTGCCCCACAATATAGTGAGTCTGTTTAAGGGGTCGATGAAGTTGGCAAACTAGGACCTAAACATGGAAACCGGTGGCTAGGCTTGGTGAAGGTCAGACACTCCCCCCTGCACACCTAAGGTGGACCAAGAGCCCGATTCAGTTACTACAAGGCATTAAGTCAGTGCACTTAAATGTGGGATAGGGAGGGTAGCAAGAAGCCTTACATTGGTTATAGGGCAGTAATCATGTCACACACAATCACTAACCCAGGCTTGTTATTGTTACATGTTCATCATTGCCCGAGTCCTACTGGGAGTCTTCTGTCCAAACAGACAAACTAGGCAGCCACCTAGGGCAGCAGCAAGTTAGGTGGGTCGCCATTTTGTAGGAAGAAAACAAATGTAAACAAAAAAAACAGATGAAGTCCCAATTTCATGATTCGCAGAGGGCTCCATTTGCTGGTAACTAGTGTGGTACCTCCTTTGGTCCAATGGATCAGCTATTTTTCAGCAACTTTAGCTGATTCTCATTAGACTTGAGTCATAGCAGGTGACCTTTGGCCTAGTCACTGGTGATCTCCTGAAACTGGGGGAACTTCGGGTTTATAAAGAAGCTTTTCAGCATGAATGCAGGTCGTCACAAAATAATATTTAAAGCTTACCACCAGATACACATCGCATTTTTAAAGTTGCCAACATTCCAATTCGAAGTTTGCAACTGTAAAAATACTATTTTTAATGTACCAAACGCGTTTTAGGAATCAGTAAATGTTTTTACCAACTCTTACAATGGGATTTTGATGCCATAAAATTGGTATCTGGTGGATAAATGTTGTGGGCATCCTTTCGAAATACCAAATCGTTATTTGATGTATGAATGTTTTATGACCGTAATCCAGTCACAAAACACTGAAAAGTTTTTTGTTTTTTTAAATTTGTATTTTTATTTTGTCCGGTCCGACAGGTTATCGATCAATCCCCACACAGTACAGTCTTACAGTTTATGTTGTACAGAAGTTAGGTATACATATGAACAATCTTCAATAGACAGTTATCTGCAGGTGCATTGAATCGGTCACCAGTACCCTGACATTTCCTAGTGGCCAGGGAGGCCTCCCACACATTTGAACAATTACATGCTATTATTCGCTCCAGTGCAATGCATTTAAATAACAGACACATATCCATTCTCCCCCTCCTTAATATACCCAGTCCTCTCCGACCATCTCGTTCAGTGGATGTTCAAATCTCCAAACTTGACTTACTCATCACTCATCACTCTGTCTTTGCTGAAGGTATTGCCTTAGAGGTTCCCAGAAATCCCCGGGCCTTGATGCTTGTGGTAGTTCTTCCGCATATACCTCCATAGTTTCCCTGCAGTATGTCATGTCTACCAGCCAATCCTTGAGCCTAGGGGGGCGCTTGCTGCCCCATCTAATTGCCGCCCGTCTTTTTGCCAGCAGCAGGGATACTGCTAGGAATTTACGCTTCTTCACAGGCTTTAGTTTATATATCCCCAACAAACACACCAGAGGAGTGCTCGGCACTAGTTCAGCCATCATGTTCGTTATTGCATCCATTATTTCTTGCCAGTAAGTGTGTATCTGAGGGCATGCCCACGCCAGATGCAGGAAATCTGCGTGTGCAGCGCTACATCTTTGGCATTTGTCATGCGCTCTAAGACCGTATCTATGCAATTGCATCGGGGAGTAATAGGATTGATGCAGAAATTTAAAGTGTATGATACGCAGATTGCAATTTGATGTCAGTAGCCTTAACCAGCTATATTCCAAGACCTGTACCTCAATTGCCTCACCCAGTAGTGTTTCCCACCTGATAAGTGATGTATTACTAAGTTCTTTTTGCTCTACCTGTGAGGCAGTGTATAAACGGGTAATTAATTTCTGACATGTTGATGCTTTCAGCATAGCTTGTAGTGAAAGTAGTGTTGATGGTTCCTTCGGGTAGGTTATATACATATCCCTGATCGCCATCTGCAAGCGCAGAAGGGCGAACATCTTCATTGGTGTGTTATGTATGCACAATGAGGGATCGCCCCATTGTATCACTCTGCCATGCGGGAAAACATCCCCCATGACGGAGATCTTCATGTCCGACAATAGCTTTGTCATCTTCGGTTCCTGCGTCACCGATAGCTTCGGGTGGTTAGCGAGGGGAAGTGTTGGGGCATAAATGGGTAGTTTATCTGCCCTGCTCGCTAGTGTATGCCATGCCCTCGAGGTGCAATGGACCGTATGTGTGTAAGATGTGGGGTGAGACACAAAAGCCATCAATGGAGTCGGGCGTACACTGTCAGTCTCCACCGCTATATGGGGGATGTACGCATGATGTTTCATCCAATAGTGCGCGTGTTGCACCTGTGCGCAATAGAAATAAAGTTGCATGTCCGGTGCTCCAAACCCACCTTGGTGATATGGTCTTGTTAATATTTTCCACCCTACTCTAGCTCTCTTGCCCGCCCATGTGAGTCTTTGCAATGCAGATCTCAGTTTGGAGAAGAACGCCTGCGTCAGCCAAATAGGAATATTGGTAAAGAAATAAAAAAATTGGGGTAGAATTATCATTTTTTGCAGAGCTATCCTGTCTGCTAACGATAGGGGTAGCTGTATCCACCTGGTTATCTGTTCGTCAAGTTTCGTCAGTGACCTGCCGTAGTTTTCCCTTATGACTAGATCTGGGTCCCTATGTATCCACACGCCGAGATATTTGACTCGATCCGTTTGCCACTTTAGAGGATAATTCAGTGTAGGCTGAGTCATGGCCGGCGTTAGGGGAATTAGCACTGATTTGTCCCAGTTTATACGTAAACCCGCATATCGTTCAAAGCGGATGTACTCTCTGATAAGGTCATTGAGGTGGATGTTTGGATGATGAATAAACAATACCCTGTCGTCAGCGTATAGGGAGATGTTAAGAGATCTTAGTCCCATCTGTAGGGCAGCTTTCGAATGGTGTAGGCGAATTCTATTTATTTATTTATGCGATTTTTAAAGCGCTACAATTACCCATAGGTGTCTCGGCGCTAGGAGCTATATCTGATACCAATAAAGTAGAACTCTGGGGCAGTTTTAGAGTGATTTAAGAACAGTCGTGTCTTTGAGAAAACAGCCATGTTTTTAGCTGCTTTCTAAAGATAATCAGCGTAGGACTGGATTTTATGTTAAGAGGAAGGGAATTCCATAATTTTGCAGCTGCGATGGTAAAGCATCTGTCTCCCCAGTTAACTTTCCTTGTTCTGGGTATATGAAGCAGATGAGCAGTGTTGGAGCGAAGCGTTCTGGAGGTTGATAAAGGCTTAAGTGAAATCCTAAGAAATTTTGGTCCCATGTTATTTACTGCCTTGTAGACAATACAAAGGGCCTTGAATTTCGTCCGACTTCTGACCGGAAGCCAATGCAGTTGGTCCAAGTGTCTAGAGACAGAGCTAAATTTTGGAATGCCTAATAGAACTCTGGCTGAGGCATTTTGTATCATTTGAAGTTTGGAAATGATTTTTTTTTTTTTGAGCATTGAGGAAGAGGGCATTACAATAGTCAGTGCGTGAAAACACCAATGTCGAAATTAGTGTTTTTCCTGTAGTTGTAGGAAGATATGGGAGAAGTTTCTTTATTTTCCTTAAGATGTTGAATGATGATGAGACTACAGCGTTCACATGATGATGGAAAGAAAGTTTGTCATCAAATATTACTCCCAGGTTTCTTACTTTACTGACTGGTTGAGGTGGAGTCCCCATTTCCTCCGGCCACCATAAAGGAGACCACAGAGGCTCAATCTTACCAAAGAGCATGACCTCCGTCTTTGATGAATTAAGTTTTAGACAGTTGGAAGCCATCCAACTGCTAATAGCCCTCATACCATCTTTGAAGTTTGCTGCTATCTTAGAACCGTTTTTATGTATGGATAATACCAACTGGGTATCGTCGGCATATGTTGTTAGGTTGATGTTATAAGCTTTTATTACCCTCGCTAAGTCCGAGACATAGATATTAAAAAGGGTCGGACTTAGCGAGGAACCCTGTGGAACTCCACAAGGATGGCTAAAAGTGGGGGAGGTAAAAGTACCTAACTTAACTGCCTGCTTGCGATCAGCCAGGAAAGAAGTAATGAGATCTCTGGCTTTGTGTTTAATACCGATGGCCTCGACACGGCCGATCAAAGTAGAGTGATCGACCGTGTCGAAAGCCGCCGATAGATCTAGCAAAATCAAGACAGCCTGTCCTCCATTATCCATGGTGGTTCTTATTTCATCTGCAGCCTTAATCAAGGCAGTTTCTGTTCCATGTCCTTGTCGGAAACCGAACTGAGTATCGTCCAAAAGGTTGTTACTTTGAATATAATCAGACAGTTGTTTGTTCATGACCGATTCAAAGATTTTGGCTGGAAACGGCAGAGATGCAATAGGGCGATAGCTAGATGGTAATGAAGGATCAAGCGATGGTTTTTTAAGAAGTGGTTTAATTATAGTATTTTTCCAGATTGTTGGATATAGACTCTACAAGCGAGGGGCTCCAAAACTAGTGTAAACAAAATCGGTGATAGCGGGCAACCCTGTCTTGTCCCTCTTCCTATATGTATGGGGTCAGATGTATGTCCATTTAATTTAATCCTAGCGGATGGGTCCGTATACAGAATTTCTATCCATCTCACAAACCTCTCCGGAAAACCCATCCCGTGCAGTACTTCAAACATGTACGTCCATTCCACCGAATCGAACGCTTTCGCAGCATCCAATAACGCCGCCGGCAGCTCCGGATCCAGGTGGTGATAAAGGGCAAAAATGGTTCTTATGTTTTGGGTAGTAGATCTTGTGGGAACAAATCCCGCCTGGTCTGGCAATACCAATTTGTCTTGTAATAATTGTATTCTAGAATCTATGACCTTAGCTAGAATTTTTACATCTATATTTATTAAGGACAAGGGGCGATAGGAGTCGCAGCTAGCTGGATCCTTGTCAGGTTTAGGAAGAGCCACTATGAGTGCTTCTCTAAGTGAAGCAGGAAGTCTTCCCTCATCATATGCTTCCTCATACATTGCTGCTAAATGTGGTATTAATAGGTCTTTGTAGGTTTTGTAAAACTCTCCCGGGAGCCCGTTCAGCCCTGGAGCTTTGCTATTTGGTAGGGAGTCAATGGCATTGCTAAATTCATCCTTAGTGATGTGGTGACTTAAGAAATCCCTGTGGGCGTCCGATAGCCAAGCCAGAGCGACGCTCTGCAAGTATAGTTTAATTTCGTCCGCGGTGGTGCTCAATTGTGTGCCATATAATTGTGAGTAGTACCCTTTGAAGCGGCTTAAAATGGACTGTGTGTCATGTAATGCAGTATCATCTTCGCCCCTAATTTGTGTTATATATGACGCTGAGAAGGAGGGTCTGATCTTGCTTGACAGAGCTCGTCCCGGCCTACCTCCCTCCCCATAATTACGCGCTGTATAACGCTATGATTTATATTTAACCTCTTCATTAGCGTATTTTAAATAATCATCCATCCGTTCCCTTATTGTACCCAGTAGAGTAGGGTTGCCTGTTCGTGTATGTTCCTCTTCCCTTTCTATGACGTTCAATTGTTGCTGGATGTCTCTCAGAATGCCCGCATGTTTGCTAATACAATGACCACGAATCATAACCATGAATGCTTCCCATAATGTTCCTGCACTAGCCACCGACCCCTCATTTAATTCAGAATAGTCACTTATTGCCTGTTGCAGTTCTGCACGGAAAACCCGATCCAGCAAAGCGCTCCACTGTAACCTCCACGTAAATTGCTTGGGTATATGCGTGGGAATCTCTAGGGTAAGGCAAACCGGGGAATGATCCGACAAGGTTTTGGGCAGGTGTTTGATCGTCCTCGTCCAGGTACATGCTTCTGCTGTGAGTAACCAACAGTCTATGCGTGACCAAGTGTTGTGTGTTGGCGATGTGCATGTGCCCTCTCTCCTGTCCGCGTTTCTCATTCTCCAAATATCCTTCATCCCCCACGTCTCCATGCCATCTTTTAGATCTTTGGCTGCTTGTCTGCCATAGCGCTCATTACCTGTTGATCTATCGAGGGCCGGGTCCAAACAAGTATTAAAATCCCCTCCCCATAAGATAGGCGCAGGATGAAAATCCCTTAGCTTAGACCGTATGTCCACATAAAAATTGGGGTCGTCCGTATTGGGGCCATATGATGTTACTATCGTGAGGACCATGCCACCAAAGTTTCCCTGAACTATGACATATCGACCCTGGTCATCCTGTGACGCTCGTATTGGCAGAAATGGAACGGCACGCCTAACAAGCATTAGAACCCCTCTGGCATACGTCGAATATGAAGATGCCATGCGGTATGTAGCCCATCGAGCGCCCACCCTAGTTTCGGTAGTAGAGGTAAAGTGTGTTTCCTGCATGCAAGCCACGTCTATCCCGTGTCTATCAAGATATGCAAATACCTTTCATATTTTTGTGGGTTTTGAAGCCCACGAACATTCCACGTTATAAACGTTATTTTTCGAGTCGTCATGCTAGTGTTAGCCATTCGCAATTAACCTTGCTGAGAAATCCCACTGTCTCACAACCTGCAGTGTGAAGCAAAATCTGTACGAGTACGTTCCCCTGTCGACCAGACATTTTCTGTTTCCCCTTCCCTTCGCCCCTCACCCCCACTCCGTCACATACCCCATTACGGAGACAATCCCAAAAATCATTTTCCCAGCTACCCCTCCGCCCCCCACCCTCACAGATGCCTAGAAAAACTCTTACATAACCAAAAAAAATAGCCAATTGTGGTGCACACAGAAGGGTGAGAACTGCCAGCCCATTTCTCGTGGATTCCCTCCACCTGGGCAATGCTCGACCTTAATATAATGTGTCAATAAACTTTTCCATAACAATGACAATGTGTAACAGTTCAGGTGATGGAATATAAGGAGCACAACATAACCCATTATGAGCAATAATATAAGCCCGGCTCAGACAGCGTCCAATCGCCAGATCCCCTACTGCAGGAATACCATGCTACGCAGTGAGCCACTTATCTGTAGTCGAACGTCCTCGATGGCGCTCCACTGCCAGCTTCTTGCCTCCGATGCTGCATTGTCCCAGAGGTGACCGAAGACTGCACGCCCGAGCATGGGGACATGCCCTGCAGTCCGCGGCCCCACCATGCTCGCCCTCCGTTCGGAGTTCCATCCGGCAGCAGCGGAGGTCGCCTCCTACAGTACCTAATTATTCATTTGTATATGCCCTCAGCGGCCCAATGGTGTCTGCCATTCCCTCAATTCCATTGTTACTACTCGACGTCCGATAGTGCAGCATGTTCATCCTGGCCTCCTCTCGGGGATCTCCGTTTCGGCCCTTTGGTGCCTTTTTGTTGGATAAACTTTAGTACATCTTTGGGCTCATTAAAGATCTTCGACCGGCCGTCATCCGTGATTTTGAGCCGTGCCGGGTAGAGCATAGCATATTGTATGTTCATGTCCCTTAATTTTTGTTTCGCCGTACCGAATATCTTCCTGGCCTCTTGGACCGCCACAGTAAAATCCGGATATATAGCCATGTCCATACCTTCATGCGTCAGTTTCCCCAATTCCCGTGCTCTCCGTAGTGCCGCATCTCTGTCCCTGTAGTTTAGTATTCTCGCTATGATCGGCCGTGGTCGCGCGCCAGCCGGCGGTCTCGGTGCCAATGATCTCTGCGCTCTTTCCACTATGAAAATCTCAGAGAACGTCTCGCGCCCGAGCATGGAGATTAGGAGCTGTTCGACGTACCATTCCATGGGTCCCGTATTCGTGGTCTCGGCAATGCCCATCAGGCGTACGTTGTTGCGGCGGGACCGCGCCTCCAAATCCTCAGCCTTCGCCGCAAGATCCGCCAGTTTCTTATCCATCGTTGTCTGTTTCGTTTCCGTCTGGGCGTGCGCATCTTCTACTTCGGATATGCGGCGTTCAGCCATGTCTAGTCTCTCTGTGTGTTTGTCCATTCGTTCCGACATTCTGTCGACTCTATACATGAAAGAGTCAATTTTCCCATCTATATTAGTTAATGCTGCCTGTATCGTGGTGAACATAGCCTGCACATCGTCATTTGTGACTCCACCAGCCGCACCTTCCGGTGCCTGCGACCCCGGTCGTCCCTCAGTGCTCTGGTCAGGCGGCTTCTTGGTATTATCAAAAGTAATTTTCGGTTGATTCCTGTCCGGCTTCCCCATTTTTTTGGTGCTGTGTTTAGGTTATTAGTGCAGAAGTGCAGATCCGCGTATTCGCCTACCCCAGCCCAGCACTCTTGTCCAGCTTGACTGTTGCAGCATAAAGGGAGGCCCACTTGCTTTGTTATTTATTGTGCCACAGTGCCGGTCCGCGGGATGGAGGCCAGAGCCAGCGCAAGCCTGACCAATGTTCACGTATGTAATGTAAGGGGGGTCTTAGCGATCTGCCGTCGTAGCGCACTCCACTTATGGACGCCTTCTTGTGCCCTTCACCATCGCGACCAGCAGCTCCTTCTTATCCAATATATCTTGTATCGCCCTTTGCCTCCGTTACACTGGGTGGGCGTGCAGCGCTAGGGTAGTTATATATAATGTACCTGTGTAGCACTCTGTGCCCCCAGAAATTATGGTGCCCAGATCTACAGTCAGCACCCTGCCCCTCAACGATGAACCAGCACTCTGCAGCCGCTAATGCCCCTTGCTGCTCCCCAATGTCCATATCGTAGGGCAAGCTCACGATGTGTGGCAGTGCAGGTAATGCGTGTTGCTATGTGGGGGGGGGGGGCGCTATATTCACCATTCGCCCCAACTCCCCGTTATTAAACCGGGCACTAGGGTCTAAAAGCGGCAGTCTCACTGGGGGTGTTCTTTACTTGCACTAGTAGTTATGCGCCGCAGGCTCTCTCTTCGGCCGATGCCCCACTCATTCCCGGACTTCACAGATGACCATGTCTTCAACCAAAACCCTTCGCCGGCAAGCGCAGCTCTCCCCCGTCGTCCATCTGCGCACCCACAGGCCGTTCCTTGGCACCGTGCTCCCTCCCGCCGCCGAGCCCTCCTTGCGTGCTCTACGTTGCCGTTCCAGCGCCTACCCGAGACTGCCGCCGCAGTTATCTTTCGCCCGCTGGGCCGCTGAGGGCCGCGCTCTTCTCCAAGTTTCAGAGCGGCTCCAGAACACGGCGACGGATGTCGGGGGGTCAGCCGCTCCACGCCGTCCCCGATGTTACTAGTTTGGTGGTATTATTGGCAGGATATTTATGTTTTTTTGAGGGCAACAGCGAGGAGCCCGTCTAGGATGCGGCCATATCGCAACTTGGCAAGCTCCGCCCCCCAAAAACACTGAAAAGTTACAGACTTCGGAGTTGGGGTAGTAGCCATTCTCAAAAAGAAAATGGCTGCTTTTCCCCTTTGTGAAGGTCAATAAAGTTTGGTGGAGTGTAGGCATTGGTTGAGGGGAACACTGCCAAGTCTCAGACAAACTTTTAAAAAACAATAACATTTTATTTTTAAATGCTGCACCATTTCCTTTAAAGGAAACTGAGTTGCACATATAAAAAAGTTTACTTAAAAACAATCACAGACATTGTGGTCTGCTGACTCTAAAAGGGCCACCATCACTTTGATGTCCACCAGAGCCGGACTGGGAACTAAAAGCAGCCTTAGTAAAAGTTGTCATGACAGCCCCAATATTGGATAGATTGACCGAACAAAAGGAGAGAGCCCTACTACTGCATGAAGGTGTTGAGAGGCCCTCCCCTTCATGTTTTTTTAAGTGGCATAAATATTGAATTTTAACTTTTCTGCAAAAACAAAAAAAAATAGTTTGAGCCCTGAGTAATGCCCAAAATCTGTGGGTGGCTGGTCAACTGGGTGCTGCAGCCTGTTTCTGTCACTCTTGCGCTGCATTTTGAATTGCAAACATTTTCATCCCCATTTCAGTGGAACATTATTGTAAAAAAGTTATATAGCTCCTGTGAGAAGTTGGCCTGGTATATGATGCTCACTAGTTAAAGTGATCACCTTGTACCATGCCAAGCAACCCTTATGGTGTGGTTGTAAGTCAACCTTTTCGGACCAGCTGCCCTAGTGGTAGCGTAGGCTAAGCAGTCTTTGAGGCTAAACTCGTGAAGCGTGTTAAGCCAGCTGTTTTACCAAATGCAACCCCCTTTTATACCAATGAAAGGACACCACACAGATATATATTCAAAATATATATGTATTTATTTCTCAAAGTAACCCCTAGTCTCTTTATGAGCACAGGAGCACAAATTGTCAAACAAGATTATCACAGAATACACAGCAGTTGCACGTTATATGGATAGGCCCTGGTGGCCACTCAAACCATATACTAAAATAGTGGTATAAGTACCACGAACAGAAAAGGGAAAAGGCCTAGGGCCTCTAGAATCGCTGGGCCTACAAGGAGCTAACGTCAGTTAGTGACCAGGAGGTCCACGGGTGGCGTGTGCAGAGCAAATAGTCACACGCGTGCTCCCATAGGTTTCAATGGGTGCGTAAAAAGTACAAAGTTACTGCAAAGAGGATCTTCCGGATGGGCTAGGAACTCAAGAGTTGGAACACAGGCACTAGAGATGTAATACTACACTTGGGCACAGGTGTGCCAGTTTTACCTCACCCACAGGAAGCGGGTGCATAGGCCTCGAAGTGCGTCGGGTTTCTTCTATCTGTTCCGTGGAGCTTGAAGACAAAGATGCTGCAGGCGGTCGGTCCGGGAGAGATGCAGTGGATCCAAGAGTGGATCGGAGATGTTGAAGACCTGTAAGCAGAGGGGACAGTGTTCACAGTCACTAGCCAGTGACCAGCGTGGCACCAGGTGGGTACCAGGCAATGTCGGGTGCAAACAGGAAGAAAGGTGTAGCTTGTCTCTGCAGCCACGTGGTCCCTGGAGGTCGACGACGTCCAGGAGTCGAGTCACGAGCTGTCCCACGCAGGCTCTCGCTGTCGGCGGTGTCGGCGACTTGATCGAAGCAAACAAGCCTTGGCAAAAGCAGTTGTTGTAGGAAAAGGAAATAAGCTGATGGTTCTGACCAGCAAGGTCAGAAGGACTGCTCCTTTGGAGGGGAGCAAGGGCCAGTCTGGAGCAACCAGACCAGCGGTGTATGTCGTAAAGTTCGTCGCCAAGATGGCTACTAGCCAGCGGGCCAGCAACCGGTTAGGCGCGTCGAGTGGCAAAATGCAGAAGGGCCCCACGCAGATCGTGGAGATGCTGGAGGGCTCACCTTTGGTGCAGATGCTGCTCGGGTGTTGGGCTTCTCAGATCCCAAAGCACAACTTGGAGGGAGCCTCGGTTGTTGCACTTGTCAGCTTGTCGTAGTCTTTCCAAGATGGCTGGCTCCACGTGTCTCGGTGCCTCCACGGGTCTCCTCTTTTCAGGGACTGTGGATCAGGCGGTGAGAGGTCTGGAGGTCCAGGTCTTGTCAGTCTCTGGGCTCGGGCTCCGGCAGGAGGCGGCGGCAAAGCAGACGTTGATTCGCTGGATGGTGCTTGCGTTAGCAAGGTGGTCACTCCCTGACCACAGGGGAGATTGGCTTCAGTCCTCTGTGCAGCAGAGCGTCGAAGTTCCCGTCTTCTTCTTAGTGTTAAGTTGATTCCAGGATGTCTGAAGTCTTAGGACACAGCTCCTACCTTTAAGCGGATTCTAGGGGCCGGACTACCTGCTAGGTCCCTCCCTATGGGTGGGACCAGGAAGGGGGGTGGTTACACCCCCAATCCTTTGTCCAGCTCGCCCCAGGCCCGGGACTGGTGTGCCCCAGGACCGGTTTGAACTGGCATATGCACCGAGGCTCCTTGTGAGCCACAGGCATGTCTGGTTTCTTTCAAGCCCTACCTGACCAATACACAAAATCCTGTCTGGGGTGGTGCACGCACCTCCCCTGGCAGGAAACCCTTTGTCCACACCTCCCAAGCTGGAAGGACTCCCAGCAGCAGGAGGGCAGACTTGTGTCTGTGGTGGCAGCATCCATTTTGTGGAGCTGAGGCTATGTCTGATGTTACCCGGGTTTCAGGCACTGTACATGTCGGGTCCCTCTAGAAGGGTGGAATGCTAACCCCGTCGCCAGAATTGGCGAGGGGTTAGTATTCCAATTCGTATGACACCTTACTCGACATGTTTTGATAAAGCCAAACCAAAGATAGCATTTAACCGCGAGGTTCATAATGCACTTAAGAGTATATGGTATGACGATATCTGGAAACAGTAGAAGGAAGTTGTTCCGACCACTGCAGACAGGCTCAGCTCATGCCAGAGCACCATCTCACATGGAACCAAGCACTCTGCCTTCAGGATTGTTAAGGCCTGCCATAGGAGTGACTTATAGGTTACCATGTGTCCCATTTAAGGTTAGGTATAGGTATACTACACCTTAGTAAGAGGTGATTACACCAACTTACCCCAGCTGAGTGATCAGCCAGTTGTGTCAAATTGTTAGGCCAAGCCTGGGGTGGCATAATACATGCTTCAGCCCTTGGCAGGCCTTGGGTACACCAATGCCCTGGGTACCTAGTGTACACTGGTACAGGGGCTGACAGGGTGATCCAACCAATTGGGTATGTACCTAGGGTACATGGAGTCCATTTTAAAGAGAGAACAGCCAGGCTGAGATCCTGAATAGCAGGATCTCAGGCCAACTAAGTCGAAAAACCAGCTAGACACTAGGCAAAAATTTGGGGGTAACCATAGTCAGATATCTACCTTCCTACACAACCCCCCCCCCAAACGAAGGGAGATAAGGCTGACCTTGACCAGGTAAGCCTATATTGCCCAAGTGGCCATATAAGGAGGAACCAGCACTGGCATGGTTACCCCCTGTCTCATGGTCCACTAAGCAATCCCTCACCCTAAGGGTATCAGAGGGTCTCCACCATAGGGAATCTCTACCTTTGGTGTGTCTTGGCAAAGTAAAAGGCTGGTGTTGAGATGGAGTACTGAAGTGAGTGTCCTCAAAGTGAGGCCTCACCTTCCTCCAATCCCCCTCCACCATGGATGCCTTTCTTTCCTTAACTGAGTTGCACTGTGCTCTCAGGGTCAGCCTCTGGCTACCTAAAGCTGGAGGCTGGGTCCCTTTTGTGGGCTTACTGGAGGGACAGGTCAGGTCTGGGGCCCTAAGGTCCCATGTTTGCCTGTACCCAACAGAATCCCTCTGGGGGAGGTCCCTAACTACCTGTAAAGGAGATCCCTCAGGAATGTTTTTACCCATCACCTGACTAGGGCTACTAGCCAGGCAATCCTCATTCTTTTGATGGGGGGGTTCTTGTGGACAGGGGCCCTCTTGGGGTCCACTGGCCTCCCTGACCTCTGCAGCCCTGGGCTGACTGAGGCAGGGTAGAGAGAGGCAGGCTACCTGCACCAGACTGGGTCCCACCTTGGAAGGGGCCACTGACATCAGAGGCTCTGCCAGGCCAGGCCTGGCTACCTCTGGGGCAGTTCCTTCACAAGGGGTGAGGTCAGCTCCCTGAGGAGGCTGACTTTTTCCTAATGTCTGGGGAGAGGGAGACTTTTCTTCCTCCCCACTACTCTCTGTTTGTGTGGAGTGATCCATAGTTTCAGGCTTCACTACACCTATGTCAGTCTGAGTATAGGCTGAGACCATTACAGCCTTGCCAACCTTTTCAGGGGGGCACTCAGTTTGTGTTTGAGCTGTGACTGTCACAGCTCTGCCAGTCTCTACAGGGAAGTCTGTCTGTGCCTGGGCTGTGGCTACCACTGCCCTTCCAACCTTTCCAGGGAGGAAATCTATTTGGACAGGGGTTGTGAATGGCACAACCCCACTACCCTTTTGTGAAAGGCCTACCATTTTAGAATGGGTGTCTTGTTCAACTCCAGCCCAAGCTGAGAGTTCTAAGTCATTCCCCAGTAAGCAGTCTACAGGCAAGGTTGGGGACACTGCCACCCTTTTAGGGCCAGTGACACCTCCCCAGCTGAGACATACCTCTGCCATGGGATGACTGTTCTGTTTGCCATCAATGTTGGTCACCTGGTAGGAGAAACCAGGCAAAAGCTGCTCAGAGGGAACTCGCCAATGGGCCACCATTGTGATGCTAGCTCCAGTGTCTCTGTAGGCCTCAGCTTTTGTACCATTGATGTAGGGCTCCTGTCTGTACCTACCCAAAGTGTTGGGACAGGCAGTGAAGTTGGCAAACCCCATGCCACCATCACAGACAAGAGTATCTGCTGCAGGGGAATTGGCTAAGCCAGGGTCCCCCTGTGTTCCCCAAGTAAACCCACCCAAATTTTTGGGGGCACTCCCACCACCTGGGGGATTACTGCTGACAGTAATAGGTGGTGTGACAGGAGTAATTGGAGGAACAGTTTTGTTTGTAGCCCTTGGGCAACTGCTGTCAGTTTTCCAATGCCCAGGAGTTTTACACTCATGGCAGTAAGGCTTTTTACCTGTGGTAGAAAAGCTTGGGACCCACCACCCTGTGTGGAGTTTTGGGGCCCTGAGGAAGATTTCTCTTTTGCCTTATCCCCTCCCTTCTCTTGAGGTTTGGTGGTATCTTTCTTTTGGTCACCACCCTGATTCTTAGGCCTGATCCTGGTCCTGACCCATTTATCTGCCCTCTTTCCCAATTCTTGGGGAGAGGTCAAATCAGAGTCTACCAGGTGTTGATGGAGGAGCTGGTTTTGACAGTTACTTAAAATCTGTTCTCTCATCATCAAATTGTACAATCCTGTATAATCAGATACCTTACTTCCCAGCAACCAACCCTCCAAAGCCTTAGTGGCACATTCAACATATTCAGACCAGTCCTGAGTCTGTGTCTTTTGGGTGTCTCTGAACATTAACCTGTACTGTTCAGTGGTTAAGCCTAACCCATCTACCAGAACACTCTTCAGGACTCTGTAGTTTCTGACATCCTCTTCTCTAACAGTGAGGAGTCTGTCTCTGCCTCTTCCTTCAAAGGAGAGCCAGAGGATTGCTGCCCACTGGTCTTCAGGAACCTGCTGTACTTTGCAGGCTCTCTCAAGAGCAGTTATCCATTTGTGGATGTCATCCCCACTTTTGTAGGGGGGCACAACCTTAGACAGGTTCCTATTATCAAAGACCCTATCTTTGTCCTTAGGGACAATGCTGCCACCAGTGGGTATAGACCCACTCTTTCTAGGTTGCCTAGCCTTGTTCAGTTTTTCTTCCATCAGGGCTACTTCTAGCTCCTGCTTCCTGATCCTCAGCTGGGCTTCCTGCATTCTGGCCTCATGTTCCCTCCTCTGAGGGGTGGTCAGTCTCCTTCTGGAGTGACCTTGAGAGCCTCTAGAGCCATGGGAAGCATTGGAGTCACCTGAGCGATTCCTTTGCCTTCCAAGCCCTGTGTTAAGTCCACTGGGGAGATCCAATGGGGTGAACCCACTGTCAGTCCCCAATAGCCTTAGTTTAGCTGGGCCAAGTATAACACTTGGCACTGGGCTAGTTCTCCCTTCATCCCCACTCACATCTGTATCCCCATCACTTTCTTCCTCTGTGGTAGGCATCCCATCTAAGGGGTGACTATTGGAAGGGGGTACCTCTGTGGCATCTTCAGAAGGGGGGCCTCCTGTTCCTGTCCCTAAGGGGGCTAACTGGGAAGCTTTCTTGAGTTCTCTCTGATTCTCATCATTCTGTAAGAGTTCTCTGAGCTCAGCAGAGTTAGGGTTCTTGGGCTGTTTAAGGCCCCTAAGAGTTGCCAAATGCCTGAGCTCATTCTGATTAAGGGTAGCAAAGCTGGATGGTGCCCTCTGGGGGTCACTCTCAACAGAGATGGGTACTGTGGACCCCTCTGCCCCGGCCATTGCTCTTAAGTGTGGGTGGATGTGTTGCAATCTACCTACACTTGGGTTTACCTACTAAACCTATCTAGTAGTTGTAGTCAGGGTGTGCTACTCCCTTTGCTCTACAACAACTAAGTTCAGTAGAACTTATGTATATCTAATCTTGTTTTATATGTACCTACAGGTACCTATGTGATCTTTCAATTGGTAACCAAGAGATTACAATGGTAAAACACAGCAAGCTCAAATCCCACCGCTGCCACCAATGTGAGAAGTTGGCCTGGTATATGATGCTCACTAGTTAAAGTGATCACCTTGTACCATGCCAAGCAACCCTTATGGTGTGGTTGTAAGTCAACCTTTTTGGACCAGCTGCCCTAGTGGTAGCGTAGGCTAAGCAGTCTTTGAGGCTAAACTCGTGAAGCGTGTTAAGCCAGCTGTTTTACCAAATGCAACCCCCTTTTATACCAATGAAAGGACACCACACAGATATATATTCAAAATATATATGTATTTATTTCTCAAAGTAACCCCTAGTCTCTTTATGAGCACAGGAGCACAAATCGTCAAACAAGATTATCACAGAATACACAGCAGTTGCACGTTATATGGATAGGCCCTGGTGGCCACTCAAACCATATACTAAAATAGTGGTATAAGTACCACGAACAGAAAAGGGAAAAGGCCTAGGGCCTCTAGAATCGCTGGGCCTACAAGGAGCTAACGTCAGTTAGTGACCAGGAGGTCCACGGGTGGCGTGTGCAGAGCAAATAGTCACACGCGTGCTCCCATAGGTTTCAATGGGTGCGTAAAAAGTACAAAGTTACTGCAAAGAGGATCTTCCGGATGGGCTAGGAACTGAAGAGTTGGAACACAGGCACTAGAGATGTAATACTACACTTGGGCACAGGTGTGCCAGTTTTACCTCACCCACAGGAAGCGGGTGCATAGGCCTCGAAGTGCGTCGGGTTTCTTCTATCTGTTCCGTGGAGCTTGAAGACAAAGATGCTGCAGGCGGTCGGTCCGGGAGAGATGCAGTGGATCCAAGAGTGGATCGGAGATGTTGAAGACCTGTAAGCAGAGGGGACAGTGTTCACAGTCACTAGCCAGTGACCAGCGTGGCACCAGGTGGGTACCAGGCAATGTCGGGTGCAAACAGGAAGAAAGGTGTAGCTTGTCTCTGCAGCCACGTGGTCCCTGGAGGTCGACGACGTCCAGGAGTCGAGTCACGAGCTGTCCCACGCAGGCTCTCGCTGTCGGCAGTGTCGGTGACTTGATCGAAGCAAACAAGCCTTGGCAAAAGCAGTTGTTGTAGGAAAAGGAAATAAGCTGATGGTTCTGACCAGCAAGGTCAGAAGGACTGCTCCTTTGGAGGGGAGCAAGGGCCAGTCTGGAGCAACCAGACCAGCGGTGTATGTCGTAAAGTTCGTCGCCAAGATGGCTACTAGCCAGCGGGCCAGCAACCGGTTAGGCGCGTCGAGTGGCAAAATGCAGAAGGGCCCCACGCAGATCGTGGAGATGCTGGAGGGCTCACCTTTGGTGCAGATGCTGCTCGGGTGTTGGGCTTCTCAGATCCCAAAGCACAACTTGGAGGGAGCCTCGGTTGTTGCACTTGTCAGCTTGTCGTAGTCTTTCCAAGATGGCTGGCTCCACGTGTCTCGGTGCCTCCACGGGTCTCCTCTTTTCAGGGACTGTGGATCGGGCGGTGAGAGGTCTGGAGGTCCAGGTCTTGTCAGTCTCTGGGCTCGGGCTCTGGCGGGAGGCGGCGGCAAAGCAGACGTTGATTCGCTGGATGGTGCTTGCGTTAGCAAGGTGGTCACTCCCTGACCACAGGGGAGATTGGCTTCAGTCCTCTGTGCAGCAGAGCGTCGAAGTTCCCGTCTTCTTCTTAGTGTTAAGTTGATTCCAGGATGTCTGAAGTCTTAGGACACAGCTCCTACCTTTAAGCGGATTCTAGGGGCCGGACTACCTGCTAGGTCCCTCCCTATGGGTGGGACCAGGAAGGGGGGTGGTTACACCCCCAATCCTTTGTCCAGCTCGCCCCAGGCCCGGGACTGGTGTGCCCCAGGACCGGTTTGAACTGGCTTATGCACCGAGGCTCCTTGTGAGCCACAGGCATGTCTGGTTTCTTTCAAGCCCTACCTGACCAATACACAAAATCCTGTCTGGGGTGGTGCACGCACCTCCCCTGGCAGGAAACCCTTTGTCCACACCTCCCAAGCTGGAAGGACTCCCAGCAGCAGGAGGGCAGACTTGTGTCTGTGGTGGCAGCATCCATTTTGTGGAGCTGAGGCTATGTCTGATGTTACCCGGGTTTCAGGCACTGTACATGTCGGGTCCCTCTAGAAGGGTGGAATGCTAACCCCGTCGCCAGAATTGGCGAGGGGTTAGTATTCCAATTCGTATGACACCTTACTCGACATGTTTTGATAAAGCCAAACCAAAGATAGCATTTAACCGCGAGGTTCATAATGCACTTAAGAGTATATGGTATGACGATATCTGGAAACAGTAGAAGGAAGTTGTTCCGACCACTGCAGACAGGCTCAGCTCATGCCAGAGCACCATCTCACATGGAACCAAGCACTCTGCCTTCAGGATTGTTAAGGCCTGCCATAGGAGTGACTTATAGGTTACCATGTGTCCCATTTAAGGTTAGGTATAGGTATACTACACCTTAGTAAGAGGTGATTACACCAACTTACCCCAGCTGAGTGATCAGCCAGTTGTGTCAAATTGTTAGGCCAAGCCTGGGGTGGCATAATACATGCTTCAGCCCTTGGCAGGCCTTGGGTACACCAATGCCCTGGGTACCTAGTGTACACTGGTACAGGGGCTGACAGGGTGATCCAACCAATTGGGTATGTACCTAGGGTACATGGAGTCCATTTTAAAGAGAGAACAGCCAGGCTGAGATCCTGAATAGCAGGATCTCAGGCCAACTAAGTCGAAAAACCAGATAGACACTAGGCAAAAATTTGGGGGTAACCATAGTCAGATATCCACCTTCCTACAGCTCCTGTTACATAGGGCCTCGGAGCCCTAGGTTTTCTGGCTGTCTCTTATGGTGGGGAAGGGCTGGGAGCATGATCTCAGCAGACAGTACCGGCGGCTTGGGTGTATTTTCTATCTGAAGGGAGGGGAGCAATGGGCCCTAAAGTGACAGGAGGTGATTTGTTTGTGTTTCTGCATTAAGGGCATGTGCACAGCATGCATTCACAAGCTCTGTATGTCGACCACAGGGTCCAATTAGACAAACGTGCAAGTCTGTCCATTTCAAACTCGTTTTTAATTAAACACCATAAATGACTTTCAGTTTACCCGCATGTGTGACTGGGCAGCTCTACAAATGTTTGTTTCCTGCATGATGACTTTTAGTGAAGGGGACAGTCCCAGGGCCCGTATTGAAGATAGGAGGCAGTGCCAGACACCAATATCTGCTCTCAGATTTCTCATTAACTGGGAACTGTGCTGGCTAGTGCAAAGCCTGGGAGGGCTGTCAGTCTCTTAGGCAGCCTGCCTAGGCTGCGCTGGGGCTTGTTTTACATTGCAGGAACTGGAATTATTCTCCTACAGAAGGAAGATGAAACAAGCATTGGCATAGCCAATAGGTCTCGCCTTTGGGACCGCATACGTGTTTAGCCACGCAACAGTTGATGTTGTTGCACCAAGGACATTGTGCTGCATAACTAAATACTTATAAGGTGCCAAAGGCGAGACCTATTGGCTATGCCAATGCTTGTTTACCTTGAGTGGTCTTGTTGTGAAACTTTTGATTTAAAACCAATAACCCTGAGTTTAATCTTGTTTTCTCCTCATTGTGTGATCCTGGGCAAACGTTTAAGCTGCCTGTTGCACAGCAAAATTGTGAGAGCTTTGCAAAAGATTGAAATGATGTACAAGGCGTAGCAACTAGAGGTGGGCGAGCCATGAAAAGCTTGAGCCACACTCGAGCCAGCTGTCCTGCTCTGGCTTAGCTAGAGATCCTCTTGGACTCCCAAGCCCACAACCAGTGGTGGCTGGCACAGATCAGGGGTGGGAGGGCAAAGGGGACTAGGAAGTTATAAAAAAAATTACCTCCCTCCTGCCGCGTCTCTTCTCGTCGTCTCACCTGTCCTCTCTCTGCTTCAGCCGGAAGCAGGATGCACCCAGGCTCCCCTGAGCCAATCACAATGCTACAGTGCAGCGTTGTGATTGGTCTGAGCTCGCTCAGCCAGGGGCTGGTAACCTGGGCATGTTCTCGACCCAGGCTGTAATGCAGCCGGGAAACAGCGTTTACAAGGCTGTCATTACATCGCGTTACAATTACAATGCGGTCGTTACAATGACTGCGTTGTTAGAACACGATACTTTACATCGCAAGTCATTAGATCGACTTGCTGTAGGGGGCACTCTAACCTAAGGAATAGTATAATTTACTATTCCAACACCTTCCCTACTGTTGCGCATGCTGGACTTGGAATAGTAAATTATACTATTCCAAAATCCAGCGCGCCCCCTACAGCAAGTCGACCTAATGACTTACGATGTAAAGGTGTAGCGTTGTAACAACGTGGTCGTTGTAACAACCGCGTTGTATTAGAACACGAAGTAAAAGCATGCGGAGTAACATGCTATATTCAATGTAGCCTGCATGGAGAACATGCAAAGTGCGCATGACGGTTTGGCTGGCCTGAGACAGCGGCCAAACTGTCATGTTCACTGATAACAGTGCATACCACTCCTGTGGGTGACTGTTATATTCCTGGTCCTGTCCCCAAGACTCCGGGACACAAAATAAAACGATAATAAACCAAGGTTTATTATCGTTTTATTTTATTTTCTTTGGGCCGCTCCTTAGCAGAGGAGCCGCCACTGCCCAAAACAAGGCAAGCTTTCATGTGACTTCTGCTATCACGCATGCTTCAACTTCACACACTGCAAATGAAGGCCTAGCAGTCACCTTTGATGTAAAAATTGTAGAGAAGGAAATGGGCATACAGTGGCTGAATTGCACACTGTGAAACCAGAAACCCTGGGATCAATCCTGGTTTCCCTGCTTAACCAAATTGTGTGATCCTAGGCAAATATTTTATTTCACTGAACCTCCTTTATCTTCATTATTAAATATGAGGAGCACCTTCAAATATGTGTGTTCAGGATGTGTTCTGTAAAACAATTATTGTGTTTGATGTAATAGTCTATAATATTGCTCATTTCATAATAAGAATCTAGGCCACATGTGGGATAGGTGTGACAACTGATTTGCCTCTTAGTTTATTAGTGACATTGTAATCATGATGAGTTGACATGTATGATTCTAAGCTCTTGTTTAAAAACTATCACTTTTAATAAATGCCTCTCGATGCTGTGATAGGAACTGATGCACTAAGGTGAAACGCTTTTGCTTGTCAGAGAAATACATTATTTTTAAAATTTCAAGACACTTTATAATATTTGTTCAATATATTTATTGATTTACAAACCAATATTTTAAGGGCTCAGCTCGTGCATTGGCTCTTCCAGTCGAGCCAGACACTCGGCTCCGCTCTTTCCGTTAATTTGTTGGCTCGCCCACCTCTAGTAGAGGCCGAGTGGCCCAAGTGCTAGCGAAACATTCAGCTACTAGGATTTTGCTACTAACAAGTTGCATTCTGGGACTTGTCATTTCACGGTTAGCATTTATGCGCTCAGATGTTTGGTACAGCCCCATGTGAGTAACCTGCTTGCCGCGGGTACAGTCAGGGCCTCTCATGTTCCGGGGGTTGATAATTGTGCGCTGTGTGTGGGATGAGGTGATGCTCGTACAGCGCTTGGCTTGACACAGCAGGTTTGCAGCGCATGCGTCATCTTCTCCTGCCGCTGCCTATGGCGCGAGCCTGAGTTCAGAAAGTCTTTCATGTGACACCTTAGTACGTTTGTTGTGACGTATTTTTCAGCAGAGCAGAGAAGCAGGGACGGCGGCAGAGCCGGCCTATCATTGGAGCAGCAGACGGCATATTGCGCAATTTCTGACGCTTTCCAAAATCACGAGACAGCAAGAGTGGAGGGAGGGAGTGCAGGAGAGCCCGGGATCGTCGAAATGGGGAGAAATGGACAATTAATATATAACAAGCGTGCGAAAGACCGTGAAAGGGTGGAGCGAGGCGCGCTGCACTGGAGAGGTGGAGCGAGGCGTGCGCGCTTGTACGCGTTATCGCAAGCTGGTGGCCAAGCCTTTGGTAGCACTTTTAACACCCGCTTACAAAATGTCTTGCAGAGCAGCGCATGCGCTGACTCAGCGAGACCTAAAAAATGACCCCTGACAATCAGCCCACCAGGAAAGCGTCCTTCCTCTCGTATGGCCAGTCCGGCCCTGATGCCCACTAATTAGATCGAGTCACAATTTGCGATGAATCTCATTCGTTTTCTTCTTGAGTTAGGACAGTTAGTCTCTGAGCTGGAGTACATTTACATCTGTTTTGGATCCTTTTTGGCTGTGATAACTTTAGAAGTACAGTTTGTGTGTACGAGTTCATGTTCGGAATTGTAATGAAAAAATCCTCCCTTATGGTAAAGTTTGTTTTTAAATTATAATTTTAAAAATGAAGCATTTTAGAAAATTGGCATTTTCCTGCTTTAGCCATTTAATGCCTGCAGGCTGTCGCTGGGTCATATGACTGGGTGTATCTGGCAGTTGGGCTTTATGCGTTCCTCTTAGACAGCCACACAAATAGAGAGCTTAGGTGTGTTTGGATGGGTCATCACTGGCAGGATGGGAGGTGGGAGCTGGCCACAGCCCTACCTACAGTTCAATAGGCTGTGTCCTGGGAGGTGTGGCTAGTGGTTTTGAGCTCTGCTGCCAGCCCCGATTCAATCCGGCTAAAAATCCTGAACACTATGCCTTACACTAGAGTTTGAGATGCTGATACTGTATCCCCATCTTTGCTGCAAGAGCAGATTGGGGAACTCAGTGAGACCTGTCCCTCCTCTGCCAGGATCTTGGAAACACAGTGGAGAGGGAATCAGAGGCAGGGAGGCTGTCAGTGGTTGAAGACATGACAAGGACCTTTCAGATCATGTTGGCTACCCTCCAGGGTTTTAGGGGACCTCCAGGAGGCCAGAGCAGAGGATTCAGAGAGTAGGTTGCAACAAAACAACATTCGAGTAGTGGGAGACCCAGATGGTACCAAGGATCCCAGGCCCACAACCTCCAATGCCGAGTGGCTCCGTTCATGGGTTCCCAAGGCAGTTTTGTCCACTTGGTTTGTTGTGGAATGGGCACACAGATCCCTTGTGGCCACACTAGCACCTGGGCCCCCCACGAAGGCAATAATAGCCTGTCTCATAAACTTTGTGGATAGATACGTGATACTGAGGGAAACCCAGACTCTTGGCAAGTTACAATGCAGTGGGGCCCAGGTCATGCTCTGCCCAGATTACACTTTGAAAGTCCAGCAGCAGCGTTGTGCTTTATAAGCAGTCAAGGAAAAGCTGAGGGTTATTTGAATATAATCCTGCAGCAATTTCCAGCATGCCTTAAGGTCATCCATAATGACCGAAATGTGTTCTTTGACACTCCAGAGAGTGCCTGGGGCCTGGGTTGAGGGATGCCCGGTTCTCAGACCTAGAGTACTGGGTTGGCCATTACTCCCTGTACTGAATCGACCACTACCGTATGGCGGCAGCTGCCTCAAAACACCAGAAGGAAAAGACGGAAGCACAGATTGGAGGAGATGACGCCATTCCGCCTGAAGCACTTGCGGTCAATGTCAATGGAGGGCTCTCCCATACATGGGGAAGGTGGGGCTATATGACCCTTTGGGGTTGCCAATCTTTCCACACCACAACCTCTGTTGGGCACAGCATGCTGACTTACAGTAACTGATGGGGGCCTGGGAAGCCTACCACCCCTAACATTGTTTTCTTGTTTGGGGGTCCTGGTTGATTTTTCAGTTGGTCAGCAACATGCTTTAAGGGGGGAAGTGTAGGGTGGGGGAGGGAAAGGTGCATGGCTTCTGCCAGTTGAAGAGCATTGAGTGGGTTGTTGTGTGGGTTTGTATCAGTGCTGAGTGGTTCACTATGTTTGAGGTGCAGCGGCCCATCCCGGTCTTTCACTTGAGCTTTGCAAGTATCATAGATACAATGGGTACAGAAACAATCACAGGCCCACAGGAGAATACAAAATTGTCACCTGGAATGTGAATGGCCTCAATGATAAGATAAAACAAGGTGGGGGGGGGGCGTCCTGTAATATGCCAGGAGGCATCACCCAGCAGTTCTCCTGCCTCAGGAAATGCACCTTCTGGGCACTAATTGTTCGTTCTTGGGGTCTACCACTCTTGTTACACAAGGGGGTTTAGGGAGATGGCCATTCTGCTTAGGCAGACTTTTCCACTGGTGGCATGCTACTTGATCAGTGACTCCTTGGGGAGATTTGTGATCCTATGCGGGACTCTTGAGTGTGTGGCATGGATGCCGGGGAGTGTGTAGGTCCCTCTGCAACTTCTGACAGAGATGCTTGAGGTGGTGGCCCAGCATCTGGGTTTACATTGCCGGGAGGGGGACTTTAATTCAGTGATGGACCCAGTGGCGGACACGACATACACTTCAGGAGTCGCGCGAATCACATGCCTTTGATTCTGGGTGGAGTCATTGGGCTTGGTGGACGACTGGCGGCTGCAACATTGCACCGAGCAGTAATACAAATACTATGTCACCCCATTGCACTTACTTCTGCATAGACTATTTCCTGCTGCCCTCCTTGGATGTAGGTTATGGAACACAGTCCTGAATCCTTGCAAGGGGGCTTTCAGATCCTTCCCCGGTATTATTGGAGGTTGGAGCCGGGCGGAAGGGCAGGTGGGACTGGGGAGGTTGAATGTCTGGTGATTTCAGGACAGTGACTTCGCAGAAACGATTACGAGAGCTATTACAGAATACTTTGAACTTAACAAGGGTACGGCCTCCTCCCCCACTGACCTTTGGAAGGCGTTTAAAATGGTTCTCAGGGATCTCGTGTTAGGGGGAATTTGCTTCACACATTTGGACCCTGTGCACTGGCTGTGACCCCCCCCCCCCCGCCGATCTGGAGCGGGACCACCCCATCATCCATGATTTACCCGGGCAAATGCTGTCAGCTTTAGAGAGTGGAGACTTGGATCTCACTCTCACTGCTGAGGAAATGCAGCAGGCCATCTCCGCGATGCCCTCCAGGAAGGCCCTGGGACATAATGAGCTCCATTTGGAGCTCTACAAGTTGTACTCCTCTTTTCTGGTCCCGCATTTGCTGGGGCTGTATGATCATGCGTTTGCCCAAGGGAGGCTCCCTTCAGACCTCAGGGGCACTACAATCCCAGTTACTCCGAAACCTGACAAACCCCCGGTGGACTGGGGGTCATACCATCTTATTTCACTTATTAATTTTGAGGTAAAAAGTCTGCCCAAAGTGCTGGCTAAATGCCTGGCTATGGTGATAGTTTCGGTGATCCACACCAATTTGGAATGGATTTATGTCGGGCAGAAGCACTAGGTATTGCCTCCACCGGCTGCATCTTGCCCTCGCCCGCTCTGGTGAACTGTCAGGCAATGCGGGCATCCTGCTGGTTGCTATGGAGTGCACTTCGACACTGGCCTTTTTCCCAGCCATCCTCTGTAGAATGCGCTTTGGTCCCAGGTTCAGAAAGTGGGTGTCCATCTTGTATATGGATTTGTGGGCTCAGGTCCAAGTGAATAAATCCCTGTCCCAGAAGTTTCCTGTAGAAAGGGGCACTTGGCAGTGGTGCCGACTCTCCCCCCCTACAGTTCGTAATAGTGATGGAGCCATTTATTTATTTATTTATGGCGATTTTTAGAGCGCGCAAATACCCGAGGGTGTCTCGGCGCTGTCGTCACAGAACTCTCTGTCGGAGAAGGAGGTTTAGGCTTGAAACAGCCATGTTTTAAGTTTTTTTCTAAAATTGAGCAGAGTCGGTGCACATTTGATGTGAAGAGGGAGAGTGTTCCACAGTCTGGCTGTGACAACGGTGAAGCGTTTATCTCCCCAGTTAGCCCTTCTTGTACGGGGGACTGTTAGCAGATGGGCTGAGGATGAACGCAGTGTTCTTCGCTGTTCGGGCGGGTGAAAGGCTTGTTTTAGGAATAGAGGGCCCTGATTGTGGATCGCTTTATAAGCTATGCATAAGGCTTTAAATTTGATGCGGCTCCTCACCGGCAGCCAATGTAGCTGTTGGATGTAAGGTGAGACAGATGCAAATTTGGGAATGGGTAGCAGGGTCCTGGCTGCTGCATTCTGTACAGTCTGCAGTTTGTTGAGGACCTTTTGTTGGGCATTTAGAAGCAAGGCATTACAATAGTCCGTTTTAGAAAAGACCAACGTGCTGACTAAAGTTTTGCCTGCAGAAGATGGTAAGTACGGAATGAGTTTTTTGATCTTTTTTAAGGTGTGGAAGGAGGATGAAACCACTGAATTTGCATGCTGCTGGAAGGACAATTTGTTGTCAAAGACAACCCCCAGATTTCGTACCTTGATTACTGGTTCTGGAGGTTGTCCCATTCGTTGGGGCCACCATTGTGGAGACCAGATAGGTTGTAGTCTCCCGAATGTCATCACTTCTGTTTTATCAGAATTTAGCTTAAGGCAGTTTGATGACATCCAGGAGCTTATTGCTTTCATGCCAGATTGGAAGTTTGAAGCTACTGTTTGGCCATCATCGAATACGGACAACACCAATTGTGTGTCGTCTGCGTATGTGGTGAGAGAAATTCCGTGGGATTTGATGACCCTCGCTAAGTCAGACACATATATATTAAATAGTGTCGGGCTTAGCGAGGATCCTTGTGGTACACCGCAAGGCAGGGAGAAAGTCTGGGAGGTGAATTGTCCCAACTTCATTGGCAGAGCTTCTCTGGACAGACGCTAGATTACGTGGGTTCGAGTGGGAGGGGGCGGAGGATCATGTTTCTCTGTATGCCGATGACATGCTCCTTTTCCTCCAGAGACCACAGGATACTGTCCTGTGACTCACTGAAATCCTGATGATTTATGGGGATGCCTCGGTGCTCAAAGCCAACTGGGGGAAGTTGACCCTGGTGCCTGTTTGAGGAGAGGTGGACCGACGGGGTGGATTCTAGGTTGCGAGTGGCTAGTGACAGTTTCTGTTATCTTGGTAAGACTGTGGACCTTCCCCAGCAGAGATACCGGGAACACAATATTATTCCGCTGCTGGCCAGGGCATATCGAGATATGAGGGAATGGTCCAAATTGCCACTGTTGATGGTGAGGCAGGGGCATCCTTTAAGATCGTGTTCCTTCCCTATTTTTTGTATGTCTTGCAGCATTACCCCTACCAGCTGCCACGCACCATCTTTGTCATGCTACAGGCCTATCAACTCAGTTTTCTGTGGGTGGGCAAAACACAGTCTTTCCTTTGCTAAGTGTTGGTTTTCCACATTTGACATGGGACTAGGATGGGCCGATGTTAAATTGTATTACTGGGCCTTGCACCTGGTTAACATTAATGACTGCACAAGGGCGGGCAGGGATGACCCGGCTCACAGGTTGGAATTGGAGCTGCTGTATCCCTGTGGTGGTTTCTCTCCCTGCTGTAAGGTACATCTCTCCCCATCTCTCCCCACTCGTTGTCAGGCAATGCGGGCATCCTGCTGGTTGCTATGGAGTGCACTTCAACACTGGCCTTTTTCCCAGCCATCCTCTGTAGAATGTGCTTTGGTCCCAGGTTCAGAAAGTGGGTGTCCATCTTGTATATGGATTTGTGGGCTCAGGTCCAAGTGAATAAATCCCTGTCCCAGAAGTTTCCTGTAGAAAGGGGCACTTGGCAGTGGTGCTGACTCTCCCCCCCTACAGTTCGTAATAGTGATGGAGCCATTGGCAGAGCTTCTCTGGACAGACGCTAGATTACGTGGGTTTGAGTGGGAGGGGGCGGAGGATCATGTTTCTCTGTATGCCGATGACATGCTCCTTTTCCTCCAGAGACCACAGGATACTGTCCTGTGACTCACTGAAATCCTGATGATTTATGGGGATGCCTCGGTGCTCAAAGCCAACTGGGGGAAGTTGACCCTGGTGCCTGTTTGAGGAGAGGTGGACCGACGGGGTGGATTCTAGGTTGCGAGTGGCTAATGACAGTTTCTGTTATCTTGGTAAGCCTGTGGACCTTCCCCAGCAGAGATACCGGGAACACAATATTATTCCGCTGCTGGCCAGGGCATATCGAGATATGAGGGAATGGTCCAAATTGCCACTGTTGATGGTGAGGCAGGGGCATCCTTTAAGGTCGTGTTCATTCCCTATTTTTTGTATGTCTTGCAGCATTACCCCTACCAGCTGCCATGAACCATCTTTGTCATGCTACAGGCCTATCAACTCAGTTTTCTGTGGGTGGGCAAAACACAGTCTTTCCTTTGCTAAGTGTTGGTTTTCCACATTTGACATGGGACTAGGATGGGCCGATGTTAAATTGTATTACTGGGCCTTGCACCTGGTTAACATTAATGACTGCACAAGGGCGGGCAGGGATGACCCGGCTCACAGGTTGGAATTGGAGCTGCTGTATCCCTGTGGTGGTTTCTCTCCCTGCTGTAAGGTACATCTCTCCCCACTCGTTGCCCCCGACACCCAGGTCTCCATTCGGTGCTGGTTATTGGTCCTCCGACACATGAAATGGCATGGTACTCTCACAGGGGCAACTCCCCTCTGGCATGGAAAATGGTTTCGAAAACGGCAGGCCTTACGGGGTTTCTGGCTTGGGACCTCATTCGAAAATCCACGCTGGGGCATGTCTGGAAGGAGGGACAGATGCAATCATTCCAAGAGCTGGCGGCTGACTTCCATCTTCACTCTTCGCAATTCTTTAGATATCTTCGGCTGTGCCATGCTTTGGGGGGCTGTAGGTGGTGATTGGGTACCCTCACTAAATTTAAAACTCTACGATGCATGTTAGAAATGAAGGACTTGGGTTGGGGGGGGTCTTGTGCCTCTATTAGTCATTGGGTGTTAACACACCTGACCATATGTTGGCCCTTAGGACGAGGTGGGAGGAACATGGGGGAATTTTGACAGTGATGAATTGGTGAAAGCTAAAATGGCTCCCAGAATGTTTGCTATTTCTATGCGATTTCGCTTAATACACTTTAAGTACTTTCACCAGTTCTTGTACTCCACCGAGAGGCTCTGGTAGATGGGCCGTACCCTGGGGCCCAAGTGTTTTAGATGTCGCCACTCCCCAGACTCTCTTTAGGATGTTTTGTGCAATTGACCGATTGCCCAAGGGTACTGGTGAGAAGTCAACAAGCGGATTGGGAGGGTGGTGGGACGGCTTCTAGCTATGGATCACAAGGTTGTGCTGTTGAGGATTATGGATCCCCTGGGGGAACCCTGTGTCATGTGAGCCCTTACTGCTACAACATACATGGTGGCCAAAAGAGATCTGGCAAGGCACTGCAGGGAATAGAGGGCACCGCCATTGCAGGAGTGGGTCAGGGGCACTGACCAAAGTGCAACTATGGAGAAACTGGTGTATAAAGCATGGGGTCCTGCAGAAATGTGAGCAGATATGGACACCCTGAACTCATTATAGAGGCCCCATGGACTGATACAAACTCAAGATGTGCTTATGAGACTCGGCCTTTGTATATGTACGACTTTATACAAGTTTGTTGAATGGGAAATGCATCCAGATTACAGTGTAAGGATTGTTATCTTGCTACGGACGGACTTTGAGGCCGAAGTTGTGTTACACCTTTATTTTGTTCTGCAAAACCAATGAAATGAGTTATAAAACACAAATAGGCCACGTCCTGCCTTGACACAAAGGGTTGTGTGCCCCCTGCAGTTAGTCTGGAGCCAAGACAGGGAAGGTAGGAAACCTGTGGACTTCAAAGGGAAACCTCTAGAAGCTTATCTTAGCTCAAAGGAAGGTCCAGGTATAAATAATGGACCTCAGACACCAACTCTTTAATACACTTCTGGACCTGTGGATTCTCTGCCAGGAGGGAGGACTACTTTGCTGCTCTAAAGGACTGCTACTCTACTGTGCCGACCTGCTGCCTGATGCTTCCTTGTCTGGGTGAGAAGGGCTGACTTGCATTTTTTGAACCAAGGATCCCAGAGTAACCCCAGGGTCTAGTTGACTGGCCTCCTGAATAGAGCCTTACGGACAGAAGGCTCCAACAACCTTGAACCCAGTACCTGGACTCTTGGAAGTGGGCCTGAAGGTGTTCTGCCAACCCATCTGTGGATCCAGCAGAACTGATGAAACTCCTCTACTGCGCAGCGCGATCCTGAGCAGAACCGACTCATCGCCTCTACTGTGAGCATTCCCTCAGAACAAGGACTCGGCATTGGCCTCGCAGCCCGCATCAGAACTGTCGCTGTGCGAAGCTTCCCTGATGCATATCCTTGCATCGCAAATCTCTTGTTGTGGCAGCCTCGATGACGATGCAGGTTCTTGCATTGCATCCTCATTGCCCTTCGGAACCGACACATCGCCTCCACTGTGCGAAGTATTCTGATGCCAGAATTTGCATCTCAAGCCCTCATTGACAGTATCCTAGATGATGATGCAAGACCTTGCATTGCAGCTTTGCCATTACTCGGAACTGACACATCACATCGGCTGCGTAATGCATCCTGGAAACGGGACTTCGCAACGCTCCACAACTAGGATTTAAGGTAATCTAATTCAGCAGGCCTAACCAAGTCTCTGTAGCCAGCCCATGCTCCAGTGTGGTCGGCCGGAACTTGTGACTTTGTCCCTGTCTAGCACAATCAGATATCCACAGTTGGTGCTTTGTGTTGTTTGGCAATATTTTTACTAAAATCTTTAAAATTGCCTATCTTTATTATTCTGATTGAAGTTTTGTTGTTTTGGTCTTGATTTATTTATTACAATGTACTCTATTTTTCTAAATTGGTGTTTGATTATTCCTTGTGTTGCGTTCCATTTTATTAGTGTGTGAAGTGCTTTATAAATACTTCACACATTACCTCTAAATTAAACCTGACTGCTCTGTGGCAAGCTATCAGAGTGTTGAGTACAGGTTCATTTGGGATTTGTTTATGCCTCACCCTGGCAAGTACTGTGGCTGCTGCTTGATAGGATTTCACCCCACTCAACCAATAATCACATTTTAGTACAGCCCCCTTGTCTTTTTAAAACAGATCAATACTGTCTGGGCAAACGTTTATCCACATTAGTAACGGTTAAACACTTAAGTACCATCAACTGAAAGTTAACTTTTGCAAAGTTTCTGATTGTATGCAACACTGTGTGTTGAGCTATTTTTAGCAATTATTTATCTGTGTAAACTAGAAACATTTTAAATTTTATTCTGAAACTTACCGATTTTTTAGCAAATGGTCAATTATTTGACAAGAGCATTACATTCATAATTATCGACTGTATGCTACAGTCCAAAACTCACATGAATATAACCAAACATGGGCTTCATTTAGAATATTATGGGTGACCCAACTCCCTGCCATGGACTCTACTCCCTTGGGGGCGCATTATAGATGTAGCGCATTCCCTTCATTGCACCTTTTTAAAGGTGCGCCCAGCGCAATGAAGGGTAATGCACCGTATTATAATGATTGCACTGTCCCCAGGCCAGCTGCGAACTCGCGCTGCCCTGAGGGCAGCACTTTAATGAAAAAACCGGAGCAGCTGCTTGCTTTCACAGTGCAGGAGGCAACCTGCCTGCACTTTTAAAGGGGTTTAGAGATCCCTTTACAGGTGGGTGCAATCAGTGCCTGTAAGGGAATGTCTGGGGGGTCCATAGGATCTTGACCCTCTCCAGAGGGCTGCTCTCAGGAGGCGTATTGACATTTTAAATGGCGCACTGCCAGTGCTTCTCCTGAGCGCTTTTGTAATATGGCGCGGGTGCAGAGGCAACTGGATTCCCTTAATTTGCATTGGGCACAACCCCATGCAAATGAGAGAACGCCCCCTTTAAGATAGCGCTGGCGCTGTATGTGCGCCAGCGCTATCGGTATTACAGAAGGGGAGACAAAGGAGTCTTCAGCACCTTCTGTAATACCAAAGGGGCCCAGGGGGAGCAAAGCGGGCGCAAACGCCCGTTATGCCCTAAGGGCACGTTGTGTAATACTGCACCAGGTGGTAGATGTCCTGCTATATTTAGTGACCCCTGTCAAGCAGGTGGTGAACTCTAAGCCTTCACTACAGCTGCTGTTGTGTGGTTGCATCGAAGTTTTGCCGAGTTGGAACCATGTTTGATACACCCGCTCTGCAAACGCTTTTGTTTTCCGAAAACAAACTCCCAAACTTGTACTTTCTTTTCAGAAAGTAAGAAAAAAAACCATTGGTCCTGATGCAAAGTTTTCTCCTTCTGCATAGGGGCAATGTTTTTTTTTTTATTAAACAAGAGGAGCATGCCTTCTTGCATGGTGGTACTGATGAGGGAAACCCATGACAGTTGCCGGATTGAACATAAACTGAGACACCGTCCCTATGACCTGATGGCCCAGTGGCAGATGGGCCACCAGACCATAGCTTTCGGTCACTAGTCAGCTAAGTCTCTGATAGTTGATGCTTAATTATTTTGTTGACTCTCAAGAGAGTCACAGAATTACGAGTGTGGCGGGGCAGGAACACTGCTTCGCCCCAGCTATCTCTAAATGATCTACATTGATTTTCAGATTCACAGGTCCAGACTGAAGGGAACACTTATTAAGATATAATATGATCAAAGTCAAAAGGAATGGGAATCAAACAATTGAACAAATTTGCCAGATGAGAATGAAATTAATGATAAACTTTTCTTCAATATATTGTTTCACATTGGCACAGGGATGTGATGATAGAGCTGGAAGGATGAGGATGGTTTCTATATTTGATTTTTTTAAATTTCTTTATTTGGTCATTCTTGGAATACTGAGGTTTCATTGGAAACCAGAATGCAACTATTTCATCAAACATTGATAGTTCCAGAGCTCCTTCTATTTCCTTCACTTCAGAGGAAATACAATGAGCTTTGTCCAACAAAGAACTAGGTAAGGCCCTTGTAACTGACTACAAGCTGGTAGACTTTTGTAGAACTACTCAAGAAATTTGTAGACTTTTTAATTTATTAGTCTAAATGCAAAAATGGTGGTCACATTTCTGAGAAATGGTTGAGCACCAAATTAGATCCCATTTAAACAAGCATTTGAAATGCAATAGGTCTCGCATTTGCAAGAATTTGAGCTTTTGGCGTTGCATTATTGCTTGTAACACCAATAGTTCATACTTCAGTAATGCAACACCTATTGCATTCAAATACTTGTTGTTGTCATAGTCAGCCACCTTCTCTGGATTTCGCTTATATTTCTACCCGAAGCAAAGTAATAAAGTTACATGTGTAAGGAAATTCACAACCCGAGTTTCATCCTCTGACACGCTGGCCTGGTTTAATTTCTGTGCTAGATTACTGGTTGTTCTTTAGTTCACTTGAATGATCCAATCAGAGTTGTTTCAGTGGGTGACTATATATTCCTAAAATGTAGGCACTTCCCTGTAATATGAAACTTCCCCTATGATCTCTTTTTAGTTCAGACAGCTGCATTGACGCCTACTAGTTGAAGAAAGGCATTTCACAGGCGGGGTTATGTGAGTAGCTCCATGTCTTATGGCTGAGACGTGTTCGTCCTGTGAAGTTGTTTACCCATAGAAGTGTGCAGCATGGAAATGTGGCATACATGCGGTGATGGCAGAGCTCGAACCTTCCTGGGTCTGTGCGTGAGGAGCTCAGCTAGTCAGAGTCCTATTTGCCTTTCCATTCTGCAACTCGTAGATGTGGTTTGCTAATTCAATAAACAGAATTACAAATCTTAGAATGCAAAGAAGAAAAGCATGCAATGAATGGGTTAATCACTGATGTAACTGGGAACATTTAGAACTCCTTACTAACGACTGTTCGAGAAAACCTGAGTCGAGTTTCCAAGTTAGACACCACTATACACGAAGTTTATCCTTCAAATTATAAGGTTTCATGATGACTCCGCGTCATCGCCGCCAACATTGTCCAGTCCTGGACTTTCTTTTAACCTCCTAATGCAGTCTGGGAGGGACAGTCTTGTTTTATTTCATTTTCAACCGAACTAATTGGAATAGCACATCTGAAAACAAAGACTTGTAGTAGCAGAGGTCATGACCAGACTGGAACTCAGTGTCACCGATGACATTAAAACACAAAACCAGTATTATGTACTGAATTGCAAATGTGCAAATACATTGGAACAAACAGTGTTCTGGCCAGGGGCATTAATTACCGGTCTTACCACTTTGACAACCCAGCTAGGTCGAAGGCTTTAACATGAGCCTTTTCTGAAGCTGAAAAAGAGGGATTGGCGTTGTAAATATAAACGCTTGCGCTGCGCTATAGGTTTTATCATGGCACCTGCTTTTATATTTACAATGCCAATGTGCTGTACTTATGAACACTAGGTGCCGAGAAGGTGGATTGCGAGCGTTTGAAAATTGGTTTAAGGTAAGGATAGGTCCAACAATGGCATTTATAGAAGATTCTGTTTTAAATCAAAAGAGCAAGCCCTTAGCGTTTGTCTCCCCTTCTTTCTACATAGGTGGAGCTCGGTATTTATCGTATGGTCTCCCATTTAAAATACGACCAGATTTCATCGAGATGAGGCGATATATTGTGTGAGATTAGAGACCCCAAAAGGTAGGAAGTGTTACAACATGCTTATGGAGCAGTTTAAAGTAGGTAGATATATGCGTTTACAATTCTCTTATCAGGTCGTCTTTGTCTTTTGTTATTCGCCATAGAAAACGTCTGAGAGGGATTTGGTTAAAATATCATGAAACAACTCGAGGGTAGATCGACAAACGACTACTATCAGTAAGTGGAATACATTTAATTAAGGTATTATGATAGGCCTTAGTGTATTCTATTATACTCTAATGTGGTACTTATACGACTGTAGTACTTTCAGAGAGAGGGTATAAATATTTTGAACCCTCTCGTGTACTTTAAGAAAATATGTATAGTACAGGAGATAATATATACCCTTTGACTTAGAACCACATGTGTGCTTAGAAGGTTGATGATAATATTTTGAAAAGAATTACGTTTATAGTGTTGGTTGGATTCTAGGCACCTTTAGAACATGGACATAATGGTGGTGGAATTACACACTTTGGGTGCATTTTCAATTATTTTTTCAATTATCTTGAACTTAATATATATTTTTTGGTTACGGCCTGCCACTCCAGTACCTGTTATGTAAATTTGTTTTTTGACCTGTTCCAATGTGTATATAGTGTATATAAAGACATGTACAAAAATTAGAATGAATGTATAAATAGATAAAAAAGAAATATTTAATTTGTTTCTATAGGCTGAATTTAACGAAAAGATAAGTTCAGTGGCCCTAGTCCTGATGAAGCCTAAAGATTTTTTTGGCTGAAACGCGTCGACAACGATTTTTGAAGACACTCAGTGGATTTTTTGTTATTTTGAGTAGTTACCAAAGAGTACTTTAAGTGAGTGTAGAGATTATAATCACAAGATCTCAAAGTATCTCTTTAGAAGTGATCTTCGATAGAACGGAATGCTTTAGTAAAATAATTCTATAGGCATCCTACCTGAATTGATAGGGTTAGTTGGATTTGTATATGTTTGATTTCTGTGTATATGTACGTTAGTATTGTAAATATTGTAAATGTTTGTGTATATATATCTAAAAGATTGATCCTTATATGCTTTATGTTGAAGTATAAAATAAATAGAGGCATAAATACTCAACGTAAATGTTAAAGATATATTTTGTTGGATTGGAATTGCTTGTGATGATTATGTAAAATAACAACAACAAAGTTGGGTTGAGAAAATATATAACTCAAGGGAGGAGACAATTTATTTTTCTCGTCACCATAATATACGTTACATTATTGGTCCCGAGGCATCATTTTTCTTTGCTGCTGTTTAAATACCCAGATGCCAGAGGGTTACTAATTTGGGTTACCCCCAGTTTTTGATGAGGTACTTATGAAAGTAGGCACCGAGCTAAACTTAAAGTGCGGCGCGCATGTTGTTATTATGAATGCGGGCGCTGTGCTATGCGTAATGCGCAGAGCCCATGTATGTCAAAGTTATGAAGCGTCTGCTGTGGCTAAACCGTTACCAAGAAATAAAATAAGTAGTCTTCAAAGGAACTAATAAACAAGTACAGCATAAGTAAACTGTACTTAGTCGGTGCTGCCGCCGCAGAAAATGGAAATGACGTATCGGATCGCCAGCCAACAATAAGCCAGATTTGAAGAACAATGCCAAAATTAACCAATGGCAAGCGGCAGGAGATATTACCCTCCATTTTCTGTTTACTAGAGATCTTGCGAGAGCGCATGCGCTGTCTAGGCTCAACCTAAAAAGGTGTACAAGTAACTCTCCTGCAAAATGATCCATTAGGAACTGTGAAGCCCTGGTGCATCCGGAGGACATTGGGCCTCAACTGTGTCAACAGAGGTCATTCACCACTGGTGTCTTGGGAACCCTCTACCATTGTCACTCCAAACTGAAAAGCAAGCACACCCCTCCAACACTTGACTCTAAAAGTAGCAACAGCAGAGCAGTCTAAGCCTACCTGTGGAAGGTGCTTCTGTAGGAAAGTGGGAACTCTGTGTTGCTCTGGGTCAAAGTCTGATGATGAAAAATAAGTCATTGTTACCAAATAGGAGTACGAGCAGTGCTTTAAGTGGGAAAAAACGGGGAGGGGGTGTCTGAAAGGGGCGTGGCCAGAGTAATTAAGGGTGTGGCTTAAAAACACTTAAGCTAGAAATCTGTACTTAGCAAAGTGTGCCACCAGACTGGTATTTTGGCTGCTTCTGTCATTTCATCCAGATATGTAATAAAACAAATCACATTACACCTATAACAAGCCAGGACTATTGGCTTTGACAATGGTTGTTAGTTGCATAAGATAAATAAGCAACAACTATGGCTTCGTTGTATATGATATTGAAAATGATTCAGTTCTGAAATGATGAGACGGTGAAAGACCTACGAGTCCCTTCGATCTTACATCACAGGCAGTGAAAGGTGGCGCTTTGGCCCGGCTAAGATTTATTTTTTCACCCTTAAAGTGAGGGCAAAAATGGAGAGCCTGATAGAGATCTGTCGTTACAGCAGCTTTTAAGAACTGCCGGTGCTGGATTCCCGGCAGGACCAGGCCCCCACTTAAAGCCCTGGGTATGAGTGCACACCACCTGCTTCAAGCACCAACTGAGTGCTGGCCCTAGATAACTCTCTTCCGCTCATGGCCCCGCCCCTTCCGTACATATTTTAAAGGCCTTCCTCGGTACTCGTCGGACGGCGGCTCTTTGAATCGGCCTCGGCCGCTGTGGCGCGTGCTCGATGGCATGACTGGGTCGAGGCCCAGCCAAAGCAAACACAGCTGATACATAAACCGCGCAACGGCTACCAGTTCCCCACCCCGGGAGAGCACCCGTCTCCCAGGTTATAATCCGAAGGGGCGAGCCCACTGTTGATGACTGGCCCGGTTGGTGCCAGGCAACCCCTTATTTGCATAACTGGGTTCTACTCCGTCCTGCCTGGGAGCACAGTTCATCAAGGTGAACGTTTCCTCTTCCACTGCAAAGATGTTTCATTGGAACGCCTGCTATTCATTTTGTATTTAAATATGGCTACATTAGGAGATTTTCTAACATGCCAATCTTCACAGAGCCTGGTATGGTCAGTCAAAGGAGAGGTAATTTTCTCACCAATGTGGCATAACTTTCCGGAGCGTTTTGCACCGACGAGTATCTGATCTTGCTTGGCACATGTCTCACTTGAAGGCTTCATAGGGTGTTTTGAAGTAATTCCGTCTGATATTGTTCTACTCCCTGTTATTGGAAACTTTAAGATTGAAAAGGTCCATCGACTTTATTATAATTAGTTCATACCCAACAAACACGATATGGCATGTGTTGTGATAATGTTATGTTAAATCGTGTTATCTTATGTTACATTAAGTTGTTGGCACCTATACAGAGCCTTTTGCTATGTTACAGTTAGTATGGTGTCACTCGAAGCTATAAATTAATACATGTCCATGCATAACACTTACATGTGGGTAACCAAACACACACCAGAAAAGCTTGTTCACAGACACGCTTTACCCATAATTATACCTTGCATTGTTTAACACGCAGAAATGAATCACACACAAGCACACACGTTAATAGTTTGATCGTGCAGTTACACAGGATCTAGACTCACACTTAAGCAACATGTATTCAAAATGTCTGTCATTGTGACGGGGAACAAACATACATATGCTATATACATATAAATATGGGATGGACACACACATACACAATACCATCGTGTGTATATTGACTTACTGACTAGCAGCATATACATACATAAATAAGTACGAATTATAAACAAAAAAGTCCTAAGAGGCATATTACTGACTCAGCTTATTAAAACATGCAAGCTACTCACCTCTGCATTACGTGCACGTGGAGTTCCATAGAATTGGGTAATCGGAGCGCCTGTTCATTACAGCGCTTAGAAATGGAGGACGTGAGGTTTGAAACACCGTATAGCTTCACGTTTTTCCAACTGGTAGTAAGACACACTGAGAACAAATTAAGGGCAGCAGCGGCCGGTGCTGGTAAGCACGCTGAGGCAGGGTGGGGCGGGAGGGGATGTCAAGAGACGGCGGAATAGGAGAAATTAATTTAATAAATAGATCCTATTCTGTAGTCTGTCGACATTCCCCCCCGACCCCACTGCACTTACCCGCACTTCCCGCTGCTGAATAAGGACCTCATTTAGAATGAGGCTGCACCACCAGAGCGTCACTTTTAGTGCCGCTCTGGTGGCGCAGGGGCCTGCTCCGTATTTACCAGGCAGCACTAAGCCACTCTGCATGGCTTAATGCTGCCTTGTGAATGTCGTCCCCTTTAAAGCAGTGTTCTGCGTTAAAGGGGCGTGCAGTGGGTGTTGCTGGGCGCGTTCCCAGCAACACTGATTTACGAGGAATCTTAACTCTGAGGCAGTGCCAAAAAACTTACGCCACCCCAGGGGAGGTTGAAAGGGAGGCGTAACGAGGAGAAATACCTTTATTTCTCCTCGTTTTTCCTTTTTCCATGTGTTCTGCATTCTGCAGCTCACATAAAAAGAGGAAAATGCCTCTTGTGATTGTTTTTGTGCAGGAAGGTTTTCAGATAAAAATGTCGCATTCCTGCCCTTTTCTTTTGCTGTAGGGCAGCGCAGCAGGAAGGCATGCGGCGCTGCCCTACAGGCAACATCTTATAAATAAGGCCCTAACTCCGCATCTACGAATTCACGCTGAGCATCCATGAGCACAGCCACACACAAACGGTCCTCAACACACTAAGAACACACACTGCGTCAAGCTGGCAAATATGGAATGCATGCATATTTGTGGCATTTATTGTGGAGGTGTGATATATGCTGTGCCCAACTCATAGGATAGCAGATCACTCTACAGAAAACATCTCTGCTGTTGTTTCAGGGGCATTTGGAGCAAAGTAATCCTACGAGGATGTGTAGACGGGCGCAGGGCATGAAAGCAAGACAGTAAACAACACACTGAAAAGTGGTTTCTTTTGAATACTGACACGTTTACATCTCACACATACAAGTGTATACTAGATTGCACATATTTTTAATTTCAGCCACACTAGCATACACAATTACAATGCTTTTAAGCAAAGACACAAACACTACATAATCTGTACACAGCCACAATACCACTGCATATACAGATGTACACTAACACTTTGCATACATTCGCACATGAACGCTGCGTACATGCAGCTACACTAAAAACATTTGGATTTAGAGGCAAGTACATAAGAACACAACACATACAGCATTAACAATGCATGTAAACCAGAAACAACATAAATGCATCCCCATAGACACACTACATGTTTGAATACTGACACGTTTTCATCTCGCAAATTCACATGTCTACTAGATTACACATATTTTCAATTTCAGGCACACTAGCATACACAATTACAATGCTTTTAAGCAAAGACACACTACATGTGCGGCTCCCGAGACACAATAATACGACATGCAAGCAGGCACTCCAATAGTGGCTGTACACAGACACAATCATGATGCAGGAACACAGAAACACTGATACCAAACATAGACAAGTGCACTGAGATTGCCCGTATCTGGAAGTGCAGTACATCACGGTGTACAATTCCATGTAAAAGTGTAGTTACACAGGAACGATAACACTGCAGTTACCCAGATACATCAACACTACATGCACACAGGCTCATTGGTACTGCATGTAGACTGACATACTAACCTTGCATGTGCAGTTACACATGCATGCTAAAAACCCAGCACAGAGTAACGAGAATGCAACACATACACAGACACATTACCACTATAACTAAAGATTCACAAAATCTACTTCTACACAGAGACAATAACACTGAATGTACACATACATGCTATAAGTATATGTGCACGGACAATAATTCTGCATGTACACAGACACACTATGATGAACATGTACAACACCCGGGCTTTAAGTGGAATTACAAGTTTGGGGGCCTCCAAAAGGAGCATGACCTGTGTAATTTAGTGTGTGGCCTAAACATGTCAACTGCATTTCTGTGATTCCCATAGAGCGCCACCCAACTGATGCCTCTCTGAGCTTTCAGTTATTGCATCCAGATATACAACACAATAACTGACATACACCTTAAACCAGCCAGGACTATGGGCTTTGTCGGGGTTGTTAGCTGTTTTAGATAAATGAGTAAGAATGATTTTGTTGTAAATAGTATTGAGAATGTTTCAGTTCTGAAATTGTGAGACTGACAAACATTACGGGGTCCATGAAAGGGATTGTGGTCTCCGGAGTGTCTCGTTCACTCAGTTTATGTTTACTCAATGTTAGACATGTATTCCATTTTATCTCTCCATATCTCGTCCATCTTCTTATGCCTCATCTCTTTCATCTTCAGTGCTCTCTTTTCACTCTCTTCTGAATGCACTTGCAGCTCCTTCACTTCACCTCCAAACACACAACACAACAAACCCACTTACCTGCAATCACTGCTTTTTCTTTTACTTTCACCTTGTCAATATTTTGACAGTACATTTATCACACACTTTTGCACAGAATCACATTTTGAGACTGGAATACATAACCATTGCTCTATGCACTCTGCAGAGGCCAAGGATTGGATGATCATCAATTCTGAACTCCTTTATCATCCACTGACAGCTGCTGTGCGAAACTCATACTGCTTTCAGCCTCTGCTCTAGAGCACTCAGTCTTGGGCAGTTGAAAACACTTTGAGTGCAATTCAAAGTATGCACTTTACAAGAGTAATATGGGACATGGAAAACATACTAGAAATAGTCAAAACTCCTAGGGAATGTAAGATTAAGTAAAACTTGTGATATAGAAACAATAACTGAACCACTGAGGTGAATTACCTAAACTGTTTTTTATAATCATTGTTCACAAATCCATCTGTGTTTTTACCAGTGAAGTTAAGGGCATGCATGAATAGAGGACCCGATAGCGACCCATTTCAATGTCAATTTTTAATTACTACTGAGTCTGAGACCCGGAACGACCTGACCCACTTAAATCCCCGGACAGTGCATTAACACCATGAATACAAAAGCAAATACTGCACATATTTAGACCAAATAATAGAGCATATGCACAAACCTACTTCAAGTACCTGCAGAAAGATGTAACAACTCTGAATGTACACTAGCACACCAACACTTTATGTACATAGCAGCCGCGGTCGGTAGTAGGAGTAACTGCAGAGCGGTGACGTGGGGAGGGGGAGGGGCAGGGTGGGGGGTAGTAAACTATGGATTACGGAGGTTTACAGGTAAGTTAACATAGAAATGAATAAAACGAATTTCGTTGCGTGCACTGCATCCCCAAATGCGATGCAGTGCACGCAACGAAATTCGTTTTATTAATTTATATGTTAACTTACCTGTAAACCTCCGTAATCCATAGTTTACTACCCCCCACCCTGCCCCTCCCCCTCCCCACGTCACCGCCCTGCAGTTACTCCTACTACCGACCGTGGCTGGTACATAGTCACACTAAAGGTATATGAGGTACAATAACACCACATGATCACTAGCACACTAACATTACACGCACACAGGCAATCTAATATCACAAGTACACATCCACACTAATAGCGGTGCATGCAAACAAACAGTACACATCTACAGATATTAACACTGAATGTGAACTGACAGACTAAAAGTGCATCTACACGACACACTAAATGTGCATGTACATACATGTTCTCAGGCATATGAATACTACTAGTGCTTGGACACACCAACATCCAGTGCTGAAAAGCAGGGGAACCCACTGGATCTCTGTTCCCACTGCTAATTCCCCAGAGAAACATGCTGAATTTGTCTTGGTGTTATGTTAAGACACCAGGACATAATTCAGCAGCGCCAACACGTTGCATGCATTCAGTTCGGTGCAGCAATGAGCAGGCAGTGAGGAGGCTTTCTTAATTTAACATCCAGCTGGAAGCCAAACAAAGGCCTAATGTAAAGGGCCATCAGCCCCCTGTAGTTCAAGTATCATAATGGCTGGGAGACATCTGTAGCCTAACACCTAGACGTCAATGCAATGGAAGGAAACAAAGGCTTCAGCTTGTTACCACTTAAGAAGTACTTAAAATAAACTATTGGAGGCAGGTTTTTAGGTCGAGGACCGCCGGTCTGCCAAAGGAAGAACCGGAAGTCGGAGATTTAATGACTTGGAGAAGAGGGGCTTGAACCCGCCCCTCTTCTCCCCTGTTCTCCATTGGCTGGCCTCTTCAATGCTGGCCAGCCATTGGAGAAGAGGTCCCGTCACTCCGATCAGGCCCCGTCCTTTTCGGATCGGGGGGCGTGTTTTTTGCAGAAAGTCTAATTATCTCCTCCAGCCAATGGCTGGAGGAGATAACAGCAAAACATGCCCCCGAATCCGAAAACAACGCTGCGTTTCTCCGAGGCATTTCTGCTCTGCCTCGGAGAAAGGCGGCGGTGTTCGATGACTGCTTGGAAATATGCTTTTTACAAAACGCTGCAAGTACTGAGGTACCGAAGATTCTCTGTTGCAGCAAGGCACTGAGTGGCGGTAAAAGGAGTTTGATGTAAATATACAAGCGTCAGCAGCGGAGGTGCAATAAGTGTACTTGCTGATGGTGCAGTGTTGTGGATATATCTAATTAGTTGTCGATATTCCCTCTCGCCATGCCAGCCTATAACCCTCTAAATGCCCCCTGGTTCTTACTTGGTAAACTTCTCTGAGCCCGCACCAGGTCCTCAGGAGGTGCCCCCCCCCCACCCCCAGCCGGTCGGCGTACCACCTCCGCAGCGTGGACATGGTCAGGTTCCACACGAAGCGGCTGCCGTTGAAGAGCAGGCCCTCCACGCCGCACATGAAGGCTGAAGCCATGGGTCCGGCGGCCCCCTCCTCAGAGCCGCGCCGCGCGCCTGTGCCTCCGCCGAGGGCTCGTGCCGCACTCCGCGCTCTCATAATTAGGATGAGAGTCAGAAGCTCCGTTGACATGAATTGGTTAAAAATAATAGCATGCTGTAGAGATCTATATAAAAATTGTCTTTCCATTGTACTGCTGCTCTCCTTATTTGCTAACCTTTGTCAACATGCAGCATGCTTCCTCCGCCCTGAACGGACTTTCCCTTCGACCTACCTCCCAGTGGTATTTTTCATTGGAGCCTGTGATTCTTGCAAATAGAAAGCGTAAGCGTGTATCTCAAACAGAAACTGAAACTTCTCTATCAAGGGGAAACATCAATGCCAAAGTTCAGAGCTTGTGAAAAAGCGACCAGCGAAATCACTTGCTAGTTAATGTTCGGGGGGGGGGGCTAAGCAAAAATTTCGGGGGGGGGCTGAATCTTTAAACAGTAGGCAGAGTGGCGCTGATTTCGGGGGTGGGGGGGCTGAATCTAGGCAGAGTGGAACTGCGGGGGTTCTTAGAAGGGGTGAACCAACAGCGAGGCCTCATTAACATGCAAATGGTCTTTTTAAAGACCTGTGAAGTGCTCGGGCGCGGCTTTGTGTCTGCCCGGGAAGCGGTCTCATCCCGGGCTGCCACACACGACGGGGGGCTGAAGCCCTTTGAGTTCAATGGGTGTTGCGCGCCTGATCACAGGTAAATGCGGGAGGGAACGGGGTTGTTGAGCAGGGCCGGGCTGGCTTGCCCGGGCATCGGGCGTTTCCTGTAGCAAAAGTGCTTCACAGTTAACCTCCCCCATGACCTTTCAGCTGGTCCGACATAATTGCCAGGCCTACTTTGGGGTTCCAGTTCGGCCATGTTGTTGAGTATCCTACCCAGGGCTTTAAGTGGGATAAAAAAAAATGGGTGGGGGTGGGGGGCGGTGTTGCGCGGGGTCTATACGACTTGTATTTTGCTGTCTCTTTTGTCATTGCATCCAGGCATAATGATACAACAAGTAACATGATACCTACAACAAGTTAGGACTATTGGCTTTGTCAATCGTTGTTAGTTGCATAAGATAAATTAGCAGTAACTGTGGCTTGTATATAATATTGAAAAAGCATCCACTTGAAGCCCTAGTGACACCACAACAATGTTACTGCTCCTGAGTTTCAAAAAGAGACAACAATATAATCATGCAGTGGCTGAACTCGACAGATTAAGAAATATATCCCAAATGATATATAACAGTCGGTAGACGCATGCCTCTACAGTGTTCTCTTATATTTTGAAACCAGAATTGGTCAAGTTCATATCCTTTCAAAGTTCCCTTTTCAAACAATCATTATCAACGCCAAGTCTGGCCCTGGCACGGTAGTGCGATTTTTGTTTAGTATTAATAACATTTGACACTTCAGACAGCAGTTTCAGCAGAGAGGACAAAGAAGGAATGGACATGGAATCCAAATACTAATCATGCTTATTAGTCTGGGCCACTGGCATTTTGCGATGCTGCAGCGTTTTCCTCATAATTATGGATTTGCCAAACTTCCCAAATAATGCTCGCATAATAAATCTCGCTTTTGAGAGTGATTAAGCTATTGACATTGTAAATAACAATGCCGTTTCTTTAAATGTTTTAAAAACAAAAACATAAACAAAAATAATGTCATGCGCAATGCCAATAGCTCTAACTTTAACAATGCCGAGACCGTTGCATTGTAAATGCTTGTTAACTTTGTTCTACTCCCTATGTAAGAGATGTGCTTGCACTCTAAGAGTGCAAGATTTATTAGTCTGCATGAGTAATTACACAAATATTTATTTAAATGGCTCCTACAAGTTTGTTTTGCTTAATCCTTTTTCTAGCCCTACTAATCCCTGTGTAGGGTGTCAGAGCACTTTAGATCACAAAGACAGATACAATAAATCATACACGTGTGTAAATCAATGTACAGCAAATGTTACATGACACAATGAGGTTTATGAGGTGTAGGAATCACACATCGTCCATGCTTGTAGAGATTCTATGTTAAGAGCAAATGGTCGGGAAAAACACATAGTCAGGATATGGAACGTAACATAGTGATTGCGGTTTTCCGGACTAACAAGACTTTGTTACTTCCCAAAGAAACAGAATTGTAGAATAACAACAGATTTAGAAAAAAAAACAATAATAAGGAACTAAGCGCACAACTTACAATTTGCATGCAGCTCCTTGAAGCAGGTCACAAGATCACTGTGCTATATTTGAAGGCGTGCTACTTATGAACTGGAAGTAACAAATGGTCTTTGTTTCAAAAGCACTAGCCCACTTACCTCGCTAAATAAAATACGAATTTGGGATCTGCATGTTACACCATGTGCTTTGCAGAAGGCACATTAACCCTCTGTGCTCCTTTATGAGTCAAACTGTGACTGAACAAGACACAGAACTCTCTCACAACTGTGTTAACCACTAGAGTTATTTTACTGCTATTATAATCCCCTCAAAATTGCTGGGCACACAACGATCTCTGCAGCAGGTGTCTTAACCCTGCAAGATATTTTAAAATGCAGCATCTTTGTGAGAATTTAAGTAATCTAGAACAGATTTACTGTCACATATGTCATCCATTGCAAATTTGTTTGCACAGGTTTACATTTTTTTTTAAAGTTAACTGTCGACTCTGCTTTTGAAACTCAGACCCTCGTGCTCCACCCCCTTTCCTCTGCTTCACCTTGACCGCTAATTTATGGGTTTTTCCGCATTGAATGTTTTCCATTTCCAATCCTGCCAACACCTCGTGTAAACCACCAGACTGAACTGCATATACACAAACACAACAGCATTGCAGGGACACGACACACGAACACAGCACAGGTACATCGCCATCGCTTGGAATGAGATACAGTAAAATCTTGCATCCCACAACTACCACACTACGGGGCAGATTTACAAGCCCCTTGCCTTGCGCCACTTTCACATGTTAAAAGTGACGCAAAAGTGTCGCAAGGAGCTTGTAAATCTGCCCCTACGTGTGCACAAGCACACACTTGCACACTAATACTGCATGTGCACAGACATGCTAAAATGCCTTGACACAAACGTAATGTAAGTACCCACAGAAGGATAATGGTTTAAGGCCGGTGACTAACCTGAGGCGCGAGACTCGACGTTTAATGGGCTTGCTGATTATGGCCAGTAGGGGGCCCTCGCCAGCTATCCGTGTATGTGCTTCCGTGAGCTGCGAGAGGCCTCTCTCCTGCTGTGAGCATCGGAGCTTGATGGTCAGTGGGAGGCCAGTCGCTAGTCTCTGAGATGCATCTTTCTTCCAGGAAGAGTATATATATATATATTTATATATATATATATATGTTGTGGTTAGCTAGAGTCTCCCGCAGGGACTGTTTTGACAACAAGCAACATTCCAGAGCTTAACAAAACATCCGAACTAAATTAGAAAAATTGTGTTCCACGCATGCAAATGTCCATTTATTTACGTAGCGTTTCATACATCCAGATACCATGCTCCCGAGTGCCGAAAGGGCAACTGAGGCAGAGGGAGGTGAACAGATGTCCCCAGGATCACACGACGTGGTGAAGTATGTAAGCAGCATTAGAACCCCAAATACCTTTGGATTCAAAAGCAACAAGCACCAACGCCTCATTTACACGCCCATAATTCACTCCAGATTTGTGCTGAAGTATATTCGTAGGTTTCTTCACCGGTTAAAAAGACGTGTTCAGTTGTTTCCCTGACACACCGCAGCACTGGGCCCCAGACTGAAACACACAAAGGATTACACAGCAGTATTATCTGGAAGGGAAGCGAGGTGTGTCTCAATTACAACACGGATATGAATGTGTAATGTTATGTTATGCATATTTGCAAAGCGCATTGTCACCCACAAGGGTATCCGGGGGCTGAGCAGCTGTGTGTCTAGCCTTGCCTAGTTGAATATCCAGGTCTTTAGCTTCTTGTGGACTTCAAGAAGGGAGGAGGGGCTCTGACGTGAAATTGGTGGTTGTTCCTCTATTGAGGAGTGATTTAGGAGAACTTTTGTTCTCCTCATCTAGTTCAATGTATGAGGGGATGTGTGTTAGTAGCTGTCCTGCAGGGCATCGGTGTCTGGGTGATTTGTGGAAGGAGATGCAGCTGTCTAGGTAGGTGGGCCCAAGATGTATAGTGCCGAATGTGTGGCTGAGGAAGTTGAAATAGGTGCATTTGTGTATTGAGACACAGTGGAGTTCCCTGAGGTGCAGTGTGATGTGGGTTAAGCATGGTGGGTAAGGATGAGTCTGGCTGCTGAGTTCAAGATGGCTTGTTATCTTCTGGTGAGTTGTTTGGTGATGTCAGTAAAGAGGGTGTTTGCTTAGTCTAGTCTGCTGGTAACAAGGGCTTGAGTGATGGTTTTTCAGGTGTTGCTTGGGAGCTATTTGAAAATCTTTCTGAGCATCTTCAAGGTGTGGAAGCAAAATGCAGTGATGACGCTGAGTTGTGCGGTCATGTCCAGCTTCCTGTCGAGGATGTTCCTGAGGTTCCTGGCGTGGCTTCTGGGCATGTGTGGGGTTCCAGAATTGGCAAGCCACAGGTTGGAATCCCTCACTGAGGTGCTCTTGCCAAAGATCTCTAACTCTGTCCTGCCGGTGTCGAGTATGAGACACTTGGCTTTCATCCACTTAGCAACTTTGATCTTGCAGGTGGTGAACATGATTAGTATGTTGGGGTACTTGTCCACGAGGGGGAGTATGGGTTAAGTATTGTCAGCATAGGAGGGGATGCTGATGTTGTGTGCATGGATGATGTTGGCAAGGGTGCATAATGCATGCATTGAAAAAAGGTGGGGCTGAGAGATGTACCTTGAGGCACTCTACAGATAATTTTCCAGACTTCCAGGATTAAGGTGCCAGGATGACAGATTGCGTAAGATCCGTTAAAAATGAGTAAATACAGTGAGTGGGTCTTTGGATGTCAATCTTGAATAGGCATGTTATCAGGATGGGGTGTGAGACCATGTTGAATGCTGCATAGAGGTCCAGGAGGATGGGAGCTGCCGAGTCTCCTCTGTCTAGGATAATGCAGATGTTCTGTGGGTGTGATGAGAGCTGTTTCTGTGCTGTCGTTGGGTCTTAAAATGGACTGCATAGTGTTGTGCAGCTGGTGGTTACTAAAGTGGTCAGTGACGTGCCGGTTGATGAGTTTCTTTAAGACCTTGTCCGGTTATTGTAAGAGGTAGATTGATAGGTAGTTGGTGAGCGTGGCAAGGTCTGCTGAGGTTTTTTGAGCAGGGGATGACAGTGGCATGTTTCAGGTGTCTGGGAAAGTAGCTAATCTGATGAAGGAGTTGAGGGTGGGTGTAAGAGGAGAGTTGCTGATTGGTATGAGTACTTTGGCGAAGGTGTTGTTGGGGGAGGAGTTAGATGGGGCTCCTGAGTGGATGGATTTCATTGTGGCAACAGCTATGTCAGTTGTGATGATGGGCCACGTAGTCAGGGTTCATTCTTTAGCCATGATGGGCAGATGAGTTACATGGGCAACAGGGTCCAGTCGAGGGTTGCTGTATATGACGTTGATTTAGTTATAGATGGATTCTGAGAGTCTGTTGCAGAGGTCTTGTATTGAACTGATGTTGCTGGATGTGTCTATGGTGTCTTGGTGTATTCTCTACTTTCACTCCATTTACTTTTAGTGACATTCCGTCAGCCTGAATTCCTCTGTGAACCAGTTGGCACGTAGTTAGGCTCCAGCCTTTGGGTTATGCTTGTGGGGTGCCAGGGTATCAGCACATGTAGTGATCCAGCTGTTGAAATTCTTGATGGCTTTCGCCAAGTTACTGCTGTGCTTGGGTAGGTGCACGAAGAGGGTGCGGGTGCAGTCCTGTTCCAAGATGTTTGTCCATCTGCAGCAGGCAGGCCTGGTAGTGTTAGTGAGGGATGGGTGTGCTGGAAAGGAAGAGACCATGGTCTGTCCAGGTCTTAAGTGATGACATGATGACTGCGATGTTGCTTAGAGAGGTGACAATTGGGTCTAATAGGTGTCTGATAGTGTGGGTAGGTCCATCTATGTGGTGAGTGAGGTGAGGATTCTGAAATTTCCTAGGAGGGCTATGGAGGACCATAGAGTCTGGTTGGTGCAGTCTTCCAGGTGAGAGTTCAGGTCTCCGAGGAGGATAAAGGTGCCGGAGTTGATAATGAGGAATGCAACAAAATCTGAGATGTTGCTGAACCTAGTGTGGGGTCTTTGTCATCTGTACACAAGGATTCCTCTTAGTGAGAAGTTGGCAGTGTTGTGTAGTTTGAATGCGAGGTGTTCCATGCAGCTGGGGGCATGTCCATGGAGACTGTGCAATTGGCGTCTTTGAATATGATGATGACTCCACCTACAGGTTTGTGCTGATGGTCTTGCCTGATGACCTTTTATCCGGTCGGAGGTTGGGTTTACCTATGTCTCAATGAGGAAGAGCAGATCCTGATCATTGGTGTGAAGTAGGTCCCATATTTCTATAGTGTTTGAGTGAACGGGTGTTGAGGAGCATGGATGCGAGTCTAGCATGTGGTGTTTAAGGTTATTGATCTGTGTAAGTTTGCGTGGATGAGGTACTGGGTGTTGTTGGTGCTTGAGTGGTGCAAGTGAGGTGTGGGAGAGTGCACGAGAACTTGTTGGAAGCACAGAAGAAAGCTTCCTCAATTTGTGTGGTGCAGTGGGGAAGCAGTGCACCAAACGGCGGCCAGGGTTGAGAGCATGGCGGAATGGGTGGGATAGCAGTAGGTGGGAGAGTGGAACAGGGTTCCTGGTGCTCGGAGTGGTCCAGACACATGGACAGGAACAATTAGGTACGCTTTGGCATGCTTTAGAAGAGCCAGTGGTGCTTCCTCATTGCGACCATCATCAAGTAGGTCTTGAGAGGGGGAAGGATCGCAGAGGATGGTGGGCGTGTCAGAGACGCGCACAGGAGGTAGAAGAGTGGGAGGTGGGAAGAGGGAGTATGGAGTATGGAAGGCAGAAGACGGGAAAGGAACAGAGGCAGTACGTGGAAAAGGAGACAGAAGCTACAAATAAGGAGAGCAAAAAGAGACAAAACAATTGGGCAAAAAGTGAGAAATTTACAAATAAGGGATACAAAAGAGCACAACAGAAAGCAGAAGGGTCAAAATAAAGAGGTCATAAGAATGATGATAGGTACAAAAGAGGGCACAAGAGAGAGCAAAAATGGCAGAAAGCAGTGGTCAAAAACACAACGGGAGGTACTTAAGTGGACACAATAGAGGGCTGAAGAAACCGAAAACGTGGTCAAAAGCACAACAAGAGGTACATAGAGGGCACAACAAAGTGCAACAAGCATTTTCATAGCCAATAGGCCAAGCTTTTGGGACCTTATAAATATTTAGTTATGCAGCACAATATCTTTGGTGCAACAACATCAACTGTTGCATGGCTAAGCACTTATAAGGTCCCAAAGGCGAGACCTATTGGCTATGCCAATGCTTGTTTCCTATGGCGAGGACAGAAGGCCAACGATGTAAGAAGACTGCAGAGGAAATTTGGAAGAGGGGGCGGGGTACAAGGAATACTGCATAAGGTAGAGGAGAGAGACACTTTTCTTTTCTATGAATGGGGGAATGGTTCCAGGGATTGTTTGGACTTTAAGCGTGGCAGATCACCAAGAATGTCTTTCATGGCCATGATAAGACACACATATATTTTGGCGTGTAGCAGAAAAAACAGATATGTTTAAGATATGGGGTGAGAGTAGCCCAACAGCTCTATTTTTAAAGAGAGAAGAGGAATCGAGGCTTGTTTTAGATCGAAAGGAAGCCAACAGGCATTGTTTGGATGTTAACAGGGTGCTTATTAGATTTTGGGAGGGTAAAAGGGCATTAGGGGCATTTTGGGGATGGGCAGGAGTCCAGGTGTATTTAGGAAGAGGCAGGACTCCAGGAGGGATTTTAGAATAGCACAAGATAGGGTTAATTTTCGATAGGGCAGCAGACAAACAGCTAAATTTAGGATACCTGGATGGATTGGGCGAAGTAGAACTACGTATATTTCGTATGGGTAGGAAACCAGGCATATTGTTAGGCTGACTATAGGCATATGTGAAACCGGGATATGAAACTGCATATGTTTCGGACAGGTACAGAGAACCAGCTATATTTTGAACCGAGGCAAAACACATATATCTCTTAAAAAGCAGGGCACATGTATGCTTTGAATCGGGTCATTAAACTAGATAAACATCATATAGGGGCAGTGGTTCAGGCATGTTCTGAGCTGCGGCTTGAAAATAATGATATATCTGAAAGAGGCGGTGGAACCAAGCATGTTTTGGAGACGGGCAGCACACCATGTAGCTTTCTAATAGCAGGGAACTGGGCACGTTTTAGATAGTACTTAAAAAAAGGTCTGCATAGCATGGGACAGGGTAACAAGCAAATCCATAACTACCATATGAAACTGGGTATATTTGTAATAGTATTGGGGGTCAGGAGTGCTTTGAACTAGGACATAAAACTGGATATACCTCTTTATAAGGGCATGACCACAGGAATGGTTTGAACTGGGGCATATTAAACCCAGATAGAAATTTTATAGGGGCAGGGCACCAAGCACGTTTTGAACTGGGTTTAAAAATGGGGTAAACGTCTTAAAGGCGCTGGGCACTGGTCATATTTTGGACCCAGGCGTACAACAGGTATTCAGGTTTTGGGACATGGCACATGCTTTGGACTGCAGCTTAAATCTGGTATGCATATTATAGAGACAGGGCACCAGGCATGTTTTGGACTGGTCTCATAGAAACAATGAACCTGTCTTGTTTTGGCTTGGTGCAAGCATAGCGTTAGTTATTTTGCAAAATCTATACCCACCACATTGCACATTTTCAGGACTCTGCTTTTCACCTAAAGGTCCAGGAATGTATAAAAGCACTTAGAAAGGCGGGGTCGGCATCGGCCACGCTGAAGGTATGGCGGTCGTGCCGGCCCCCTGACGACCATTTAGGGGCAGGCCTGTCTCCCGCAGTGATGACGCGATAGGCGTGCCTCGCCATTAGTTGGTCGAAATTGGGGCGTGACCTGGAAGTGATTGAAAGCACTTCCGGGTCAGACGCTTGGGCTAACGCCAGGCCGGTTAGAACTGGCCTGGCTGGGATCTCGGGAATAAAAGGCTGGGGAGCGGCGGAGTCTGCCTCTTTGCTCGCCACTCCCTCAACCTGCCATTAATGATGCCAGCCTCGCTAGGAGGCTGTAATTAATTTCTGTTTTATTTTTCAGGGATTCCGGTGTTCTGGGAGTTCGATCGGGATGCAGCCTCGCTTTGAGGTTGGAAAGTGGGCTGGTGACGGTGAGACAGAGCAGGAGTTGAGCAGTTAATCGTTGCCCTGGAATCGGTTTTCGACTCGTTGGAGGCGATCTACTGAGGGTCGCGGAATTGGGCGGCTGAGATCAGCGCGGCAAAGGGAGGCGCGCGGCAGGAACGGCATCTTTTGATCGGGAGTACCACACCAAGGCGGTATTGTAGGCTGCGGCGATGCCGCCTGTCCAGTGCTGACGAGAGCGGTTTCGCTGATTTATGCGGGAGCGTGGTGATTTAAGTCAGGTATTGTAGATTGTGGGAGCACTGCGCGCTGGGCATTGAGGGTAATGATTAACGCGCTGCGCAGTAAAAAGCGCGATGCTCACCGGCGTGTGGAGCATTGTCCTAGCGCGAAGGGAAAAAATTCACAAGGGGGCAGCCATTGAAAGTTTAATTTTGGCGCGCAAAGGGAAACATTTGCGGGGGGCAGCCATTGAAAGTATATTTTGGCGTGCTGGCGCAGTGAACAGTGCGAGCTCACGCGCATTCCCAATACCCTTGTTTTTGTGGTATGGTTGTGTCTACCACCTTTTAGTTGACGTGTTGTGCGTCTAATGATAGGCGTATTGTATCTGTTACGAATTTAAGCTACTTGCAGAGCTGTTCATAGGATGAAGACTGGTTGCTCATTGATTGTTCTGCCCTGGTTTATAGGGTAACTGCCTTTTGTTTAGCTATGCTGGGATAAAATACAGGCATTTGTTATTTATAAATTTTAGTAATTGTGGCGTGACACCTATTTGCAAAACTGTTTACGTGTCGGACATTTTAATGCACGCATGTTGTTGCTCAGCACGGTGTTCTGTAAGTATTCCACCGCAGTTGCCAATATACGGTATAATCGCCACAGGTGGCGGTAGTGGGGATGGGCTCCAATTTTGTTCACATCACATACATGTTTATCCTTTTGGACTTATGAAACGGGTAATATTTAAAACCGATTTCTTGAGCATAGCGATGCACCTTGTTGGGGAGTCTGGGCACATCGTTCTCTAATCTGTTGGCACAATTTTAAAGTGCGTTGAAAACATTATCCCGTCCATACAATGGGGCCGGGCACTCTGACTCGAGATGGGGGGTCAGGCCGGCATGCACAGTACAGTGACTAATTGATGGGCCAGTTATTACTTGGAGGCAGGGTCTGGTGGCTTAGCAGACTATTGCTTCCGCTGTAGGGCCCGGTGTTCGACCTCATAGCCTTTCATTGTTCCGAGGTCAATAAAATGAGTACCATTGAGTTGGGGAGCACTAAACATCTGTTATTCAGTGCCAAGATGCCTATCGGTGAACATGTGTTTAAAAAGGACGCCTAATGTTAAGCTTCGGCACTTGGGACAGCCCACCGCTGGTGATGCACTTTTGCATAAATTATAGGAAGAACACGACACAAGGTCTCTTTAATTTTGTTTGAAGCGCAATATACATCGGAACACAGTTATCTGTTTCAAGCCATTCATGCTTACAGCGTGGGTGTTAGGAGACAATCCTTTAAAAGGATAATGCTAATGTTTAGGCGGTACAGCCTTCTTAGCGCAATAGGCAGCGCGTCAGTCTCATAATCTGAAAGTCCTGAGTTCGATCCTCAGAGAGGGCATTGATTTCATCCTTTACAGGAAAGCCATAATGTTGTGGCAGGTATCGTGTGGCATGTATCGTTTTCCCACACTCGCTGTGTGTAGGGAGAGCATGGGATTTACCAGATTCTTTTGTACAAATAATAACCCTACCTGCTAATACTCAGCTGTAAGAAGCTATCGAGTTAGAGCACTTTGCGCTTTGTTACCTCTGTGATCGCCGCAATACTGGTGATAACTGTTAGGGCGGTCCATTGCTCATAAATACGCCTGATGCAGGTAAAGCATCGACTTCACAGTTTGGAGCGAATAGACGTATCAGGACAGCAGTTGCCCAGCAGCAGTATTTAGCAGGGCCACAACCTGATAAGGGGCTCCCTCACAGAGCAAGCTCGGTTTGGCGTGGGCTGGATGCCTCAAGCGGAATTTTCAAGGCTATGCCCCCTTTGTATGGCCTATGGGTGCTTCGTGGCAATCCAGTATAATCATGCTGCTGACAAAAAAATGTGGTTGTTCTTCAAACAATCTGAATTCCCTATAAAAGACACGGGAGAGGTCGCAGAGGTTATTTTGCAGCAATATTGATGAGCTGCGGCAGTATTCAATATTGAATTTCTAATGTGCCCACTATATGGGGCCTATGTTTGACCTCCCGGTCACAGTATCAGGATCCCGGTGGGTCCATGGAGCTTGTTATCCTTCGTGGATTGATAATAAGTATTATTGAGTCAGGTAACAATAATCTGTTATTCAGCGCCAAGGTGCCCCCGGGTGAACGTGAGCTCTACAAATATATGTTAGACTCTCGCAAATGGTTATTCAGGGTTATGGAGGGCTTTGGGTAACATTTCTGCATCGGAGTGCATACCAATGCCAGACTTTTTAAGATCTTCAACCAACTCCCTAAAGGGGTCAACTGAAACCAGTCGAGGTCGTTTTTTTTTTAAGCAAGATGGCGGCTCCGTAGCGGTCGGTGCAGTGAAGCAGTGAGGGCAGAGGAGACGAGACCGGTGGAAGGCTAACGTGCGCTGAATAGGATCTGAGTTGATCGTGGCCCCCGTAAGGATGCTGCTGCTGCTGTTAGCACCCACCTCAAAAAGCTTTTTTCGTCACGTAGCTGGGGCAGTTGTTGCGTTTTCGGCTTCCTTGTCTGGACGCAGACTCCGCGGAAATACAGGAGGGCGGAGCCTAGGCGGAGCAGTGCGGATTCGGGGAAGACGGAGCAGTGCCGGGCCTGGGACGAGCAGAGCAGACCTTCTCCTGGTGCGAGGGGGTGACAGCGGCTTGGGTGTTAGACGGAAAAGAGAGATGGCTCCAAAGATAGCAGCAGGATTAAAACCGGCATCCCAAAGGAGGAAAGCACCACGAGAGGACGCCGGGGGCATGACAGAGGGGAATGAGGTCCTAGTGGTAGGATCAATACCTATTGAGAAAGCAAAAAAGGGCCAGCAGAGCACCGGAAGGACTCGCCAGGGGCCCACCTCAATTGCGGATATCTTTTCCAAAGCCGGTAAGGAGAAGGGGAAGGAGGTAGCTAATGAGGTGGAGGTGGAGGGCGGTATTATACCGGTAACAAGAAGCCGAGTGGAGGATTCGAAACCTGGGCATAATACCGAGGAGGGCCCCCTATCTCGCGGCAATGAATTCTCGGACCAGGTATTACCCCCCACGATGGCGGTTATCGATCCCGTGTCTCAATCTAAAGCTGGGGTGCAGGAGGTGTTAAAGGAGTCACTCCGGACTGGTAATATGCTGTCATCCCAGAACACGACATCAGAGGTTGTAGATGAACCAGGGTCAGACTCTTCGATGACTAACGTCGGGCCACTGTCATTGATTCAATCAGGGGCTTTATCTGATATGGGTCTTCCGAGAGTTGAGTCGGACCCAGATTTGTTAGGTCCATGCAGCGAAAAGGAGAAGGACCCCAGTGAGTGCTTCTTTTCAACGTCTGAAGGGGCCGGTTGGTCCGAGGATGATGAACGTAGTTCCAACTCAGAATCAGAAGGTGATACAGGGAGTAACCCAGAACTAGATGTTCCAGCAACAGCCGTAAGACCTCCAATGGCGGCAAGGAGCCAGGCTCAGAGTCATATGCATCGGGACTTAAGTCACAACCAATTTACCGTTCTGCCTCTCCAGGGAAGCCCGGGTGTTGATAATACTCATCTGTCACTTCTGGAGACAATCCACCAAGAGATAATAGCACACAGAGAAGAGACCCGCCAGGATAATCAAAAAGCTCAGGCCGCGATGAGGAAGATGCAGGGCGTGGTTAGGAAACTTTCTAAGGTTTGTGCCAATACTGGAGACAGAGTCTCAAATCTGGAAGAAAGACTGGTAACAACAGAGGCCGAGGCAGCTGAGGCTTCTCTCAAAGTTAATGCCCACTGCGCTCAGGTGGTCGATCTTCAATGGAAAATGGAGGAGATGGAAAATAGGCTTCGTCGGAACAACTTGAGGGTATTGGGAATTCCAGAGGGGGCTGAGGGCTCTGACATAAAGGCTTATATCATCAAGCTCTTCAAACAAGCGTTCCCAGAGCTCTCTAGCTGGAACTGGGTTACTGAGATCCAGCGGGTTCATCGTACCCCCTTCAAACTCCGTAAGAATGCAAGGGAAAGCGATAAACCAAGAGCGGTATTGGTGTTTTTTGGAAATTTCATCTTGAGACAGTCCATTGCGGAAAAAGCGAGACCAGATGCTCGGAGAGCCGGTGAAGGGATCTCTTTCTTTGTCCGCCCAGACTATTGTCATTCCACTGTAGAGTGTAGGTGGAGATGATTAAGCCTTTTCAGGATAAGAAGATCCAAGCCTTCCTGATCAATCCAGCTCCGTTAAAAGTGATCAACGACGGTAGGATATTATTTTTTGCTTCAGAAATTAAAGCCAAGGAGTATTTGGACTCTTTAGGCAACTAGACTCTGAGCTATTTTTTGTTTTTTGGATGGGATTAATCTGTTTACCTTTCCCTCAGGAGATGGTGCAGTAGAATGTTATGTAGTTATTTTTCGGTGCATGTACCAGCCTGGTATTGGTCTAAGGGTTCTTATTGGTCCTTTCTTATAAACATAAAATGTCTGCCCTCACTGCAAAGCACAGCCAGACCATCACGTGCACAGACTAGGTTTGAGCGCTTCACAGAGGGGGTTATGTCGGGGTGGTGTAGGGGGGGAGGGGATAGAGTGGGTTGGGTTTGGAAAGCGGGTGAAAGGGGGGGAGGTGGGGGAGGGGGGGTCAAACTGGAAAATGGGGGAAAAAGATGCAGTTTGGATTACTATGGATGTTCTAATAGTCAGTATAAGGATGCAGCAATCGACAATCAGTTAAGGTTTCAGGTATCTTTAGATGTTCAAGTAGACTTTCAGGATGGCAAGCATTAGGGTGTGCTAAATTAATATAGGAGGGTTGAATGATTGGAGGAAACGTCAAAAATTAGCCCATTTTCTGAGGTACAATAGATTGGACGTTTTATGTCTGCAAGAAACTCACCTCCCTTGGGCTAAAAGGAACCTTATGTCTGTGAGTGGCTATGAGTTAGTCGCCTGTTCAACGCAATCTTCGATAAACAGGGGAGCGGCAGTCTTGGTTACAACTTTCTTGGGAGGGGTTAGACAGACTAAAGCGGATAGTAATGGGAGATGGGTCTTAGTTGAGTTGGTAAAGGGTTTTACGTTGTGTGTAGTTTATGGATCTAACAATGATGATCCCGAGATTTATGATTTTCTCGAAATATAGTTAGCCACCTGGTCAACCCCCATAATTTTTTGTGGTGATTTGAATATTTCAGCGGATTGGGGCCCAGATGCAGTATATTCAGGACGAAAGCCAAGGGTGTTTAGGGCTGTTAAATCTCTTATCTGCTCGCATGGGCTGCTAGATGTATGGGGAATTAAGGTGCCTAAAAACCCAGGCTACACATATTTTTCATACCCTTTCCAGAGATATACTAAGCTGGATTATTTTTTTGTGTCAGCTTCAGAAATAAACAGGGTAGCAATATCCAAGTTCCCAAAGGTATTATCGGACCATAATCCGTTGGTATTAACATATGAACTGGATGGGTTAGAAAGGGTAAGAACTAGATGGACTTTCGAAAGGAGATTATTGTTGGATAAAAGATTTGTAGAACATATTAGGAAATGGGTGGGGGAATTTTTTGCAGCTAATAGATATAGTACCTCACGAAATGCGGTCTGGGAGACGTTTAAGACTGCCTTAAGAGGCGAATCAATAAGTTGCGCGGCCAGATTGAGAAGAGAGGACAGGAACGAGGTGGAAAGATCAACGAGGGAATTGTCAGTGGCAGAGGACAAACATATCCTAGATATAGCACAAGGAAGGGATAGTGTGGAGAGCCAAAGGAAACTGCTGGCAGCTAAAGCCGATTTACAAAAGCTGGTAACGCAGAGGGTGACAGGCGAATATCAAAACTCAAGGGTGAAACGATATGAAACTGGCGAACAAGCCGGCAGGCTGTTGGCACTACAAATTAGGCAGGAAAGAGTAAAAAATACTATCACTAGGATAGAAGATAATGGTAAAGAGTACACAGAAGCTAAAGACATCCTGCAGGTTTTTAAGAATTTCTATCAAGGTCTTTATACCGAGGAAAATCCAGGCGGTCGCCATGGTGAAGAATATGTAGATAACGGCCCCCGACTTGATAATATAGCTAGGGAAGAGCTGGAGATGGATATTGGCGAGGGCGAGATTATAGCAGCCTTGCAGGAATTATCCACGGGCAAGGCCGCGGGCCCTGACGGGATTCCTTTGGAGGTATACAAATGCATTGAGTCCGAGATTACTCCGATTCTTATAGATCTATTCAATGGTATAGTTTGTACAGGGGTGGTTCCAGACTCATGGAGGGAAACAAACATAGTCATTTTTCATAAGAAGGGGAAACCTAGCGAGAAACCGGGATCGTACCGCCCCATTTCGCTAATCAATGCGGATACCAAACTCTACTCAGGAATCTGGGCTAAAAGGCTGGGCAGGATCATAGGCGGCCTTGTCTCCCCGTGGCAACACGGGTTTGTACCTGGGCATGGTACCACAGACCACACTAGGAGAGCAATAGCTCTGTTTGATGCCCAGTCCATTGTGGGAGACGGGATGGCTATGATCCTGCTCGATGCAGAGAAGGCTTTTGACCGAGTGGTTTGGAGTTTTCTCTGGGGGATTTTAGAGGGGAGGGGATTCGGAGAGAAATTTATAAGAGCACTCAGGGCAATGTATGTCAACCCGGTTGCCAGAGTGGTGGTTATGGGCGAGAGCTCCGATAAAATTATTATAAATAGAGGCACGCGTCAGGGTTGCCCCTGCTCTCCAATCCTCTTCTCTCTATATATCGATCCGTTCATCCGAAAGATACTAGGCTGTCCAACAAGCAGACCCGTGGTATGTAAGGGGCACGAAACTAAGATTTTGGCGTACGCGGACGACTTGGTCGTGGTTACTTTAGATCCGCATCAGGCACTTTTGGTCTTGGCACAAATGGCAAAGGATTTTGGAAAACATTCAGGATATCTATTAAACGAATCTAAAACATTAATAATTTGTACAAATAATATCGTCAAAACGGATGCAAGATTTGTGGATTCAGCGAGCTATTTGGGGGTCAGAATCAATGCTTCAATAGATAAAATAGTAGCTGAGAATTTTGGCCCCCTGAGTAAATCTATAGAAGCAGATCTAAAAAGAATCAATGTATTACACCTTTCGTTGATAGGGAGGGTCAACGTATTGAAAATGACGATGTTCCCCAAAATTCTTTATTTGTTCCGGGCCATACCTCTTTTAATTGAAGAAAAAGTCATTAAAAGTCTGGAATCCATCTTTATAAAGTTCATCTGGCAGTATGGGAAGGTAAGGCGTTCTACTAATCTTATGTCTCTCCCTAGGGATAGGGGCGGTCTGGCCTTACCGAACTTGAGGTTGTATCATTGGTCGTGTCTACTGATGCATATGTCCATTCTTTTCCAGTCAGAGCCACAATTTAGTCGAGGAAATCATGATACTCAGGTGCCCCCCTCAATTTTTGAGTTATTAGTAGGGAGAAAAGCATTTGGCCTTTTAATGTGCGAAGTCGATCGCAGATATTATAGGAAGGTTTGTTTTAAGGTATTGGGTGGTGCATGGGGGGTTTGGAGGGCTATCTCAAAGTTCTGTAGAATCCCCAAGGTAAATCAATATCTCCATTTAAATAATTCTAGCTAATTCCCACAGATGGCAGCCAATAGGAATTTGCAGGTATGGGAAGAGCTAGGAATTAAGACATTAGGTGATATAATGAGGGGAGATGAGATCTTGGGGTTTGAGGAGCTACAGCACAGTGTTGGTATCTCTTCAAAACATTGGTTGTTGTATGTCAAATTAGTATGTAGGCTGAAGGCATTAAGACCGAGGATTTCATCATCAGCGGCATTCCCCATTGTAGACCTATTGGTTAAAGGGTGTAAGAAGATAAAAGATACGTATAGTCTACTTAATGGAGAAATTCAAGATGATATAGAAAAAACTGAATCCGCTTTGGCTATAAAACTGGGAAATCCCGATGTAGATTTGGATCTGGCCCTCCTATTGAATAAGAAAATATTCTGTTCCACGAGTCTGAGGGCACAGCATTACAAAACCTTGTTCAATCTATATCATACGCCAGCTAAGCTATATGCCTGGGGGGTAAGGGAGGACGACAGCTGCCCCCAGATGTAAGGGGGGTCAGGCAGATCTGCTTCATATGTTTTTCAATTGTGGGTCTCTGGCTGGTATTCAGAGGGAGACAGAAAAATTCTGGGAGGGGCTGATAGGCCAAAAAATGTATATATCCCCTACCCTTATGGTATTAGGTAGCGATGACAGGTTAAAACTGGGGAAAGCGGAGGAAGCTTTGGTTTTCATCTCTGTCGCAGTACTCCGGATCTTAATTTCTGCTGGGTGGAAGGATATTGTAGCTCCCTCATTCCAAATGTGGCTCTCTAGACTACTTGGTCTGCATAATATTGAGATCTCTCTGTATGCTCAGAAGGGGAAGAAATTAAGGGATTTTGGGGAAAGTATCTGGGCTCCTATCTCAAATTGGAGGGGGCCGGAACTAGAGAGGAGGAGAGAAATCAGAAGAGCAACGGTTGTTAAAAAGTTTTATATAAAGAAAATGTGGCTCCTCATCCCACTATGGCAGGCATTACAAGGATAAAGGATGTATTATTATGGTATTATTATTTTGAATTCTTACACTGACGCATTGATGTAACTTTATGTTATTTGTACAAACTGCAAATCAAAAAAATAAATAAATAAATGAAACCAGTCGAGGTCTTAGGTTCACATTTTTCGGTGCAGGAATACTTAGGGACTTTACAAGAAAACAACTTGTGCTACACAGTCAATACTGTGCGTGAAAGGTACTTTGCTACACGACGGTGTTGCAAAAGTTTTGTGCAGAGTTTTTGCGTTGTAAAGGTACACCCTTTGTGTCACTGATGATTTTATTGTACTGAAACCGGGTCTCCCTGCTTTATTTCAAACAATGCAATGTGAAACAGCAGCCGTATACAGGATCGAGGACGGGCCCACTTGCAGGGTCCATACAGGACTTGATTGTGTGCTCTCCGCACTACACTTCCCATAATGCACAGTCTCATTTGAGCCTCCCATTGGTGGGTGTGTCATATGGAAAATGGTGAAGTGGGTCAGTGGTTGCGCACACCGCTTCCGTTAAAGCCTCTGAAGAGAAGCATATGGAGCTTCGAAACGCGTCAGGCAAATCCACTACGGAGCGGCTCCTACAAGTGGATCCCCGTCCCTACCTACACATAAACCAAGCTGCTGGTCGAGTGCTACTTAAAGGTGGACAACTTTTGGAGCGATATATATATATATATATTCACTGAAAAAACCATAGGTTTCACACATGTTATAGTTAGCTGTACATTTTACTGATAAAAAACCAATGAAATTCCCCCGTTATAGTTACTGTAGGCAACTATAACTCACGCGACTGTAATCCTCTGCTGATGCTAATACTGTATTTAGACACTTATTTGCCCATGTCTTCTTCCATTAAATTTTAGCTATACATATATTACAAATATTTTTTTTTCATAAAGACACATATGTCATCAGCAGAGGATTACGGTCGCGTGAGTTATAGTTGCCTACAGTAACTATAACGGGGGAATTTCATTGGTTTTTTATCAGTAAAATGTACAGCTAACTATAACATGTGTGAAACCTATGTTTTTTTCAGTGAATTTGCAAGGTTTTTTAAATGCTAATTCCTAACTATAACGTGTGTGAAACCTATGGTTTTTTCAGTGAATTTGTACGGTTTTTTAAATGCTAAGTTACTTTACGCCGTTCGTGGCGTGCGAGCCCAGTTAACGCAGTTCGTTCCGTGCGCGCACGGTGCGCTTCGCGCACGGTGCGCGCACAGTGAGCACGCGGTGCGCTTCGCGCACCGCGCGCCCACTTTACGCAGTTAGTGCCATGCACGCACGGTGGTCACGCGGTGCGCTGCACGCACCGCGTGCCCACATTATGCGGGATGGCCCATGTACGCACGATGCGCTTCGTGCACCGTGCGCACATGGGGGACATATTATGCGCATCGTTGTGAAATGTTTTGTTTATTATTTTCATTGGTAACATATGCCATGCATAATTGGTGCCCTTCGGGCATCATTTGCACATGGGGTGGGGAGAGTGTGGATAATTTTTTTTTTTTAAACTAATTTTTACCGTACGCGTACGGTAAGCGTAATCGGCGATTTTTCGATATATAAAAAAAAATTATTTTTTTTGGCCTTGGGGGTTGTTTGGGGGCACGTATATCATTGCTGGGTGATTATTATCTCAATATACTGCCCCTTTACACATTTTTGGGCTTCATTTATGCTGCCCCACTCAGAGTGCGAGAGAGAAAATGGCGGCCGCCGCTTCCTGGTTTCGGCCGATTCGAATGTTTACTAAGATCTAAGAGCCAATCAGAATCGCGCTCGCGCACGTCACCGTACGCGTACGGTAAGCGCACGGTAAGCGCACCGTAAGCTGCCACAGATATATATATTGATTTAAAGGCGATTTTCTCAGAATCTACTGAACAGATTTACACCAAACCTACAAAAGGCACTTCCTTGACCTGAGGACTACCTCTCTGCCAAATTTCAAGTAATTCTGTTCAGCCGTTCGGGCTGTAGCTGTGTCTAAAGGTCCTATGGAAAAATGCATGGGAAAAACGCGTTTTGGGACCCCCCTTTTATCTCAGCCCCCGCTTGACGAATCCCCCCGAGACTTTCAGGGTAGGAGCGGAGCGTAGCGCCCCACCTATTTTGAAAAATTCGCGAGGATTCGTCGACCGGCGCAAAAGTTATTCAAAATAGAATGTTGCGGATTTCCTATGGAAACGTGGTCCTAACTATAACTACCTACTGGCGACCGCCAGTAGGTAATGTATATATATATATATATATATGTATATATATATATATATACATATATATATAAAAACGCAAGGATTGCCCCAATGTAGATGTCGCACCAAAAGGAGTTAGCGCACACCACCGCCGGCAGGTACTGTGTCAGCACATCACAGCGCCTCCATGTGCAGCCAAACGCGTTTCAAGCCTGTTAGCACTTCGTCAGTGGCAAGTAAATGAATACGGAAGCAGCGGTAAAGGTCACCAATTTATTTAAACCATATGAGTCCCGCCCCAGTGGGCACAAGGCATCCTGGTCAAGGTAGTCCCAAAATGGTTGCCCAGTACTCGGTTGGCGTACTAACCCCAGTGGGTACCGCAAGATTCCATGTCTCCAAGTGGATGGGGGTGAGGTGAGAGTGCTAGCCAGTTCCTTATTTTTACCTCGGCAGTGAGGCCTCCTGTAGTCCAACAGTGCATGCGGTTGCATACACCCGGGATCTGCCTTTCCAGCAGCGGGACATCTACGCGGCCGGACCAGCCGCTCTACACAAAAACGCAAGGATTGCCCCAATGTAGATGTCGCACCAAAAGGAGTTAGCGCACACCACCGCCGGCAGGTACTGTGTCAGCACATCACAGTATGTATATATATATGTATTTATACACACAGACTGCACACAAATATACTTACAATGCGTAGTAAAGGCATGCAGGGTAAAGGCATATGTGTGTTAAAAATGTGTTTGGTAAATGATGCATTGCATGGTAATGCCTGCGTTCTAAAGGCTGTTTCCCCTCTCTGCATGCAGACCGGTGCCTGGAAGCACTGACCTTTGATTCAGAGCAATACACGTACAAGCACTAAGAACTAGTGGTTTAAATGGGCAGGGACTCACAGGTACTTCATATCTGCACCTGTTTTTTTACTTTTAAAGGGAGAGTTCCTGCACTTCTCAGCAAAGTTACAATGCTTATAATGGAAGAGTATCGGGTCGCCTTGGTAGCAAACAGGCACTCTGGGATACTGATTACCTGCCCTTTTGTAGTTCCATCTCAGGCACTAAGAACACAATACTCTCAAAAGACTTCTGCTTCCTCCTAGATGGCATGTTTTATCAGTAGCGTTGCTATGATTTCTCTTATCTGATAACATACTATTAGCTCGAAAAATGTTGATATAGTTGCTGAAATGTGACCATAGAAACATATCTCCTTGACAGCAGAATAGATGCGTCTAGCAGGCTTCAGACTCATATTCCGTCTGACACTAAAGCGTGCCTGTTACTGACCACAGGCATGTGTGCACTCCGGCGGCTCGAGAGGTGGCCCTCGCCTTCCATTGTTGGTTTGTGTTAGGTTATCATTTGCTACATCATGGAAAGAGCCTATTTCATTTGCCTATTGGTTGATTTATTTATTTGGTTTTGCAGAGTGATTCAGTAATGCTTTTAGTGCCACTTCATAGCTCTAAACAGTAACAATTTTGGCTGAGCAGCTTCAACCACTGCCCATTGGTGGAGTCAAGCCCCTCAACAAAGGAAGGGATTTGTGGGAACCAGGTGTGTTTGAGAACACCACCTCACTATAAAATTGGCTTTCTGCACCACTTTTGAGCAGGGCCGGCTTTGCGGCAGTGTGACCGGTGCGGCCGCACTGGGTGCTGGCCTTTGGAGGGGGCGCTGACCTCAGGGGGGAGGGCGCTGTGTTTAACAATAACTTATGATTGGAAAGATGAGGGGCACTTTTGCCTGGTGGTAGTGAGAGAATCCGAGGAAGTGGTCATGGGGTGTGGGGGCACCAAAAATGATTGTCGCACTGGGTGCCACCAGCGCTAAAGCCGGCCCTGCTTTGGAGTACCCATCTGTAGGCTAATTCCTAATGTGAACCACCAAACAGAAGACACTACTCATTATCATTCAGCTGTGTCAGGACTCTTACATCCAGTCCCTGAGCCAGTGCTCCTCTCTCTAGCCCTCCTTGCTGCTCAAGTTACTTCATCTAAGATCTCCAAAAGACTCATGCCAGTCTGTTCTGATAGGTGAAAGGGGAATGATGTGCACGCGTTGGCTATGCCCAGGAGTGGGCACGCCTACTCAGGAGAAATGCCAACTAAATATATTTCACTGTGTGACTAGGGGGCTGGTATGGAATGGAACCCCGTAGCCGAATGTTTATGACTGCCCCCAATAATTATGTCACCCAGAATATGTCAAAATATTACAGTTTACCTCAAGAGGTTCCACTCTGTATTGAAATTGTGTGAGAGAAAACTCCAACCAACATCAGTTTTGCAGAGTGAAATAATAAGTCATAAAGACAATTCTATAAATGAGTTCTATATCAGGGAAGAGTTAAAGAGCTTTGTTTAAAAAATCTCTAAATTAATCAGTACAGATTAAATGCCAAAAAGTGTCATAATTTCAAGGATATTCAAATTAATCAATAAATTAATAAATCATTCTAAGTCTCAAACGAGCAGCAAAATCAAGAAAAAGTCGGACAGCATCCCTACTAGCATCAAGGAAAGCTCAAAGTTTTCTGGCTCACCCACAAAACCAGGGGATTCGTATAGACAATTCTTGCATAGAAAGTTAGCTAAATTCAGCATGGCAATATACACATATCAATTCTTTAGGGAGAGAAATGCAGGGGATCTGGTGGGAGGGGTGGAATGCAGGAGCGAAGACTCAGAGACCGTAACAGCACACATTTGAACTAATAGGGCAGTTTCATTAAAATGTGGCAGAAACAAAACATGTTAATAAACAGACTTCTAGAACATATATTAATCCTTGTTTGAACTTCAAATATACTATTTCATTGTGTATGTATAGAATTCATACTAAAAATCATTAATTTTCAATGTTATTTGTACAATGAAAAATGTAAATCTAAAACAAAATCTCTCACACAGGGGGCCCGATTCACAGAACTAACTTAACGCAAAATTCCAAACTTACTACTTTTGGTATTCACGGAAGTTAGGATTTTGTCTTAAGTGTGTCTTAAGACAAACTTTAGACAGACTTAAGACAGACTTAAGACAAACTTAAGACAAACTTAAGACAGACTTAAGACAAACTTAAGACAAACTTAAGACAGACTTAAGACAGACTTAAGACAGACTTAAGTTAGGATTTTGTCTTATGTCTGTCTTAAGTTTGTCTTAAGACAAATTTAAGACAAAATCCTAACTTCTGTTACTACCAAAAGTAGTAAGTTTAGGATTTTGTCTTAAGTTAGCTCTGTGAATCGGCCCCAGGGACTTTAAGGGGTCGAGGCTCATGATAGGACCTATCTAAGAGACATTTTGCCCCCACCCCCTACTCCTTTAAAAACAAAACAAAAATCAAATGATCGCTGAGACCCATCACAATGTCTATACCAAGGATCATGGAATAAGAAAAAGTTATTTTTAAGAAAAAAATTGCAACATTTCAGGCAGCATCATAGAGCGATCATACATGTAGATTGCCTTATCTCTAAAGTAATGTTTACATGTTTTGATCTCCAAGCTGTGAGCAATACACACATAAAGAGAAACCATGTCTATGGTTACTAGTATGTAACTTGCCCTCAAAGGTATCTCACCAACCTTAGTGATAAAATCAGAGCTGTCCCCACAATAATAGGGTAGGTTTAGTACATAAGGTAAATACATAAGGTAAAAGATAAAAGAAGTCTAGATACATAGAGGTTACTACTAATGTATCCCTTCCATATTTATTGTTTAGTGAATTTATTTAAGGGTGATGATGCATGTAAATTACACTGGCTGTGAGGAAGACCGTTCTGATTGAAATGTGTTGCCAATAAAAACTTTAAAATACCATCCCTGGAGTGCGAGCGATCTGTGCCTTCTGTGCACTTTAGATCATTCATTTGGATAACAAATGGGGACATGCACCTGCTGCTCAACACCTGCAACCACGGACCCCTCTCCTCCAACGATCCTATCTGGGCCCAAGGCAACATTGTTAGTCCTGATGATGATCCCTCTATTTCTGTAAACGGAATCGAAACGTCGTCGACCTTTGTAAACTATGTGTACACTGACTAAATCTGCTCATACCAGTGCCACGTTTGTGTTCACTACCATGCTTGTTTCATGCTTTATAATTATAACAAGCGTTTTTGTTTTGGTTTGCCTTTGTTTGTTTTTGTTTCCTGTGTCCTAATGTTACTCATTACCTCACCTTTACATTTGTCGGTACAGGACTGTACCCCACTTTGTTTAAATTGTGCTTTGCTAATTTGGAATAAATTGGATTAATTCCCTATCCGGCTGGATAGTTGAAATATAGATTTGATTGTATTCTATATTTATCTAACTTGCATTAACTTCCACAAGGACCACTGTCCTTGTTAATATAGCGACAGGTTTCTTGCCAAAGCTGGTTACGTCCACCAGACGGGACGGTGCTCGGTGCATAAGACACAGATCACTCGCACTCCAGGTTTTTATTATATATGTTATCTACTGGCAGTCGCCAGCATGTAGTTATAGTTAGGACCAAAGTTTCTATAGGAAAAGTATTATTTGTTTTGCCAATAACTTTGGCACAGCTTGATGAATCTTCAACAAAGTTTTCCAAAAAGTCCCCTTTTTGGGTCAGCAGCTGTGTTGAAAGTTTTGGGGTGTTCCATCCAGCGCGGGCCGAGAAAAAAAGGGGGGCCCAAACACATTTTTTCCATGTTATCTCTATGGGGATTTTTCATTTTTGAACATGACTACAGCCTGAACCGCTGAACAGTATTGCAGCAAATTTGGCAGAAAGTTAGGTGTTGGTCCAGAAAGTGTGCTTTTTCTGATTTGGTGTAAGTCCGTTCGGTAGTTTCAGAGATATTCAAGTTTAAAAAGTAGAGATATCTGGTAGCCCAAAATCCTACTAAAATTTGATTGGCTGAAAATACTTCAACCAGAAAGTGCTGGCAGCCATCTTGGTACTCGTTTGAGCCGAGTCCCACAAAAAAATGTTTAGAAAAAAGGAAAAGGGGGTAGGGTAGAAACACCCTTAACCCCTGGGGCCCCAAACAGGTACAGATAATCTGACTGAAAGTGTAAGAAAAAGAAAGCATTAACCAGAGTTATTTGCTTAATAATGGAGGGAGGGTGCACGGGCCTCCCCTCATGGGGCTGTATATTGGCCTTGGGACCACCACCTACCTGGGGCTTCTTTATTCATAATTAGGGGGGCCTCTTGGAGCCCCCGGGGATCATCACCTCTCCAGGGGTTTTGCTAAAAGAATGTGGGTGACATCTTGGACTCCCCCCGCATCCCCAGCCACCAATTCCCGGGAATTTTATTTGAAAAATGCGGGGTGGCCACGCTGACACTCCCGCAGTCTTTACATTGAGTGTTGGGGCATGCATCCCCTCTTCAGCCCCGGGGACCACCACCTTCCCGGGGCTTTACATTTAAATAATGCAGAGGAGCTGAGTGGACCCCCCAGCAGCCCATTGGGACCACCACTGCCCTGGGGCTAAATCAAACAATGGAGGTGTCGTACTTTAATCTTCGGGACCGCGTAGGGGACAGGGTCCTACCCCCGTCGATCTTGGTATCAGCAAACCGCAAATGGTTAATGCGGCATGTACGAGTGCTTTATATATCGTTCTAGCTATGAATGCACTGTGTACACGTTGTTTCACGTTACTATGCGGGTTCCATTATGGAAGCGGTGGCCATCTTGTCATTGCCCTCACATAGGCTATAATGGAGCAAATACAGGCCTCACAGTACATGTGCTCTCCCGTGACTTCCCTGTGACCTGGGCAGCTGGCTCTGCTGCCCCAGGTCAAACTGGTCTCACGAGCTCCCCTTCCTCCGTCCACCTGTGATTAGCATCAGGGCTTGACCCATCATAAAACCCTTTCATTCTACACGAGCCTCCGGCTAATCTCTTTCACACCTGACTGTTCCTGCTTTATGACTTGTTTCTATCAACAGGAGCTGCCCGTGTTTTATTGGGGCCTATTGATATCAAATGTGGGATCTGAACCTTACTGTGTAAATCATTGTGGGCTGGCCGAACTGGAATGTGGGATGGTCATCATGACTCTGCCTTTTTCTTTGTAATGTACACTTGTTTATTACCGTATCATAAAACCTAGGAATGCATGCTTGAGGCAGGAAAAAGCGTATTTAAGATGAAGTCCGTTCCTATGATTTTCAGCAGTCTCCTGAGAACATACACGCTGTTGTACTTCTAGGATACCTGTAATTGGTCTGCAGCCAATAAAGAATCTTTGACTTCACCCAGAAGACTCTGTGTTTCTGTAGGTCTGGAACAGGGTGAACCCAGAAGTCATAGGGTGTGTGCCCCTGCACCGCTGGGTCTAAAATACCCAGTACTTCAGTTTGGCGCCCAACTCGGGACGATTTCAGCGGTACCAGTCCAAGCCAGAGGTTCGTGAGGAGCTTCGTGTGGAAATTCCGGAGGAAGGCCGCCACTTCATCGACCCCTGCATGTCGACGTGGTCCAAAAGTCTTTTCTGCGAGGTTCTCCGCGTCCCGACGGCTACGAAGGACTGCTGCCCTGATTAATCGACCTGTTTTGGACCCTTGACGAGTTTTGAGAGAGCGAAACAATCGAGAGAGTCTTCTGGTGACGCCATCGATCAGCAATATTCAGTTAAGTATAAGTGGAGCGTCTCCCATTTGTTTGGTATCCTTCGGGATCGTTTTGTTTTGGTAATTTGGAGTTTGCAAACGCCAAAGCCAGAGGACTTGTGTATTCACGAGACTATCGTAATCGATAATCCTCTGACGTTTAGATCTAGACTAGTGAGCGAAGATGCCTGGTTCTAGAATATTTGGTAGATTGTTTTGTTTGGGTTGTGGAAAAGATTTCCAGCTAGAGGAATCATGTCCGGTTCCTCCGGTTGGAACTCCAACTTATGAGCTCTATGTAAAACATGGCGTAGGCCCTATTGCATATAACGAAGTATGGATCCACTACACCAGAAAAGACGGTGTTTTAAAATGGCCCCAAAATGGTAGTTTCGATACCGATATTTTAGATAATTTGGAAATTCAATTGTTCAAAAAGAAAGCCCGGCCGGCGATGTTTATTCTTTCCGCTTATGGCGAAAAGAAGCCAAACAAAAGGAAATAAAGCTAGCGAAAAAGAATAAGAGAGAGAAGGGTATGACAGTAATGCAAGCAGCTGTACAATTCAAAGACAATGAGGAGGAGCAGATGAATGAGCAATTGCACAGGCAGCGTAAGTTAGGGATCGACAAATGTTACCCAGCTTTACCACACTCTAAGCAGAATGAGTCCAAAGAAAAGGAGAAAGATCCCCTGATGTCGCATTTGTTGAGTTCGCCACCCCCGTATGCTCAAAATGCCACGGCACCTCCCCAGCTTGTGAATATGCCACCTCCAGTTAATATACTGCAAGCCTTGCCGCTACCGCCTGCTGCTGCACAGCCGGCTCTTATCCACATAGCGCAGCCCTCTCAAGGGCCGCCAGCCGTGTTTCCAACTGCCCCCACACTTCCTACGACTTTGTCTAGTTCAGTAGCTGCCTCCCCTGATACTCTTCCTTGTACCACTCCGGTACCTGTTTCTGCATCCTCTTTTCTCCCCTCTGTTTTTCCCCCTGTTTTCGCCTCAGCTTCTCCTTCAGCGCGACAGCGCTTAGCTAATGTGGTTACTACATTAATGTCGCCTCTCCTTGAGTCATCCAGTGCGACTCCTGGTTTACAGCGTAAGCAACTGCGTAGTCAGTTGCCTAACCCCGATGAGAAAAAGGTAATAGATCGCATGGCGCGTAGATGGATTGTTTTCCCTTCACTGTATGATGTGGAATCAGTTGTCAACGTTTTCCATCAGTGGGATGCCCCAAAACAGAGATATGTGTTTGAGAAAATGTGCGAAATTCTCTGTGAGGAATTGGAGGATAGTGGTAAAGACCCGAGCCCGCAGGAGTTGTGTAGAGTGAGGTTTGATTTTGGAACTGGTATAATTGTGGATCGTGAGGTGGATAAAGCAGTTGCGGTTGTATTATCCTTCAGGAATGATGATTGTCAACAGTCATTGTTTGAACCTGATGTCCTTGTGGGGAAGAAGGTAAAAGCGCGACAATACCCCATGAGAGAAGTTCCCCCGGTATGGAAGGAAGCAGTTGCAGCTGACGCCAATGCCGGTATCGCTGCTGTGCCAGCGCATTTCCAACGTGTTTGGGTGCATGTGCCATGGAAGCGTTCTGAGGTGTTAGCGCTTAAGCAGACATTGCCTGACCCCCGTAAAAACCCTGCAGGTTATTATAAAGAGTTGTCACAGACGGCAGGGTCATGCGTTATGAATCTGGCCGACATAGACATGTTGTTTGGTAATGTTGTTCCACAGCCTCTATGGGGATCAATTCGTAATGCAGATCACGATGCAGAACTAGGTGCTACATGGGCTGATATTATTGCCGCTGATGCTAGACAAACTGGTGGCGCGAAACCTGAGCCTTTAATAGCAGAACTCCCTGGTAGAATCATCACGTATATGAAGACAATAATGCCTGCGATGCGCGTAAATTGGGACAAGCTATCTGCATGTAAGCAGAAGAAAGATGAGACAGTGTCAGACTTCTTTACCAGGTTTGAAGAAACGTTTGTTGACCACAGTGGGCAAGATATGAGTACTGAGGGTGGCCAACGGTTATTTGTGGATAAGTTTGTGCAGAATTTACTTCCTGACCTGTGTAAAAAATTAAAAGATTCAGAGAGTTCTTGGGCTGTTTCTTCTTCAGCGCAAATACTGGCTACTGCACAGTATTATGAAAATAGAGATAAAGACGAGAAAGATAGGACAGAAAAGAAAACGAAGGAATTAAAGACAAAGGTCCTTTTACAGCAGGCCTATCCGCCACGTGGAGGCCAGAATAATTATAGGCAACCCCAAGGTGTCTATCACCAACCCCAACAATTTCAGAACAATCAGCAAATGAATGGGTATTATCAATCACGTGTTCCTGTAGGTCCCAACCAATGTTCATACTGCAAAGAGGAAGGTCATTTTAAATATAGTTGCCCTAAATTAATGCAGCGGAATGGTAATGCGTATGGCGCAAGAGGTAGGGGTGGTCAGCAAGCTCCTAGAGGCAGAGGGCGTGGAAATGCTCCCCAGAACACGCGTCCTCTGCCGCCTCAAAATACCAATAATAGCTTTGACCAGCAAGCTAACCCAACTAGTAATACAGCTCAGTACTACACTAATGATTATTATGCAGAGGACGGCGATGCAGGAAATAATGATTACTAGGACAGCCGTAGACAGAGAGAGGGAGTTATTTCAGTGCCAGTGGATCAGAGTGGACCGTATGTTAAGGTGACTACAGCAAATGTAACGGAGCACTTTCTGCTAGACACTGGTGCTGCAAAGAGTTCAATCATGCATTCAAAACTCCCTGGCGCACCTTTGTCTGGCGATATAAATGTTTCAGTAGGTTTTTCTGGCGCCCCAGTTAGGAACCCGATTTCTAGTCCCATGTCACTTTCTATTGGGCCTTGCGAGCTGAAAGCACCCCTGATTCTGACAACAGGTTGTGGTGAGAATTTGCTAGGATTGGATTTGTTGAAAAGGTTGCATGCTACACTGTATTGTTCACAGTCAGGAGTACAACTTACATTAGGCAGGAAAGTGATTTCCCCGATGTACTTGTCTAAAAATGCAATGCCGCCGGAATTGTCATCCCTTCCGGATGTCCTTTGGGCTACTGGTCCCAATGATGTGGGCCTCTTGGAGATACCGCCATACGTGGTAACTTTAAAGGCTAATGTCAGACTGCCACGTATTCCCCAGTATAAGATCTCTAATGAAGGTCAGAAGGCACTATTAGACATTGTCAGCGACTTGATTAATAAGGGTGTAATTTTAGAGACAAGAGGCAACGTTTGCAATAGTCCGATTTTACCTGTCTTAAAACGAACGGACCCTTCACAGCCACCTGTTTACAGATTTGTGATTGATCTTAGAGAGGTTAATAAGATTGTTGTGCCACAGTTTCCAGTTGTCCCTGATATAACTGCCTTGTTAACGATGATTCCAGCCTCTGCTGCATGGTTTTCAGTGATCGATTTAAAGAATGCTTTCTTTAGCATCCCAATTGCAGAAGAGAGCAGAGACATTTTTGGCTTTAGTCTGGGAGGCCGAAGCTTCCGCTTCAAACGCGCTCCCCAGGGCTACTGTGAGAGTCCATCCATATACAGTCAAGCTTTGAAAGCGCAGCTTGATGCACTTGTTTTCCTAATGGCGCTATTCTGATTCAATACGTGGACGATTTACTAATCGCCGCGGATACTGAAAAGATCTGCAAAGAAGCCACAGTGTCATTATTGCGCCATTTATCTGTTTTCCATCATAAAGTGTCTCTCTCGAAGCTGCAATATTGTCGACAAGAAGTGACCTACTTAGGTCATCTCTTATCAAAGGAGGGAAGGAAACTGACCCCAGAAAGAATTCAAGCCATTGCACAGTTGAGTGTGCCAAGAACACAGAGAGAAGTGCGTGCTTTCTTGGGCATTACCTCATACTGTAGGCACTGGATCCCAAATTTTTCCTTGTTGGCAAAACCTTTGTTAGCCTTAACATGCAAAGACACACCGAATCCTATCCCATGGTCTGAAGAGTGCCAGAAAAGTTTTGTGGAATTACGCAATGCATTGTGTTCAGCTCCCGTGTTGGGTACCCCTTACTACAGTAAGCCTTTTACATTGTATGTTCACGAGAAAGATGGATGTGCATTGTCAGTGTTAACACAGCCTTTTGGCGACAGACCGCGTCCATGCGCGTATTTTTCATCAACCTTAGACCCTGTAGCGAGGGCATTGCCAAGCTGTCTGAGAGCGACAGCCGCTGCAGCTATGTCTATCCGACAATCTGCTGGTTTGGTAATGGACAACACATTGATCGTTATGGTTCCACATGCTGTAGACACATTGTTAAACAGAACCAAGACACAACACTTGACTAGTGCGCGATTATCAGGCTATGAGCTCACACTGTTAGCAAATCACATACACATAAAGAGATGCAACACGCTGAATCCAGCTACGTTATTGCCCAATCCAGCAGACCTAGATGAGAATGAGCAACATGACTGTCTGTTCAGAACGGAAGAAGAGACGAAAGGGAGAGTGGATCTAAAAGATACTCCCCTGAGTGTGATGGTACTTTATGGGTGGATGGTTCGTGTTTCAAGCTCCCTAATGGTGACACGACTGCTGCATATGCTATCACGACGTTACACACGGTCGTGGAAACTGCACGAGTGCCACATAATTCGGCCCAAGCAGCAGAATTAATCGCCCTCACAAGAGCATGCGTGTTGTCTGAAGGAATGAGAGTGAATATCTATACAGATAGCCAGTACGCCTTTGGCGTGGCTCATAATTTTGGGCGTTTGTGGAAGGAGCGTGGGTTCCTGACGTCACATGGAGCTAAGATTCAGAATGGCAAGTTGGTGAATGATCTCCTTGAGTCACTGACCCTACCGTTGCAAGTTGCGATCATGAAATGCAGTGCGCACAGGAAAATCACAGATGATGTTGGACGTGGGAATGCGTTTGCTGATGAGACCGCAAAGGAAACAGCACAGAGTGTGAAGACTAGAATGTATGTTGCAGGCCCCGCAAGATGGGTTGACGATGTTGGGATGTGTGAAAACACAATAGAGAGTGTGAAGTCGCTTCAAGCTGAAGCTACAGAGAAAGAATTAAGCAAGTGGAGAGAGAGTATGGGTAAATTGGATGAGAATGGTTGTTGGATTGATCTGACAGAACATAGGCGATGGTTGTTACCTGACGCATATGTACTCCCAGTGGTTACTATGGCACATGGAATGGCACATATCAGTACGAAAGGTATTTGTAAGTTGTTGGCTCCAGTATGGCAGAATGCTGGAATTCCCAAGTGTGCAGAGAATGTGGTCAAGAATTGCATGGTATGCTTGAAGTACAACCCTGGTAGGGGAACCCCAACTCCAGCTGGTCACTTTGCACCCCCATCATGTCCATTCGAAGTTTTGCAGCTGGACTTTATTCACATGGAAAGATGCAATAACCTGAAATATGTACTAGTGGTTGTTTGTGCTTTCTCGAAATGGATAGAGGCTTACCCTCTGAAAGATAACACTGCCTTGTCCACAGCCAAAGCCCTCGTGAAAGAGTTCTTCCCTAGGTTTGGAATGCCAAGAATGGTGTGGTGTGATAATGGAAGTGAGTTTGTGGGTAAAGTGATGAAGAATGTATGTGAAGGTTTAGGCATCCAGCAAAAGTTCCATGCTGCAAATCACCCCCAATCAGCTGGATTAGTAGAACGCTACAATGGAGCCTTGAAGCTCAAGCTGGCCAAAATCCAGGCGAGCACCGGTCTTAAATGGCCTGACGCTCTGCCTTTAGCACTCCTGTCCACCAGAATGACCGTACACTCACGAGTGGGACTTAGTCCTTACGAGGTCGTTTTTGGCCGCCCGGCCAATGTATGGGGTGTACCGAGGCCTACGAAATTTAGTGAGATTGAGCATCCAGTACTACTCGATTACCTGTATGATTTGACTGTTAAACTGCGTGTTTTGCACCAACAGGTACATGATACTCTTCCTCAAGCTTCTGAAACTCCTGGACACCCTATCAACCCTGGTACGTGGGTGCTGGTCCGGAACTTCCAGCGCAAGAGCAACGACGAGCCTCGCTGGATCGGCCCTCATCTTGTGCTTTTATCAACAAGATCAGTGGTGCGAGTAAAGGGGAAGAAACACTGGATCCATGGCACCCACTGCAAAGTAGTCCCCTTGCCTCTGCCATACGACCAGTGGGTCCAGGAGGGTATCGCCGACTCTGAGACAGACACTGTACCTCGTTTTGTACCATTCAGTGACGCACGCATAAGAGACACAGCTTCAGACCAAGAGAGTAGCGATATTCTGCAGGAAGCTGTGCCACCATCAAATCGACTGGACACCACAGAGCCTGAACTTTTGTTCCAAGACCAAACAGCACCTGGCCGTCTCCGCTATAATTTGAGACCAAGGCCCATGGACAAATAAAGATTTCCTTACTATTTCCTTTTTGACATTTTTGCTCTCCCATCTGAAGGACTTTCTTGATTTTTGTTTTTTGAACCACCATCCGGGTTCAGCCGCAGGGTCGCGGTGCCAAGACTTTGGGGTACAGGCCGAAGACGTTAGGTCAACGGTTCTGGTTGGTCTAGGGCGTTTCCCTGGACTGACAGGCGTACTCCTTATCAGAAGAAACTCATCCGCCGCGAGCGGCCCGTTTAGAGGATGGAGTTTTTTAAGATGGAGAGACCCGTTGAGGAAATGAACTTTAAAGCAAGGATGTGTAGAATTGTAAAAAGTAAATGTTTTGTATTTTTGTGCCTATTCACACTGTGTAGTATAATAATGTTCATTGTAGGATTTGTGTTTTTCTCCTCTCAAAAGACCATTGCGCCCACTGTACAGCCTATACCTCTTTCTACTGCCTCCTCACACTCTTTTCACCCTCTGCCTGAGCACGAACAGACCAGACGATCAGAATTTGTAAATAACTCGTTTATCCAGCTTTTGCACCAGCACCAACTAGTAATGAATACGACCAATTGCTGGGTGTGTGGGTTAATGCCACATACCATTAACAAGGGTATTCCTTATTTGGTGCTGCCATTTAGTTACAATGGATCGTCATGGGCTTTCCAGACCATGTTCCTCTAAGCTCTAGATGCTTACTCCCCGCGACAACCGCGTTCCATCAGACCTGGTACAAATAATAAAGCCTTAGTGAGAGGAATTGCCGATATGAGTAGGGATATTGATGCATACTCATCCATTCCCAAAGAAGAGCTGAGAGCCTATGTAGGGTGGAACGCGACGGGGTATAGTATTAGTCTGGGTGAAAGACAGCGAAAAATCTCATCCCCAATCTGGGTCGTACCTCACATGGGTCGGTTCTGCTTACAGGGTAATGGTCAGAATCCTAGAGCTCAACTGGGAAGAAGTGACTGTACTGAAACGTACACTTTCCCGTCACAGTTTTCCCCTGCGTTTTTGGCTGCCAAGGGCACATATTTCATCTGTAATGACCGAGCATATACATGGTTGCCCCCTGACTTCTCGGGCACATGTTATATTGCGAACTTGCTACTGCCAACATTTACTGCTGCCGCTGACTATCACAAGACTAGAGTTGTGAGAGGCGTGATTAGTAAGGAGGATACTGCCGGTCAGGAAGCGGGAGACTTCTTCTTGGGTTTCCTGCCGTTTTGGGGACCTATGGTGAATAGTAGGAACCTGAGACAACTGACACGTGTGGTTGAATCCACTGTTAATGTGACGGCTGGTGCCCTTGGTAATCTGACAGCTGAGCTCCAAGCGGATCGCCTTATGACTTTGCAGAATCGCATGGTTCTAGACGTTATTCTTGCAGACCGCGGTGGGGTATGTAAGGTTATCCAATCCAGTTGTTGCATTTTCATACCAGATAACGCTCCAACAGTCTATCAAGCCATCTCCAAACTCCATAAAATATCTGAATCCATACACGTGGATAAGGGAGACTGGTCACTGGTGGGGTGGTTCTGGGAACTGATATCTGCCTGGGGTTGGAAAGTTCTGATGGTCATTGGAATGATCTTAGCCATTCTTTTCCTGATCTGTCTGTGCATACAGTGTGCTCCTGCGATATGTGGCCTCTGTGCTACCTTATGTGTAAGGAAACCTGTATCGAGGGACGAGCTAAGTAATAGGATGATGCTACAGCAACATCTCCATGACTTCGTGAACATTGACCTAGACTCGGATTAAGATGAGTATAGTGATTGCCTATGTAAGGGCCAAAAGGAGGGTCTGTCGTACTTTAATCTTCGGGACCGCGTAGGGGACAGGGTCCTACCCCCGTCGATCTTGGTATCAGCAAACCGCAAATGGTTAATGCGGCATGTACGAGTGCTTTATATATCGTTCTAGCTATGAATGCACTGTGTACACGTTGTTTCACGTTACTACGCGGGTTCCATTTTGGAAGCGGTGGCCATCTTGTCATTGCCCTCACATAGGCTATAATGGAGCAAATACGGGCCTCACAGTACATGTGCTCTCCCGTGACTTCCCTGTGACCTGGGCAGCTGGCTCTGCTGCCCCAGGTCAAACTGGTCTCACGAGCTCCCCTTCCTCCGTCCACCTGTGATTAGCATCAGGGCTTGACCCATCATAAAACCCTTTCATTCTACACGAGCCTCCGGCTAATCTCTTTCACACCTGACTGTTCCTGCTTTATGACTTGTTTCTATCAACAGGAGCTGCCCGTGTTTTATTGGGGCCTATTGATATCAAATGTGGGATCTGAACCTTACTGTGTAAATCATTGTGGGCTGGCCGAACTGGAATGTGGGATGGTCATCATGACTCTGCCTTTTTCTTTGTAATGTACACTTGTTTATTACCGTATCATAAAACCTAGGAATGCATGCTTGAGGCAGGAAAAAGCGTATTTAAGATGAAGTCCGTTCCTATGATTTTCAGCAGTCTCCTGAGAACATACACGCTGTTGTACTTCTAGGATACCTGTAATTGGTCTGCAGCCAATAAAGAATCTTTGACTTCACCCAGAAGACTCTGTGTTTCTGTAGGTCTGGAACAGGGTGAACCCAGAAGTCATAGGGTGTGTGCCCCTGCACCGCTGGGTCTAAAATACCCAGTGCTTCAGAGGGGTGCTGTGTGTCTCCCTCTCCTGGCTTCAATAATGGCCCTGGGGACCACCACCCCACAGGGCCGGCTCCTGCAATGTCCCGGGGTGCTCACTCCCGGGACATTGCAGTTTGCGATGGCTTGGCAGGAGTACCATTCCCACCAAGCCATAGCAAACTCTGCTCCGCTTCATGCATGCAAAAGCCTGTAAAATGCTCTTGCTTACACGAAGCAGAGCAGAATTGCTTTGGATAGAGGGAGTTGAATGTTAACAGCTCCCTCTCTCGAAAAGCAATACTGGCTAAAGCAGGATGTGGGGAGCCTGCAGGGACCGTGGGGGCCTTCAGGCTCCCCCGTGGTCCCCAATGAAAATGACTGGGCGCCCTGGGGGGGTCAGGGCACCCAGTATTGTGGCCAGGCCCTGGGGGATGGGGCCCCCGGGGCCAAAAGTGGTTCAGGAGGTGGGCCGTTGGCCCCCTCCCTTGATTTATCAAAAAAATAGTAATAAAGGAGAGAGGACAGAGGATGGTTATAGGCACGTTATAGTTAGGCTTAGGTTTGACTCATACAAAACCAGTGAAATTCAGCCTTTGTAATTAGCTGAGCCAAATATAACTTGCTTATGACATCACATATTACATCACTCAAGACATGGTTAGTGACATCACTGAATACATCACTGATGACATCACTAATGACACCATCCACAAAATCACTAACATACCCATTCACACCCCATAGAACCTTTCATACACCCACTCCCACACAACCATTCACAAACCCATTCACAGACCCATTCCAGTACTTACACACCCACTCACTGATTCACAGATCTACACACACAACCACTCATACACACATACATCCACTCACACACTGAGTCAGTCACACATAGAGCTACTCACATACCTACTTACTCACCCAAACAGTCATTCACACAGCACGTTACTCACCCATACCGTTACACCCACACACACACTTACTCATACAGATACTAACATGTACTTCCTCACCTATACAGTCACTGACACATTGAAACACGGACACAAGCACACACTCACCCATACAGCCACTCTCACATTCACTCACTGACCCATACAACCACTCACATACCCCATCACTCATCTATACTGCCTTTCACACACCCAGTTACTCACCCATATACCACAGGCACATCCACTCACACACACAGCCATACACATACTCACTCACCTATACAGCCCCTCATACACATACTCATAAACCTATATAACCACTGACTCATCCATTAGAATTAGAATTAGAAGAATTAGAATAGGATTTATAGAGCGCGTAGCTACCCGGGGGCGTCCCAGCGCTGATACTCGACCTGCCAGATCCAGGAGGGGGGTTGAGGGGGGAATGGCCAGAATGTCAAGATACAGAAGAGAGAAAGTTTTAGGGGAATAACCAGGTTTTCAGTTGCTTACGAAAGGACAACAGGTCAGTGTCCGTTCGAATGGAGAGGGGAAGGGCGTTCCATAGCTTAGGGGCATTAAATGCGAAGAGACGACCTCCTGAGCGTGCTCTTCTTATTCTAGGGACGCTGGCCAAGGAAAGGGTACTTGACCTCAACTGCCTAGTGGATTGATGGGGTTTGATGAAAGGTCTCAGTATAGGTGGGCCTCTGCCGTGGAATATTTTGTGGGTGATACAGAGGGTTTTGAAGGTAATTCGTTCCTGTATTGGAAGCCAGTGAAGCGATTTGAGGGCAGGTTTCGCAGAGCATCTGGGTTTTGTCCCGGTGAGGAGCCTGGCGGCTGCATTCTGGACATGTTGCAATTTGTTGATAACTGAGGTAGGGGCACCTAGATACAGGGCGTTTCCGTAGTCCAGTCTTGAGATGATCAGGCCTTGAATTAGAAGCTTTCTGGACTGAAGGGGGATTAGGGGGAAAATGTTCCTCGCAGTCCGCATAAGGCCGAAACAGATGCCGGCGGTATTCCTGGCTTGGACTTTGAAGTTCAGATCTTGGTCCAACCAAATGCCTAGGCTCTTGATTTCCTTTTTTGGGGTAGGGGGGTCCCCATACAGGGCGGCCATGAGAGAGAAGTAGGGATTTTGCGTGGATCACCAAGTAATAGGATCTCAGACTTCTCTCCGTTGAGTTTGAGGCGAGAGTCACGCATCCATTTGGATATATTCTGAAGGCAGGAGGCCAGGTTCTCCATGCAGTGGGCTGACTGATTTAGGGAGACGACTAGTTGTGTATCGTCGGCATACATGACTACCTTTATTCCAAAAGGTGACACGATGTCTTCAAGGGGGGACATATACACGTTGAAGAGTGTGGGGCTCAGGGAGGAGCCCTGGGGAACCCCACACTGAAGGGGGAGAGCTCTGGAGTGTGAATGTCCGTCAGCCACCTCGAAAGTCCTGTGTTCCAAAAAGGATTTAAACCAGGCCAGTGCGGAGCCGGTGACTCCTGCCCTAGAGAGACGGTGGACAAGAATGGTGTGGTCCACCGTATCGAAGGCCGCACTTAAGTCCAGGAGGATCACTGCCACTGATCCTCCTGTATCCAAGATAGTTCTTGTTTCTTCGATCACGGCTAGAAGGGCAGTGTCGGTGCCCTGCCCTGGTCTGAACCCTGTCTGGGAGTAACAGAGGAGATTGTTGGACTCTAGGAAGGTGGAGAGTTGCTGGTTCACAATTTTTTCAGCCACCTTGCTGATGCCTGGGAGGAGAGAAATTGGCCTGAAATTCGCCGGATCAGAGAAGTCAAGGTGGGGTTTCTTCAGAAGGGCAGAGACTATAGCTCTTTTCCAGTTAGTAGGGACGATACCTTGGGTAAGGGAGGCATTAATTAGTTTGGTGAGTAAATAGGGCAACCAATTTTAGTTTGTTCATGGGGGCTGGATCTGTAGGGGCTCCGCTCTTTACTGAATTTAGGGTAGTAAGTAATGTCTCTGTGGATACTGGAGAAAAGGCGTCAAGGTGAGGGGCGTCAGGGCAAGTGGGAAGGAGTACCGAGTCTGGAAAAGTGATCTGGGAGGGGAGTGTTTTTAAAATATTAGTGATTTTGGAGGAAAAGAACTCAGCTAATTGGTTACATCTGAAGCCTGAGGAATCGGTGGTGGGCAGAGGATCTGGGGCTTTCATTAAGGAGCGGATGATCCGGTATGTTTCTTTGGAGGAGTTGGCTGCAGCTCGTATTTTACCTTCGTAATAGTTGGCTTGGGTGTTTTTTAAGCAAGTTTTATAATGCTTCATCGCTGATTTATATTCTCCTTTACTCTTTGCTTCCCAGTCCTTTCTCCAAAGGCGTTCGAGTTTTTTACAGCTCTTTCTTAATTCGCGCAGCTCAGGTGTAAACCAAGGGGATTTAAATGTTTCCTTTTTGCTGGGGAGCAATTTATTAGGAAGAACTGAGTCGAGGGATTTAATGATCCAGGAACGGAATTGGTGATCCGCCAGAGTTGGGTCTGGATCAAGAGTGGGAGTGGAGGCTAATAATTTGCCGGTCCAGACTTCTATGTCTAGTTTTGACCAGGGGCGGGATGGAACTTGGGGGGGATCTGGTTGGGGCTTCCATGGAGATCGGGTACTTGAAAGGGATCAGGTGATGATCTGACCAGGGGATAGGAAGGGGCTTGGTTGAGGTCAGTTCAGGGATGTTCGTGAAAATGGGTTCCAGGAGGTGGCCCTTAATATGGGTAGGGTATTGGTTTTTCAAAACAAGGTTAAGGGAAGTTAAAATGGACGTTGAGATCGCCTAGAACCGTGAAATTGGGGGAGAGACAGGCTAGGGACGTAATAGTTTCCACTAGGGAATTAGCGAACTGACCTTGCGGTCCCGGCGGCCGATAGACAAGGATGCCTGAAAGTGTTTTAAGCGGAGAGAGGTGAATCGAAAAGTGGATGTTTTCGCAATCCTGGATCGGGCTGTCTCTAAAATGGCAAGATAAATGCGCTTTAAAGATGATGGCGACTCCCCCCCCTATCCCGGATAGTCTATCATGATGTTTGATTAGATACCCCGGTGGCAGTGTTTGGACTATGTCAGGGTCCGATGTTGTATTAATCCAGGTCTCTGTGAGGAACAAAACCTCAAGGTTTGTCTCTAACAGGAGTAGGTTGATTTCAGCGCTGTGTTTGGGGAGGGATCTACAGTTAAGTAGGGCCATCTTAGCCCAAAGTTTTTTGGGAGGGGTCGGGGATTTCAGGCTGTAAGGGCAGTGAAGGCAGCTTGTCTGTCGGTCTGCTAGGGAGAGCGAGTGAAGGCATGGGTTCGAAGTGGGGTACCTGAGCTGGAGGAGACTCTTTTGCGAATATCTAATATATGCGGGAATGGGGACTGCCGGAGTCCTGGGCCCTAGGCCTGGTCTGGCGCGGACGGGCGCAGACGGGCTTACCTTAGGCGCACCTTCGGCGCGTCCGCTGCGCTCGTCCGCTGCGCTTCCTAAGGGGTGTAACCATTTATACTGGTGATTGGCGGGAGGGGCGAGCACTAGTCTGCCGACACACTCCTCATCCAATATGGCGACCCCCACCCGCCAGTATCCCCAACTCGGCTGCGGCGGTGAAAGGTAGGCGTCAGGAGCTTGAAGACCCGTGCGGCATAGATCGCAGCAACGGGTTTAAAACTACACGGGGCAGTACAATTACACTTTTAAAATGGTAACAGGTTTAAAATAAAATGAGCTTCCCCGGCTTCCGCCTCAGGGATTCTGTGCAAGTAAGTGACGCGCGATCAAAGGGCGCAACTTTTGTACTGGTGATTGGCGGGAGGGCGAGCACTAGTCTGCCGACCCACTCCTCATCCAATATGGCGACCCCCACCCGCCAGTAGCCCCAACTCGCCTGCGGCGGTGAAAGGTAGGCGTCAGGCGCTTGAAGACCCGTGCTGCATAGATCGCAGCAACGGGTTTAAAACTACACGGAGCAGTACAATTACACTTTTAAAATGGTAACAGGTTTAAAATAAAATGAGCTTCCCCGGCTTCCGCCTCCGGGATTCTGTGCAAGTAAGTGCACAGAATCCATACAGTCAGTCACACACATTCTCACCCACTCACACAGATACTAAGACAACCATACAGATACTCAGACAACCAGTCAATCACCCATACAGCCACTGATTTACCCACTCACACACTCATACAGCCACTTAGACACCAACTCACAGACTGATACAAGCATTCACACAATTTTATGGATTTTAGAATTACTGAATAGGTTGTTGTAACTGGTATTGGTATGTCCATTGTTTTGAAAATTTTAGTTTCTATTTTTGAATGTGTGTATCAAAGGTTATATTAGGGTGAGAGGAGGTCTGCCACTTTATCACAAGGATGATGTCATCAGTGATGTCATTTGAGATGTCATCAGTGATGTCATGAGTGATGTCACTGACCATGTCATGAGTGATGTAATATGTGATGTCATCAGCAGTGCATTGCGGGCGCGCGAGTTATAGTTAGCTGAACTAACTATAACAGGGGAATTTCAATGGTGTTGTACGAGTGAAAGTTTCAGCTAACTATAACGCCCCTGAAACCTATGTTTTTTTCAGTGAATTTCTAATGATTTTTAAATGCTAATTGCTAACTATAACATGCCTGAAACCTATGGTTTTTTCAGTGAATTTCAAATGTTTTTTAAATGCTAATTTCTAACTATGCCTACAGAGATAGGACATGTGAAGAAAGAAGAAAAAACGCACAGAAAGAAAAAAAAGAAATGCAGAAAGAAGCAACAGAAGTCCTCAAAGACGAAGAAAAGTGCAGGAAGAAGGATAACGTGCAGAAAGATCAAACAGAAGAGCAGAAAGAAGCCTTGTTGCAAAATCATCCTGTACCCTCAACTTTTTCAGAAGGATACTGGTGGTAACTGAGTCTGACTAACCAGTCCTAGAGCCAGTGCTATGTTAAAAGACACTCAGAATACAGTGAAAACACCTACATACAGTAGGGAACACTATGCGTTGGGGTCCCCCTGTGATTAGCATGACCTCCTCTGTAAGCCCCTAGTATATAATAGGGCAGGGGGATCAAAACTACCTCTTAAAACGCGCCACAGGGCGTGTTTGCACACGTCACCTCAGGCCCCGTCCCCTCCATTCCCCACTGTGTAAACATGCCCTGTGGCCGTTTTAAGTTGGGAGATTAAGTCCCCTTAAGTTCATTTGAATCCTGGGGTCCCTAGGGTCCAACTAGCCCACTAGGTACCTCCAGTAAGCGCCACAGTGCTGCGTTGCAGAGAGGTGTCAAAAGTGGCACGACCTGGACCACCTCTCTGCAACGCAGCTCAGTGGCGCTTACTGGAAGCACCTGGTGGGCTAGTTAGCCTCCAGGGGCCCTCAGGATTGAAGGGGAGTTAATTCCCCAACTTACAACTGGCCAGGGAGCACGTTTGCAGAGTGCTGCAAAGAGGGGGCGTGGCCTCCGGCGTGATGCCGGTCTTTTATTTCTTTTATTTTTTTAAGAAGGAGGGCTGTGTGACCCACCTTCTTTTTCTAAGTTATTGGCCCTGGGGACCCCAACCCCCAGAGCCTGCCCCTAATTTTTTGTTGTTGAAAAAAAACAATTTGGAAGGGGGCCACGTGCCCCCCCTCCCAAGGCCTTAATCAGCCCCGGGGACCCCAACCCCCGGGGCATGGCCTTTTTTTAAACAAAAAATTATTTAGGAGGGGGCTGCGTTGTCCCCCTCCTCAGGCCACTTATGGCCCCGGGGACCCCATTCCCTGGGGCCGGCCTTTGTTTTTATTATTTAAAAAATATATATATTTATAGAAACACCTAGGACATGCTGTACCTATCACCATGACGATTTGCGTGATATTCATTAAAAGGCGACTATGCATACAATGAATCCACGTGGAATGTATTTACACCGCTAGTGAAGCTCTGACGTGTCTGACGCCCTACCGTGCCTAATCCCGGCGCCCCTGCCGGTGGGTACTCTCCAAGTAGACACCCTTGTCGTTTATTTATACAAACATGGGTAGCTATTGAGGGGCACATTTAATACACATGCACACCAAGCCATTCAAAGGGGATTCGACAAAAAATCGACCAAAACTATGCAAGAAACCTTCCTCACGGTTAATAAAACACACATCCACCGCCGGATGTGTAATACTTTTTATTTTACTCTCTGGAAAGGAGACGAACCTCACTTGAGAGTCACAGCGCGCTCCTGGCTGTGTTACACCCACCAGTGCCCGCCGAGTGCCACACACATCTGTGTTGTATTCCACCAGCTATTGCGTATGCTATGACACTCTCTAGCCCATGTGCACTGTAACAACACCCCGTGAATATGTCATGCCACACTTGCCTTCGCACGGGTTATATTTCCCAATCTAACGTGCCTTCCTCGATGCCTATGTTGTAACGCACAGCGCTAAGCCATACATATTACAATCTGTGATCCATATCTTTGTCACAGTGAATTTGCAACGTTACACTCCCCAGCACATATTTTATATTACAACTTTAGAGACTAGTTAGGTTACACAACACTGCCCTGTGCATATTACACTCCAAGGCGCATATCGCATAGCCCGCGCTAGTGTGTCGGATATCCCCGCCTTCATGCAGACCATGCGGTCAAGACTCACCTCCGTACCCCACTTCTTTTCCCTTTCCTCAGCCCCCGGAGGTATACAGGAAGGACGCCTCACAGATGGCGAGCAGTCTGTCCCTGCACTGGCCCTTTAAGGAAGACGAAGACCGTGAAAGAAACGCCCCCTTCAGAGACGGAGGCAGGGAACCCACGCCTTATAACCCGGAAGCGGACGCTGAGGGATGGAACGTCGGGATCCAGGAAGCGGAGGAGTCGGAGCCGGGAGACGAGCAAGGGACGGAGAAGCAGAGAGAGAGAGATGACTCAGAGAGCTGCAAGGAGGACGCTGCGCCCTGCCACTGCCACGAAGGGTCGTGGCTCCAACAGGTGCGTTATCGTATCTCTGGGCTGAAACTCGGGGACGGGTTGCGGGTCCGCCAGGGGAGGACAGACGCCCATGGGGACACTCTCACCTAGACAGGGTTCCTACCTCGTAGAAATCCCTTCTACTTTTACTCACTATCCGGTGTTGGGATATACCCCTACCTCACTTGTGGGTGCTACTGTGTACTCCCCCTGCACTCCCCTTCCCTGACAACGAGAAGACCGAGAACACTGTGCCTCACACCGGTTTATCTCCTTCTTTCCCATATGCTACAAGGTCTACCCTGAGAACGGACTGAGGGACCTACGCCAGACGGTGACGTCAAGAAGAGGTTCCCCGGACAACACCATTCCGTAGGACCACCAACAGAGACTTAGGAAGACCCCACGGATTGTATGCCTTCAAAAATAAATCACCTGTTTATCTGAAACCCCGTCTACACTCTTCCTTGTGGCCACAAAATTCTACATAGTGCCTGTGCTATCTCGCGCTCTCCAATGAATCTGTCATTGCGCACAATGTATTGCATATCATATTTTACGGCCCGGTTCATCTTATATCACACTTTTTGCTGCATAGTTTATACCATACACTATAATGTAGCGGGTCAATTGAAAGAAGGTGCTCAGTGCATTGTGCAAATATGATCTCATATATCTCTTATTTTATTTGTTCTTCTGTAGTAGAATTTCATTTCACTCAATTACTAATAAATTATGGGTCTGTAGAGATCTGTAAAGTACTTCAATTAATTTGATCCAAACCATGTCTCATTGTTCGCACACTAAGTTACATTATATCTTCCTTTCTTTTACCACCCTTTCATCTCTCTTCTTTTGTTTTTCATGTTTTGCCACTCCATATTTAATTTCCTCCCCTATATATATATAATTGTCCCAAGTTGCTGTGTTTCGTAGTTCCTAAGTTGATGTAGGTGGCCTTCTCTGCGGAAACAGCAACCGCAATGTATAAAGGAAAGTCCTTGACAAACGGGAAGCCTTGCGAGCCCTAGAGAAAGACCTTATGATTATCATCAAGCCCCCCAATAATGGGGGCAACATTGTAATTATGGATCGAGTGCAGTATAGAGAAGAGGCTGTACGACATCTTTCTGACAACTTTCTGACCAAGTTTGCTATGAGGAAATACCTGCCCCCTTGCCCCCAGCCCTCTGTTTCCATGTACAGACCCCTATTCCCTCCCTCCTGGCTTGTCTGTTCCATTGTAATGCCCCTGATCCGTCCCTCCTGCCCTTTATGGTCTGTTGTGCTGCAGCTTTCTCTCCTGTCTGTCCATTATGGTCAGCTAGCTACAATTGCCTCTTTCCCCTCTGTTCTCTGTTGTCCATATGCATGGTCCTGTCCCCTCCCTATTGCTTTCTATGGATTGTTGTGCTGCAATCCCGTCCCGCATGCCCTGTGTGGTGTATTGTGCTGCTGCAAACCCTGATGCCTGCCCTGTAGAGTCAGTTTGGTGCACCTCTCCATGTCCCTCCTGTCCTCTGTTATCCGAGTCCATGCCCCTACCCCAATTCCTCCTGCCTTCCATGATCCAATGTACCATACTTGCGAACATTTTGAACTTGGTAAGAGGGAGATTTTGAAAAAAACAACTGGGGTATTGATTTTCCCCTTTGAGTTACATTGAAAAAGAGGAGATAGTAGACAGGAGAGAGATCAAATAAAGCCCATTTGAGCTTAAAAACATTGGACGTTTCCTGGCTGAATCGGTCTTTTGGTATGTATGGTTGTACTACCACTGCCTCTTCCTTCTGCCCACAATGGTCTATTAGATTGCCACAGCCTCTCTTGCCAGTCTTGTATTGTTGGTTTGTTGCCCCTGCCCCCCTTTCCACTGCCCTCCATAGTCTGTTGTGCTGCCACTGCCCTTCCTGCCTGCCCAGTGTGGTCAAATTGTTGCCTCTGCACCCTCCTACCTGCCTTCAATTTTCAGTGTCTGTGCCCCCGGCCTCTGCCTCTCAACAGTATCCTAATGAACAACTAGATTGCTAACTTTCTATATTTATTACAAAAGTGTGGAACGCCTGACATCATCTGGATGTAATCAAAACTGTAATACCTAGAGCATTTCCGTTAGAAATTACATATATTAGAGGGTCTTATTTGCATCAAAATTATGGTTAGTGCTCTAAAAAACTAAAATGAGGACATATTTTCTGAGTTTTCAAATAGCGACAAAGCACTTTTAAATTGTTTGTTATCTTTATGTTTTTTTATCCAGTTGACCACTTGATTAAATGTTGCACGGAGGGGAGAGGATGTGGTGTTACTTCCAGAGCTGCAGACTTTGGAACTGGGGAACCAGGTTGGAGTTTCTGCTTCAGCTCAACATTCTGTGATTCTGGTCAAATCACTTAATCTCCCCATGTCTACAACCAAAATGAATTTGATCTTGTGTGATGTAACCAATGCTCATGTAAAGCACTCCAATACCTGACAAGTCTGCACTATATAAAACTGCAAAAACACAAAAAATAAGTGTTTTGCACACTTCTGTCATTGGGCTACATGTGGGCTACATCTGGGTGATATTTGTGCTGCATTTGGGCTCTTTTGTCTCTGGTGGCCATCTTGAGAGATTTATTTGTTATGAAGTTTCCTAATTTCCTCATTTACTGCAGTCTCCTCAGTAGGAAATGCTTTCAGTTTTTTACCTTGATTCCATCAAGAAGTTATTCAGATATGTCACACATTTGCCAACAATTCTGAATGTTAGCACTCATTAGGTCACTGTAGTAAAGCTACTGCTCACCATGGAAGTCTGCTGCTGGTATTAAAAGTGCATGTTTCAGTCTGCATGTCAGAATTTTTTAATGAAATAGAAGAGGATTTGAGAAGTCACTCAAAATGTGCCCTAATTTTTTTTCTGCGCCACTAATCATACTTTCTATGGCAAAATGAACCCCCTCATTTTGTTCCTTTTTAAAATAAATGTTTTAAGAGTTACCACTTTATTCCAATCAAGATGGCTTCAGGTGTGCAATACATTTGTCATAAGTAGGACTGTTAGCGCTCTAGTTGTTCTTTAGAACACTCTGGGAAGCTGCAGTAGAACACAAAGGAATCAACTGACAGTCTCTGCCCTTGTTGGATGTACATGTTTTACTGAGAATGTCAGACTTCATTCTAACATGACTGAGAAAGATAGTGTGAATTTTCAGAAAATATGCTCTCAGTTTAGCTTATAGATCACCTTCCAAACCTCTGTGGGAAAAGCATGAGAAAATAGTTTTCTCTCAAAGATGATTCATGATATCACAGCAGAAGGCTTTTTCACATGGTAAAATCACCTTAGAACACACCACAATTCCTAAAATGAGTATGGTACCATCAACAAATGATATATAATGTAACTAAAGTCTTAAAACCTTCTATTAACTGCAGTGCTTTTTAATGAGGTGCTATCATGTATATTGGTCCCAAGATGGCTGCCAACACTTCTTGGATGAAGTACTGACAGCCAATCAGATCTCACGATGAGATGTGTGGTTAGGCTCCGCCCAGATATATATGTGATTTTGATTTTGATTTTCTCAGGAATTACTGAACGGATTTACACCATTTAAGCAAAAGGCATGATTCTGACCCAAGGTCTACCTTTCTGCCAAATTTGGTGTAATTCCGTTCAGTAGTTCGGGCTGTAGCTGCGGCTAAAGGTCCTATAGGAAATTATATGGGGAAAACACCTTTAGGGACCCCCCTTTTTTCTCAGCCCCCGCTACACGAATCATCCCGAGACTTTCAGGATAGGAGCGGACTGGAGCTGGCCAAAAGTTTTGAAAATTTCAGGAAGATTCGTCAACGGGCGTCAGAATGTTGCGGATTTCCTATGGAAAATATTTCCTAACTATAACTACCTACTGGCGACTGCCAGTGGGTAATATATATGAATATATATATATATATATTCACTGAAAAAACCATAGGTTTCACGCACGTTATAGTTACAAATTAGCATTTAAAAAACCTTGCAAATTCACTTAAAAAACCATAGGTTTCACACATGTTATAGTTAGCTGGAAATTTCACTCATAAAAAACCAATGAAATTCCCCTCTTATAGTTACTGCAGGCAACTATAACTCACGCGACCGCAATCCTCTGCTGATGACGTCAGATATTACATCACTGTATTTAGACACTTATTTACCCATGTCTTCTTCCATTAATCTTTAGCTATACATATATTACAAATATTTATTTTTCATAAAGACACATATGTCATCAGTGATGTAATATCTGACATCATCAACAGAGGATTGCGGTCGCGTGAGTTATAGTAGCCTGCAGTAACTATAACGGGGGAATTTCATTGGTTTTTTACGAGTGAAATGTCCAGCTAACTATAACATGTGTGAAACCTATGGTTTTTTAAGTGAATTTGCAAGGTTTTTTAAATGCTAATTCGTAACTATAACGTGTGTGAAACCTATGGTTTTTTCAGTGAATTTGTACGTTTTTTTAAATGCTTAGTTATGTATTTATACATTTTTTTTTTCTTCAGGTTTTTCACCGGTTCGCAGTGCGTGCCGTGCGCGCAGGGTGCGCGCACCTCGCGATTTAAAAAAAAAATTAATATTTTTTTTCTCCCTTGGGGGTCCTTCTGTGACCCCCTGACCAAGGCAAGGGGGTCAGGAACTGTCCACTCTGCCCCCTTTTCACGTTCTCCACCTTTTTTTTTCACCCCCTCAGACTGCGAGAGACAAAATGGCGGCCGACACTTCCTGGTTTCGACCGATTCGAATGTTTACCGACATCTAACAACCAATCAGAATTGCGCTTGCGCACGGCAGGGTGCGCGCACAGTGCGCGCACTGTGCGCGCGTACAGATATTGATATGCTTTTAAATGCTATTTTCTCAGGAAATACTGAACAGATTTACACCAGACCTGCAAAAGGCACTTCCTTGACCTTATGGCTACCTCTCTGCCAAATTTCACGTAATTCTGTTCAGCCGTTCGGGTTGTAGCTGTGTCTAAAGGTCCTATGGAAAATAACATGGGGAAAACACGTTTTGGGACCCACCTTTTTTCTCGGCCCCCGCTTGACGAATCACCCCGAGACTTTCAGGGTAGGAGCTGAGCGGAGCGCCCCATTAGTTTTGAAAATTTCGCGAGGATTCGTCAACCGGCGCCAAAGTTATTCAAAATAGAATTTTGAGATTTCCTATGGAAACTAGGTTGTAACTATAACTATCTACTGGCGACCGCCAGCTACTGGCGGTCGCCAGTAGATAGTTATAGTTACAACCTAGTTTCCATAGGAAATCTCAAAATTCTATTTTGAATAACTTTGGCGCCGGTTGACGAATCCTCGCGCAATTTTCAAAACTAATGGGGCGCTCCGCTCAGCTCCTACCCTGAAAGTCTCGGGGTGATTCGTCAAGCGGGGGCCGAGAAAAAAGGTGGGTCCCAAAACGTGTTTTCCCCATGTTATTTTCAAAATAGAATTTTGAGATTTCCTTTGGAAACTAGGTTGTAACTATAACTATCTACTGGCGACCGCCAGTAGATAATATATATATATATACATATATATATATATATATACATATATATATATATATATATATATATATATATATATATATATATATATATATATATATATATATATATATTATCTACTGGCGGTCGCCAGTAGATAGTTATAGTTACAACCTAGTTTCCATAGGAAATCTCAAAATTCTATTTTGAATAACTGTGGCGCCGGTTGACGAATCCTCGCGAAATTTTCAAAACTAATGTGGCGCTCCGCTCAGCTCCTACCCTGAAAGTCTCGGGGTGATTCGTACAGCGGGGGCCGAGAAAAAAGGTGGGTCCCAAAACGTGTTTTCCCCATGTTATTTTCCATAGGACCTTTAGACACAGCTACAGCCCGAACGGCTGAACAGAATTACGTGAAATTTGGCAGAGAGGTAGTCCTCAGGTCAGAGATGTGCCTTTTGCAGGTCTGGTGTAAATCTGTTCAGTAGGTCCTGAGAAAATAGCATTTAAATCAATATATATATCTGTAAGCGCGCTCCGTGCGCTTACGGTAAGCTTACCGTACGCGTACGGTGCCGTGCGCGAGCTCAATTCTGATTTGTGGTTACATGACTGTAAACATTAGAATCGGTCGAAATCAGAAAGTGTCGGCTGCCATTTTCTGTCTCTCGCACTGAAAAACAAAGGTGGATAACGTGAAAAGGGGGCAACGAAGAGAGTTGCAGACCCCCTAGCGTTTGTCAGGGGGTCCACGAAGGACCAAAAAGTACGAAAAATACATTTAATAATTTTTTAAAAAAATAGCGGAGTGCGCGTACGGTAAGCTTACCGTACGTGCACGGCAAAAAAAAAAAAAAAAAAAAAGAAATAACAATCACATTTATTAAATAAATTGAAGGACCCGCAAGGGAGACAAAAAATTGTTACTGTGTAAAAAAAGGCGAGGCGCGCACGGTATGAACTGCGCAACGTGGGCGCTCGGTGCGCGAAGCGCAGCGAGTGTCCAAAGCGCGCGCAGGGTGTGCGCACGGTGAAAAACCAGAAAAAATAAATAAAAAATAAATACATAACTTAGCATTTAAAAAACCGTACAAATTCACTGAAAAAACCATAGGTTTCACACACGTTATAGTTAGGAATTAGCATTTAAAAAACCTTGCAAATTCAGTAAAAAAACCATAGGTTTCACACATGTTATAGTTAGCTGTACATTTCACTCGTAAAAAACCAATGAAATTCCACGTTATAGTTAGATCAGGTAACTATAACTTGCGCGACCGCAATCCACAATGTGTCATTTCAGATGTCATCATTGATGTGAAGAGTGATGTCACTGACCATGTCATGAGTGATGTAATATGTGACATCATCAGCAGTTTATTGTGGGCGCGCAAGTTATAGTTACCTGATCTAACTATTACGTGGAATTTCATTGGTTTTTTACGAGTGAAATGTACAGCTAACTATAACATGTGTGAAACCTATGGTTTTTTAAGTGAATTTGCAAGGTTTTTTAAATGCTAATTCCTAACTATAACGTGTGTGAAACCTATGGTTTTTTCAGTGAATATATATATATATATATATATATATCTTCAACCAAACTCCTCACCAATCCTTACCATTCGCCAAGAGTCGCCACAGCACCAGAGAGAGTCCACAGGTATTTCAATCCAAAAAGTGCTTTATTTAGTACACCATAAGCGCGAACATGGACGGTCAACGCGTTTCGCCGACTGCCTTCAACTGGACCATAGAGTCCTGCCGACTAAAAAATCTATTTAAAGTGACATAGTGCATACGAACCCTTGTTTGTTTCAATTAAAAATAGACTAGACTGCTAACCCCTGTTCTTGTTGCAGACCTTGGCTATTACTGGTTGCCATTTTTCCTCGCAACACTAATGGTAAAGTACCATGGCAGCTAAAAAAGTTCTCACAATCTAATTCATGATTATTAAAAGATGACAGTTTTCTTATAAAAGGAAAGAGAACTGTATAAATAATTTAAATACAAAAACAGATCTTCCATTCCTATTACTGGCTTTAAGAGATTACTGGCTTTAAGAGATTAAAAGGTTTAAAATGATTAAAAAGGGATGAAAAGAAAGGAGAGAGGAAGAGAAGAAGAGAGATGTGTGTAGTGTAGACAGAGGCATTAGAGAGGGTTATGTACCCTCGAGAGTAGAAGAAACATAGAGGAGTGAACTATACGTTTCTCAAATGGCAACAAGAATTTGATGATCATTATATGTCTGTAAAGTACACAAAAAATACAATTTTATAAAAATTATATTAAAATCTTGTTCACTACGGTGCTATATGAGACAGATCGGATCAATATAATTATTCTAAAATTATAAAAAGGTTTAATCGTCCATATCACCCAAGGTTTGTATGTAGCGGGTCAATTGAAAGAAGGTGCTCAGTGCATTGTGCAAATATGATCTCATATATCTCTTCTTTTTTTTGTTCTTCTGTAGTAGAATTTTATTTCACTCAATTACAAATAAATTATGGGTCTGTAGAGATCTGTAAAGTATTTCAATTAATTTGATCCAAACCATGTCTCATTGTTCGCACACTATGTTACATTATATCTTCCTTTCTTTTACCACCCTTTCATCTCTCTTCTTTTGTTTTTCATTTTTTGCCACTCCATATTTAATTTCTTCCCCATTATATATATGATTGTCCCAAGTTGCTGTGTATCGTAGTTCCTAAGTTGATGTAGCTGGCCTTCTCTGCGGTAACAGCAACCGCAATGTATAAAGGAAAGTCCTTGACAAACGGGAAGCGTTGCGAGCCCTAGAGAAAGACCTTATGATTATCATCAAGCCCCCCAATAAGGGGGCAACATTGTAATTATGGATCGTCTGCAGTATAGAGAAGAGGCTCTACGACAACTTTCTGACAACTTTCTGACCAAGTTTGCTATGAGGAAATACCTGCCCCCTTGCCTCCAGCCCTCTGTTTCCATGTGCAGACCCCTATTCCCTCCCTCCTGGCTTTTCTGTTCCATTGTAATGCCCCTGATCCGTCCCTCCTGCCCTTTATGGTCTGTTATGCTGCAGCTTTTTCTCCTGTCTGTCCATTATGGTCAGCTATCTACCATTGCCTCTTTCCCCTCTGTTCTCTGTTGTCCATGTGCATGGTCCTGTCCCCTCCCTCTTGCTTTCTATGGATTGTTGTGCTGCACTCCCGTCCCGCATGCCCTGTGTGGTGTATTGTGCTGCTGCAAACCCTGATGCCTGCCCTGTAGAGTCAGTTTGGTGCACCTCGCCATGTCCCTCCTGTCCTCTGTTATCCGAGTCCATGTCCCTACCCCAATTCCTCCTGCCTTCCATGATCCACTGTACCATACTTGCGAACATTTTGAACTTGGTAAGAGGGAGAATTTGAAAAAAAACTGGGGTATTGATTTTCCCCTTTGAGTTACATTGAAAAAGAGGAGATTGTAGACAGGAGACAGATCAAATAAAGCCCATTTGAGATTAAAAACATTGGACGTTTCCTGGCTGAATCGGGTCTTTTGGCATGTATGGTTGTACTACCACTGCCTCTTCCTTCTGCCCACAATGGTCTATTATATTGCCACAGCCTCTCTTGCCAGTCCTGTATTGATGGTTTGTTGCCCCTGCCCCCCTTTTCACTGCCCTCCATAGTCTGTTGTGCTGCCACTGCCCTTCCTGCCTGCCCAGTGTGGTCAAATTGTTGCCTCTGCACCCTCCTACCTGCCTTCAATTTTCAGTGTCTGTGCCCCCGGCCTCTGCCTCTCAACAGTATCCTAATGAACAACTAGATTGCTAACTTTCTATATTTATTACAAAAGTGTGGAACGCCTGACATCATCTGGATGTAATCAAAACTGTAATACCTAGAGCATTTCCTTTAGAAATTACATATATGAGAGGGTCTTATTTGCATCAAAATTATGGTTAGTGCTCTAAAAAACTAAAATGAGGACATATTTTCTGAGTTTTCAAATAGCGACAAAGCACTTTTAAATTATTTGTTATCTTTATGTTTTTTTATCCAGTTGACCACTTGATTAAATGTTGCACTGAGGGGAGAGGATGTGGTGTTACTTCCAGAGCTGCAGACTTTGCAACTGGGGAACCAGGTTGGAGTTTCTGCTTCAGCTGAACATTCTGTGATTCTGGTCAAATCACTTAATCTCCCCATGTCTACAACCAAAATGAATTTGATCTTGTGTGATGTAACCAATGCTCATGTAAAGCACTCCAATACCTGACAAGTCTGCACTATATAAAACTGCAAAAACACAAAAAATGGGGGGCAGATTTATGTGGGACTTGCGCCACTTTTACGCCGCCGTTGCGTCACTTTTGTGACGCAGCGGCGGCGTAAACCATGCGCATCTAGGGAGATGCGTCACGTTTTAAAGCCGTGCACTACATTAAACCTGCGTCAGGTTTAAAGTATGCAGGGTGGGCATTCCAGCGGAAAAAGCATCGGAAAAGTGACGCAGTGAAATCTACAAGATTTCACTCAGTCACTTTTCCGATGCTGCTGCGTCAAAACCGGAAGCGGTGTGCGCAACCACTGACCCACTTCACCATTTTCCATATGACATACCCTCCAATGGGAGGCTCAGATGAGACTGTGCATTATGGGAAGTGTTGTGCAGAGAGCACACAATCAAGTCCTGTATGGACCCTGCAAGTGGGCCCGTCCTCGATCCTGTATACGGCTGCTGATTCACTTTCGTGACCCCCAAGAATTACGGGGTGGTGCATACTCCGCGGCAGGACTTGATTGTGTGCTCTCCGCACAACACTTCCCATAATGCACAGTCTCATCTGAGCCTCCCATTGGTGGGTGTGTCATATGGAAAATGGTGAAGTGGGTCAGTGGTTGCGCAGACCGCTTCCGTTAAAGCCTCTGAAGAGAAGCATATGGAGCTTCGAAACGCGTCAGGCAAATCCACTACGGAGCGGCTCCTACAAGTGGATCCCCGTCCCTACCTACACATAAACCAAGCTGCTGGTCGAGTGCTACTTAAAGGTGGACAACTTTTGGAGCAGTATATAACACGCGGCCGTCCAGCCGCGGAATATGCACCACCCCGTAATTCTTGGGGGTCACGAAAGTGAAACAGCAGCCGTATACAGGATCGAGGACGGGCCCACTTGCAGGGTCCATACAGGACTTGATTGTGTGCTCTCCGCACAACACTTCCCATAATGCACAGTCTCATCTGAGCCTCCCATTGGTGGGTGTGTCATATGGAAAATGGTGAAGTGGGTCAGTGGTTGCGCACACCGCTTCCGTTAAAGCCTCTGAAGAGAAGCATATGGAGCTTAGAAACGCGTCAGGCAAATCCACTACGAAGCAGCTCCTACAAGCGGATCCCCGTCCCAACCTACACATAAACCAAGCTGCTGGTCGAGTGCTACTTAAAGGTGGACAACTTTTGGAGCAGTATATAACACGCGGCCGTCCAGCCGCGGAGTATGCACCACCCCGTAATTCTTGGGGGTCACGAAAGTGAAACAGCAGCCGTATACAGGATCGAGGACGGGCCCACTTGCAGGGTCCATACAGGACTTGATTGTGTGCTCTCCGCACAACACTTCCCATAATGCACAGTCTCATCTGAGGCTCCCATTGGTGGGTGTGTCATATGGAAAATGGTGAAGTGGGTCAGTGGTTGCGCACACCGCTTCCGTTAAAGCCTCTGAAGAGAAGCATATGGAGCTTCGAAACGCGTCAGGCAAATCCACTACGGAGCGGCTCCTACAAGCGCATCCCCGTCCCTACCTACACATAAACCAAGCTGCTGGTCGAGTGCTACTTAAAGGTGGACAACTTTTGGAGCAGTATATATATATATATATATATATATATATATATCCATTCGACAAGAGTCGCCATAGCACCAGAGAGAGTCCACAGGTATTTCAATCCAAAAAGTGCTTTATTTAGTACACCATAAGTGCGAGCATGGACGGTCAACGCGTTTCGCCGACTGCCTTCAACTGTACCATATAGTCCTGACGTCTAAAACATCTATTTAAAGTGACATAGTGCATATGAACCCTTGTTTGTTTCAATTAAAAATAGGCTAGACTGATAACCTCTGTTCTTGTTGCAGACCTTGGCTATTACTGGTTGCCAGTTTTCCTCGCAACGCTAATGGTAAAGTACCATGGCAGTTAAAAAAGTTCTCACAATCTAATTCATGATTATTAAAAGATGACAGTTTTCTTATAAAAGGAAAGAGAACTGTATAAATAATTTAAATACAAAAACAGATCTTCCATTCCTATTTCTGGCTTTAAGAGATTAAAAGGTTTAAAAGGATCAAAAAGAGAGGAAAAGAAAGGAGAGAGGAAGAGGAAGAGAAGAAGAGAGATGTGTGTAGTGTAGACAGAGGCATAAGAGAGGGTTATGTACCCTCGAGAGTAGAAGGAACGTAGAGGAGTGAACTATTCGTTTCTAAAATGGCAACAAGAATTTGATGATCATTATATGTCTGTAAAGTACACAAAAAATACAATTTTATAAAAAATTATATTAAAATCTTGTTCACTACGGTGCTATATGAGAGAGATCGGAGCAATATAATTATTCTAAAATTATGAAAAGGTTTAATCGTTCATATCACCCAAGGTTTGTATGTAGTGGGTCAATTGAAAGAAGGTGCTCAGTGCATTGTGCAAATATGATCTCATATATCTCTTCTTTTTTTTGTTCTTCTGTAGTAGAATTTCATTTCACTCAATTACTAATAAATTATGGGTCTGTAGAGATCTGTAAAGTACTTCAATTAATTTGATCCAAAGCATGTCTCATTGTTCGCACACAATGTTACATTATATCTTCCTTTCTTTTACCACCCTTTCATCTATCTTCTTTTGTTTTTCATGTTTTGCCACTCCATATTTAATTTCCTCCCCTATATATATATATAATTGTCCCAAGTTGCTGTGTTTCGTAGTTCCTAAGTTTATGTAGGTGACTTCTCTGCGGTAACAGCAAACGGGAAGCCTTGCGAGCCCTAGAGAAAGACCTTATGATTATCATCAAGCCCCCCAATAAGGGGGGCAACATTGTAATTATGGATTGAGTGCAGTATAGAGAAGACGCTCTACGACAACTTTCTGACATCTTTCTGACCAAGTTTGCTATGAGGAAATACATAGGGAGAGATATAGAATATCAATCAAATTATATCATCATCTTTAACTGAACTGGCACCAAGGAGGTCTTCTAGATGAGGAGGAGTACAAATTTCTGAGAACTGACAATCCACAAATTCCGTGTCTGTATCTCCTCCCCAAAATTCACAAAAATGCCACGAATCCACCAGGGCGTCCAACTGTCTCATCCAATGGAGGGCTATTGGAAAATACTTCGATTTTTATCTGGATCTCTTTCTCTCAAAATATGATGTCAATTTAAGATCAGGAACCCTTACCCTACCACCACCTGAAGATACACCGCTGCCGAGCTCTACGCCCTGGGCCAAGGGGTCCGCAACAATTGCTGCCACACCTCTCCCTGATCATGGTAGGAACTTTCTCCTGCTGGCACTGCCTCTTTTTCCTCAGCACCGAAGCTCTGGCATGCATGGTGATCACCACCACACCTACAATCACCACCCCAGACCATATCCACTGCTTCCATCTCAACGCACGATCTCTCTGCAAACACGCTACCCAGATTTGGGACACCGTCCCTCTCCCCCAACATCATATTCCTCGCCAAGACATGGCTCAACCTTGCATCCACACCGACATCGCCTCAGCCACTTCAGATGGCCTATGAGATTGCAATCCGAGACTGCATCAACAAGCACAGAGCTGGAATAGCCATCATTCACAAGGAAACCATCCACTGCACCATCTCCGCAGACGACGCCCTGATCATAAAACACATCAACTTTCAACTCTGAACTCTCAGCAAAACCACAATCCAAGGAGTCCTTGCCTACAGACCTCCAGGACCTCACCCAACTTTGTTAAAGCCATTCCAAATTTCATCACTCTGCTCGCCATCGACTAGGAAAAATACATCTTCCTCTGCGACCTCAATTTTTACTTGACGACCGCAACAATACTAACACTGACAACCTCCTCGAACGCCTGAGCAACATTGGCCACACCCAACTTACCACCTACCCCACTCACATCGCAGGACACACACTCAACCCAATCCTCACAGCGAATGACAGAATCAATTACAGTCATGTCACCGAGCTCACCTGGACAGACCATGTCATCGTCCACTTCACTATCTAGGGACTTGCCAGCACCACCCTCAAGCCACTCTGCACGACATGCCACAGCTGGAAAAGGATCTCACAGAGCCAATGGACCAATTTCCTCAACAACTCCCACCCTCATACACCAACCAACCTGGAACAGGCAGTCAGGAGCTTCTCCACCTGGATCACAGACTGCGCAGACAGCCCCCAAAAAACCCAGCAAGCTCAAAAGATCCTCCAAGCAAGCCAGTTGGTACATGATGGAACTAAGATCCAAGAAGTGCATCTGCATATACCCCATGGACCAAACAACATTCAAAACCACCCTCAACCAATACCTCCTTAAAAAAACAAAGAGAAGCACCCTGGCCCACCACATTGAAGCAAGCTCCAGGCACATCAAGGAACTCTCTAACATTGTCAGGGACTTCTCCAGCCCATAAAAATGTCAATACCCCTTCACATAAAATCTATGACTCCCTTGCTGACTTCTTCCAGGCCAAGATCTCCACCATCTACAGAAACTTTGAACCTCAACCCACTAAACTCCTCAACAGCCTCAGCTGCCTGAAGGAGGAGCATAACCACCTGCTCACCACCGGGAACCTGCTCACCACACAAGACATCAAGCCATCATGACTTCCGTCCACTCCAGAACACCCACGGAGCCCTGCCCCTTACATATCTTCAAACTCTGGAGCAAAACAATCAGTAGCACGCTCACTGCTATCCTCAACCACTTTCCAAAAGAATGGAAGCATGCAGAAGTCAAGCCTCTTCTCGAGAAACCTTCCGCTGACCCCACCAAACACAAGAACTACAACTCCATTTCTCTGCTCCCCTTTCCTGCCAAAGTCCTTGAGAAGGCCATCAACCACCAACTCACAGAACACCTGTCCCTCGAGGTTCGTCCCTCAGTTCTACACTGTTTAACACCTACATGACTCCCTTGGCCAGCGTCGTCAGAATGCATGGACTGAACATCATATCGTACGCTGATTAAACCCAGCTCAGCCTCTGACTATCAGAAGACCCCTCCGGCACACTGACCAAGTTCCACAGGTGCATGACGAACATCACCGACTGGATGAGAGACAACTGACTACAACTCAGCACTGACAAGATAGAAGTGCTGATCTTCGGGATCAACATTTCCCCATGGAACAACGCCTGGTGGACTCCAAACTAGGACCCTCACCCACTCCCAATGACCACACCCGCAATTTTGTCATCATCCTAGACAGTAAGCTTACCAAGAAAAGACAGATCAATGCAATCTCATCCACCTGCTCCTCACCCTTCGCATGCTCCGCAAGATTTTCAAGTGGCTCCACAACAACACAATACGCACTGCCACACAAGCCCTGGTCACCAGCCAACTGGACTATAGCAATGCATGTTATCTAGTAATCACCTCACAACTTCTCAAGAGGCTGCAAACAATTCAGAACTCAGCAGCCCGACTCAATCGAGTTTTCCCTAATGGACCCACATCACCCCCACCTCACAAAGCTCCACGGGCTCCCCATTCAGAAGAGATGCCAGTTCAAGTTGCCAATCCATGTCTTTGAAGCCCTTCACAACCAGGGACCATCATACATCAACTACCAACTGAACTTCCACCTTCTCTCCAGACACCTGTGCTCTGCCTCTCTCTGCCAAACCCACACCCCCTGAATCAGCCGCAGAAACACTGGAGGGCATTCCTTCTCCTACCTTGCTGCAGAATCCTGGAATGACTTCCCTCTTCACCTACAGACCTCATGATCTCTTGATGGAATCAGAAAAGGACTCAAAACCTGGATGATCAACTTAGTTCTTTGCAGCAACACTACCAGCGCCTGTATACCCTCACAGATTAGCTGCACTTAAAAATCCAAATTGATCGATTGATTGATTGACAGTTACTGGAAGCGGGTGCCAGGGAAACTAGCTGCTCATGCACCATGACACTGGTAGTAGAGGAAATTGCATTCCAGTGCATCTTTTCATGTACCCAGGCCAGTCATTGGTAAACAATAATCTACAGTGTGTAGAGTGTCTCAGGAAGCATGGCGAGGGCAGAGATCACATAGCAAGAGCAAGGAGTGTGAAGTGGCTCCATGTGAATTTAAGGTGAATGGCAGTGCAGAGTCTTTTTCTGGGGTTTCACCTCTCTTGCCAGAGCTAGATACAGCTTCAAGTGGAATACTAGTCAACGTGGAGCGCATACCATTATTTACATATGGGAGCAGATGTTTTTGTGCAGGTGTTGTTTGTTGCACTCCATGGCCTATCCTGCTCAAACTCTGTTAGGACACGTATCACAAAACACGGAATACAAAAATGTTCCTCTTAGTTCCCTTGATAAGCTAGTTGAGTCAAACCAGGCACACCCAAGCCTGACTACAATGGCCTGTGCAAGAAGAAGTGTAGGAGCAATGAGCAGTGCAGAAGCATGTAGGGAAGTAGGGAGACAAGAAACATGTCTAGTATGTCAACTCACCTTTTAAGAAAGTCCAAAAAAAGGAAGACCCAAAAAGGTTGATACACCACTCTCTCATGTCCACCACAATCATGCTACATGTGCACAATAAATCTCACATCTGGAGGAAGGGAGGGGTTACAGTCACAAGAGGCTCTGAAGAATCAACAGCGCGGAACATTAGGAAGCCGCTACAACCAGGGTTACCGGTAAAGATACCTGTGACACAGGGCTCAGGGTTAGCTGCCATGAACTTCTCATCAGGCCTCAGCCTGTACATAGAGACGATAGCCGCCCATGTTAAGAGCATCTGGGTTGCTTGGACGCCTATCTCCATCAGAGACGAACATTCTGCAGGGGAGCAACATATGCAAATTATAGTGGAGCACTACTCTGGGGACTTAAAACATAAGTCACCAGACTAGTAAAACAGGGCAGTTTAATCAGAAAGCAAGAGCAGAGTTGTAACATCATTTAACCCTGAAACATTTCTTTCACGCAGGTAAACTGCCCAATGCACACCAACTCTAACTCAGTACAACACTGGAGCATGAACAAATATATAAAATACATAGTGTCACAATATTTTCCCTGACTCTTGCCAGGTTTACTTTTCTATGTCCAACTTTAAATACAATATAAAGTAGTCATAGAATAAAACGTATACAAAACAAACAAGCTTCTCTCGACACCTTTCGAACCATCAAACGTCATTATCAGGGCTGGTGGGTCTGCAATGTGTGCTACAGTTGCCTGTAAAGCAAATCACAGCCACAAATGCCCGATTGCCGAGTGCCCATTGCCTCTGACATCATCTCAGAAAAAGCGAAAAATGACTTTATCTCCACTAAGATGGCTGCCAGGAAAAGGCTGGACAGCAGACAATAGTATATGATGTAAATGTGTTTCCTCTCTCAAGGCTTCCGCTGCGCAAAGTGTCAGGGTTTAAAGGATAAAAAACCAAAACACCCTTTATTAATATACCAATGCGAGTGTCAAATTTCTTTGTTACTCACACAGTCAGCTTTGCGGATCCTTTTGTATTGCCAAGCAAAGGGGGTAGAAAAGAGACATTCACCTCTACCTTGCGATTTTCAAGGGCTTGTATCATTGATTTCCATCCACTCCCGAGGTCGCAAAGTATTGAAAGAGGTATTTAGTAGACATTTATGGCATCCATTTTCAAACATATTGAAAACTTATTTTGTTATGCAAAGATACCTTAACCTATTTGAAGTATCACGTCCATACTCTAAAGGTTGACAGAAGGCTTTAGGACACTAGGTCATTGTGAGAATATGAATAGTTACATAACCACTGCAGGTAGCACTGATATGCATAGCAAACATCAGTAAAAGATAAACACATTTGTAATCAGAGCGATACAGTAGTGGTTAGCAGCAATATATTGCATGATCGTGGTCAGCTGCAACATGTCTTGTAAAAGATAAACATTTGTACTCAGGAACAGTTGTGGTGGTGAACTAGTAAATTCAAGAAACTGACATAAAGGACCCTCCGACCTCTGAGAGGATCATAGATTTGGCATTTTGTGCTCAGTAGCATTAGACTTAAAACGTTATACACATTTGTAGTTGTTAACATTAAATGAGAGGACAACAGTATGAATGTTTCTATGACCGTTTTGGGATCGAAGTGAATGCCAAGGTTTCTGACTGAGGGTGTGTTTTTTTCACGGAGACGTTAACAAGAGAAAGGAGAGAGGCAGGCAAGATAAGTGAATAATTCAGTTTAGGATGAATTCAGCACGAGTGGGGGAATGAATATCAGGTGATGGGAAGCTGTGATGAAGCTTGAGATGTGTTCCTGAACTTGGGGGAGAAGGTAAAATGAGGGTATGTGAGGAACATTTGAGACTCCTCTGAAATTAGCGAAAAGGAGAAGCCAAAGCAAAACATCAATGAGGCAAATGGGTTCCACTAATTAAGACCTATAGGATTTTTCGCAATTGAGTACTTTGGACTTTGACTTTGGACTTTTACTGTGAGTGAGCCTCATTACACAAGTTTCATTCACAGTAATTGGGCTAAGCCTACTAACCACCTACGTTCCCTTTAAGGCACGCGCGCACCTTCCCCGATGTCACCGCACACTCCCAGATGTGGAGCGCGCACAACGATTCCAGGACGTCCCGGCGGAGAGGCGCCGGCCGCGCCGCCGGTTTAAGAAGCGAGCGGCGCGAAAACCAGGCACTTTTTTCTGCGGTGCCGGCGAGGAGACGTGGAGAGTGCAGGTAAGGGGGCTTGGGGGCTTGTGGGGGCTTGAGGGCTTCTGGCGGCTTGGGGGGGGCTTGTGGCGGCTTGGGACGGCTAGTCGCGGCTTGGGGGGGGATGTGTGGCTGCAGAGCGCGGGGCTGATTGTGGCCTTTTGTTTATGTATTGATGGTAATAACAGCCCGTGAAGGGGCTCTGATTACCATCAATACTTAAACAAAAGGCCACAATCGTCCCCGCGCTTTACTAACAAAACAGTAGAGTCGGTTTAAAATCAGAGCGTGTACCAAAGTACACGCTGTGTTTTTAAACTGGCTCTACTCTTTTGTTAGTAAAGCGCGGTGCGGGGACGATTGTGGCTTCTTGTTTAAGTATTGATGGTAATCGGAGCCCCTTCACGGGCGCTTTACTAACAAAAGAGTAGAGCCAGTGGGAGCAACATAGAACTGGAGCAGAAAATTAAAGTACTTTAATTTACACACACACAGCTATCAAAAACAGGTATAACTCTTGTTCAGGCACTAATACTACTGAACGTCATAGTCTGCCCCACCGTCGACCTCCATCTAGGGAACTGGATTCGAGCCTCGGCAGGGACGCTCAACAGCCTGTGATTCTGGGCAAATCACTTAATCTCCCTGTGCCTAACAAAAAATAATGTGTCCGTCTGCATTGCAACTGGTGCTCATGTAAAGTGCTCCGACACCTTCAGGTCGAGTTCACGCTATATAAAACTACCAAAAAACAAATCTCTTACGGGTTTCCTCTCTTTGGTTACTCTAAGTAGGCTTAGATGTCCACGGAACTGTCCCTAAGTTGAGGTGCTTCCAGAGGTGTTTGGCCTCACCCATGACAAAGAATATTTGACAAAATGGTACCAAAATAGTGGACTTTAGAGTGAACTTTTCAACACAATTTCCATAAAAACCGTCGACTAAAGAGCTATTTGTATTTGGGGCAGTAAAACAATCTGTTTATGCAATTCTGCATTACACATTTTCCAAAATGTATTTAGCATCTTTATTTGCTTTATTTTTTCATCCTCTCTCTTCTCTGCAGATTCTCAGTCATGTGTTATGAATAACTTTCAACTTTGAAGGACCCTGGCTGAAAAATCAAATGTAATACAAACATGAGACAAACAACTCATACAGCAATGCCACTGTTCGGTTATATAGAGCTTACATGATCTGACAGGGCACACCATGTTTACATGTTATTTATTAGATAGCAGTAGTGCTGATATCCTAGGAAACCATATCAGTATAAACAATGAATTGTCTTCACACAAGGGAAAAAGTAGCCAACGCAGTAAGTGCTCTCTGACATCAACCTAGCAATATTAGCCAGAAGTCATTGAACTAAGCAGGAACTATCCCACAAATACCAGCTTTAAAAATATCTGAAAATACAATAATTTTGGTTGAAACAACAGTTTACAATGCCTGGGCAATGGGATTCCTCTAAGCGCTTTTAACGTGCAGCATTGGAAAGCAGCTGTGGCAAGCTCCTTGTTGCTTTTGGGTACAGCAGGCTGGGTAATGTAGTCCTGCCCGGGACCCCAGCAAAGCAGTTCACAGAGTCCCACGCCGCAAGAGTACTCTAAGCGCTTTTAAAGCACTGCAGCAAGAGATGGCTGATGGCAAGTCCCTCCTTTCCTTCAGGGCACAGCACGCTGGGTGATGTAGTCCTTCGTGGGCCCCCAGCAAAGCAGCTCACAGCATCATATGCATTACTCCAGCCCCTGACCTCATTTTGGAAAGTATTGAATTTCGGAGTGTTACAATTTACTATTTCAACTCCCAGTTTAACCACATTGGTGTTTGGGGTGCCAGATTTAGCATTTCCACTCCAAATGTACCCACATTAGGAAAAGTGTTGATCTTTGGGTGGTCAAAATTGAGGAAAGTGATGGACTTTGAGGGGGGGCAGATTTACTATTCCCATTCCACCCTGAACTGAATTGTGGAAAGTGTTGAACTTTGGAGGATTCAACATTACTATTCCCATTCCTAACTTTACCACATAGGGGAAAGTGTTGGACTTTGATAAGGGTAGAGCCAGTTTAAAAACACAGCGTGTACTTTCAGAAAGTACACGCTGTATTTTGAAACTGGCTCTACTCTTTTTGTTAGTAAAGCGCGGTGCGGGGACTATTTCAGGCAGCAACTTTGGGGCCAGAGGCCAGAGTTCGAGCCTCGAGGTCGCGCTCACATCCTGTGATTGTGGGCAAATCACTTAATCTCCCTGTGCCTGAATATGTAATGTAAAGACAGTGTTTATTTAAAGCGCTCCAATACCTGCAAGATGTCGCACACAGGTACTCCTACCATGTACCAGTGTTTGCGTGTTGCTTTTTTACAGCTAGTTAGATGTTGCCTCCCGTGGCAGATTTCTTGGTAGACTCTGCTGTCTACCAATAAAACTGTTTGTTTGTTTTCCTGGCAGCTCTTGCGTGGTGTTAACTTGTATGTCCGGTGACTTTGTCTGTACACTGACCCATTTTCAGGTCACGCTCTCTGGCTGAAAAGCACTTTTTGCCATCTTTTGGGAGAGTGTGCCAGCCTGCTGCCAGCGCCATGTCTGTTCCAAAAAATGTACGTCTCATTGACGTGTCATGTTTTATACATGGGAGTCAACGAAGGGACAGCAGTGATGCAGCAGGAAAAAAAAAAGCAGTGGGACAGTAGTAAGTGGGGGCGGAGGGGTAGACGGACAAATGGGGAGGTATAGGGCAGGTTTCAATTATCTCATGTAGCACAGAGGGTTAATATACCTGCTGCAAAGAACGCTTACCATGTATTTTATGTGCATAGGTCAGTTGGTTACTGCTTTTGTCACATAGATTCTCTTGTTACCCAACATTTCCCCACCCAATTAACAGTGCTCAAGTTAAGAATATTTATTAAAATCTTATGATGGTACCACCGTTTAAGTCTTGTGCTTTTCTAAACTTGAAGTGGACTTGCCTGTGTAACCAATTCATATCATGGCGTGTTTATCCAATTGGGAAACTGCCCTTAAGACACTTATTGTGGCACTGTATGTGTGAAAATGTACCATCTTTTCACTTATTAAAGTAAACGTTCTGAGTGACATTTGGCGCCGCGCACACGCGCGGTGTGGTTCCTGGCACACATAGCCATGGTTGCAGCGCACAGAGACCCTCCACTGCCGCACACAGAGGAAAGAAATTAGAGGGAACATTGCTAACCACCAGTATGCCTTTTAAGATAAGGCCACTGCTGCCTGGGCTGGTTACACGTGAACACATGAGCAAACATGTGTGCGCACATGTGCGGGCTGCACGTGACACTACCGTTGTGCACAGTCCTGTATCTACACATAGGTAGTTTTTCACAGAAGGGCCTCTTCAAGTATTGTTTGTGACCTGGGGAAGGCCTTATAATATGAGTGAAAATGATAAACAGTACAATGTGTAGTCAAACAAGTGGCTATGATTAGGGTTTATACATGGAAAAAGAGTTCAGAACAAAACTGAAACAACAAAAAAACATAAGACTGCATCCTTTAATTGCGGCCACATATGTGTATAAACCCTTCTCACAGCCACTTGTTTGACTAAAGCCACATTGTACTGTTTATAATTTTCACTGTTTGTGTACCGTGTTGAGCGCCATTGTCTTATGTGTTTTAGTATCTTAAGATAATCGCTAATAAATTGTGTACGAATTAATAACTATCTTTGTTGTACATAGGTTTCTTTTTCCTTTCCTTCTCTCACTGCTTTTTTTTTCTGACATGTTAAATTGGCACTCATCTTTGCAGTTTAACCCACATTTGTTTTCTGATGCATGTATTGCCACCTTGAACCTCTGTTAGGATCCCAGTGTTTGCCCCTGGTTCAGGTTTGTCAGGGTTGCCCCTGTTGCCTATAATTATAATATGAGTGGGCATTCATAGAATACATCTCTAGTGCTTACTAGGTAATCTGCAGCGTTTTCACTGTATTATACAAATAGACAATATCTGCACTGAAGTACAGCTTCACACCACTTAGGACTATAGGGTCCATCACAGTACCAAACTGGAGTACAATATTTACACAGAATGTGAACTAGTAGTCCCTAATAAACCACATCCACATCTTATGGGACTTCAAGACTTGTCATATTGCTCTATCTCAGCTCAAAATCAGATTCCACGTCTTTCTCCCCACTGCTGTGTCAAGTTAATTACTCTGCTCCTCTGCAAAGGAATTAAAAGCCTCCCACTCAAAAGGGCAATCAAAAGTGATTAACATAGTTCCTGGAAAAGGTAGGGGTGGGGAAGAAAACTGCATCTGATAATCGGCTTGTGACACTGCATCTGGGTGGGGACAGTCCAGTCCAACTGGAACAAAGAATGGAGCCCATACCTCTGGACCCAACACAGGAGGAGATTACCTCTGAGTTTTTGGTGAAAAGAGATCAGGTAGTGATGTCAGCTAGAACAGAACTGAGGCCCCCAGATGAGCTCTTTACAGAGAGAACTTGAGGTTGCCATTATGGATAGCCCAGAATGCTGTTCAGGAGGGTTCGAACAGAGGTGGAGGGATGATGTGGAATCCTAGGATAGGTCAGGAGTGACTGGCCCCTAAAACATTTCACCCCTACCTAAAAACCCTTGCACAAGGGAGAGACTTATGAGAAGACCCTGCACTTGCAGGGTTGTGACAACAGTGAAACAATGACCAAATGTAAGGGGAAGCCATTAGGTCTAGGATGGGCATCTCCACGGCCAATGGCACCGGCCCCTTATGCCCTCTGAGGATCAGTTCAGGGAAAGTACCTGGGCTCCATTGCCACCTGGGTGGGCCTAGGAAAGGCAGAAAGGAGGGTGTGTTGCTGGCTGGTTGTTGACCGTCTGTGCAAAATGCCCACACCAGCATGAGAGAAGCACCAGGAGCCAGGCAGAGGATACGGCTGACGCAGGGAGCCAGAAAATCAACATCCCCACAAAATACACCCCTTTGGATACCAGGAGGGCTGGTAAGCCAGGAAAAGAAAACTGAGCATGTAGCAATTCGCCACAATTCCCTTGATGTTCCCCGGGATGAGCCAGGGGTCAGTGCACTGTCAAACTGTCATGTTATTGTGTGTGCTGACACCCTCTGTGTGCCAGGTTCTGCCTCCGGGGCTTCATATTACCCTGGCGGCTGGCCCAAATACTTCACTGCCTCCAGACCTCATCTCCAGAGTCAAGGATCCCCACCATGCACCTGTCTTAAGAAGCAGGCATGTCCAGAACCTCAATGCTGCTCCCACCCCCACAAGGCCAGTGGACAGAGCTGCTCCCACCTCAGGAATACAAGAAAACGTGTTCACTCATGGTGGGAGCAGAACGCAAGATGCTGGCTCCCCCGCACTGGAATGCAGCACACTTGCCTGGCGAGCCTGGGAAGTCGGTAGGACCATGGGAATCCACCCTTGACTGCCATGAACACTAAGGCTATGGGTTCCCCAGATGGGACCGGGAAACCCCAACCTAAAAAGTAGAAAGGCCCATGACTGCGGCTCAAAGTCGCAATCAAGAGTGGAGCAAGCCGCTCATTAATCATTTATTTTCTGAGCCGAGGAACACCCCATAACAGCCTGTGCGGGGTTTAAACTGCATAATTTCTTTCTCGTGGTGTCCTAAGGAGGTGCATGGGCACCACCAACGATATGCCCAAGTACTGTGGGGGCCTGCATAATCAGCAACAGCCTCCTGGAATGTTTTGTTTATGTACCACCCTAACCGCCGAGGAAGAAGTATACATTACCCTGGGCGAGGTTTTTATTCAAGTCTAAACACTTACCAAGCACAAGCTTTTGCTCTTGGGCTCTGGTGGTCCAATGGCTACATTATGTGCCTGTAAAAAGTGAAGGAAGACTTTGTCAGATATGTTTATGGTTGTTTGGAACACAAATGGTTTATTACAGTATTAGCTCTGGGCTTTTGCTTTTATAAGGAATGCTTATGACTATTAACATGGTGGTTTTAAAAGATTGAGACATGACATGTGGCTGATTTTATTAATGTGGTGATACCCTGGAAAAACTAGGAGACCTGCCTTTTTTTAAATGACACCCCCCATTTTCTGATGCTGCCGTTGGTATAAGTAGAGGTATCGTGTATATAGGATTCAGGACCTACTTGGCTATAATGTGATATGAGGGTGTCACCCAAGATATATCCATCTACCGGATGTATATAGTAATGTGTGTGTGTGTAATGGATGTGATGTTCCTTTTTAAAAGAAAAAGCAACACCACCTCCCCTTAGACCTTGAACTGCTCTGCTTCGCTTTTGCTTTGCTTCTCTGAGAGAGCCAAAGTTGTACAATGAGGTACTTGGTTCCCAGTAATAAGACAATTGCTGTGAGACTAAATAGTTTTACTTATGCTTAGTGCACAAGTCCTAAAAAAAGAAGTAGGGGGACTAACCAAGTTAGGAAGTATGCAAGTGACATCATGGTATGTGACATCACCATGCAGGATATCGTACATGGCATCACAACCCATCACCTCAAAGGAAGGGACATCACAAGAAGTTCCATCAGATCTTAAGACCTCACACATATGTTTAGCAGGTCTATCAAGAATGCATTTTAGCTCATTACTATATTTAACACATTAGATTTTGCATCTGGGATGTGCCAAAAAAGTGACACAACACCAACAAAATCTGTTCCTCAATTTATACATTCATTTTGTTAAACCATGGCACAAATAAATTTGCTACTGGGAGACATGTGGCAGGAAATCTGTCCCGTTAATCAGTTGCAAAGTCTGCAATTGAAATTATCTTATGGGGTAAGACACCTGCTGCAAAGATCTTAATGTGCCTGGTCAATGTCAGGGAATAATAATAATTGTAAGATAACTCTGGAGCTTATAGTATTTGCTGGAGAGATCTGTGTTTTGCCTAGTCCCAATTTTGAATCAAAGTTTTATTTTGTCTCGCACAAAGCGCATTATGTAACACAGCGATGACAGATTTTTATTTTATGTAAATGTGTAAATAGGATATTGCTTTTAACACAAAGATCCTTTTGTTACTTGCAGTTCATAAATTGTAATCCTTCTATGAGCTATGAAGGACATGGGGCTCTTACACCTTGTAACCCTCACTGTCCTATGTAACACATCCCATGCATTGATTTACACACATATGATTTATTGTCAATGTATAATGTGTATGTGTGATGTAAAGTACTCTGACATCCTGCATTTGGATGCGTAGCGCTATCGTGCTATAAAAGTAATAAAACAAAATTGTGATATTTAAATTGTTATTTGTGTAACTACTGAGACAGACCAACACATCTGACATTCTTACTGTGCATGCATATGTCTTATATACAGGGACTGAAAAAAAGTCAAAATCATGCCTCTCCTAGCTACCTGTGAAGTAATAAGCTGTGTGTCTTTGATTTCCCTCCATTGCATTTAGGTTTGAGGCTCCCTATAGCTCCCAGTCAGGATACTCCAACAAAAGGAGAGCTGATGGCCGGCTAGAATCTGATAAGCCTCCTCCTCGCCTGAGCGTTGCTGCTCATAATGGAAGCAGGAAACGTACAGAAGCTGCTGTATGTGCCCCGGTGTCTGAAAACCACACCGGGCCAAGTTTAGCATATTTCTGTGAGGCTCAGCCTCTTGGCAGGGTAGACTATGTCCAAGTTGTGAAAAAAGTGTGTAGACGGGGGGTGGGGAGAGCATTTGAGGGCCAAGTCAGCCCAAATTAATCTTTGCCCCCACTCCCCCAAATAATCGAGGCAGCTGGCACACTATAGAGGTGCGTGAGTTCAGAGGGTAATTGAGCAATAAAATGCATTTACTTTTTGTTTTTATCTTGCTACATTTGCTGCCTGTTCAAAGACAAGTTAAATGTCAGGCTGTCTTCTGAAAAATTGCTAACTATTCTTTTAAATGGAGATGTTGTTTACTTTTATTTCTTTGACTTCAAAGTTGAGGATTTTGTTAAGTGAACAATGTGACAATCTTGCCGGGACACAAGCAGAACCAATGGAATTATACGGTGAGACGTTGAATTATGTGGCAATGTTGACTAAAATGTGTGGCAAAAAACCCACAAATTATGTGGCTGATTGCGGCACATTTTGTGATAGTTTCTCTTCAATAATTTGACATTTTTACACATGTTAGCACTGTCTGGGCAAAGGTTTTTCTTCATTAGTACCAGTCCAGTTCCACATCCAAATACAGCTATATAAATAACTGAAAGTTGACGATTGAATCTTTGCAGTGGAAGCACGTGTTGCATTGTTTTTTTTTTTTAAATGTTATCTGTTTGAGTTAGAAACAAAATTATTTGCTTTTGTTAAAATCTGCAGATTATGCAGCATATGATGGATTATGTGTCAAAACACCAAAGAATCACATAATTCCAGAAACTTTGCATATAGGGAGTGCAAAAGAAAGTACTCTAGGATGTCAATTTGTTTCAAATTCAAATATTTCAACATATACCAGCAGTTATGTAAGCACAAATGACGCACATTTTGTTTTATAATTCGGAAGTGTGATGGAAACAAAGATTTTAATAGGATCAAAACAAATCTTGGTGATGAATAAATGATAAATATTGTAATGTATTTCTATAATGTTTATTACCCCTACGTGTGACACTGAAGTGGTTACCTACATGGGAAGCAAGCTACATCCCATAGGTTGGAAGGGTGTTTTCTTTTTTTTGTGATTCTATGTGGGAAGTGATTCCATATCATGCAAAATGGGCTCCGAGGTGCAGTTATCATGTTATGGGATGCAGCTTGTAGCAGTGTGGCGGATGATGAGTCACAGGCCTGCAGTTTATAGTTTTTCATTACACTGGCAGATTTGAAGAGCTCTGCGCAGGTCCCTTTGTGGTACTATATGATTATAGTCTGCTAGCTGGTTACTGCATTGGGTTGTCCAATCAGTAATTTTAAGACAGATTTACTCACATTTTACACAACGCAACTGTTCGCACAATACTGTTCTGCATTGCATGAAAGGGACGCAGCAGAAATGTGCTATCTTTACAAAGATAAGGTGCATTTCTGTGATCTCCTAGTGCTGGCGCACTGCTGCTATGCAGAAATGCCTGCCATTGAGCAAGGGTGTCTGTACTAAGGGGATGATTGTTTTTGTGCATGAAGAGGCACATTCCTGTGGAGTTTCACCTTCCAATGGAGCTGCGTCACTAGAAAGGTGTGTATCATCAGTGCAGCTGATTCACGTTTGAGGTTGTTAGTGTTTTCTCTTACAAGGCACAGACTAAATGTGGTACTGTAAGTTGTACTAGATAAAAGGCGGACGTTATTGTTAATTTAGGTATTAACGCGTGTATACTGATCATGCACATATAATGTTACTTAACGGCATGGAAATGTCATTTCAAGACTTGGTGCAATATTGTAAAGTATAACCTATTGCAAAATCTCAATAAAAAATAAATAAATAAATACATAAATAAAAAAAAAGAGGCACCTTCCTGCACAAAAATAATCCTTAGATGCATATTCCTCTTTCTATGTGTTCAGGCAAATCCAGATAACTTATGAAGAGGTAGTAAAGAGGAGAATTAAAGATATTTCTCCTCTTTATGCCTATCTGGGGAAGGCATAGAATTTTGACACATGCACAGGTTTACTAGCTTCAGTAAATCTGGGATTACACCAAACTCAATGGGTGGATGCATAGGAATGCCTTCTCAATGCAAGATAACTCAAGGCAGCACCTTGCGTTACTTTGTATTTACTAAATCACGCAAAGCCAAGCAACACGGCTCTTCTTAGCTTAGTAAATACCCAAAATTATTTTGCATCAGGGCTGAACCTCAAAAGTGAATCTTAGTAAATCTGCCCCCAGTGTATAGTTCCGGGCCAGAGTTGGCATCGTTGGAGGGAGAGAGAAGTGAAGAAGTTTGCTGGGATGTGCATTATTACTATCATCTTGTATCTGAAAGTCATTATGAGATGAAAAAAGGGGCCATAGTGTATAGATATTTAGCCGGCCTGGGCGTAGTTTGCGGAGTTTTGACACGCACAACTCTGTGAAGTGATCAAAAAACACTGTAGAGTTCCATAAGTGGCGGAGTGGATTATGAACTGCCATTCACGCTGATCCACCTGCCGCTTGGGTAGAAATTCACACTTTGTGGCAGCTCGCACTTGCCAACTTACCGTTCGCGGGCACAAGCAGAGAAATAAATCCGCTGCACTATGCGGAGTGGAGTTTTCTTCCCTCTGCGTGCTCCATGGAGCGCGGAGTGCAGAAAACTCCGCAAACTCCGTGAACGGGTAAGAGTTCCCCATCCAGGTCTAATATTTAGGACCTGCAGTCATGGACTAGATTAAAGTTTTCCGATTGACCAGTTGTATGTGACAGATCACTTCAGCTACTCCATATCTGTTCACTTAGTGATGGCAGGTTTATTGGCTGCACAGTACTGGTAATTAACAACCCTTGTAGTAAATATGCCTTAATTGAATGTAAGAGGTGTAAGTTACAGTTGGCTGCTGATCACTGGATCATAGGGCATTAGTATTAGTGTGGGCCAGAAATGGTATGTATGAACTTACATAACTACATAATACCCCGACAAAGCATAGGTCAGCCTTTCTCAACTCACCTGCTTATCGAAAGTATTAAACCCACTTTAAAGGTTGGGTTATTTCCAATCTGTGAATGGTAAACTAAAGATTGAGAATGAGAGTGTGACTGTCTTTCCAGATTCTGTGGCTGGGGTGTGGGTGGTGTAGTTGTCTTTGAAATATCCATGTTTTCAGCTGTTGTTTGAAGTGTGTAGGCTCCTGAATGCTTTGAATTCTGGCTGGTATTGAGCTCCAGAGCTTGGCAGTTTGTACTGAGAAAGCAGTGCATCCTTCAGATCATTTATGGTAAAGGGGTATGATTGCAAATGCTGCAAGCTTGAATTATTTGAATTGCTTGAATTTAGCTCCTAGGTATAGTTTTCCTTTTCGTTGAATGCTCTGTGAAGAAAGCAAAGTGCATTAACATTGCCATTCCTGCTATAGATAACTAGTGGAGTGATTGCAAGACTGGCCTCATGTATTCTCTTGGGTGAAGGCAGAGAAGATGTCTTACAGAAGCATTTTGGATGTGTTGTGTTTTGCATATGATGAATGCAGGTGCACCAAGGTATAGGCTGTCAACATTGATAAACTTGGAGATTATGAGTGTGAGGATGGCTTGTAGTTTTTGTTGGTATCCAAGGTTTGGGAAGATGCAACGCAGTGTTTTAATTGCGTAGAAGGCACTCTGTTTTATGTTTTTAACATTTAGTATCAAATGTAGATCTGAATCCATGGTTACCACTAGCTTTCTTACTTCTCTTGATATTGTTGGCAAGGCCTCATGTTCCTTAAGCCATACGGCAGTAGGCTGGTATTTTTGTCCGCAGGGCATAAGCTCTGTCTATGTGGTAGTTAGGTTTAGATGGGTAGTCATCATCCAAGTGTTTATGGCCCAAAGACAGTCATCAAGTTGTAAGAGGTCTTCCAGACCATTCTTTAAAAATAATTATTTGGGTGTCATAAACATGGTTGTAATAGCTGAGGTTGAATAATTCAATTAGGCTTGGTAAGTGAGGTAGGTAGATGCTGAATAATAGAGGGGATATGATGACCCCTGTGGGATGCCACAGTGCTGTTTCTGTGTAAGGAGCTGATGTAAAAAGTAGTACCAACACTAGTTCAGTGTCACAGCTGAGAGGCCAGGAATTGAATGGGCGTTAGCTGAACTACCTTCTCACTTTCTAGATAGGTATGTCAAACAAGAATTTGCTGCATGAAGAGATTGCACAACTGTACAAGACATTGAGTCATGTTGTTCTTAAGCCAATAACTGGCATGATATTTCCTATTCATGATACATAAGTGGTTGTCACTACCCAAACCTACCAGTCATTCAGTATCAATGTTCAAACAGGAAACTCCAGATTCCAATATGGCCTGGTGCTTTTATTACTCTACTGTGCTGGGGCAGAGTTATCTCATGTCAAGTACGACTTACAATTGACTGACATTGGTTTACCCTGCACTGGCATGTTGTGAAATATAGCCCGGCGAGATAATGTATCTGCTCTAGAGATCATTATTTTGTTTGCAGGAGCCAGATAGCTTTTAAGGTTAATGTGCCAGCTGAAAAGGGTGGTAACATCCTAACTAGTAGTTGTGTAAGTCTGAAACGACCCAATATAGCCTGCCATGCCACAAAGGGCTGCTATACTAGACTATCTTTCAAAAATGTGTTTATATCTTGATAACCCTGCCAAGCTCAACACACTGAGAATTCATCTTTTTGAATCAAGTATTGTGGAAACCATGATCAGGCATTTGAGGCTGAAAATTTGCATTGTAATCAACCTCTCTACATATCTTCGCAGAACAACGGCTAACATTTTGGTAGTTTTGTACATTGTAATTTAAGATTTATGTAGTTTGAATCTCCTTTTTGAAATGTATTGACTCCTTTGAAATTCTGCTTTACATTTATCTAATTTATGGCCATAGCCCATAAATTGCTGTTATGAGGTCCTATAACAGTAATCTACTAAATGCACAATATTTGGTGGGAATGCTGCGTGATAGGAATTTTGTGAATCCCCACAGATTTCTGAATTTTCCTTCACAACATATGAGGAAAAACTATGATTTAGTCAGAGTTTGGTGTTTGCAAGGCATTCACTGTAATAAAACGTATTGGGATTTATACAAGCTATACATCCCCAGACTACCCTAGGCACTTGTTTTCGTAAATGTGTGTTTCTGGTATGTTTTCCTGGATGCCGAACACGCCCTGGCCTAAATACCGCAGCTGCCCACATCACCAAACTTGTTCAATATGAAAGGCCAAATCTTGATGTTTCTTTGTGTCTGAGGGGCGTTTGAGAGCCTCTTGTTTCACAGGCGATAGCTCAGTCACATTAGTGGGATATTATTGTTATTGGGAGAAGTGTAGGAACGCTGTGAGGTAGGACACTTGTGGATCACAGCAGAGGATGATCCCTGCAGACTCCTATAGTGCTGTTTGCTTTCACTTTTGTTTTGCTGTGTAACGTCAGACTGCACAGCAGTCCATGCAATACAGCAAAACAAAAAATCTAATTTGGGACTTGTGGGAAGCATTTCCCTCACATGCTGACTTTGATTTTGAAAAAGAAAATGTTTCTGGTATTTTTACCAGAAAAAACATTATTTTCCAGTACTGTGGATGACCTGTTGAAGTCCACGCACTGTGAAGGTAGTGTGGTGGATGTCAACAGGTCGTTACCTGCCCTAAAGCAAAATCCATGCAGCCTGATGTCCTGTCCAACAAGCATTGACAACGAGCTGCAGGAATATAATGGCCACATTGCAATAACATCTTTGTTCCATGATTGTACTTCTCCAGTTCCAGGAGGCCCCCAGGATGGTAGGCGTCTGGGACTGGGGAACAGCGAAAAGCACAGTGATCAAAGAAAGGAGGTAAGGGCTGCTAATGTCCATGCACATCCAAAAGAAAGTTTAAGCTGCCATACATGGTCCAGAGAGAAGTGGGCTAGAGAGAGAATAACAAATATTGAGAAGTATAAAGAAGAAAAGATAGAAATAAGTGGTTCTAGAAGAGAAGAGAAGATTGAAAGGAACAAATGAGAGTTAATAGAAAAAGCAAGAGTGAGAGAGAGAGAAAGAGAGATAGGAATGGTAAGATAGATGCAGAAGCAAACAGAATTGAATAGTGGGGAAAAGTTTGAGAGAGGCAGTGGGGACAAAGATTGGGACACAATAGAGAGAGTAAGAGGGATCCATAAGGAGGACAATTGAGAGCTAGGTACACAAAGAGAAATAGTGGCTGGAGTTTTTGAGTGGAATTTATAGCTTATCATGATTTGGCCAATTCATCTGGCCCAATGTGACGTCAAAGCACAATTCTGCATTTTATTTTCTAAAAGGGTTCTTAGTTTAAGACCTCAAAAATCTCTTGCCTTTTGGTTTTTAAAATCCTAATAAGGCCTAACCATTGTTACTTGATCCACATTTCTTTTTGCGGGTTGATTAATTATGGCACCCCCTTGTTATTTGTTACTATATGATCTTGGTGAAGAAGTGCATATCAGTCATGTCTGCATTTGCTGATATAGTCACTGGAAAGGACAGGCTACATTCTGAGAAGTCCAGATTCTCTTAAGCAGGTGATTTGGCTTTCTAGTGTGCATTTAAATATAGCAGTCTCTTAACTGTTTCATGACATGAATCTTAACTTTTATCTGTACCTGTAGTAATGTCAAACAATACTTTTGCAAGGAAATATCTTCCATTTCTAGTACAAATGGCAGGCTTTCATGCTTCCTACATTCACCACTCAGAAAAGTGCATGCTCGTGCAAGCATTGTTAGCCACATACTTGAGGATTCTATGCTAGAAGTGTACTGCATGCGAAAGAGTAGAGAATCTCCATAATTATGGAATTGAACAACTCTGTAGCATCCAAATGAGAGGCACCGATGCAAGGACCATCAAACATATGTTATTGCAGAGCAGGATCCAGGTTGCAAACCATGAAAGCACCACTCAGAACTTTAGAGGCAGTGATGCTGCCTGCTCATCTACGGGGCCTCTAACTGGAGATGGACCTCGTGTCCTCCGCCAGACCACATGCCCTCAAATGGACCCATCTCAGACTCAGACAATCACCTATTGTTTACCATGCCTATCTGTCTTGCTGGCAGACGTCTAATGAAGATCGCCTTTTGTACCACACCTTTCGCACAACCTGCCTCGGATGTATGACGTTACAACGCATACTTTTACAACGCATGCACTTACAACGCAATTTTTACAACGCAACATCCACTACAACGCATTCCATTACATCGCATGACACTACAACGCATTTTTAAAAACTACCATTACAACGCATTCCATTACATCGCATACTACCTTTACAACGCATACCATTACAACGCATTATATTACATTGCATTTAAGGTAAGTGTTGGATAGTATAGGGGTAAAAATTACTATTCTCACTCCAGGGGGTGCAACAGTAGGGTAAGTGTTGGATAGTATAGGGGTAAAAATTACTAATCTAACTCCAGGGGGTGCAACAGTAGGGTAAGTGTTGGATAGTATAGGGGTAAACATTACTAATCTAACTCCAGGGGGTGCAACAGTAGGGTAAGTGTTGGATAGTATAGGGGTAAAAAATACTATTCTAACTCCAGGGGGTGCAACAGTAGGGTAAGTGTTGGATAGTATAGGGGTAAAAAATACTATTCTAACTCCAGGGGGTGCAACAGTAGGGTAAGTGTTGGATAGTGTAGGGGTAAAAATTACTATTCTAACTCCAGGGGGTGCAACAGTAGGGTAAGTGTTGGATGGTATAGGGGTAAAAATTACTATTCTAACTCCAGGGGGTGCAACAGTAGGGTAAGTGTTGGATAGTGTAGGGGTAAAAATTACTATTCTAACTCCAGGGGGTGCAACAGTAGGGTAAGTGTTGGATAGTATAGGGGTAAAAATTTACTATACTAACTCCAGGGGGTGCAACAGTAGGGTAAGTGTTGGATAGTGTAGGGGTAAAAATTACTATTCTAACTCCAGGGGGTGCAACAGTAGGGTAAGTGTTGGATAGTATAGGGGTAAAAATTACTATTCTAATTCCAGGGGGTGCAACAGTAGGGTAAGTGTTGGATAGTGTAGGGGTAAAATTTACTATTCTAACTCCAGGGGGTGCAACAGTAGGGTAAGTGTTGGATAGTGTAGGGGTAAAATTTACTATTCTAACTCCAGGGGGTGCATACTTACCTTAAATGCAATGTAATATTGTGCGTTGTAATGGTATGCGTTGTAAAGGTAGTATGCGATGTAATGGAATGCGTTGTAAAGGTAGTTTTTAAAAATGCGTTGTAGTGTCATGCGATGTAATGGAATGCGTTGTAGTGGATGTTGCGTTGTAAAAAATGTGTTGTAAGTGTAGTGCGTTGTAAAAGTTGCGCTGTAAAGGTTATTCCCCCCTGCCTCTAACTATGAGAGGTGTATGCCAATGTCAGAAACTGATTCAAGTCCATGCAGTTTTGACTAGTACTTCTGATCAAATATAATTAAACTATCCATCTTTTGTCACAACCTTATAGTGAGATTCACTGTGGTACCTTCCCAACATCCCCAGTAAAATGATATTTAAATGCTATTTAGTTTTCACCATTGTTGCAGACCTAAAATGTTTAAAACACAATGTTTGCTACTAATTTCTCGAAACGTACTTGATGGATATGCTCGAAGCTCTCTGTAAAGTTACTTTAAATTAGTGGCAAGTTAACTTAAAACTTCATCTCAGAATGTGGTCAGAATTAGGAAATTCCACACTTTACGAATCAGATGAAATTTCCAAGAATACGTGATGTAAGGTTTATCCTTTTTGGCCTTGCAGGTGTGATGATTTTCTAATGTAAAATATCCTTGGTAGGGCATCCTCCAGCAAAACAATTTTGAGTGTGGAAGTAGGAAATCTAAAGAGGTGTGCGAGGGAGGGCTCAGTACTGAGGCCAGCTTCTTAAAAAAAACAATTACTTGATAAGCTTTGCCTTGAACAAAGCTTGAACAGTTTAGAAAATACACAAAGTTTCAAGTCAGCCTACTTTCCAACTTTACTCCCTTCTACATGAAATCCCATCTAATTGATAGAATTTAAAGTTGGATTGTGAAAATTAGAGCTTTAATATGTACCTTTCAAAATGCCACATATTCCTGCTCACAGAATCACTTGTTGTGCACCTGAATAGCATAGGAACAGAATATCGAGGACAGAGCAACAAATCTAAAATGCAAACAGGTAAATATCGTTTTTTTCTATACCTTATTCTTCATATATGTGTAACCTATGCGATACATATATCTTCATGATATGTAAATATGGAGTTAGGAATAGTACATTTATACTTTCCTATATACACTTACTTTTCAAAATTCTGTCCTTGAAATTCTTGTACTACGAGATTCTGGGGCTTGATATTTAGTGGTGAAACCCGTATCTTGGAAAGTTTGCACCTATAGAGCAAATCTTTAATGTTTGATCACAGTTGAGGTCCAAGCCCCCCCAAAAATATGCTTCTGGCTACCGGCCTGAGACGCCATCTACTGCATCTACCCTCGACTTGTGCCCTTCTTATGCTTGTTTCTGTTGTTTGTCAACAAAAGGAGGGATAGATGGGTAGGTTTAACGAGGTCCAGTGTACATACCCAAGCAACTAGTAAGACAAAAAGGGTACAAAGTTCCTCAGATAAGTTAAGCAAAAGTAGTGATTTCAGCACAAAATGTCGTTTGCCATGAAAAAAGGCGGGGGGAAACCCTTTAGTTGGAACTAGGGCCCTCACACACCCAGCAAGCTAGGTGTCATGCTTCATCATTTGAGCCTGCCCCTCGTCAGGTCGGCGCTGCAATTCCTGACGGGCTCCCAAAATTGGGGCTCTTTGGCGGGGATCTTCTGTTCCTGCCGAAGGGTGCTGTGGGGGTAAGGGGCCCTAGGATGTGTAGATGTGGTGTACGAATAAAATAGGTACTGTTAGTCCACAAGAATTGTGTTTAAGAAAGTGGTAAACAGCCTAGTTAAAAGGAAAGTGAGGTGGGGATAGCTACTAGTGATTATGATACTAGTTGTGTATGCCCTACTCTCTGGAGGATCAACATGTTTCTTGCCCTTCAGGCCAGTAATTGGTCACGGCAATTCATCAGGATCAGGGAAAACAAAACTATCTACAACAAGGTATGTGGGTTCTACGTACCGAAGAGGTGCTCAGGAGTCACCTAAGAAAAGATTGGAGACAGAAAACACATGACAAAACTGTACGAATAAGCAATACATACATAACAACATCAGCTGAAATCATCGAGAGTCTTATTCGGTGAAGCTCTCAGGGAGGGTATTGAATGGTCTCGAAAGACAGAATAAATTAAAAACTCTAAAAAGACAGGACTAAGGGCTGAGACAGAGCGGAAGTATTAGACTCACCTCTTGTGTGAGCAAGGTAATCTTGCAACAGTCTCCGGCGGGTACAAAGGACTCCTAACGTGGGTCCTGGAGTAAAAGGGAAACCAGGTAGGGACAAAATGAAATTAGAAATAAAATATAAAGTGACACGGTCCGCCCAGTAACCCATGTGGTGAGGGCAGTATCAGAGGGTAATGACAGCCTTGTGTGTCAAAAGGTGCTGACAAGAGCGATTAGTTGTGCAGCCATGGTGACCATCATGCTCAGGGGCCAGGGCATATCGCCGCCAAAATAACTCGAGGAAAAACCAACGGAATAATCGACCCTACAATGGCCCTCCCTTCCAAGGCCCCCCCATGTTCCAAGGTCCTCTCCCGCCACTACCATACTGGCAGTTTCCTCAATACCAACATTGCCCCCCCCCGTTTTTCAACGGTAACAGCCAGCCTTTTTTAGGAAGAGGTTGGGGCAGAGGAAGAGGGCGCAACAGAAGAGGCGCACAGAAATCGGTCCACTGGCAAGAACCACCGACCAGCGGCATGGACACCAGGAGCAGAACGAAGGACAAGAGGAATTAGTAGTGAACCTCTCACATAGGGTCCTCAATGCTTCTGAGAAGTCCCTACTACAGAAAGGCCTCGGTTTTGTCCCCACCCCGAGGGTAGACAGATTCAGGGATCACTGCGAAATCCACAGTCTTTTCCGGAAGATACGCCTCAAAGCCTTCTTTCAGGACCAACCTCACAATGAGGTCATAGACTCTGGATTAAGAAACCCCTCCACATTCACTCCACAGAACAACATGGTTCCTGTGGAGATTCTAACATTTGAGAAAGCGGTGTTGAAAGAGCTAAATTCACCCCACAGGGAGGCTCCTTACCACAATTTGACTGGGCATGAAACCATACTCCTAAAAAACCTCTCTGAGGACTCCACGATTACTATTAAACAGGCGGACAAGGGCGGTGCGATCGTAATCCAGTCTACAACAGATTACGAGATTGAATGCAGACGCCAACTCTCAAATGAGAGATACTACACTCCCATTGCGTCTGACCCAACTCCCCGCCTCGAGACCACCATCTGCACTATGGTCTATGAAGCAGAAGCCAATGGCTGGATTACCCACAAAGAGGCTGATTTCCTGATTACCCGTGAACCTAAGATTCCCTTTTTCTACACCCTCCCGAAAATACATAAGGGCATGACTCCGGTCCCAGGACGACCGATTGTATCTGGCATTGGCTCGCTCCTCGAACCTCTGTCAAAATTTTGCGACCACTTTCTGCAACCTCTAGTACGTGACATACCCTCATTCATTAAGGACACCACTGATGTCCTTAAAATCATTGATGACCTTGCAGACACTAGTACCATTAACTATCTTTTGACCTTGGATGTGGAGGCCCTCTACACTAACATCCCCCAGAGGGCCTCCCTGGCTGTTATAGAGTCAACTCTGCGGGCACTAGACTGGTCTTCACCCACACCAGTCACCTTCATCATTGATTGTGCTACCTTGGCTCTCACTGAAAACTTTTTCGAGTTCAACAAACAACTATACCACCAGAGCCAAGGCACATCTATGGGTAGTACCTTCGCTCCCAGTGTAGCATGCCTCTATATGGCTGATTTTGAAAAAACTGTGATCTCTTGCACGTCTAACCCTTTCCATGATAACATCTTTCTTTGGAAACGGTTTATAGACGATATACTCGTCTTTTGGAGTGGCACACATACTGAGTGTATGAATTTCATACAGTGGATCAATGAGCAGAATGAGTTCCTGAAGTTCTCCCATACGGTATCAGAACATTCGGTACCATTCCTGGACCTGAACATCACTCTTTCTGAAGGCACCCTCACCACCACACTGTACAAAAAACCCACTGACCGCAATAGTCTTTTACGTTATGATAGCCACCACCCTAAAGCATTGAGGGACAACCTGCCCGTTGGGCAATTCCTACGCATCAGACGTAACTGCACTCAGCTAACAGATTACAACTCAGAAGCTAAGTTATTAGCATCAAATTTGCGGGCTAGGGGTTATCCATCTAGGTGCGTTGGTAACTCTATTAAAAGAGCCAGAAACAACCCACGGGAGACACTACTGGTAACACACACTAAACCCGACACCGATGTCCTTACCTGTGTCACATCTTTTACGTCTGATTCAAGTAGGATCAGGAAGATCATTTTGAGTAACTGGGGCATTTTAGATAAAGGGAATCTTAACATACCAAAACCTAGATTTGCCTACAGACGCACACAAAACATCAAAGATCTACTTGTTCACACTAGACCTAGACTGCACACCACTGGTCCACAAAGGACGCTATGGGAACTACCCCCGGTTAAAGGCCATTTCCCATGCGGTTCATGTGTAGTGTGTAAACTGACTAACACTTACAAGGACATAACTTGTACTAACAACTTCCACTGGACACTGAATAGACACACAAATTGTAATACTAAGAACTGCATATATATGATCAGGTGCCCGTGTGAGTTAGTATACATAGGCATGACAACCCGCATGGTAAAGACCAGGATTATGGAACATAAGAGTAACATTCGATGCCAGAAAGTGACCACCAAACTCTACACTCACTTTAAAACGATGAAACACCAGACAGATTCCATTAACTGGTTGGTCTTGGAAGCACACCCTGAGATGTCCCAAAATTCACTGTTTAAACTTGAGCAAAGATGGGTACTGAGAATATCTTCACACGTAACTGGTCTCAACGACGACATCCCTTGGTCCACACTCATTAGATAAGCATGCTCCTTGGTAGGACCTGTGACCCTTCTGGAATTCTTTATTTGTCCTGGTTATGCCTACGACCACCTTGGCAAAACCTGTTAAACGTTGGATTCGTATCACTAATCAACAGCAGTGATGTTCCCTGTAAATACACCTCTTGAATAGATCAGGAACTATCTAGATCCTTGTTCCACTGCTTTAATAATAGATACACTACACTGGTATCTTATTTTTCTTGATGTGCTTTTTCCCCCCCCCCTGTGTGTCTTTATGTGTCGGTCCCCTAAGCGTCTGGTGGCCGCCCTGTTTTTAGACCCCCCTTGCATGGGCCACTTACGCGTTGCCTGTCTTTAATAATATTATTGCCATAGCAACCGACCACGTGAGTGCATCTATCCTCGTGGGACTTTGTTAACCCATCACGGCCCCTGTGAATCTCACCACCTTTGTTCACATCATTTTTAATTTCCCACACTCCTTGTGTTACCTGCAGTATGGCATCTGGCTACGTACGCGTTGCCTGTCTTTAATAATATTATGGCCATAGCAACCGACCACGTGAGTGTATCTATCCTCGCAAAACCACTTCCTGATCCCTATAGTTTCCCCGGATCACCTACACCAACATGGCCGCACCTATTTCGCTAACCAATGGGATTGTCATAACCGTTCTGACAACCTATCCCTGTAAACACCCCGACCCACGGAGTTTCACTTCCCGGTTCACACCGGAAATGGATGGTTGCTCGCTCCACCAGTTCCAACATGGCCGACCCGTAATTTTCTCCTCGACCAATAGGCTTGTTACTACCCTAGTCATGTGATACATCCCGACATCCTTATCTAGCAATCACCGACTTCGCTCGGTACCCATCCCAGGTCCGGCGGTAGGGGTAGGTCTTCGTTCCCACGCGTCCCTTGACGCAGGTGAGTGCATCAGGGCTCGTACACACCGTCGTCCAGTAGGTGAGTTTGGGTAATACTCAAGGAGGATTCTTGACGCCTCCATGACCTCATTGGCGGCTTGAGCGAGGACGTCCTGCTCTGATCCATCCGCTACCAGGGGCGATGGCGGTCGCCCCCCATTTGTGCTCTAGGGTCCCTTGTGGCAACCCGTTCCTAACCGCATTGACCACTTTTTGGCGGCGATATGCCCTGGCCCCTGAGCATGATGGTCACCATGGCTGCACAACTAATCGCTCTTGTCAGCACCTTTTGACACACAAGGCTGTCATTACCCTCTGATACTGCCCTCACCACATGGGTTACTGGGCGGACCGTGTCACTTTATATTTTATTTCTAATTTCATTTTGTCCCTACCTGGTTTCCCTTTTACTCCAGGACCCACGTTAGGAGTCCTTTGTACCCGCCGGAGACTGTTGCAAGATTACCTTGCTCACACAAGAGGTGAGTCTAATACTTCCGCTCTGTCTCAGCCCTTAGTCCTGTCTTTTTAGAGTTTTTAATTTATTCTGTCTTTCGAGACCATTCAATACCCTCCCTGAGAGCTTCACCGAATATGACTCTCGATGATTTCAGCTGATGTTGTTATGTATGTATTGCTTATTCGTACAGTTTTGTCATGTGTTTTCTGTCTCCAATCTTTTCTTAGGTGACTCCTGAGCACCTCTTCGGTACGTAGAACCCACATACCTTGTTGTAGATAGTTTTGTTTTCCCTGATCCTGATGAATTGCCGTGACCAATTACTGGCCTGAAGGGCAAGAAACATGTTGATCCTCCAGAGAGTAGGGCATACACAACTAGTATCATAATCACTAGTAGCTATCCCCACCTCACTTTCCTTTTAACTAGGCTGTTTACCACTTTCTTAAACACAATTCTTGTGGACTAACAGTACCTATTTTATTCGTACACCACATCTACACATCCTAGGGCCCCTTACCCCCACAGCACCCTTCGGCAGGAACAGAAGATCCCCGCCAAAGAGCCCCAATTTTGGGAGCCCGTCAGGAATTGCAGCGCCGACCTGACGAGGGGCAGGCTCAAATGATGAAGCATGACACCTAGCTTGCTGGGTGTGTGAGGGCCCTAGTTCCAACTAAAGGGTTTCCCCCCGCCTTTTTTCATGGCAAACGACATTTTGTGCTGAAATCACTACTTTTGCTTAACTTATCTGAGGAACTTTGTACCCTTTTTGTCTTACTGTTTCTGTTGTTTAGCAAATAATTTTTTGAAACACCTGCCATCTGTTAGCTTCTTTAGAGTGGATGTCATAAAATTCCAGATTTTAAATGTTGGAAATCCTTGCTCTTTTCAAATTACTTCCCAGACATGTCATGGTTTTGTAGGACCAGAATCAAAAAGATATTTCTGGGACCCCCATCTCACAAGTACATGTTTCTAATTTTAATAAACGTCCTCAGAGAAAAAGAAAAATGTGCAACTCCTGCATCTGGCACCATCTACTGGTTTTAACCTTGTTAGCTGAATAAATAGGGCAGGCTTGCCTCAAAATCTATGCATTGATTTTGCAGCATGAGCGAGAAGAGCTGAAAAGCGCAGAGCCTGGGAAATAATACCCCCGGTGGTCCCTCCCCCTTGCTGATGGCCCTTTTACTTCTATGGCCAAAGTTTTAGTTGTAAATAACTTCCAAAACAAAATGTTGCTTTAACCTCTTCAGTGCCACGCCCTTTCCCCGCCCTGTGCCGGGCGTTGCATTAGCGGGCGGGGTTCATGACGAGATAGTCTCGTCATGGGCACAGCGCAACCGCGCTCCATGACGAGACCCTCTCGTCATGGGCACTGAAGCGGTTAAAATACTATTTAGGTTGCCGAGTGCATCCTTCTAATTTACCATTTTACATTTTCAGACACTGCTGTTAGGGCTTTACTGTTTCCTCTGGACTTTATAACTTAAAAAGGTGCCTCTATGTTTTATTTTGAAACCTTATAATGGAGCAAATGAATGGTTTGATGGGTGCTGTGCTGTCTAGGTTCATTTCCCTGGAGCAGGCCACCTTCGGCATGAAACGGGCCTTCTAGCCTTATGTGGGGCAAACTGAAGAGTCTTTACTCGAGACAATGATCCTGGTCACCTGCAGAGGGCGCTCTGGATAAAGTGCTATTAGGAAGTGTATTTTTGAAGAGCTGCAAAGTCTCTTTGGCTGTGAAAGGGTAGTAGTGTTGAGGTTTAACTTACATGCGCGCAATTCATTTACGAAGGACTTTCAAATGACTGGCCGTTTCATGGGGAGAAACCCCAAAGTAAGGTCAGTGCAGGAACCTCTCAGTATAGAAACGGGTCGATGCATTGGGTGGGCTTACTGTCCGCTTGGAAGGGATGGAGTTACAAGTATTATGAGAAAACCTGTGGTCTGAGTTCTACTAATTTCAACTATTATGTTAACGATATTATGTGATACTGAAGAAAGTGCTTCTATTTCTGTCCGCGGTTCAATCATCTGTCAAAATGAGGAGTGTTTAGAACATGTATACCCTACTTCTGAGCACTACATAAATAAATGCCAGCCCAGAACAATATGAAAGCAGACCCCGCAAGCAGAGTCAAGGGCAACCGGTCTCTGGCCTAGCGTGTGGCAAGACTGCTCATCAATTAGCAGGCAGGTTATGTTTGTAGCAGCACGTCACTTTGGCATAAGCTTAAATCGCCTTTGAAATCCAAGGCCCCCTCTCATCCTCGGCTCCTTTCTGAGGATGGGGATGAAAGCAAGGCCGTCCCTGCAGAGCCTTGCTTCTGCTGGGCGCGAGAGGCAAAGCCCGCGCTTCAGATACACTGAGTCACTCCGGGCCTTCAAAGCCGCCCTGCTGAGCAAACTTAAAAACCAAATGGAAGCCAGGCGCGGGCGGACCCTGGTTCCCAAGCAGAGCGCTGCAGAGGCCCCAGGACACATGCCGACTTAAAACGGTCGCTGAATCCCAAATGTGCTCGCCGTCACGAGCTCCGATGGATAAAAATAATATTAAAGCAAACAGGCATGAGTGCCCCACTATGTTCTAATAAGTCAGGTCGCCGTTTTCTAACATATGCTCTTGGGTACCGTCTAATGTAGGTATCTTATGGACTAGTTACCTGAGGGCACGAAATGAGGGGATTTATATGACTAATTACACAACAATTTAAAAAGCACTTACTAATTATTTTTTTTCAATGTAATTCTTTTATTTTGCTAGTCGTCCTAATACAGGATGTCAGAGTGCTTTCCATCACAGCCACGTATTAAACATAAACAATAAATCATACACATGACTCAATGTATATGACGTTACATATGACAAAAATGGTACAAGCAGGGCTTGAGTCGACACAGGTAGACGCCATCTACCCACTATTTTCAGAGGGTAGACGCCGTCTACCCTGCTGCACACCTGGCCATTTTCCGTGGATTGCCATGTTCGTTTCCTACTTCTCTAGGAATTCACAGAAATATGCTGAACTCATCCTGGTGTCATTTTCTGACACTGGGACACTTTCAGCAGGGCCAGCACATGTTCTGCTTTTGTTCTGAGTAGCAAGGTGCAGGTTGGGAAGGGGCTTATCAGATTCCAGCTTCACCCATAACAAAAGCCTGAGTTAAGGGGCCATCAGGCCTTCTTTGGTTGGAATAACCTGGCTTGGAGCTATGGGGAGCCTCACACTGAGATGCAATGGAGGAAAAAAAAGGCCCACAGCTTATCACTTCCCAGGTACTTACGCAAATAACAATTTAAATACCACTATTTTGTTTCATATCTTTTATAGCGCTTTAGCACTACTCATCCGAATGCAGGGTGTCAGTGCGCTTTACATCACATGTACAGATTATACATTGACAATAAATCATGCGTATACATCAATATGAGGGATGTGTTACATAAGACAGTGAGGGTTACAAGGTGTAGCAGCCACATGTCCTTCATACCTCACTGTGCTACTATTAGAAAGGTTACAATTTATGAACTGCAAGTAACATAAGGATCTCTGTCTTAAAAGCAGTAACCCACTTACCCCTTTACAAAAAAAAAATCTGTCATCTGCATGATACATAATGTGCTTTGCAGGAGACATATTTACCCTCTATGCTACTTTGATTCAACACTAGGACTACGCAAAGCACAGATCTCTCCAGCAAATATGTTATCCTCCAGAGTTAATTTACCATTATTATTATTCCCTAAGATTTAGCTTGTACACAAGGATCTTTGCAGCAGATGCCTTAATCCCATAGATATTTTAAAATACAGGCATTGCAACCAATTAAGCAGAACAGATTTACTGCCACATTTCTCCTTACTGCCAATTTCTGTCAGGGTTTAAAAAAAATAAAAGTATAAGTTGAGGCCCAGATTTTGCGTCAGGGTTGTGCCAATATTGTGACACAATCCAAATGCAAAATCTAATTTGTTAAATATTGTAATGCACTGAAATGTACTCATGACCTGTGAGGTCATAGTTTGTGATGCCACTTCCTGTGATGCCACATGTGATGTTACACACCACGATCTCACTTCCAGTGATGCCACTCCCTGTGATGTCACATACAGTGATGTCACTTCCTGTGATGTCACACACAGTGATGTCACACCCATTCTGCCTAACTTGGTGAGCCTCCCTACTTTTTGTTTTAGGACTGGAACCCAGGTTACAAGTGTAAGAGCCCCATATCATCTATACTGGAAGGCACTAGGCTGTATTAGAAAGATTGCAATGGAGGAGCTGCAAGTTACAAAAAGATCTCTGTGCTAAAAGCAGTAGTCACTTACTAATGTACACAAAATACAGATCTGTGGTTTGCATGTTACACAATATACTTTACAGCAGATGCATTAATACTTTATTCTACTTAATGAGTCAAAACCGTGACTAGACAAAACGCAGATCTCTATTTTTGTCCTCTTCCTCAGTGTGAAAGAAATCTGGCATCTGTACCTGTATCCCCCATCCACAGCCTTTGATTAAAATTCAAAGGGACTTCTTTGTTATGTCTGTTGCCACGATCTGCAGCTAATCGGAAGGTACGATCCTCTGATAGTGATCTAGAATCACAAGCCTTGGAATCTTCAGGGGGCAGTAGGGGTGGGTGTTGTGAGCAGAGCTCAACCTCTAAAAGTAGCATATCCAATGTTTAGCTGCTGATGTCTGATAAAGGTGCTGCATGGGCCGCTGTCCAGTATTAGCATTTTTTGGATATTTTTCAAACCCACTACAAACAAAAAGTAAATATTTTTTGAAGGGTTTCATTTTAAAGTTCCTAATGAAGCATTTCAGTCATCTTTATAATTGTACAAACAAAATAGCAACCCTATTTAGGAAGTGGATGTGCAGAATATCAGCTTATTTCCAGATAAACAGACTAAAGGAGAGGTCTTAAAACAGAGACTAAAGCATTCTTTCTTCTCCGCTGTTACAGGAATAGAGCGTTGTTAGACTTGGATTTCTCAGCGGGTTTAACCTCAGACTTTTTGCTTTTTGGCCCCCCGTTTTAGACCCTGTTTTTGTTGATTTTTGAACTCTGGGCACTTTACCACTGCTATTCAGCGCTAAGGTGCATATGCTCTCTGTGTAAATTGTATTATGGATTGGTGTTTTTCATGATTGGCATATGAGATCTACTGGTAAGTCCCTAGTAAAGTGCACTGAGAGTGCCAGGGGCTGTATATCAAAGGCTGCTATTGGCCCTGCAGCACTGATTGTGCAACCCACAGAAGTAGCCCTGTAAAGGTATCTCAGATCTGCCACTGCAGTGTTTGCGTGCAGTTTGTAACTGCTGTGTCGACCTGGCAAGTGCACCCACTTGCTAGGCCCTAATCTTCCGTTTGCTTACATGTAAGTCACCCCTAAGGTAGGCCCAATGTACCCCTGTGGGCAGGGTGCTGTGTACGTGAAAGGTAGAACATGCCCTGGTAGTGAATTACAGTGTGTTTCGTTTTTCACTATGGAAAGGCTGTCTCTCCCATAGGATAGAATGGGAGTTTACTTATAACATCTTATAAGTATATCTTCTCATTGGGACAAGATAGAAAGATAGAGTTTAGTGTGCCTGTACTCAGAATATAAAAATGAATCTTTTAGTAAAGATGATTTTTATATTGTGTGTTTGAAAATCCCACTTTTAGAAAGTTGGTATTTTCTTGCTTTGCCATCCTGTGTGCCTCTGCCGGTTTGTGGATTGACTCTCTGGCTTTGGAGTGACAGGGGCTGGGCATGTGCATTCTCTCAGACAGCCACGGGGGGGGGTATTCATGTGTGGCCTGCTTTTCCTCAATGAGTTAGGGCTGGGCTGAATAGACCTGGGCTGCATTCAGAGTAGTAGGAGGAGTTTTCACTAGCGCCTGAATTTGCCTGGTCCGCATTTAGAGTGGTGGTAGGAGATTTACCTTGCACCAGAATAGGCCCTGTCTGCCTTGGACAATGCTGTCTCCACCTCCCACCAGGAAGCTGCACCAGAGAAGACAGAACTGGTTTTGGCCGAGCACAGAGCCTCTCTGCACCAAGAAACAACAGAATTTGCAGTATAAATATTTGGGCCCAGAACTTTAGATTAGTGCTGAACTAAGGAACCTGCCAGGAAGAATAGCTGAAAAAGCTATCAGGAGGAACTGCAACTTTTCTCCATGCTCTGCTGTGTTGGCCTAATGCTTGCTGCTTCTCTCTTGGGCACGGAAAGGACTGGATTGTACTTTCATCGTCCTGCTGTTAGATTTTTCTCCAGGGGCTTGAAGTAGAGCTTGCCTCCTGTTGGAAGTCTCAGGGAGATAAAAGACTTCAGAGAACTCTTTTGGGACCAAGAAGACTGCCAAGAAGAAGAGCTGGCGAAGCTGTGAAGAGGAAATATCACTTTGCTGTGTGCTTTGCTCTGTTGGCCTGTAGTGGATGCTTTTGTCTTGAGCAGGGAAAGGAGTGGACTGAACCTTCTACAATTTCTTTGTGTGAGTTTCTCCAAGGGCTTGAGGTAGAGCATTCCCCCTGTTCAAGAAGTTTCAGGAACAGCAAAGACTTCAAGTTTATCTCTTACCAGCACTGGGGACTGTGTGTTCTGTGCTACAGCAGAAGAACAAGCAACCTGACGCTGTCAATGACGCCGCTGCCGACTCCGTGTCCTGAGGGCACCGCCACACTTTGCACCGCAACTCTGGTCTCACCGGCGACGCACATGACACCACCACCGAGCCGCTGCTTGCACCATGACCTGTGGGCACTGCACTGCACACCGCCTCGCTTCACGACGCGGCCCTCGTATCACCTATGACGCCCCTCTATGCCGACACCGACGCCGCTGCTGCACCGTGGTCGAGGGTGCCGCTCGTAAGTTACATGACGCACCGCCCTCAACCCACACCGCAGTCTTGGTCTGCTGGCACCATTGACTTCAGTTTGTCAGTCGATGACAGCGATTCAGCAACTACAACGCCGCTGCTTTGACCGTGACCTGCCAGGACCGCCATGAGCACCACATCACTTCGCACCGCAGCCCTGGCCTCACTGATACCGCTGGACGTCCGTCACCGAGCCGCTGCCTGCACCGCTATCTGAGAGCACTGCACACTGCACCACTGCACTTCGTACCGCAGCCCATAGGCCTGCCGATGCCGGCGCTCCCGACTTCAACCGCGAGGAGTTCGATCTGCAACGTGTGTGACTTCAAGGGCCTGACGACTCCTGCTCCGACCTACGGAACCAACGCCTGCAGACGTCGGCTCTTCAGGGCTCATTGAGAGGACGCCGACACCCTGCATTTCTAAAAGGTGTTTTGTGGGTCTACCCGACACCGTGGTTGCCCCGCAATGCCGCATTCAGCCAGAACTGTTTGGATTTGTTGTTCACGACACCGTAATAGCCCTAGACAGAGCTATTGATTTCAAGAAACTGTATTTTAAGTCTATTTTTGATTATTGATAATTTCTGAGAACTATACAGTGGATTTTAATAATTTTTGGTCTTGTTTGCACAGATAAAATATTGGTTATTTTTTCTAAAACTGGTGTGGTGTCCGTTTTTAGTTTTTTTGCTGTATTACTGTTAGTTATGTGCAAATGCTTTACACACTGCCTCTGTGATAAGCCTGACTGCTTGTGCCAAGGTACCAAGGGAGTGAGCAGGGATATTTTAGGAGTGTAACTCCCTTATCTTGACTAGAGGGAAGGGTCCCTACTTGGACAAAGGTGCAAACCATTGCCAACAATAAGCCCCCATTTCTAACAAGCGTCCATTGCAACTGATGCAAATGTTGGTTGAGTTTTCTGTTAAAAACATTACTATCTCTAGTTCATGGAACTCACTGTGATTAACTCCTTGCTCTAAAGTTTTGCTTTAGTGAAACACAGAACAACAGGGCTTTGTCAGCACACATGCATAGGGATTGATTCAAAGTCTCTCACACTTTGCTCTCTTTCTGTGGCTGCCCTGAACGCTGGGTGCTCATTGTCATTGCTGCTCATCCCTCCTGGAGTTATTAAGTATTTCATCCAGTATTGGGCAGACTGCGGTATCTAGTCCCAAAAATGTTTCAGTTATTTAAAAATGCCAGTATTTGCCCCCAAAATGTCCTTTTCAGTCTTATTATTTCTAATGGCACAGTAAAATGATTCTGTATATGATAAATATATGGTTGCGTGTGATTTTTGGGGGGAGAGGTGTGGCGCAGCGGCCAGAGCGACTGACTCTGGAGCAGGGGGATCAAGGTATGACACCCGGCAGCAGCTCACATCTGCATCATGTGACTCTGGGCAATAGCTCACTTAATCTCCCTGAAGGCCATAGCGCCTTGATTCTTAAGGGATGATATGTTTGCACTTTACAGATGAATTACTATTATTATGATTTTCAGTTTATGGGATTGTGCAAAAATTGTTTGGTTATTAACTTGTGCAGTGAAGGATTGTAGTCCCCTCTGTTAGGCCACACCCTACATTACATGGGCCACACACCTTTTGAGATCCCCCACCTTTTTCATATCACTTAAAGCACTGAAGATCTTCCAGGAAGTGCATTAACCACAAGAGTTATCATACCGTTATTATTATTATCATGTGAAAACTGCTGAGGACACAACATTCTCTGCAGCAGGTGCCTTAATGAAATATGAAAACACAGCGCAACAGCAGGTCACAGTTGAGGACATCACACTGCTATACACGTGGCGAAAGATCAGTGCAAGCCTAAAAATTCTTGCTGATGAGAAAGAGATGAAGAGTTTACTTGAGGACAGGTAAACTAGTGTTTGACAAGCTTGAAGGAATTTATTGTATTAGCACACAAGCACACTGGCATGTACTCTGTGTTTTTAATAGATTGAAACATGGTTAAACAATAGTAGCAGGAGAGTGAATTGTCCAGGAACAATTAGAAGCAGAATGATAAAGCTCACACGCAAATACATATGCATTCAACACAAATGTGCATGCATTCAAAAGTAGAAGAATAGTTAGTTTATTAAGCATTTTTAGAACTGCAATAAAGGATACGTAGAGAATTAAGAAAAAGTTTAGGGTCACATGTGACTTCATGTTTTTCCACAACCAATGTGTAACTTTTAAGTAATTTAATGTTTAAACTTTTGTTAAAAGCATTGTCTGCCTGTACAAAAGTAGCTGCCTGCGAAGCTCAAATTGAGACTGGTTTTTACCTGTTTGGGGACGTTCGCTCTTCCTGCCGCAACAGTAAAGAACAGTTTTTACATTGCCAAGAGGGGTCTGCCTTTTTCTTTATTTTTCAGTTATCCCCCAACACTCTATAAAGTGATTGAGCCGCACAAGCGCCTCATTATGAGTGACCGGTCAAATACAGGTACCAGATGTTGCTGTTTAGAAGGTGAGGATTTGCCTCTCCATTCTAAGTTTCTCACATCGGAATAGAGAATATTGTGTTAATAGGGCAGCATTCCCATTTTATAGGAATTGAAACGCAAAATATTGCATTTTTCTCCAATTCAAATTCAGCCAGATATTGCCAAACAAATCGTGGTGAGGGAAAAAACAGCAGGTGCAAAATTTGTCCATGTTTTGTAATCCCAATCGGAGTGAAAACTCACTTTTGTGTCCCAATCGCTTAACCAAAGCACTCTGAATGAAGTTGTAAGTCACTTGGCAACTGTTTTACCAAACAACCCAGAGTCCATTTTTCACTATAAGACAACCCTTGAATGCTTAAAATCCCCCTGTGCTCGAAAACGCACGTGCTGTCTAACTCTACCAATGGGAACAAATCTCCTGTGTACCTCAACATCTTTTCACTGCTGGAAATTGCAGTTCAACATCTATAGTTGGTTGCTAGTGGACACAAATGCAATGCAATACAGAACATTTCGTTTTTTCCATTTTCAGTGTGAAACTGGTTATTGCTTTCTATTAGTTTCATTTCCCTTTTTTTGAACAGTAAACTTCAAGTGTTGTTTTTCTTGGTTTCTTTGTTCCATCTGTTATTCCCAAGCCGACTCACCATGTCACCATCCTTGTTGTGCTGTAAAACTTCACTCAATACTTTCCCACTGTACAACAGATCTCTACCTGTGTTGTACCACCCTCTCTCTTCTTCTTTTTTCTCCTTCCCTCTCTTGCTAGAGGTTGGATGTATTTTGAAACTCCAGCTAATTTAAGGAAAGCTTTTCACTCCTTGTTTGAACTGTACAACCTCATAACACTTGAATGGGATCCACGCTTGTACTGCACATCCTTAATGCAGGCAATTTGCACTTGACCAATTTTCTCATGCATATACAGTTCCCTTACGTGTAGGATTAATATTTCTATAATTGTCTTTACTAGTTCCTTTTTAATTGTTTATAACATCTCAATGCACGCAGATGACTGCTCACTATTTGTATGATACCTAAAGTTCTGTCAATAAAATTGTTTTTGTAATTGAGCAACTGTTCCTTCAATTCAGTTACTCTTGTTACCAGCTGATGTCATCTTATCTATGTTTGAAAACCCCCATGATGCTAATAACATTCTAAAACTATTTACACAGCTTCATGGTCATAGACTCTAGCAGTGATAGTAAAGCATCACCAGGAGTGACAAATAAACCCCAGCACGTAGATGGTAGGGAGTCCCAAATCACCAGCATGATGAACCACAAAACGCAAAAATGGAGGAATTAATATCTCCCCAAAACACTATGGTGACTGAGGACTGGCACTTAATTTGAGCCAGTGGTAGCAGGGGGAGCCCGCCAGCACTCATTTGTGAGGACAGGCACTTATTTTAGCTTATCAAACTTTGCAGAACTACACAGTGAAAACACACACAAGGGAGAAGAAGAAGGAGGAGAAAGATGGAAAAACAATAACAAAGGGAGAAAGCAAGAAATAAAAAGCACCTGAGGAGTGAGATAAAGATGCAAGGAATGTCTTGGGTGGTAGAAAAAAGCCTAAGATGGAATCACAATCAGGCAACTGCAGTATTTGGTAGCCTTTATTATTATTAGTGCTGAGCTTCTGAACAAAACGTTGGGCCCCAACACTTATTATTTTGCAAATTAAGCACTGCTGAGGACATGCAAAACCACCAGAAGGTGATAACAAGTGCGTCTGCGAAAAGGAAGATCACACAGTACTCCCAGAAGGGACAAATAAACACCACCAAGAGGACAGATGATCAATAAGAAAACATAAGCAAAATGTTGAACCAAGGAGTATGGCGGATCATCAATACCATTGTGATCGGGGACCGCCTGTCACCACCATGGCGACAGTGAGCCAACAAATAGCATTAGCAGGACAACCACCAAATACTTTCACGAGGAGGACTGGCAAACTCCCCATGGTGAACAGACGGCCAGGATATGCCACAGAGAAAATGGCAGATAGCTAACAATACCAATTGGAGGTGGATTTAGAACTGACAACTAGCAAACAATCAAACCAGTTCATACCACAAGAAAGAAGGAAAACTAACAGACATTAACTCTATAGCCAGTAAAACAATATCAGTAGGCAGATCATTAAATGGCATCAAGAGGATAGGCGACTAGCAAACACCGCCAGGAAGATGATGGACAGCCATACTCTATTGGAAGAATGGAGATCCAGCAACCACACTAGGAAAAGAGGAGCTAACACTAATAGGAGAAAGACCAGCAAACACTGCCAAGGAGATGGATGACAAACCAGCAATACCGGGGGAGGAGGCCAGCAAACACTACCAATGAGGATCCTTCAGCACCACCTGTGAGTCATAGATAGCCAATACTGCCTGCAAGACTAAGTATCCCCAACTACCACTGTGGCATGCAGAATGAGCAGGAATCATCAGGAGGAAGGCAATGGACCAAATGCTAAGAGGAGGATGCAGGCTTAGCAAACAGCACCAGGAGGACAGAGTCCCAAAAAACACCACCAGAGTTGTAGAGTGCCCACAAGCACTGCGAAGAAAATTAAAGTAAGACATTTAATCAAAAATTACCAGCACACATCACTCAGAGGTCTGTAAAATACTGCCTCTAGGTGCCAGAAAAAGTAGGCTTTGTCCAAACATACCCTGCCTCATTGTAGCATAACATTTGGAAGATTAGGACCAAGGTACGAAAACAGATAAAAATGCCTTCCTCGTGCCAACTAGCATCAAGGATCATCAGATTTGAAGAGGGTTCTGTCTCACGTCGTCCTAATTGCATGAAGACAGATAACGTATCTTTGGGTGCCAGAAGGCACGTGGTTTTGACAGCGACCTCTCCAAGATCCACACATCATTGTAACACTTCACTTAATTCACACTCAGACAGCATCACATGTTTTTCATTGTGGTATAGAAGGTATCCAGCAATATGTTTGGGGTGGGGTCCCGAAAATTACGCTATTCCCCAAAGATGCATCACTTAGGGTGACATGCTGCAGAAGGTTACAAACCAAACTAGCATGTGACAGCATTATTTTAACAAGCGAGAAAGAAACTCCATCATCTTCACTTGTCTAAAATGTCTCCCGAGGATGCACTCTCTAGTAAACAGGTAAGGGGTGCCTTCAAGTAATATCTAGACTTACATGGAAGTAGGAAGAGGACTACTAGTACGAGATCCTGTTGAGAGACAGCTAGGGAATACCTTCAAGGAAGCAAGTTTATTAGCTAAAAAACAAATCAATTGATCCCATTAAGAGTCCAATAGTAGTACAAGTTGAACAGTTCATATTCAAATGGCTCCATCTCATGTGGTTTGCATCTTAGTAGATGATTCCTTAAGGTGGAAAAGGATCATGTAGTTTGAACTGAAAAGGGCATCTAAGATCCTGTTAAAAACAGTTGTCGGACAAAGTTGTGCCTATAAACAGGCATGAAGAAATCCTGAATGATCATTGCTCGGTGTTACCAGGCAAAAACCCCTAGGCATTTGTGCATGGAATAGAGGCCTGCTGGCTCAAGGCAGGCTGCTTGCCCAAATAAACTAAGCATGCTAAGTTATCAATTCTGTTAATCTTTTGTGAATATCTGGCAAGAATACTCACTACAGGAAACCCTATAATATGCAAATATGATCAATACTGCTCATGTGACGTCTCAGAGCAAACATTTTGACACACCAACCATTCAAAGAAGGAAATGGTAGCCCTCAGAAGAAGCTGACATCTCCAAAAATACATAGAATAATGTGGGACCCTAGCAAGCTAGTGATCCCATTGTTGCAATTAATGTCAAAGGAAAAAGTGACAAATAGCAGCTCCCCTGCAAACTCCCCTATCAGCTGATGTCCAATCCCTTCAGAGAATGCCCACCTCCCTCAGAGTGCTAGATGCCACTGTTGCGAAAGTCAGCAAGCACTAAAGATTAACATTTTGGGGGAGCCTTGTCTCAGCTATACAGTTTTTCGGGTGGTCTTGCCTTTCTCTCCAATGTCCTGCCAAGGGGTAGTATGTTGTGTACAACTCTGTGGATTTGAGGAGCATCCACCGACTCTGACAATCATAAAGGGTCAGTGAACCTACCATTCTATACAGAAACTTGCGACGAAATCTTCAGGGCCACAATTCCCAACCCCCTCAATCCTATGCTGAAATCCAACAACATTAGAGCCATTTCGATTGTTGAAAGGTGCCAGACCAAAGGTCTATCATAATTTCCTTACACTATAGGGGAATTGTGCTTAACCTCGATACACACACCTCTCCTGATAATTCAAGTACAGCCTCAGGAGCAAGTGTTGACTTGACTAGTGTCCTGACTGGAGTGTGGGTCTTTCTTAACTGGTTCTCCTTCGCCAGTACCACCCTGTGGTCTTTCCGCCATCGCTTACTGTGACAGATGTCGTTCAAATGCTTTTGAGACTCATCAATGGTGTGGTGGACGATTTCAGCTGCATTTTATGGAGCGCGAGGTCGCATGTGACTTCGAAGAATTTGTGGAGTCAAACATCATCCTACATGGCAGGCAAAGATGTTTCAGGCTGAGCAAGAGAATGGAAACAGCAATAGTGGATATTAGGCATAACCCGCTCTCCTAACTGGACACTGGTCAGCTGAAAGACTTATCATGTGCAACCTCCCCATGGCCTGTGATAGAGTCAACTACAAAATCTTACAGGAAAGACAACAATAGTAGGCTAAACTCACAGATACAGCTCTTGAGTGAAGTTACTCAGACATCTTAAGTTGTGGTCAGCATGTTAGACTTCCTGAGCCACTTCGACATTAAAACAAATCATATACAAACTTACAGGAGCAGGTTACTTTCATTATTATTTAATATTAATAGGGTATTTGTACAGCACACACATACCTCAGTGGTAAAGTATCTTGGCACAGTTGAAAATCCATACAAACCTTTGAGGCAGAGAAGTTATATAACACTGCTGTTGAAGAGCCTCATTTTAAGATTCTCTCTGATTGCAACTCACAGTTCCGAAGGGAGAGCGTTCCAGTTTATGGCAGCCTGACTATGGGAGAGTCTACTCCCGCATCTCTTGTATCTGGTCCTAGAAGTGATGAACGTTTGCTGAGAGCAAGTTCAAAAAGTGCCTGCCGTGCTGTATTTCACTCCTGTCTTCCTTTGAAACTTGTCTCCTTACCATAATATATCTTATTTATTGAACAAATATATTAAAAACATGAATCCCGTTTCACAAAGGATTTACGAGCACATGAAGTAGTGTTCTTGTAGTGTGGCTGCTAGTATTCTTATACACCTGGGTGAATTGGCCCCAAAACATCTAAAACAGGAATAAAATGGGAATATTCATATGCAATTAGTACAAATGGAAACAACTGTGCCCTCTTTGCACCTGTGCTAATAAGGAGGTGGGCGTTATGGTGCCAGTTCATAAAGGCATTTATGACGATGTGAGGTAATACTGCTGTAGTACTACTACAGTACTCATAAAGGCCTTTATCAATCAGCCTGAACACTGTCTTTTGCATAAGCAGCCACTGAAGTTATGAGACACGTGATGAGAATTCTTAAGATTGAAAAGTTCTTGTACTATGGTAGAATACATTTTCTGCAGCTGAAAGATGCATTTTAAAGTGGAGTCTAAGGTCTTATTATGAATTGGGTGGTTAATTCCGACCCATGCATAAACCAATGTTTTTGCCCAGGTGGTAAATACAACTTGAGCGTTATTTAACCCTTCTGATATTTATCGGATGCGTTAATAACCTCAACCTTCATTACATTTCAGCAGGTCAAACCTGGCGTAATGTAACCGGGGAAAACCATACGCACTTATAGTATCATGCGGATTTTTGTGCGTTAAACCCCAAAATATGCATGCTATACCCCAGAAACTCGTATTAGGTGCTATTTATTGCACCTGATAAATAACGAAGCCCATGGCATCATTATTTACCAGGTGCGATAAACAGCACCTGTACTTCTAATCAAGGCCTAACTCGACTGAGGCGCCTTCCTTAGTCAAGCACTGGCAATGATAATTCAATAGGAAAAGGACAAGAATGGGAGTATACAGTGTAAAATATTCATGAATTAACACGTTTTAGTAACAGCTACCAATTCAGGGCTGAAGAACAGCTGGGAGTCCACATGGCTCCTAATTTGCTGATGACCTGAACAAAATCAAGATCACCACACATAGAAACTGACAAAAGAGAGTCATCCCATTTACAAATGAGTTTTGAATGGGCAACTTCTGTTTTAGAGGGATTGAAGTTTAATTGACTTTCTCTCCAGATGCACCTCCTTTGTTAAGTACCATACACCCCTCTGCTTTTCAAATGTACAAATTCAATATAGTACACACAATATAGTGCACGCAATGTATTAGGAATCAGTTCAAACATTAAGCCTTACACTTCTTTATAATTTTACTAAAATATATTTACACACCACTGAAAGTATCTTCATTTAAAACATCTCCAGCCAAAATGTTTTTCTCAGCTTTCTAGCCATTAAAGATGACATTAAAATAGCAAAACACCAAATGAGTGGCATTCATTGGATTGTCAACTGTCATTCGAGAAAATCATATCAGTACCAATTATATTTTTTTTTAACCCTTAAATAGACAACTCCATGTCATTTTCGCACAAGCTATTAAGATTCTAATTAATTATTTACATTGTCCCATTTCTACTGGTTAATCCACTTTAATTGTAACATAAATTGAAACCTATACAATCTGTTCTAATCACCAATATTTTATCCAAAGATGACATTTTCTTGCACTCGTAGTTGGTGCAGTTTGTAATCACATCCTCTCAGTAGCGGTCCGTGGAGGGAGTTCGGTGCGGCAGAAAGGCGAGGCGGGGGAGGGGCAGGGTGGGGAAATGTAAACACCGGAATATGGATGAACAGAGGTAAGTACACATTTAAATAAATAAAACGAATTCCTTTGCGTACTCTGCATCGCAAAATGCGATGCAGCGCGCGCAACAAAATTTGTTTTATTTATTTAAATGTGTACTTACCTCCGTAAGAATAAGAATTCCCATAGAAGCCCATGTTATGGTGTCAACATGGACTTCTATTGGAATTCTCTGCGGCATATTATCAAGCCCATTATCGCCGCTTTAGCGACAGTTTTCTGCCGCTAAAGCGGCGAAAATTTTAACGCTGTGCTCGATAATATGCCCCCAAGTTTCAGAATAAGTGATGATGTCAGTGAGTTGCTATTACTTTCTTATTTACTTCTCTTTTTTTCTTTCACGATTAAAAGGAAATTTGTTTGCAGTAATAGTGACTCCTGTGTTCAGCATTGGTATTCCTCATATGTAAAGGACTTGCACAAGGATGTTAGGGCATAGGGATAAAGCCCCTGTTACTTACCATTATTCTTCAATATCTTTAGCCCATTAGTCCTCATCACAGTCATTGCGACCCACCCTCCCTTCACTGAGCTGCTGGCCTCAGACGATTTGGTAATTCAGAAAGGTCCGTGTGCCTTATACAACCCCTTAAAGCTGGAACTAGATAATGTCCAATCTACTTTCCGGTTTTGGTCCTGTGGAGGATGTAGGATTACAGAAGTAAATCACAGTGACAAGGACTAATGGACGGTTGTGTGATGGAACCACATATGTGTTTACCTCGCATGCCGGTTCAACGCCGTCTCAAAAACGCAAGTCTTAACCACGAATATGCCTTTACCATGTATGCATTTAAAACAAATTATGCATTGTTAAGGCATGTATGGTAAAAGACATGTCCGTGGTTAAGACTGGACAGGTAAGCTTTAACTCACCCCAACCTCTACCCCCCACCCCGACTCCTAAAACTACCCCGTCTCTCCTGAAAACCAACCTCCTCCCACCCCTCAGTCCGAAAAACATCCCTGCCCCGAGTCCTAAAAACTACCCCGCCCTCCCCTTAGCCCTAAAAACTACCCGACCCCCCTGAGCCCTAAAAACTATCCTGCCCCCTAAGCCCTAAAAAGTATTACGATCCCTGTCCCCACCCTGATCCCTAACACAGCCCCAAGCCCCTGCCCTGACATCAAAAACTACCCCCTCTCCCTGAAAACGACCCCGCCCCCTACACTGAAAACTACCCTGACCCCCACCCTGAAAACTACACTGACCACCCCTGAAAACTACCCAACCCGCCTGCGTTGAAAACTACCCCGAATCCCCCCACCCCCCAAAACAACACTAACTCCCCCAGCCCTGAAAACGACCCTGATCCCCCCTCCCCTCACAAACCATAAAAACTAACCACCTCCAAAACCAGCCCCAGCCCCACTTACCTCACCGAGTCGCATCCTCTACGATCCTTCCTGCTTCTGCCAGCCAGCAACTAGATCGCACACTTCCTTAACCAAGCAAATGCATGGTTAAGGCATATGCGTGGTTAAGGCAAGGGTGATAGCACTTGCGAAGTTGGGACATGCTTGGCTCCGCCAGCGTTGTTCCAACTGTTTCCCCTAATGGACTAAGAGTAAGGAAGATTACTGGTAAGTAACATAGGCATTATGCTGCATATGCAGCACATTTAGTGATAGTATTACCGCATTAGTTTATAATTATTTGCACACTTTTTGGGAAAAGATTTCACTTTATTGGTACCAATTAAACATTGAAAAACAGCAATAAGCACCTGAAAGATGACCACTCAACCTTTCTAAAGTGCCTTACAGTGAGCAGGAACATGTATCCATGTTTTCAGTAACTTGATCTGTCTGTGCAGATTTTACAGCAGGTTATAGATTATGTGGCAAATGTGGTATATCCATCCTTGTTTGAAAATCTTCACAGCGGTAGAATCACTTAATTTAACTGGCCCTAATCATAACATCTCAGGATAACATAGTAGATGGATAGATCCGAACCCACTGACCTTGGAGTTAGAGAACCAGGCTTTAATCCATGACTCGGCTCAACATCCTGTCATTTTGAGCAAATAACATAGGGCCTGAGTTAGATCTTGGCGGATGGGTTACTCCATTATTATGGTTACAGATATTCCATCACCTGAAGTACAACAAACAGTATGGGATTATATATTTTGGCGGTCGGCATATCCATCACAGTTTTGACGGAGTAACCCGTGAGCCAAGATCTAGATCAGGCCATAAGTTTCATCCTGCTAAAAAAATTGTAACAAGTGGAGTCCATTGCAAGTTGTTTGGTACAACGTATCAGTTTTCTCTGCTCCCAAAATTAATGATGTCAGGGGTATCAGTAATGTCAGCATTTGTGAGTGCCATGGGATTCTGACTAGTTTCCCGAAGGTGCCCTGAGAAATGGGAAATTACTTCAGAAATCATGATTACCATACCCTAATTCCATTGTTACTCTCCATTTTTGTGCAATTTACTAAGGAGGAATTTCACCACATCTGAGATTCAGAAATGGCTGTCTGGTGTAAGTGGATGAGCAATGGGAATGCCCACATGTCTTGTAAATCCCAACATGGCAAAAAAATCAGTTTCTTACCAAAGCAGGCTTTTCTCCACATTTGCAATGGAGGCACAGGAGGGATGGCTCATGCGGATGAGGGGATCTGTTTAGGTGCATGCCTCTTTAGTCTTGCTTGCCAGTGGTGATGTATATTTTTAAACATGATTCTGTCCGGGAAGAGGCACATAATCTGCCCTCATTGCCATCTGGGATGACCTTAAGAACGCAGTTGACCGGAACGGAGTCGCTGTATTACTTCTCTTGAACCTCTCAGCTGCCTTTGACACAGTTGACCATGACACTCTAATACAAAGACTCGCAAAGAGAGGACTGCTCTAGACTGGATCACATCCTACCTTTAAAATAGAACTAATGTCATCCAAATCCTCCCTTTCTCATCCAAACCTTACTTCACAAAAGCAGGGTCCCCCAAGGCTCTATCATCTCACACATTCTTTTCAACATTTATTTGTAGTCATTACCTGCACTGATCAATCAATTTCACCTCTCATGATATAACTATGCAGATGACACATAAAGACTCGTTAAACTGAAAAGCCACAAAGACATTGGAAACTCACATAGTTTCAATTCTCTCAGAGCCGTGGATCAGTGGATGACATGGAGCTATCTCAAACTGAATGCTTCCAAAGCGGAAATACTTTAATTGTGGCGATTGGGAAAATTATGACTCACTTGCCTGAGGGGCATGGGTCTCACATCACTTCTGCCTGGTAAGGACCACAGGGTGAAATCTTCCCCTCTTTTAAGGTGTTGAGGCTGTGCACTTTTCACCAACTGGATTACTGTACCTGTTATGCTATGTTAAACTTGTCTGTAGAACATACTAATGCTAGGCTTCTTGGAGCTAAGAATGTAACAGGTTACAAAAGGGACAGGGGTTACGGCGTTCCTGAATTTGGCTATTCTGAATTCTAAGTACATATTGATAAGAAGGGAGTTCTGCAGTTTTGGTCCCTCGATAGGGAAATATCTATCTCCATAAATGACAGTTTTTTAGCTGTCCTCTCCTTTGCATCAATTGTCATAGGCGTAGTTATCATTGGTGCAGCAGCTGCAGTGGCACTGGGACCCTGAGCTCTAGGGGTCCAATACATCCAGATAATTGCTGTACTTTGCTATCCCAACAGCAGTGCCAGGCCCAATTTTCTTGGTTGCTTTAGGGCCCATGGCATCTTTGCTATGCTACTGGGAATTGTGTTCCTCACCGTGTTTTTTCAAACAATTTTTTATTAATTTTGACAAAAGAAGACAGCATATACCAGTTACAACAAGACAGGCACCCAATTAGAAACGTAATTGATTGTTCTAAAAAACATTGCTAAATCAATATTTACTCACAGGACATACATTATGAAGGATCCAACTACTGGTCCCACACCCCTGGTATGTACAGGCATCCCCTTGACGCATACACGTGTTCTTCGGCCTTAGCACTATAGACCATGCCATAGACCCATTCCCATAGCAGTCAGTGGTGGGATATATCTCACGTAGCTATTAGGAATCCCATTCCTATGAATGATCTTAAAGTACGACTGACCACCCCTACTTTGTCATTAATTCCAAAATTGTTGCATGTGTGACTGCTACCTAAATAAGCATTAGAAATAAAAGAATAAATAATAAATAAGGACAGTGAGATCACAAGACTACATCACCCAAACATTCTTATTCTTAAAAGTCCATTAAAAATTTCATGCAATGGCAATGCACCAGTGTACACATTGACCCGCCAGGTCCGTTAATGCTTCACCTTTTCAATGTATGCAACTCGTGATGGTGGACAAGGCAGTTCCCCTTTCAAAGCGAATCAAATTCGAAACTTGTAGTGTTTGGTGACATGCTTTGAATCACATTGCACCTGGAATATATTCTTGGGAGGGTGGGGGTGCAGTGAGTAAGCTAAGGTACCAGTCCCTAATTATGGAGGGATGGATCAGTTCAGACACATGCCCACTGGGCCCACCGGGTCATTAATGGCAGAGAGTAACTGGACCAGACGGTTCCAAGCGCGTGCTACCCCAGGCAGATTTAGTCGAAGGGAGGAAACATTTTTAAGTGTCATGAAGTGTCCCGAGTTGCCATAAAAAACTACAAGTTTGTCATTACACTTGTACATAGTTTGTTTACGGCTGGCTACTCCATGGAGCTCAACTAACCACATGTTAGATTGAAGGACTGCTGCAAGTGGCGAAAGATGCACACTTTAGTCACCGCAATTGAAGTCAATAGTGAGTTGTGTGGGCAGGACGTTGGATGTGGAATGTCGGATACATCGTGGAAGATTGCCAGTTGAGGAGAAGGGAGGATGAAGAGGGGACTGTAACGACGCAAGTGTGCCCACACATAAGACCATTAGCCAATCAGGGCCTGGCTAGACCAGAGGATGTAATGTGGTGTAATGTAATGTAAGATGGATTCGTAGAGCATTGCTCGTCACCTGTGAGGGAATCCAGGTGCTTATATGATACAGATTGTGTGTAACAGTATTGCATTTCTAGTAAAGGCCAAGAGGATATAGCTTAGCCCTCTAGAGCCTCCAAGGAGACCAGTACTGGTTGCTTAGGGGAAGATTTTCAAGGAACTGATGCATCTGCATAAATGCGCAGATTTCCTTGCGCAAGTGCCAAATGTCCTTGCACCACCATTGATGCGCTGTATTTACAATACAGTGCTCCATGGTGCATGGATTAACGGATACGCCAGAAATACTGATGCATCTGCTGGCAACAAAGTGACGCATTGCTGAAGTTGCTCATGAAAGTGACACAACGTCAGCACTGTGCCACAACAGATAGGTGAGTCCAATACAAAAAGCCATGCGTTATTCCTTATGCCTGGTCTGAGCAGGCGTAGGAATTTAGATGCAGTGAAGGCGTAGAGCGACATAGTGAAATGTAAATTTAATTGAGTCAGATATACATGGCTTTTTGCGTGGGAACGCCTAGCCTGCATACATTATACCTGGTGCAGGTATAATGTGACGCAGGGCTTTACAATGTGACGCATCTCCCTAGATGCGTCACATTGTAAATTTGCTGCATTGTTGTGCCGTCGTTGCGTCAAAAAAGTGACGCAATGGCGGTGCAAGGGGCCTGTAAATCTGCCCCTTAGTATTTTAAAGTAGAGAAATTTAAATCTGGCCTTTTAGCACCCTATTGTGATCAAGGAGTAGTGTCATCCGGTCTTCTGGAGAAAAGTTCTTGTTGAGAAGTGTCTGCCACAGAAGTCTAGTCCCAGTGAGGGAGAGGTCCAAGTGTAGGACTGTAATGAGCACCCAATATAAACTTGAGACCACCCCATGAATTGGTCCAGAGTCTGAAGGCAAACAGAGAACAGTTGAGGGTCAGAAGGCAGTACCCCCAGGCTGCCCAGAGGCAGTGGGCTAATTGACGGTACCACCAATGATCTGCATTCTGGAGCCGGAATTCAAGTTGCATAGTTCAGAACGGTTTAAGGGGCCCACTTCAAAACATCAGATATTCTCTTTTCAAGCCCTTCCCACACCAAGATGCCCAGTAACACGGTTTTGCGCATATGCGTAGGGCCGGACTGTGCCAGAGTAGTGCCTTGTAATGTCATTATGGTGGTGCACCTATGAGATGATGGGTCTCCTTCTAAGACATGGCTGAGGCATGTAGGATCGGATTCTCTGTCACAGCATTATTGGAGGCAGCAAGGTACATGGGAGTAGTAGATATTGGCAATTTAAAAGGTGGTCTCTGGACATATCAACCAGGCAGCCTTGTGCCCAATGAACAAGTAGGAGGTAATTTGTAATAGATGGATGGAAGGCCAGTTTGGAGAGCAGCATATGAGGTAGCCATAGCCCCCAACTGTAGCATTCACCCAGAGCCAAAATGCTCACAGTCTGGATTTGTGACTGCTTAAATATGGGATTTGACATCACCTTCTATGCCACTCACATATCTGTAGGTTGAGCATGCCAGATATGTAACTAAACTGTGGCCACAACTATATTGATAGTTTGCCCATTCACCGTGAGGGATAAGGTCAAATGCAACCACTTCTGAAAGTCATGTTTGGTGCAGGCTCTCAAAGGAAGGAGCTTGTCCTCTACCATAAGGGAAAGCCCCTTGGTAACATGGGCACCCAAGTACCGGAGCCCCTCTGGAACCTACTGCATATTGTAGCCTTGTATACTAGCATTGGTAGTAACTCTGGGCATGGGGAGTATCTTGTATTTTGTCCAGGTAATCTTGCAGCCTGATAGCCGGGAAACATCAGTATGGTGAGATGTCACCGCTGCAATGCAAACTTTGGGTGGGAAAGAACAGTGGAATTGTCCGCAGTGAGGAGGGCCTTATGCTTTCCTATCTTGGTGGATGTGCCCTCCACATCATGCGACAGGCAAAGTGCCACTGCTAAGGACTTGACAGCCAAAAGGAAGAAAAGCAGGGAGAGCGGCCATCCCTGCTGAGAACCTCAGCCTGTCTTGAAGGGTGCAGAAATGAAGCCACTACAAGTGACTTCTGCACAGGTGACGGATCCTGTGTAGAAAGACCTCTCCTAGGCCCATCTGAGTCATGACATGAAAGAGGTACCGCCACTCCCCCTGATCAAATGCTTTTTCAGCATCCACAGAAAGCGCCAATGTTGCCTTTGGGTCATCTTAAGTTTGTTTGACATAGCCCCCAGGAAGCCAGTCTTCATGGCTCTTGATATTCCTGGGTTAATGTGGGGACCTGTGTAAATCAAGGGGAGGGAGAAAGAAGGAGTTGCGACCCACTCAGCTTCTTTAACAAATATCTAGATATCAAATGAGAGTGGATCACTGGTCCTGAAAGAACCAAAGTTAGCATCAACAGTTAATGAACTGTTAAGAAACCCTCATTCACGTTTATCGCAAGGTGGTATTGTAGCGGTATGTTCGATTATCCGCTAGTGCTTAACAACGAGGGCTAGAAACCAACCGAGAGAGGCCCTTATGGAAACAACTGTGAAAGAACCAATGACAAATCTGGTCACCTGTGTCAGCACTTACAGCCCGGTGTCCAATGACATGAAGAAAATTATCAACAAGAATTGGAAGATCCTAACGTCAGGAGCTTTGAAATGGCCCAAACCGAGGTTCTCAAATAAGAGGACACGGAATTTAAAGGACATTTTGGTACATACAAGACCTCCGCCAAAACCAACTTTGGAAACAACCCTAAGCCTTTGGAGTAACGTACCAGTAATCGGCCATTATCCATGTGGCACGTGTTCCGTCTGTCATCTCACTACGGCAACTAAAACCCTGCAACTATTACCAGATCTAAAATGGACAATCCGAACACATACCAACTGTAATACTACCCACGTTATCTACATGATTACATGCCCCTGTGAATTACGTTATATCGGAATGACCTGTCGCAGAGCCAAACAACGACTCTGCGAACATAGGAGCAATGTTAAATGTAAAAAGAGCACCACTAAAATGAGTAGCCACTATCTGGAGAAAGGACACACAATCAATCATCTCCAGTGGGTAATCTTAGAAACACTTACTGCCAAAAATCACAACGCAGAAAGAATTCTTTTTGAAAAAGAACAAAGATGGGTCCACCGGCTTCGCACTCATGTACAGGGACTTAATGATAATATACCTTGGTTAAGCATAAACAAATGACAACTATTATGCACCAATGGAGCGCTGACTATACCATGGCAAAAAGACAAACCTTTCTACTGAAATGAAATTTACCGTAATAATGCTTCCAATCACGTTATTTCCCTACGACCAAATATGAATAAACAACATCTTGAGTAGATCAATTAACAATGATTCTCATCATGGACAAAGGATGCAACCTGTCTATCGGAATGAACCATATTGCAAAACTGAAAGTGATTCCGTATCATTGTAGTATATCCAACTATTTTAACAATGAATTCGACTACATCTACATAGAGAAATGTAACGTTACCATCCTTTTCAGCTCCTCAAACTTACAATAAGAGGCTAGACATGTACTGTGACAACCACAACTTTATTGAGACAGCAGTGGGACAATATGAACACGCCGACTCGAGCAATCCCCCGATATACTGTCTGTTTCTCTCTTCTTGCGAAGTGACACTTTTTAGTAAAGGTTTTACTTGATAAAAACATCCATCGCCAAAAATGCTTTGAAAAAACAGAATCTAGCGCTAATTGACTTTGTCCCTCCCCCCGTTCCCTGTTTATCCATGTGACGACCCTGCCCCTTTAAATGCTGAACCGGTTCCAGTAGTAGGCATACCGGGGAAAGAGAGGCAGCGGCAGAACCAGTCGACAACACCGTAGCGCAAGGTAGCGGCCGAGGCAGACACGAGAAAACCAACGAAGGAACGTAAAGTATATAACTTACTTAATACTCTGTCTATTCTGTCCTCCCCCTTTCCCAAGAGCGGGGTTTAGCCTCCTGCCCCCGAAGGTTTTCCTCGACTAGAGAAAACAAGGTATTCTTTTTTCCTGCACATTATTTTGACCGACTGAAACTAGCATGCCTGAAAAAAGTCTGCGCACGCTCACGGTCTTCTGAAACTAGCATATATGTCAGCTTTAGGCGTTTAATACTACTTTTCCAAATAATCGTTTTGGTAATTATGTGAACAACTTGTGATGTTATCAGCACTTCACCTTTATGGTATTGGCAGCGGAACATAATATTCATGATATCTCCTTACGCAACTCTATGTCCCTATACTAAGCAATGTCAGCTTTACGGAACACGGCGTTTTGCGAACTGCAACCACTTCTTAACACAACTCTATGTCTCTACATTAAGCGATGTTAGCTTTATAGAATAAGGCGGCTCACCATTCCCTCTCTAGATTCCTGTGCGCTGTGTGTTGTGTATGACATTACTGAATTGTGTATGACAGCCTAAAAACAACATTGAGCACCGCGTTCCCAAGTCCAACGGGAACTGTTTCTTGTTTCAAAAAAACGGCTAATAGTTTATGTGTTTGTGTTTTTGTTTGGTTCCTTTCTTCCTGCAATCTCCTTCTGAATATAAAAAGAGGGCCATTTTTGCCATTAACAAATGTCAATATTAGTCTGTTTGTCGATTGCCATTATATTTTAATTGAAGTATTGTCATTTTAAAGTTGCAAAACAACGGCTGATGCTCTAAATTTTGAACATAGTTACAGCATGTATTTTGACTGAACTTAGTCTTCATACCTTTTCTTCCCACCACCTCCTAACAGGTTCAAATTGAACGAATTCGTGTTGGTTGGACGATTCACCCCACCCTCCTCAAAGGAGTCCTATGAAATTTAGATTCCTCCACAATAACACTAGGTCCTGATGAAAGCCCACATGACCCTTAGGGGCACAAGATAGGGCTGAAACATGTCGACCATTTTTTTGAACATTCTCACTTAGTGCACCAGACCCTAAAGTGTCTGATTTTGCACGTAAATCATTTTTAATCAACCCGATCCCAGTTTTATTAAAATTATTGACTGGTTTTACACAAGTATTTTAACCTACACTCACTGGGATTTCTTCACCACACACGGCTGTACATTCTCACTTCTATGATCACTACTGAAAAAACCAGAGGCAAGAACCTCCGGGTGGAGGAAGCACACAGTAACCCAATGATGATGCTGTCACGTTGTTAAGCACTAGCGGATAATCGAACATACCGCTACAATACCACCTTGCGATAAACGTGAATGAGGGTTTCTTAACAGTTCATTAACTGTTGATGCTAACTTTGGTTCTTTCAGGACCAGTGATCCACTCTCATTTGATATCTAGATTAATGTGGGGACCAGCAGAACGTTCCGAACTTTTAGAACTCCCCCAGGAACCTGTCGTCCCCCAGGCGACTTGCATGTTGGGAGTGCCACATTGGCTCTTGCCACCTCTTCATCCGTGAAGTAACTTGAAAGGAGGGCATGGCCCTCCTACAGCGTTTAGAAGTGTGATGAATAAAGAGGTGTGAGTGCAAGATGAGCAGTTTACGGTCTGCTGTATGCATAAAATCTTGATCGACTCTGCAGGTCCCTTTGTGTTATTTTTCAAGTACAGACAACTGGTGACCACACATGTTGTATATTCTGGGGTCTTATAGACATGGTCCAGGCGTGGGTGATGGGGAGGGGGAGAAAACCTGACAAGATTGAAAGAATTACGGTTGTCCTCCTAAGAATGTAATTCAAAGATATCAAGTCTGCCAAGGGAGCCATTTCCTAACAGTGAGTCGCAGGGCGATATATGATTGTTTTGTGACCGGAATGCAGTTGTAAAACAATTGCAGTTTACCACCTACTTCAAGTAGGTGGTCGGCCAGTCTCAAACAGGAAGGGGTTCCCAGGGGGCCCCTTCTCCTTTGTGAATGGTTGTGAAAACCTTTTTGAGAGTAGTGTCTACCCTCAAAAGAGTAAACATAAATGTTTAATTTATCTTTTCAAAACACATCCCATTTTCCTTTAAGGAAAATGGGCTGCATTTTTTTTTTTAAAGTTGCTTTATTTAAAAGCAAACACAAAAGGCATTTAGGAGTAGTAAAGTTAGGATTCCTAACTTTAATACTTCTAAATGCCTTTTGTGAATACCGACAGTCGTAAAGTTAGGATTTTGTCCCAGTTTAGGAGTAGTAAAGTTAGGAATCCTAAATGCCTTTTGTGAATACCGAGAATCGTAAAGTTAGGATTTTGTCTCAGATTCCTTTTGTGAATCGGGCCCTATGTGTTTAAATATGTATTTACCATAAATGTTTATACAAAGCAATGCACATATGTAGGTACACATCTATAGTCCAAATAAATGCTTATAAACAGAGGGATATGCAGTATATTTAAGTTTTAGTATAGTTGTTATGTGAGGAAGAGCCAACTCTTGAGTAGTATTCTTAAGATGAGGTAGTTATCTGTGGACCTTATGTTTGGGGGCAAAGAGTTCCATAGTTTGGCTGCTTGACCAGAGAAGGATGTGCCACCTATGTTTTTTTCTTGTATGGTGGCATTTTGGGGAGCGGTGCCAATCTAGAGCAGATGTTCCTTTGCTAAATGTATTTGGCGATTACATTCCTGAATAAGAGCGGTCCCGTTCCATCTATCACTTTGTGGGTGACACAAAGCAGCTTGAATGTGGATCTTCTGGCAACCGGTAACCAATGTAGGGCTTTTGAGGCAGGGGAGATGTGGGCTTGTGGCTTGATATGTAAGAGTAGTCTGGCAGCAGAGTTCTGAATCCATTGTAGTCTTTTCATAGATGTTGAAGGTGTTCCATGGTAGAGGCTATTGGCGTAGGCGAGTTAAGACAGAACAAGAGATATAGTAGCCTAGACCTTGGGGCCGATTCCAATCCTGGAAAAAGGCCGTACGAATTGTTGTACGGAGCGTTTACGACTAGTACCCGGTAAACTTTCCGTACAACCTAGGAAGTTACGATTCGTACAGAAAGCCTATTTCCGTACGTTTCGTACAAAAGACCGTACGGGTATAAATAAACTATGATTCTGATCCGGAACAGCCTGTACGCGGCATCAGTACGTATTTAAGCAGCGTTCTCTGTCCCAGCAAGTACGATTCGTCCCTACGTCACTCCGTACGACTCTTTTTTTACGGGAGCCAATAACAGCCGTAAAAGCTGAGTCCCCAGGGGTACGAGTCGTACAGGTATACACCCCCGTGCGTTGTGTATGTACGGTGCATACCCCCAGTGCGAATGGACGGTGCGTACCCCCAGTGCGAATGTACGGTGCGTACCCCCAGCGCGTATGTACGGTGCGTACATACGCGATGTTGGGATACGCACCGTACATTCGCACTGGGGGTACGCACCGTACATACGCAATGTTGGGATACGCACCGTACATTCGCACTGGGGGTACGCACCGTACATACGCGATGTTGGGATACGCACCGTACATTCGCACTGGGAGTACGCGCCGTACATACCCGATGTTGGGATACGCACCATACATATGCAATGTTGTAAGGTGCGTACATATGCATGGGGGGGCCTGTACGACTCGTACCCCTGTATGACTCGCACCCCGGGAACAACTTTTCCCGGGATACGAGTCGTACAAAGTTCGTTTCATAGCGGGTAAAGTCATTCTCCGTGTACGGGACGTTTTCCGTACGAATCGTAAATCGGAAAGCCGGTCCGGATCGTACTTGTACGCTCCGACTGTATTTTTACGATTCGTACGGAAAAGTGTCCGGGTCCGTCTCTTGCAACTTTTCCCGATACGATTCGTACGGATCGGGCCGATCTGTATGTATTTTTCCCGTACGAATCGTACTTCATGGGTCGGACGTGACTTGTACGATTCGTAAGGAAAAAATTACAGATACGAGTCGTACGGCAAAAAAAAATACAGGATCGGAATCGACCCCCTTGTGTGGGAATCCCGGGTGGGGAAGATTCAGCACAGAGTTTTTATAGTAATGAAGCTTGATCTTGCTAGTTTGACCACTTGAGCATTCATTGATAGCTTGTATTCCATGATAATTCTGACGTTTCTAACTTCCTTTGATACTTTCGATGATGTTCCCAGATCAATAGGCCAGACGGTGAGTGGGTCATAATTTTTCCAGTCGCCACACATGAGTATTTCTGTTTTGGTAGCATCCAATTTGAGATGGCTCAATGTCATCGATTGATCCACGGCTCTGAGACAACTGAAAATTTGTGAGTTTCCAATATCTTTGGGGTTTTCCTGTTAAAGGAGTATTTGTGTGTCATCTGCATAATTATAGCAAATAAAGTTAAAACTGATCGATTAGTGCCGGTAATGACTTCATCTAAATGTTGAATGGCATTGATGAGATGATAGAGCCCTGAGGGGCCCCTTCTTTTGTGAAATATGGTTTGGACGAGAAAAGGGGGGTATGGGTGACATTAGATCTGTTGTGAAGGTAGGATGTGATCCAGTCTAGCGCAGTCTCCTCTATGCCAGCTTCGTAGAGTCTTTGTACTAGAGTGTCATAGTCAATCGTGTCAAAGGCAGCTGAGAGGTCCAAGAGAAGTAGCACAGCAACCCCATTCTGGTCAACTGTGTTCTCAAGATCGTCCAAGATGACAATGAGGGCAGATTATTTGGCCTCTTCCTGGCAGGAATCCTGTTTGGAAGTCTTAAATTATGGAATTATCTTCAATGAATAATAGCATCTGGCCGAATGCTGCTCTGTCTGACAGTTCTTCCAGGAAAGTTCCATTTGTAATCGGTCTGTAGTTGTCGGCGTTAAGTAGGTCCAGGTTTATTTTCTTTAATAATGGGTGTATGCATGACTTTTTTCGTTCTTATGAAAATATTCCCATAGTTAAGGAATTGTCGATGGTTCTTCTTAATGGTGTGGCAGCAGAGGCAGTTAGAAGAATTTTCTTGAAGGCTTGTGGTGGAGACGGGTCAGAAGGGCTGCAGGCAGGTCTGCTTGCTTTGACCAGGCCCATAAATTCATTGTGTGAAATTTGTTGGAAGGAATGGAGAAGCTGGATTAGCTTACTCTTGGGCTGTTGTTTTGGAAAAGGGTTGGTGCTTTTCCTTTGTTTTAAATAAAAGTCCAACCTGACGGCTTTGGTCGTATAACGATTTGCCAGTTTGTCTGTGAAATCTTGAGTGGTGGGATGAGTTTCTTCTTGGCAATTTGGTTTACAAAATTCAGTGAGAATTTTACAGAATTCTTTATTTGCACATTTAACATTTTGAATTATGTCTAAATAGTATCTTATTTTAGCTTTTTTGATAGCTGACTTGTATAATCTGTTACGTTTCTATAGGTGAAGTTTCTCTTGATTAGTGCTTGTTTTAAGACAGGTACATTGTATCTTTCTAATTTGCTGTTTCATCCCTTTTAGTTTTGTATATCTCCAAGGTGCCTGTTTTCTTGTTTTCTGTTGTGCTGTTCTTAGTGGTATTAGGATATCAAAAGCTTCCTGTAGCCAGTCATATAGTTTTTTTAACTGAACTTATTGTGTCTAGATCTGTACTGGATGTTAGTTTTGTTTCTAAGTGTTTAAAACAGAGTTTATTCCACAGTCGACAGGTGGATTTTGGTGTGTTGCTTTGTGGTGTTTTATGTTGGAAAGCAAGCAAATGGTGGCCTGACCATGTGACCGGAGTCATCATTCGAAAGGTAACTAGATCTGTATTTGTGTTCAGCAATGTGTGTGGGTTTGTGGACGATCTGTTGTAGGTTCAGTGCTTCATGGCCAGTGATGATTGTTTTTGGATGAGGCATATTGGGTTTGTCAAGCCAAATGTTTAGGTCACACAGAATACATAGGTTAAAGTGTAGTAAATGACACAAAGATCTGAGAGGCAACAAAAACAACTTGTTGTAAGTTAACTGCAAAATTGACAAACATAAACAGATGAAGCGAGAGATTGTCTTTGTAAAGTAGATCCTTTATTTCATATTCCTTGGAGAATTGTGAATACAGCCAACACGTTTAGCCCGTATCTGGGCTTCTTCAGGGCATCCAAGAAGACAAACTCCTAGGTCTCATGGTTGTTTCCAGTGCGATTTGTTTTGGAAGACCCAGAAGCTATATAGCTAGATTTCCTTCCACACACAAGAATTCCAAAATTGAGGACGTTGAAAGTCTTCAGTGAAGAGCTGTGCGACTAGGGTTCTTCGCGCACACACTAGTGATAAAAAAGCTGTAATCAGCATCATCAGGTTTAAACCGTGTCCGGTTCCGGAATCGAGGCAACGTAGGTTTCGATTGGGCAGCGTCAGGTTATAAGGTTTGAAACTGTGTCTAGAAGTGTGTTTGGGAGTGTTGCATTTCTAGGTGGAGAACTGTAAAGGAGCAGGAAGTTACAGGAGGAAGATGGTGTAGGGTTGCATCTGGTTAAGAGGGTTCACAACCTTCTATGGAGATGTTGTCAGCTTTAGTGACATTTAATATTTGCTTGAACACAACAGTTTGGCCACCTCTTAATTTCCCTATAAGATTGTGCATGATAGCTTGAGTCATGCAAGGCTGGAGCCATATCATCTCCCAACCATTATTCAGTTATGAAGAGTAAGTCAGGTTGTGTGCCAGTGAGAAGGTTGTGGATGTGATGCTTTTTTTTTAGAGGTAGGCATTTTAGAGAATGTGCTTTGGTGATAGTGTGACTTTGTTTTGTAGAAGGATGAGAAGTATTTTGTGGGCTAGAAGCAGGTGTGTACTTAGTGCTGGTATTAGCTGTATGAGGATAGCAATAGTTAGTGTAGCTGTTCTGTATTGTATTTCTCATCAAGAAGGTTAAGAATGCATTTTGATGGGACAGTGTGTGTAGGTGGTGAAGATTGTGGTTGAGGATGATTTGGTGAGCTGTGTTGTTTTTGTGGAGTAGTCTTGTTGTGCAGTAAACATGGAGATGCACAGTTGTGAAGAGTGGCATTTTGCTTATTTTGTTTGTGTCTGTTTATGGTGGAAGGTGTATGAGTTAGGGGTGGTGGTGCAGCATGTGGGTGAGGTTGAAAGGTTCTAAATTCTCCAATGGATAAGGAGCAGTTAAAAGAGAGTTGCTGTGCTGCTGTATATTTCTTCGGTGAGGGGAAAGAGAGAAAGCTTAGTATTGGGGTTTGTTCATGGTGTGTATTATTTAGGTAGTCAGGAAGGTGGGAATGAGTGCATGTTTCTAGATTGTGATGGAAAGTATTATGAGGCGTTGTGTGTGAGAGATTTTGTTGTGCTGGTGTGTGTATTGTATTTTGTTTTTGAGGAGTAGTGAAAAGAGGTAATGATGTATTTGTTTTCAGAAAAGGATTTGTATGAAAAGTATTGGTGAGTGTGAGCTGCAAGGTAAAGGGGGTGGTAATGTGTTTTGTAAAAGAGTGTATGTGGTGTGTGAGAGGGGATTAACAAGAGTAAAGAGTGTTTGTGTTATATTTGATTTCTAAAAGAGGTAATGTATGGGGTGCATCATTGTGTACGTGTTTTGTGGTTGTGGTATTGTGGTAGAAAGAAGTGGAGGGGGTTGGTGGATGAAAATATGGAAGGTTGAGTAAAGGTTTGTTGGTGACAAAAAGTGGCCTGTTATGAGTAATTAGAGCAGGGAGTGTGTGTCTGGATGGGATATAGTTAGGTATGGTGAGGATTTGGGTTGTGTTTGTGATGAGTGGATTGGTTAGTGGTAGAGGATAGAGTGGTGTTGTGTGTGTAAGTGAAGGTGCAAATATGTGGTTGTTGGGATAGAAGGGTGCAAAGGTGTGGTTTGTGGGGTTTTGCAGTGGGTGCTGAGACATTGAAATTTATGTGGGGCTAGTTTGTAGTACATGAGTAGAGTACATTTGATGTGAGTGTGTTAATCTGGCTCTATATGTGGATAGTGTAGGTTGGATGCTGGTGAATGTGAAAATGGGTAACATCTCTAGCCCTAGGCTAGGCCAGCCTTGATCAGGCTCAAACAGGCAGCTGCCCGTGTCCTCCCAGCCCTTAGCCTAAATGCCTGGGCTGAGACGCCCTGAACCCTGACCTTAAATTAGCCCTATTGGTTAGGTGACCCCTAAGGCCAATGGGAACCCTAGATCTAACACTAACCAATCACACCACTAGCCCTAAGCACTAGAACCAATGGGAGACCAAACTCTCACAGGCAATCACAGCCATAGTCCTAAGAGCCAATCAAAATTCAAACCCAAAGCCAGAGGTCCAATAGAAACCTTAGCCCCAGTAACCAAACAAAAAACCCTGAACCTATCCACCAATCAGACCTCTAACCCTAATCCCTATGTGCACAAAAACGGACTCATGGGCCAATCAAAACCTTAGACTTATCATCCAATCAGAACACTAACCCTAAGCCCAATAGAAACACCAGATACAACCACCAATTAGTGCACAGATGTAATGTCCAATAGCAGCTTTTATAAGGTGTATGTTACCCCAAGCACAGGCTGCTGGGCAGGGGGCTGGGAATTGCTCCTCAATTTAGAACCTCCTTGGAGATAGGGTCAATCCACACACTGGTGTTCTGCGGTTAAGGGCCCAAACTAGGCCTTTACCAGTACTGCTTTTCAACACTTAAACAACTCACTCTCCTAGCTGAAACACAAGTGCTACAATCACTTTTCTAACACAGTTTAAATACTCGAACTGATTACTGCAGTCTCAGAGAACACCCTGTTTAGCCTCTGAGGTATAATATGTCTGTTTATTTGGGAGGGGTAATCTTGTTTCACTCACTTTCTAAGACAAAAGGGAGCTGCGGTGGATTGCTTACACACAGGTCTGTGCACAGATTAGGGGAGAAACTAGGAGGGAACATTGAGCTCAGAAATGGCTGAAAAGGCACTGTTTTTAAGGAGAGATGTGGAACTTACATCTTTAAACTGCATTCAGAAAGTAAACGATATGCAATATGTGCTGGTTGTATTTTCTGCAACAGTCCAAAATAGCTATTAAAGCTTGTTTGATTTCTAGTGGTGTTCTTTATCCATCTTCAAAGTACAAAAGTGCTGAACATTTGCAGTTCAGTAAGCCGCATCCCCAAACTCGGCTTATCCAACAAAAAAAAGAGGATGCTGCTAGCTGGAAAGGCGTTTGAAATCACCAAGTGGCCATGTTTCACTAATACAGTGTTTGCAAATGAAAGCAGCTATAGTGCTGGGGCACCAAAGTGACAACTCTAAGCCTCCTTCAGCCTCCTTAAATGAAAGGAAGTTATTTATCTAAAAATAATTGAGAAAGTCGCACACCCACGTCCACCCCCAACTTGTGTTTTAATTTTGTAGGACTTTCAGAGTCTGTGGAGCAGCGTAATTTTGACTCCATCTTCACACGTCACAAATGGTGCAGAGCAGGAATATCGACGGAGAAATATCGAGGGACATAAATATCGCCGCAGAAATATCGTGGGGAAGAAACATCGACAACAAAAATATAGTTGACAAGAATATCGACTGACAGGTAAGTAATATCGATTACAAAAATATCCACGTTTTAAATATCATTTACAAAAATATGGTTGACAAAAATATCGAATTATTAAAAATGATCTGTATTTTAGTGTTTTTAATGAGAATTGTTTGTCATTTTATTATGTTTTAAAATTATACTTGTTAATAATTTATTTTAAGTATAATTTTGCGTTTTTAGTTCTGTAGCGGGTCGTGGGTTTATAGGGGAAAAGGGTGCGAAGTAATTTAATTATATAGATTTAATTAATGATTTATAATAGTTAATAATTTTGTTTTTAAATTGAATTTTTAGTTTTTAGTTCCGCAGTGGGTTGTAAGGTTATAGGAGAATAGGGTGGAAAGTAATTTAATTATACAACATTTATTGACTAATTAATATGTATAATTGTGAATTTATAGAGTTAAATGTGTTAATTGATTAATTATTAATTGTTTGATAATTAGTTGTGAATTAATTTCAATTTATCAATTAAGAAATAATTATGTTAATTGTTTAATTAATTGTAGGTGTGTGTTGTGGTGTTTATATGTGTAAATGGTGGGAAGGGTGGTAAGTAATACATTTTTTATTGATTAATTATTAAATATTTTTTCATTAATTTCCATTAATTAATTAGTAATTATTTATTGTACTTGTGTAATTAATTTTAGTTGTGTATTGTGGATATTATATTGTTCATTAATGTGCAATTAATGATTTTTTATTATCTTTGTTAATAATAATATATTTAAATTTAAATTATAATTATGTGAATATTGGAAAATTAATATAATAAAAATGTTGATTTTTTGTTTTTTGTTGTTGTGGGATCCAGGGCTTTCCCTACTGTTGCACTCACTGGAGTGGGAATAGTAAAATGTACCCCTCCGCTATCCAGCGCTTTCCCTACTGTTGCACTCACTGGAGTGGGAATAGTAATTTTTACCCCTATGCTATCCAGCGCTTTCCCTACTGTGGCACTCACTGGATTGGGAATAGTAATTTTTACCCCTCCGCTATCCAGCACTTTCCCTACTGTTGCACTCACTGGAGAGGGAATAGTAATTTGTACCCCTCCGCTATCCAGCGCTTTCCCTACTGTTGCACTCACTGGAGTGGGAATAGTAATTTTTACCCCTACGCTATCCAGCTCTTTCCCTACTGTTGCCCTCACTGGAGTGGGAATAGTAATTTTTACCCCTCCACTATCAAGCGTTTTCCCTACTAATGTGTTTATTTTGTTATTAAATGTATGTTTTATTCTTTATTTAATAGTTTAATGTGTTAATTAAATATAGAATGTTTTATTTTATATTCAATTATTTATATGTGTGTATATTTTATTTTTATATAATTTAAAAAGTTTATAAATTTAATAAAGATAATCGTTAATAAAATGTATTTAAGTAAATATATGTATATGTACACTTTTTTGTGTGTTTATATTTATTAAATTAAGTTTATTTGTTATAATTAGTTAAAATATATTAAATTTAATTAATTTTGTTAATAATATTAATATTATTTAATTAATTTTAGTTAAGTTATGTAATTTTTTTAAGTCGATATTTTTTACTTCTATATGTTTTACATCAATATTTTTGTGTCGATATTTTTGTACTTACCTGTTTAAGTATAGGGAGTCGATATTTTTGTAATCAATATTTTTACATCGATATTTTTTTCATCAATATTTTAACATCGATATTTAAACATGGAACCGTCACAAATATGCTATATACATACATGCAATTAGCACTACATACTTGTGTGTCCTAACGATATTAATGCAAAGTGTTGCGCACTTGACATTGCTATTAGATTGCATTCACTCTAGGGTTAGACTCATACATATACACTGTGTGCCTTAGCTGTATTAAATTATATATACCTCATAGGAATCTGATGAAAAGCATCCTTACACTTTTAAACTGTATTTACTCTCGAACGAAAAGACATATAGGGGCCGATTCCGATCCCGTATTTTTTTTTTCCGTTTGACTCGTATCCGTAATTTTTTCCCGTACGAATCGTACAAGTCCCGTGCTACCCATGAAGTACGATTCGTACGGGAAAAATACATACGGATCGGCCCGATCCGTACGAATCGGATCGGGAAAAGTTGTACGAGACGAACCCGGACACTTTTCCGTACGAATCGTAAAAATGCAGTCCGACCGTACTAGTACGATCCGGACCGGCTTTCCGATGTACGATTCGTACGGAAAACGTCCCGTACACGGGGAATGCCTTTACCCGCTACGAAGCGAACTTTGTACGACTCGTATCCCCGGAAAAGTTGTTCCCGGGGTGCGAGTCGTACAGGGGTACGAGTCGTACAGGCCACCCCATGCATATGTACGCACCTTACAACAACATCGCGTATGTACGGTGTGTACCCCCAACATCGCGTATGTACGGTGCATACATACGCGATGTTGGGGGTACACACCGTACATATGCGATGTTGGGGGTACGCACCGTATATACGCGATGTTTGGGGTACACACCGTACATACGCGATGTTTGGGGTATGCACCGTACATATGCACACTGGGGGTACGCACCGTACATACTCAACGCACGGGGGTGTATGCCTGTATGACTTGTACCCTTGGGGACTCAGCTTTTATGGCTGTTTTTGGCTCCCGTAAGAAAAGAGCCGTACGGAGTGCCGTTGGGACGAATCATACTTGCTGGGCCGGAAACCGCGGCTTAGGCTAACACTTGTTTTCCTGTCCCAAGAAGACTGTAGACCGAGCTTCTGAAATGCTGACACCTTCCCATATCTTCCTGCACCTTCCTGCATTTTCCTATTTCCCTGCATTTCCCTGATCTTTAAGATTCCATCTTTAGGGGTTTCAATCATCCCCTTTAGTTTGTACTTAATCGATTTAGATTTTAGACTTCACCCATGTTTAGAAGGGAGAACCAGAAACTCTTCTCTGAGCATCAAATTCTGTTATTGATCTTTGTATTGCTGTAACTGAACTTCTTGTCTGCCTTATTCTGGTATGTCTGAACCTCTTTAGGAGCTTGGGTTACCGAGTTGTGATTATGTATCTTTACAGAATGGTATTGAATTTTGTCTATCTTAACCTGACAGCTAACTTGTAATAAACCTTCTTAACTATAGACACTACCAGTACTATTGCGCCGCTGGAACGTCACTTTTTTGACGTACCGGTGGAGCAATGTGCCACTGGCATATTTATAAGGCCACGTAAAGCCATGTTACGTGGCTTTTCATGGCCTTATAAATATGTGTCCCTTCCACGCAGAAAACTGCATGAACGGGGCATTCCATAGGTGTTGCTGGGGGCGTTACTAGCAACATCCATGGCTGTTTGACAATGCCCCAGATTTACGAGAAATCGTAAGTCTGAGGCAGCGCCAAAAATGTATGCAACCCCAGGGGAGGTGTACGGGAGGCACAACGAGAATAAATATCTTTATTTCTCCTCGTTTTCCTCTTTCTATGTGTGCTGCATTCTCACAAATCCTCTTGTGATTGTTGTTGTGCAGGCAGGATTCCCTTCCTGCACAAAAATAATCATCCCAGAAACGCAGGCACCTTTGCACCATGGTGCAAAAGTGCCTGCTTTGGCTCACGGCTCCCCATTCTGTGCCGGCGCAGGGGAAAAGGACCAGAATAGATACGGCACATTTCTGCCCTTTTCTTTTGCTGTAGGGGAGTGCAGGAGCAAGGCCAGCTGCGCTGCCCTATGGCAAGAAACCTATAAATGAGGCCCTAATTCCTGGTCCTTACTGTGTGGCTGGATTGCACTGTTAATCATATTGTTTGATTAAATGCTAACTTTCTTTCAGTCCCTTAACAATGGTCCACCAGATAACAATGGTAAGAGTGGTGGCCCAGAGCTGCTTCATCTGTGTGCCTTTAACAGTTCTAAAGTTCCCATTAACCAGAGATTGTGAAGTGGGTGAAACTCTAGTGGTACTTATCACACCTGGTAAATACCAATACTTCTGGGTGCGGTGTTCACAACGTTTAGCGAAAACACCAACTAAGGGGCATATCAACAAGGCCTTTTCTCCGCTTTTTGGCTTTAAAAGTCAAAAAAGTGGAGATAAAACGATCACCCTATTTACAAGTGGGTGCTAATATGCATTAGCGCATGTTAGCACCAGTTTTCCCGAAGCCTCGCTTTGCATCTCTAATGAGATGCAAAGTGGGCGTCACTGGGCAGTATTGCTTGTAAATTATCGCTGATGTGCACATCATTTTAGCAGACGTTAGTTTTTGGTGAAAACCGCTGTTTTCGCCAAAAAATAACGTCTGCTAAAATGCTGACTTACCTATACTTTACATTGGGGTGGATTATGCTGATACGACCACAGGGTCGTATCAGCAAGGTTATCGCCGTTTTCCATGAAACATCGCTGGAAAACACAGCTATCGCTGGAATAATTATCGCCATTGCGCTATGCGTTGTTAATACAGCAATAGCATGGCGATAATTTCCAGCGTTAGCCGGCGATAAAAAATCTCACGCTAAGCGCGGCCAGGGATAATTATCGCTGCCGCTTGATAATATGCCCCTACATTCTGTCTTAGGAATGAGCCATAACACATTGTATTGCATTGTAATTGCATTTATATGGCGCTTATAGGCATCAAAGCGCTTTTTCGGCGAGTAGCACGCTACTCCTCAACCCATAGTATATGTAATATTTATTGTACCACAATCTGAATACTTTTCCTCTTTTCCAGGCACTCCCCACCTGTAATTGTCTTGTGTTTTTCTGGTAACATGTACTGTGAAGTGGGGGGTACACTGAGAGGAGGGTCTGCCACAGATCTCACACCTTGTAATTCCGATCTCAGTGCAGTGCCATGCTTGCACTTGTAAGAGAAAAATAATCGTGTCCTAGGAGAGTGGGTGGAAAAGGGTCTTTATCTTCGAGAAGATTCGATCAAGTGTCAGGCGGAAAAGGTCACGTGACCGATTCATTCAGGCTCTCTGAACATAAGCCTTTTACATCAAAGCATAGCCTGCACTCACACACTGACACTAAGAGCAAAAGCAGCAGTCGGCTAATGACAGAGCGTCTGACTCACCCCATTCACAGGCAAGTGCGCGCTGTAAATGGAGGTTGTGAGGACACGCTCGCGCTCCATTCCGGCCCACGCAGGGGACAAAGTAATGCCGCTGGCAGGCCTGCCCGTTAGAGGGTGTCGGCGTGATCGCTCGCTGCATGGGCGCTGCGCTCCGCCGAGGAGACTGCAAGGATGACTAACACCTGGAGAGGTTTCGTAAACACAGATTCCACAGAGCCATATCTACAGTTTAAAGAATCTCTGGTGGTAGCGAACAGCAAAACATCTCTGCTTCTGTCACAAGGAATAACAAAGCACATGTGTTTTTTTAGGAGAGCCGCCATCTTAGGTGATAGAGTATAGTGGAAGACATTATTCATCATTACCACTTTCTCTCTCCCGGCAGTCCTGATATATGGAATGGCAGCAGCAATGATAAATGCTCACAAGGTTCTTGTGGAGCAACAGCTGTGGCAAGCGTGCACACAAGTGTACATTTTAGGATTGAAAACCTTTTGGAGATAATAGGGCGTCCCTCTTTGTGCCAATTAGGCACAAACATCACCGCTCTAGTGTTGGGGACTTGGAGAGGAGTCCTCCTGCTTGGCGCGCTAGGCGCGTCACTTCCGGCACGTCACTTCCGGCGCATAGAGGTTGAAGGAGGGTATTTATACCTCCCCCCACCTTTCTGGTATCCTCTTTTGCACCGCTCACGCCGTCTGCATGCCCTGCTGGACACGCTGTCCAGTCCCGCCAATATCGACATTGTCGGGTTCAGCTTCACTTTTGTTTGCGGAGAGGAGGCCAGGAGGGGCCATTGCTGGGTTTAAACATTCTCATCCTATTTTCCCCCATTTGGGGCCCTGTGGCTCCGACCTCCTGGTGTTGCGACACCCTGGGTGTGGGCGCAACTGCACTGCAAGCATTTACCGGTCGAGGAGCCTGTGGCCGTCCTAGGGCTCGGTCCCGGTGTCTTCTGTGAAGGGGGGGGCAGTGAGTTTGCAGCGTGGGTTGTGCCACGCTCCGCTCCTCCCCCGAATTGCAGCTGTAGCTCGGGGTAGTGACACGGGAGTGGCAACCATACCGAGCTCCTGATTTTGTCAGACTCCTGCCGAGATATGCGCGAATGGTCCGCTGTGTGGCGTTATGTTCCAGGGCTGAGTCCCATCCACACAACATCTACCAAGGATGGATTGCCAGGGCCGCGCTAACCCTGGGGGATGGCTTGACCGTTTGCCCACCGGGTCATGATTGATGGGGTCTGCGTTATTGTTCACCCACCTGGTCGCTCTGGTGGGGCCTGCAGGCTCGCCTCCACCCCCCCTGTATTCTAGCGTAATGCCGGTGCTCTCGGAGGGTTCCACCCCCAAAAAGGAAAAACGGGGGTCTGATGCACTGCGCTGAGGGTGTTGGCTTGCTTGGGGCCCGGTCTGCGGGGTAGAGCTGTTGGGCACGTCCCTTACCGGTCAGGCCAGGGTGGTGAACTATGTGTCGGCCTACTAGCGCGCTGCACCAGCCCGAGGGGTGGCGCTGCCCAGGGCGCGTGGCAGAGACTTAGAAGTGATAGGATGGGGTTGGGGCTACCCTGCATAGCAGGACTTGGATGGTTGCGGGAGTAGTCAGGGCCTCTCCCCGGGCCCTGGTCATGGCTGACCATGCCCCAGCTACTTGTGGCAATGCTGGGGCGGCAGTCAGAATCGATAGAGTGCATGGCTTTGCACATGTCTCTGGTGCGAGGGGGCTGTGGGATGGTCCGGGCCCTCTCGTTTTGCTTCAAGCATGCCTGTGCACTGCCCCAACAGCTCGGCTAGGCTAGGGGGTTTAATTCATAATGGGTGTCGGCGCCGCACCCGACCGCTGGTCCGCAATCACGGGACACAAGCGGGTCATATCAACCCTGTCCGTCCATAGATGTACCCGACGGCCACGCCATTGGGGCTTGTTGCCACCACTGGACAGAGGGGCACCCTACTTCAGCTCTTGGTTCGTGTCTGGCAGAGTTGGGCCGGACTCCGCAGCGCGGTTTGAGTGGTATCTCATCAGCTTGGGCTTGTCTCCCCAGCCTTGAGGCATGTATTGCTGAGGGACATCTGCTCACCTTTGGGTCCCCTGAGCGGTGTCCCACGTGCATGAGGAGGGTTGTGTACTTTGGTTTTGGGTCTCTTCGTTCATTTGACCAGCTAAATCAAGATTCGAGGTCATTGTGTGGAACTTGTGCTAAGTTGTCTTTGTCTATTATGACAGCACCAGTATAACCACCTTCTTTACAGTTCTGTAGTTTTTTCATTTCAGGTAGCTAAATTGTGATCTGGTGTGTAAAACTCTACTCCAGGGTTGTCTGATAACTGGCTTGCATGACTGGCGCTCGTTCATGGAGTAGGGCAGGAAGATGTGGTTACAGCCTTTAAACTATCAGGCTGACACCGGGAGGGTCACAAATGTGAATATGTAACACAATGAGGTGTTTGGGCCAGCAGGTGGCACTGTCCCTCTGTTTTGTTGTTTTCACCGAAGTTTTGATGTTCACGATTTAACCCCTTCGCCGCGGCAGGAATTCCGCCGCGGCGCTGGGGGGGTTTGGGGGCAGTTGCGGTGGCGCTGTGCTCGTGACGGAACCACTCCGTCACGAGTCACGGGTGAGCTGTGCTCATGACGGAGTGGTTCCGTCACGTCTCCGCCCACTGCGCTAATCGCCCGCACAGGTGGGGAATTAGCGCCGCGTTGGCGGAGCAGCCGCCAACGGCCGCAGCATGACGGAACCACTCCGTCATGAGCACACGGCACCCGTGGCTCATGACGGAGTGGTTCCGTCATGAGCATGGAAAGGGTTAAGGGGGTTTCTCTGGCTAGTCTTTAAAAGGCGTACTTCCAGCAAGGCCCTTAGAACAATGTTTGTTTTTGTATAAGGAAGATTGTGATTTGTTTATTTAATTTTGGATGGGCAGGATTACAGTATATGGTCAAAAGGTTATAGCCCAGCAACACTTTGTTGATTCAGAATGCAATGGTCAGCTCATTGTCGTAAAGGTGTAACACGACCAGAGGCAAATGTTTGTGGTTGTAAAGTTAATCACCTCTGCTTTGTGCTGCGCTGTAGAGGACACACACCACATGTGCAGCATCCGGATGTCTGCTGGTTGGAGTATGGCAGCGTCCACAGCATCCGCGAAGGGAGGGGGTGCTTCTTGGAACAGTAACACTTGCACGAGTGAGCAGGCCTTGTGCAGGTTTGGATCTCTGCTTGGCCACTCTGCCTTTCATGCTCCGGAGGTCGACTAAATAGGTATCTTTGAGCTGGGAGAAAATAACCACTCATAGGTGAATGTGTGTAATATAAATAAAGTGCCGGTGCCTAAAATAGTGCATTTTAAAATCCCTGGTTATGTCTAGTTCTGCACATGAAATTCTGTGAGGCTTGGTCTTTCAGCTGTGTGTGCATTTTGGATGCAGGTTTCTTTCGCGTTAGAGAGCTATCCCCCCTGTTGTCCTACTTTCAGGTCTAGAAGCCCATATGTGATTCGGCGTGTGAGAAATGTGAAAGTGGTGCATTCTTGGTGAGCATAAACTTATTCTAGAATGACATTGGTTTGATTGAAAGTACAGTTCGTCAAGCTGGCTGCTCCGCAGAGGTTGATGGTGGCCATCGTCAGAATGGGATCTCCATGTTTTGCGTCTGGCCTGCTTGACTGGTGATTGAGAGGGAGAGGATGCAGCTTGGGGGCCGCTGCAGCTGCCAGGGGAGCCAGTCCCAGCATCTGCTCGACATCCGGAGATGCTTGGCGAACCGGATTCTCCCTGAAGTGAAGAGGAATGGCTGTGTTCTTGTGAGCGTGGGTAGAGAATGGTGCCATGAGCTCCGTTCGAGCTCTCAGGAGGTGTGTGAGTGGCCCACAGTTTGAGCTGCCATTTTGAGTGGGGTACCAGGTTCGGGTCCGACGCCGGCTAGCAACTTTTTTCCCTGGGAATGCAAATGAATGTTCATTTCACCCAAAAGTCAGTCTGGCCTTAGGTCCTGTGGACGCATGCTTTTTTCATTGCAGCACAGGTTTTGGGTTGCGGCGTTCGGGTGCAACAGATTTTCCTCGTTGGTTTTGGACCGTGGCGGTCGGGAGGAGGGTACTGACCCCCTGGGCCTCCGGCAGTGCCAAGGGACAGGGGCTGGCCCAGGTGGCGCATGGCGGGGCTATACGGGTTGGCGTGCCGGGCCTGGTGATCAGAGCACCCTGGGTTCAGCACTGCGTTTGGCATGTTGTAGCCACGTCACATGTGTTCTGCCTCCCTGTCCTCGTTGGGGGTTTGGGCGCTCACTCGGATCTCGTGGGGTTTGTAGGCAGGCGATTTAGAGGTTGGGACCATAGTTAACTATGGCACACAGGTTGCACTTACACCCTACTGGCATTCCTTCCCCAGTGTGGGCAACCTCATGGACCCCTGTATCGGTTGTTCAGGTTGCTTAATTTCGGGTGGGTTGTCGGTGATTATTTCGGGACAAGCCACATCGAGTCCTCCCATGGCCCTTGTAGACCTTTTTGGCGCTCTTCACCCAGTGGCTGTACTCGTGCCTAGCCCACTTGGTAGTTGGATGTCCCGCTGTGTCCCTAATTTATATTGATATATTGCCAGAGAGGGCTTATAATACCAACAGTCCGCCATGCCAGTCAGGCCTAGATCACTCTGGCAATTTAGGTTCAGTCCGGAGGAGATCGGAGGTTGGCCTATGGCAGCGTCGACCAGCGTTGACCAGGACCTGCAGTCAGACTGGTTTCAGACCCCTCAAGTGAATTCCAAGTAACATCGTCGTTGAGCGGCAAGATATAAAGCTAACCTCTTGTGTAGCATTCAGGCATGAGGACTGTGGAATCCTGAGGATAGGACCTGGCGCTCAGTAAACCTAGATCGAGCACAGGGAGATTCATTGTCAGCAGGTCCACAGCAATCCCCTAGTCGCACCCTAGCACTGGTATTAAACCTTCCTGCAAGTTTAATTTATGGTTATGATATAGAATGTCTTATTATGTCTTATGTCTGGAAGCATATGGGTACAGAAGGGTACCTCTGCAGGAGCACAATAGGGGTGCCAGAGCCAAATCCCAGGAGTCCTCATGGCAGGTTCCGGGAAGAAGTCCGTCTGCGCCCCGCTAGTCCTTCGGGCGGTTGTGGGCCTGAACAACCGGGGGCTTGCCTTGCTACGCTCCACCCCGAAAGGGGCGTGAGTAATAAGGGACCAATGTTTTATGTGATCCGGGAAAGAGGATCATCCCATAATGTGTGGCACTGATTGGGCTCACCACAGTGCAAGTTGGCTCATCAGGTGGGCAGGGCAGCATAGGTCAGTTACCGCTGCCTGCCCTTGGATCGCTCATAAGATAACCCACCATATTGCATACTTTTGTATGGAATAAACCTGCAGGAATATTTTCCCAAACAAAAGTTGTGTTGTGTATTTATTTATGTCTTCATGCATGCTCTGACAGTGGGTGGGGAGAGTTGCCTATAATGGCACTATGCAGCTGCCCGCGGCCCCCGCTGGGGTCCACCCTAAAAGGGCGGCCCTCTTAGTGCCAATTAGTCACAAACATCATCCCTCTAGTGTTGGGGACTCGGGGAGGAGTCCCCCTGCTTGGCACGCTAGGCGAGTCACTTCTGGCGCATAGAGGTTGGGGGAGGGTATTTATACCTCTCCCCACCTTTATGGTATCCTCTTTTGCACCGCTCACGCCGTCTCCCGCCCTACCGCTTGCCCGGCTTGTAGCGGGCGAGCAGGGTACGTGGAACGTTGTAATGTTTTCTTTTTGTGTTGCAGGCGGAGTTACAGGGCGATCTGGAAGCATATGGGTACCGAAGGGTACCTCTGCAGGAGCACAATTGGGATGCCAGAGCCAAATCCCAGGAGTCCTCATGGCAGGTTCCGGAAAGAGGTTTGTTGGCACCCCACTAGTCTTTCGGGCGGTTGTGGGCCTGAACAACCGGGGGCTTGCCTTGCTACGCTCCGCCCCAAAAGGGGCATGAGTAATAAGGGACCAATGTGCCACGTGATCCGGCAAAGATGATCACCCCATATTGTGTAGCACTGATTGGGTTTGCCACAGTGCAAGTTGGCTCATCAGGTGGGCAGGGCAGCATAGGTCAGTTACCGCTGCCTGCCCTTGGATCGCTCATAAGATAACCCACCATATTGCATACTTTTGTATGGAATAAACCTGCAGGAATATTTTCCCAAACAAAAGTTGTGTTGTGTATTTATTTATGTCTTCATGCATGCTCTGACAGTGGGTGGGGAGAGTTGCCTATAATGGCACTATGCAGCTGCCCGTGGCCCCCGCTGGGGTCCACCCTAAAAGGGCGGCCCTCTTAGTGCCAATTAGTCACAAACATCATCCCTCTAGTGTTGGGGACTCGGGGAGGAGTCCCCCTGCTTGGCACGCTAGGCGAGTCACTTCCGGCGCATAGAGGTTGGGGGAGGGTATTTATACCTCTCCCCACCTTTATGGTATCCTCTTTTGCACCGCTCACGCCGTCTCCCGCCCTACCGCTTGCCCGGCTTGTAGCGGGCGAGCAGGGTACGTGGAACGTTGTAATGTTTTCTTTTTGTGTTGCAGGCGGAGTTACAGGGCGATCTGGAAGCATATGGGTACCGAAGGGTACCTCTGCAGGAGCACAATTGGGATGCCAGAGCCAAATCCCAGGAGTCCTCATGGCAGGTTCCGGAAAGAGGTTTGTTGGCACCCCACTAGTCTTTCGGGCGGTTGTGGGCCTGAACAACCGGGGGCTTGCCTTGCTACGCTCCGCCCCAAAAGGGGCATGAGTAATAAGGGACCAATGTGCCACGTGATCCGGCAAAGATGATCACCCCATATTGTGTAGCACTGATTGGGTTTGCCACAGTGCAAGTTGGCTCATCAGGTGGGCAGGGCAGCATAGGTCGGTTACCGCTGCCTGCACTTGGATCGCTCGTAAGATAACCCCCCATATTGCATACTTTTTGATGGAATAAACCTGCAGCAATATTTTCCCAAACAAAAGTTGTGTTGTGTATTTATTTATGTCATCATGCGTGCTCTGACAGTGGGTGGGGAGTGTTGCCTATAATGGCACTATGGGGACTGCTGGCTTTGCGACTGGTTCAGCAGGAAATATTAATTCTCTTGGAATGGAGTTTAGCTCTTTTTCATGCTAATGTTCTATGTGAGTATATAAAAAAGGAGGTCAAGTTTTTTATGTGTTCTTATTATCTCTCAAAGTGTTTGGTATTACAGTAGTGGATGCAGACATTTGTTTGTCCCTTTCTGAAATATGCATTGCATTGTGTGCACGCAAAGTTAGTGCCTGCATATTGTGAACAGGGTCTGGCCTCCTTTGAAAAACAAATTAGCCCAATGCAAATGAAGGAATACCTCTGTCCACGTGCCTCCACCATATAGTAAATTTGGAAAAAAACGTTCAATATCATGAAGAGGAAAGGTCTTTCAATTTTTCATCCGTTCCTCCTTGTGCACAATCGAAAGGTAACCCATATCATGTGTGACTCCATAGGCTGCGTGTGGCTTTTTTTGAACTATCAGAATTTTACATTCTTGGACTTGTATTTTAGCTTTCACTATTGTAACTGTAGGCTTCAATATCGCACCATTCAAAATGTTACTAGCCAAATTCCAGGATTGGCTGGAAGTTTAACACATGTAATCTGGGCTTTTGCAGGTGTGCAGATTTGCTTGTGTGCATGAATTATGCATGACCATACGTGTTCTACAGTTTGTGTCTGTGTATCAGATTTCCTATACAAACCAGTCCATTTTAAATATGGCATTTATCTACGAATAGTTTTGTGCCCCTCTTAATAAATCACTCAAATTCATTAAAAAGAAAAGCTGAAAATCTCCTTGTTGTATTGAAATATATCAAGCCTAAGAAACTCATCTGGTAAATGCAGTGCTCTTCTGTGTCCTAGAATGGAAAAGAAACGGAAGCATATGTCTATACTTGAAATGGAGCAATATGAGACCTCCCTGGCATCACGTGACATTTAGCTACTGTACATTAACGTTAAATTCCTGTAGGGTGTTTCAACTTGTCACCGTGATATACATCCCTGTGCTCTAGGCTGCACAGGAGCCTATACCGCCACAATGCACAGAACCTTGCATCCCCATACGGCATACACCCAGTGTTCCCTGAGCACTGGGATAAGAATATGTAAGGTTGTATGGACTGATGCCTGTGGGTATGATTATCTTTGTGTTTGTTTGAGTGTTGCACTTCATAAAATATCCCTTTCAAGCTATGTCGGTGTGTCTGCATGTTCGATGAGTGCTTTGCGGCTGCTTGTTGTATTCGTCTGTGTTTGGGCATGCATTAGTCTAAATCTAAATCTATTGGCCTGTGAATACTTGTTGCATGCTGGGATAGTGTAGGGAGCCTAAGATAAAGCACAGAAGGAGAGACAGAGAAAACACATATGGAAGTGAAACAAAGGAGAGAGAGATGAAGATGGTGAGGGACAGGAGGATAGGGACACGTGAATGGTTGATACTACAGCATCAAATGTTGAAAGTGACTTCATTTCAGAAGGTCACTGTTTTCCTAGCCACTAGTGAATCTAATCTAGGTTAAAATCGATTGCTCAAAGTTGTACAGTGACATCTCACTTGAGTTTGATAGATTCCATGTAGGCTACTAAAATAATCTCTTGAGTGAAAACCCATGGTTCCCCTCGACACTTGCCAGCCGGTAATGAGACAGAATGTCGACGCAAAAAATTTGAACTACATTAATATCGAGTGAGAAATATCGTGGAATGGAAATATTGAGTGCAAGAATATCGTTGTCAAGAATATCAATTTGAAGATAAGTAATTTAGATTTCAAAAATATAGAAGTCATTAATATCGTTTGCAAAAATATAGCTGTTTAAAATATCGATTTTTTAATTAGTGTTATGTATTTTAGTATATATGTTAAATGTTTGTGATGGAATTTTTTTCGTATAGGTATTGTTTATGTTTTTTAATATGTATGTTAAATTTGTAGTAGTTATTACATCTAATTTAATTACATTATGAACCTTTTAGTTCCATAGCAGGTTGTGGGTTTATAGGGAATAGGGTGGGAAGTAATAGAATTATAATAAATGAATGATTATTTTTCATTTAATTATATTTATTTAATTGATATTTAATAGTGTTAATTGTACTCGAAATTTTTTTGTGGGTAAAATTTGTGTGGGTTGTGGGGTTTATAGGGGTAAACGGTGGGAAAGTAATTTCTTTTTAATTAATTAATAATCAGGGGCCGATTCCGATGGCCGGTCAGACAGCTGTTCGTAGCCTTACCCTGCGACCGACACGTACCCGGAGCCGGTCCGTCCTGTAGAGTAAGTACGATGCGCATAACTGCCAAAAACACGACCGACACGTAGGCTGTGAATCAAGCCCCATTCTCCGTCCGAGCCGTAACTCCCAAAGAGGAACCGTGTTGCCCGGAAGCAGTATCCATAGCAGTTTCCGGCATGACAAGTACGATGCGTATTTTCTACGCGCCGGACGGGTCATCACGTATGGCACGTCACAGCATCCGGAAAACAAGCATATCAGCTACGATTCGCGCCACAAATCAACACACGCCTACGAAACGGAACAGCTTGCAGCGGGTATGAGACGGAGCAACAAGCAGCGTGTACGACACGAACACATCATGAATCCCATCGTGCAGGTCATACCAGTACTCTACATCTATGACCGGATCAGGGACCGACGACGACGGAGCAGGCGGTAAGTCAGACACCTGCCACATAAACAAACGACACGTACCTGCAAAATGGCACACACACACAGGGGATACATATTCTGGCCACTAACAACAACCCACCATAGGGGTTGCATGGCCAGCACCACTAACACCCCCACCCATAGGGGGCCTGTTGCCCATCACCCCTGCCACCCCCACTCACAGGGGAATGGTTGTCCATCACCCCTGCCACCCCCACTAACAGGGCTTATGTTGCCCATCACCCCTGCCACGCCCACTCACAGGGGACCTGTTGCCCATTACCCCTGCTACCCCCACTCACAGGGCTTATGTTGCCCATCACCCCTGCCACCCCCACTCACAGGGGACCTGTTGCCCATTGTCCCTGCCACCCCCACTCACAGGGCTTATGTTGCCCATCACCCCTGCCACCCCCACCCATAGTGGACCTGTTGTCCATCACCCCTGCCATCCCTACTCACAGGGGACCCGTTGCCCATCACCCCTGCCACCCCCACTCACAGGGCTTATGTTTCCCATCACCCCTGCCACTCCCACTCACAGGGGACCTGTTGCCCATTATCCCTGCCACCCCCAATCACAGGGCTTATGTTGCCCATCACCCCTGCCACCCCCACCCATAGTGGACCTGTTGCCCATCACCCCTGCCACCCCACTCACAGGGGACCTGTTGACCATCACCCCTGCCACCCCCACTCACAGGGCTTATGTTGCCCATCACCCCTGCCACCCCACCAACAGTGGACCTGTTGCCCATCACCCCTGCCACCCCCACTCACAGGGGACCTGTTGACCATCACCCCTGCCACCCCCACTCACAGGGCTTATGTTGCCCATCACCCCTGCCACCCCCACCCATAGTGGACCTGTTGCCCATCACCCCTGCCACCCCCACTCACAGGGGACCTGGTGCTCATCACCTCTGCCACCCCCACTCACAGGGCTTATGTTTCCCATCACCCCTGCCACCCCCACTCACAGGGCTTATGTTGCCCATCACCCCTGCCACCCACACTCATAGTGGACCTGTTGCCCATCACCCCTGCCACCCCCACTCATAGGGGACCGGTTGCCCATTACCCCTTCCACCCCCACTCACAGGGCTTATGTTGCCCATCACCCCAGCCACCCCCACTCACAGGGGACCTGTTGCCCATTACCCCTGCCACCCCCACTCACAGGGCTTATGTTGCCCATCACCCCTGCCACCCCACCCATAGTGGACCTGTTGCCCATCACCCCTGCCACCCCCACTCACAGGGCTTATGTTTCCCATCACCCCTGCCACCCCCACTCACAGGGCTTATGTTTCCCATCATCCCTGCCACCCCCACTCACAGGGCTTATGTTGCCCATCACCCCTGCCACCCCCACTCACAGGGGACCTGTTGCCCATCACCCCTGCCACCCCCACTCACAGGGCTTATGTTTCCCATCACCCCTGCCACCCCCACTCACAGGGCTTATGTTGCCTATCACCTCTGCCACCCACACTCACAGGGACCTGTTGCACATCACCCCTGCCACCCCCAGCCATAGGATGGGTGATGAGCAACACATCCAACATACGCAAACATCAGGTATGTCCGCAAAAATACATCCCCGATGACATCATGACAACAGTGTGTAGTCTGTGACAAATGTCCACAACAGTGAATATGGCTACAGCATGCAATTTAAGTGACACACACAAGGCAAGCATCACCATAGCACTGTGGCAATGTAAAAAGAACACCCCTCACTGTGTAGAACAGAAGTCAAGTGGGGGCTCACAAAATGCAGCAGATGTGGAGCATTGTGGTGATGGGGACCAAACCCCCCTCAACACAGTGACCAAAAGGTAAGTGTCATCATGGTCAAAGCTGGAAATAACAAACAGCATGTATGATCCCTGATCCCAACACATCAAACACTTCTGGGGCAAACTAGTGGCTGTGTCCCATACACACAGAGATGTGGTGAGGCAAACAGTGCTGTGAAAACATAACACTCTCGGCCATGTGCAGACAAGCACCACACATGGGGGCTGACAATGCACACAGCGTACAATGACACAACAGCAGAAGTGACCATCACCAAGCATGCACACATCTCGAACATAGACACACCAATCAAAACAACATGTGTAGACTAGGTGTCAGCTCACTAACTCACATTCCATGCCAGCAATGGCACCCAACAACCAGGATGAATGTGCACAATGATGTGAAATGACTCACAGGGACAGCATGCAAAATCACAGAAACAGCCTCCAGACAAAGGCCCACAACAGCAATACTAATGCACTGGTGCAGATGCACAAACAGGCAAACTCACACTGCACATCGGACACAACATGTGTGTGTGTGTGTCACAGTATCCCCAGGCAACTACACAACACATGAGAGGGGCTGAACTACAGTGACACAGATGTGGACACAGTGCCATACAAAAGTAAACCATCATTGGGACACCCTCAGTGGGCAATCAGGCGTTGGTAGATGAGAGGAAGCACAACAGACACATGTGATACTAGCTGGAATGAACACCAACTAACACAGCAAGAGACTGACACACAACAGCACAATCCCCAGGGACAAGACATTGGGGTGACACAAGAATGCATGACACCTCCACTGTGATGACAAAGGCAGATGTCGTACAAACTGGGAAACCCAAACATGTGTCCTGTGCCACAAACGTACATCACACATACACAAACACAAATCACTCAGCATGGCCCCTCACCCATGGACAAACAGGAGCTAGGGGACCATCCATGCAAACATTCACATCAGTCCACCATCAACACCACACACCTGAACTGCAACAATGTGTATCTGTGAAGCCCACGTGGACAGGTGACATTGCACATGCCCACATGACAAACACAGGAATGTTGGCAGGAACTAAGGTGCACACACACATCACACAAGGACTGTTTACAACCCTGGGGAATGACAGACACACTGCCCAGTATGCGGTACATGGCCATGACCTCAAAGCTCATGTGACCTTCACAATCCCTGCCACAGTCCCAGGACTATGCAGATGTCAAGGAGGAACACAAGGCACCCATGCTGACACCTGCCAGCATCGCTGCCGTGAACCCGACAAGTGGGAGCAGTCACACACACATACAAATGTCTCAATCACTGAAAACTACCACCTAGGGACAACTACATGATATTGCGAACAAACAAGTGCCTTGAGGAACCCTCACTGTGTCCCATCTGTGTCTGACAACATCATCAACACTCAGAACTGACAAATCACAATGATGAAACACCAATTAACAGTAGTGAGTCATGCACCCACACATCTGGTAGCCCATTGGAAAAGTTGTGGGATTAACCCAGTACCACTCAGCAAGCATCAACAGGAACATATCAAGGGAACACTGTCTGTGTATGAACAGGGATGTGTACACACACACATGCACATACAACACACACCATGGGCCCAGGCCATGTCACTGGACCACACTCTAACTTGAGAGGACACAACTCCTGTGGGAGCACAGCTGTGCCAAACATATTCACCGCAAGTCCCACTTATGTCTGCAGAACACTTGGTCAGTCAGCCATCAGTTACCACACAATGAAGGCTCTGGTCACAACAGCCTGGGTACGGGAGTCACCCCTAAGTCAGCTGCACATACCCAAAACATATGTCTAGCAAGTTGCACAGAGGACCCAGTTTCTCCTATTGCAATGATGCTCACACCAGTAGGGCCAGTAGTGATGAGCACGAAGTATGTGGAGGTGACAATTTGGACAATGGGAAGCACATCATATGTGCAGGGGTGCAAGCCACAGATGTGACCATGGCAATTAAATGCTCACAGAGAGATGTACACAAATAGTTGATCCAGACACACCCAGGTAGCTGCAAAGGATGATATAGATACCCACCAGAATAGGATACATATCTCATGGACCACAGGGAGTACCTCACATCAACACATCAGTATGCAACATTGTAAACCAAGCATTACAGGTGCAAGGGCATCTAAAACAACCTCAACATGATGTACAGCTAAATCAAGTTCACTGGGACAAAGTAAAAAGCTTTATTCAGCACATGAAAAGTGAAACGTCTGTTCCAACAAAAGGCCAATGGCCAGTCCATGTCCAAATGGCAAGGAGTGAACTAGAGTGACAAATTCAGTATATGAAATTCGAAACGTCTGTGCAACCAAAAGGCTAATGGCCAGTCCATGTCAAATTGCCAAGAAGTGAATTAGAGTGACAACTGTCGCACCTTGCTTGCCTGCACTGCTAAGGACCGGGGTCATCCCTTCGGATGGGCAAACATGGGGGCAGGCCAGGCACCGCAGGGACAGGATCAGGGCGCAGCAGAAGGAGGCAGTGAAGAGGTGGGGGATGCAGGCGAGACACTTGCAACTGCAGTGGAGCTGACTGAAGTGGTGGGTGCTGTCACACTGTGGGGCACAGGTCAGATGGGGTGGGTGCCGGCACAACTCCAGTGGGCAGGTCAGATGGAGTGGATTGGCTCACCACTGCAGTGCCCAAGTCAGACGGCGTGGGCATGGACTCCAAAGCAGTGCCTACATCCATGGCAGTGGAATGGGGGACAGGTGAGGTCTGCAGGGCAGGGGGTGGGGACACGTTCCCCACATCAGTGGCACCAACTGTCTGACCAGGTGTGGAGGAGCAAGTGCTAGGGGGGGGTGGCCTTAGCATTTTGGGGATGGTGTATCTGTGTGTGGGGGAACCCGGGGCAGGGAGTGGCGGGGAAACCTCTGGAGTGGTGGCCTGGGGGATGAAGGACGGAGACTTTGCCTTGGAGCTGTGTGCTGGCGGGGAGTTCTTGCTCTTCTTGCGCCGGGGGACTTGCAGGTGGGCGTCTCGGTCAGACTGCGGCTGGGGGAGGGTGTCCGGGTGTGAGGGGCACTCCCTTCTGTGAGTGGGGACTTCCTCTTCCCCTTGTAATCAGGAACTTCTGGGTCGGTGGGGAAGAAGCCAAGGTCACAGAGGAGGAGCTTCTGGGGAGATGGGGTTGAAGGTGAGGCAAGGGAAGGGGGCTGGGAGGGGGAGGTCTTGGAGGACTGTGGAGTGGTTGTGGATGACTGTGTGTGTGTCAGCAAACCAGCCACTGTGAGTGTGGAATCAGTCCACTGCGCTTGCTTGTGTGCACGTCTAGCCCTTGGTTTGGGGGTTTCTGTGCTTTGGACAGGTAGTGTGCTAGGAATCGTGGGTGGTGCAGAGAGGCAGGAGAGGTGTGGGACTGTTGGAGGAGGGACACTGCTGCCATCAGGGAGGAGGCCACGGACTGGTTGGTCCTCTGTAGGGCAGACATGCCCGAGGAAATGCCCTCCATGAATGACACCAGTTGTGTCAACAGACCTGTGTGTGCATGAAGGACCTTCAGCATCGATGCCTGCCCTACATGCATCTGTCTAAGTAAGTCCACAGACTCCTCACTCAGGGCAGCAGGGGACACAGGGGCAGGGGGTGTGGTGCCTGGCACAAAGGAGACATGCTCACGAACACGGGAGCCTACAGGGACCTCTAGGATGGGAGCCGATGGGAGGGTGGTGGTGGCGGTGGCGGAGACAGCCTCACTAGCTGGGGTTTGGTGGCTGCTGACAGCCGCCTCCACAGGGGAGTCATCCTCAGAGCTGCTGTGGCCTTCAGCTAGGGGGGAAGGTGCTGACGACTCCTCTGTGTGGCTCAAATCGCCCTCCGTGCCACTGGGTCCACCTGACTCATCTCCTTCTGTCCCTGTAAGGCTCTGTGGCTGCTCCTGGTCCATGGAGCTGTCCCCTCCTGTGGCCGTGGATGTATCTGGATAGGAATAGGAAGTAAGAGAACAACATCAGTCACCTGCACCGACTGCACACACCACAGTGAGTACATCACATCACAGGGCAAGCCCTGGCATCATCAGCTGAACACAGCTCAAAGTGCCAACACTGTTTAGAATAAGCCAATTGTAATTTTCAACATCAACCATGGCACACATATCCCTCCTTGACTTGCACACATATGTCTGTTGCATGTTGGATGCTAATACCCCAATGTGCCAACATGCACCACCCACACATTAGTTGTACATGAAAGTGAACATGTAGGAGTATGTAACTAGACCCACAGCACATCTCTTGCGACTGACTCAGCACAGGTGTCCGGATGAAGGGATGGGCAGAGACTCATTTCACATGCTTGGGATTCATGCCAGCAACACACACTATGATGTACTCATGTCCTGATGGGCAAGGCCACAATCGGGTGCATAGTGCAGAGTTGAACACAACGCAGGCTCACTCATAGCAAGTTCAATGCCATGGCACTGGGATGCCCTGAAAGTCAGTCAACACTGTCTCCTGTCACAGGGGCAGGGCATCCAGACAACAACAATATGCACTGACTCACAATCCTAGCTCAGGGGCAAATCTGACTCTGCAGATGACCGGCGCACTTGCCCATCCCATGCAAACAACATATCCAGGACCCAGAAGACCCCACATCATGAAAATCAGACATATGAGTGTCAGCAAACACAAATCCATGTACATTAACACATCACAGTCTGCCATGCATATAACCCAGCTGCATGAGGGACAGAGTTGAATACACCATTGTGCGCTGTCAGATGATCACACACCTATATGTCACACAGGTCTTGTCTCCCACAGTCACATTGCAGATGTCATGCTGACCCTCTGAATCATGGACACCCCAGTTGTACGTAGCAACAAGCCACACCCTAATGACACAGAGGCACACACCTGAGGGCACATGTCGCAAAGCACAACCTGCAATTTCACACACAGGAGTGGGATTACAGAGTGTTTCTGAATGCCCTTAAGGGGGCAGGACTGGGCAGGACTAAGTGAACCACTGTTTTGCCCCGTACAGTAGTCAGGTGGCTAAGCAATTGTGGCATACTTGCTATACCTACTCCTGATGCCCAAAAATTGGAGTACCCTGCTGCATGGTTTTGTATTGAATACCCCAGACACATGTTGCGAGTCAGACCAGCAATTGGTACACATCTCATGGGCACACACAGTTCACATGTGAGATCTCAGGCATTGTGTAAACAATTTACCCACTCATGAAACACACAACAGAGTCACAGGAACTGATGCTGACTGGTACCTGATACATAGCTGACTGCAGGGACACAGTGCCCTAGTGACACAAGCAAAAGCCTTTAGGGGCCACACCTGTGGAACAGATGAGGAGGGTGCATCACACAGATGAGGGACCTGATTTTGGGACTACAAGACCTACGTAATGTGGAAGTGTGACCCGGACAAAAGACTGCTATTTGCATGTCAGACATAGTACACAGATCAGGCATGGACTTACCCCCTTCCTGCTGCTGTCTGGCCTTCAGCTGCCTATCCAGGTCCGGGAAGACCACCGCCAGTATCCGGAGCATGTGGGGAGTCAGGGTCCGGTGTCCGCCCCTCCTGCGTGGAGGTGACAGCTTCAGCTGGACTCTAGCTATCCTCCGGATCCAGCCCCGAAGGTCCTGCCACCTCTTCTGGCAGTTGCGGATGCGGCGCTTGTAGACCCCCACAGAACGAACAGCCCGGGCGATGGTCAGCCAGATCTCCTGCTTCTGGTGGGCATCAACCTGTGAGGAGGACAAAGTGAAAAGTACATTAACTCACATGCCCCAGATTTGTGCAGCACACAATTGGATATACATGTCATCATCACAAACTCACCAAATCTGCTCCATGGATACACGAGTCACATTCTGGGGTTCAACAAGGCCCAAGAAGAAGGGAATAAATAACGCACAAGTACCAATCACCCTCCTGCCCCTCAGAAATCAGAAACCAGTGAGATGGACCCAGGCAGGCCTGAAGAAATGGGCGTTGAGACCCTCATCGAAGGAGAGGAGTGAGGTGATCAGCAACCTGCAGGTGGACAGAGAGGACCAAGAAGAATGAGTCTGTTGCTGAGGGGGCCCTCGGAAGGAAGCATAACGCTGGGATGACACAGATTACAGGGCCAATGGGTTCTCAAGGGTTGGCTGAAATGGACCTTAATACTGGATTACTCAATGATGATGTGGAGGGGGCCATGAGTGGATGGGCTATTTCGAATAGAAAACTTTTTCTTGTAGCGTGGCCACTCGTTACTTATAGTTTGTTCCCAGTTTGGGTGGATGAGCTGTGGGAGCTGGGGTACGATAATGGGCTTGATAATACGCTCTATGGAATTCCAATTGAAGCCCATGTTAGATGTGAAGGACAATGAGGGGATGGGGGCATTTACATTTCACTTGCTTATCCCTCAGATAACTAGTCACAGGGTACAGGAGGTGACTCTTCTGAAGAATGTCTAGGGATAAGTCCTCGTAAAGACACACTTTCACCCATTTGAATGCCACCACACCTGTTTCTTGTGCAGCTGCTAAGATGTCTACCTTCTGTCGATAGTGATGCAAACACATTCGGCTGTCTTGGGCCTCCTCAGGGGCCCCAGGTTCCAAGCCCACCCAATGGGTTCGGCCTAAGTGAATTTCAGACTCCTGCGGTTCTGGGTGGGTCTATTGAAACAGACATTTTACATATACCTCCATGTCACCTTTCTCAGAGTCCCTTGGGGCCCTACAGATTCTGATGTTGGATCTTCAGGATCTATTTTCCAAGTCTTGTGTTGTTGGAGGTCAATATATTATGTCCTTTGAGCAGTATTATCTCTTGATGAAATGATTCTAGCTCCAATTCTTTGGCATCTCCTGACAATTTTAGGGGCATATTATCAAGACAGGCGATAACATTATCGCCGCTTTAGCGGCAGAAAACTGCCGCTAAAACGGCGATAATGGGCTTGATAATATGCTCTTTGGAATTCCAATTGAAGCCCATGTTAGATGTGAAGGACATATAACCTGAGCTTCAATTGGAATTCCATAGAGCATATTATCAAGCCTATTATCGCCGTTTTAGCAGCAGTTTTCTGCCGCTAAAGCAGCGATAATGTTATCGCCCCCTAGTGTGGAGATCCGCTAACCCAGCTCAGCTATGTCACCTTTCGCTTCCTTGACCTAATTTGCCGCTTCTTCCCTCAGGGCTGTTATGCCATTTATAAGTTTGTTAAAAAAGACACTCCCTGAAAGAGCAGGTGAGAGGAGCCTCTCCACCTTCATTTGTTGGTTGCTGAAAGGTCTGAGCTGTGCCCCCTTCTCCATGTGTCCTTGTGTCAGTATCAGCCTTCCTGACTTCGTACTTAGACAACATGCCTCTAAGTGTGGCGTCTCTTTTACTTTTATCATAACCCATGTCCGAAAAGGCAGCAGGGGTTTTGTTTGTGTCACAAGCTCCACATCTCATGTCCAACACTGTGGGTTCAGATGTCAAAGAAAGGCCCAGTCATAAGTACGCAGGGACTTTGTTCGCGTCAGAGGCTCCACATCTCATGTCCAACACTGTGGGTTCAGATGTCAAAGGGAGGCCCAGTCATAAGTACATGATTTAGGAAGACCCCACCAGGTAGGTGGCCCAAGGTACTGCTCATTGCCACACGCAGAGCACGCTAATTTTATTTAGGCAAGGCTGCACTGTGGTTCAAGTGTTATTGGTGTGCAATCTCCATTTCATACAACTATCAGATCCTTTCGAGCAACACAATGCCACTGTCAGAGAGTGGTCCTTTGTGTCCTTGCAGGGGTCTGACCAAGGACAGTCCCAGTTTAGTTGTCACCCACTGCCTTCACATATCCAAGCAGACTCCCCCCACATGTGTGCCCACTCTCCTAACCATCAAGGTTCCAGGAGAGGCGAGGGGGGTCTGATGTAGCATGTTCCCTCATCCTGTGCAGTGTCTCTCCAGTTAAAATGGAGGTGCTAGTCCCCAACGCATAGTGTTCCCTAGTGTATGTAGGTGTTTTCACTGTATTCTGAGTGTCTTTTAACATAGCACTGGCTCTAGGACTGGTTAGTCAGACTCAGTTACCACCAGTATCCGTCTGAAAAAGTTGAGGGTACAGGATAATTTTGCAACAAGGCTTCTTTCTGCTCTTCTGTTTGTTCTTTCTGCACGTTATCCTTCTTCCTGCACTTTTCTTCGTCTTTGAGGACTTCTGTTGCTTCTTTCTGCATTTCTTTTTTTTCTTTCTGTGCGTTTTTTCTTCTTTCTTCACATGTCCTATCTCTGTAGGCATAGTTAGAAATTCGCATTTAAAGCTCTCCTTTCCAGAGAGTAATATGCCCCATAATCTCTTACCCTGTCAGACAGCGGAATCATATATCTTACACTGCACATCCCTAGGATGCACAGGCCTAGCAGCAATTTGACCCTCAACGAAAACATACTCAAAAACGAATCCCATAATATGGAGATACTGTTCTCCATTCAGCATTACATACTAGAGAATGAGCGAGATGCCATGGCACAGCACTGCTCCAAGGACAAATGAAGTTGTAAAGGGATCCTTCCTAGCTGTGAGGCCAGGGATAATAAGGACAGGAAAGAGAAAAGCGTGAAACTGGAAACACAGGTAAAGGAGCTGGGGGCAGCGCATGAACAAATCAGTGCACACTGAGTGAGGCAGCTTCTGACGGCGCTCAGAGTGCAACTTAAAGCTTTAGACATGGATAAAACCGAATATGGGCTGCCACACGTGACAAAGGGTGCCGCTCGCAGGCATTGACTGTGTTTACCACTGAGTCGGGATTTCATTTGGCCGGTGCTCTGTGACCTGAGGGGACGCTGCGCTGCAAACGGAGGGAACGCTGTGGAGGTTTTACTCTCGGGACTGCGAGGACCAGGATGCTCACCGTCAACCTCATTCAGCACACCTGGTTCCTCTTCCCGACCCCGCCTCCATCAACTACTCCACGCCTCGCGGCCCCCGCTTTGCGGGTGCCGCTCGCAGGCATTGACTGTGTTTACCACTGAGTCGGGATTTCATTTGGCCGGTGCTCTGTGACCTGAGGGGACGCTGCGCTTCAAACGGAGGGAACGCTGTGGAGGTTTTACTCTCGGGACTGCGAGGACCAGGGTGCTCACCGTCAACCTCATTCAGCACACCTGGTTCCTCTTCCCGATCCCGCCTCCTTTTGACCTCCCACCCATTATTAGGGTCCCGCCCATACGCGCTAGTGGTACGCGCGCGGGACGCAGCCCGGGGCGAAGACCGGGCAAAGAGCGGGCCGGTTGAGGCCGTTCGAGTACTGGCGAGGTAGGGCAGGGACTACTCTACGCTGTTTTGGTCCCTACATGGTAACTCTGAACACTTAATTGGCAAGGATGTCTGCAAGAGAAACCAGAAGCAAAACAGCGCAGACCATGGGGCCCTCTTCAGGTACTCTGGACACATATTTTGCAAAGGCTGGCTCCTTACTTATAGATGAAATTTCTACACTAGAAAGGCGTATCTCTCAAGAGATTGAATGGGTCCGAAGGTCGTCTCTGGGTCCCTTACAACATGCTACAACTCCAAACCCTTCGCCGAGGCATACTTTGGCATTAGGGGGGGAACCCATTTCAATACCTAATGTTACAACTGATCAATCTGTATTATGTAATGTTAGAGCCCCTATAAATGACTGTGACACCTCTGCTCATTCCGAGCTTAGTTTATTACCCCTCCCGCTGCCCATTCCATCTAGCTCTGTTACTAACCCCATACCTAGGTTAATAAACAAAGAACACCTTGCCACTAGGACTCCCCAGCCTGATCTAACATCACAACACAACCGAGAAGGGGCTATCCCGAAAAGAAAAAGAGGGCCGCAAATAGTAGGAGGGCGCAAGCCAAAGAACCCCAAATTAAACCCTAGTAGTGAGAATAACCGACCTGGCATGACCAAAAAGGGCATGAGCTATCCACAAGAACAAGGGTCAATATTCTCTAACATCCTCCCCCAAAAGAACCCTAGCCTAAATGCCGCACTGAGGGAGGAGGGTTTTACTCTGTTGAATATTGGTGCTCTCCTCAAGGATTTACTCGCTCCGCTTGAAAATTGCCTAGTAAGGATTGAAACTAGCTTGATCCATCTTCAGAAAGGGATCTCTCAACTAGCGGAGAGATCAAACACAACTAATAAGATCTCTAGTGACATACTGTCTTCCGCTTCTGTGGCCCCTCCGCCCGTAATTCTAAATAGTGAAGGCTGTTCGACCTTAAATGATGCACAATTGCAACAGCCAACCCCTGCTGTCCCACAGACCCCATACTCTAATCCTCCTACGAAAACACAAGGTCCAGGCCTCCAAGCCAAGCTTGTTGAATCTCTAAATGATGCTTATGGCAAAGATGTAAATTATCGACTTATTGACTTGCCACCTGAGGCCATCCCCTACACAGTAATTCTCACGGGGATCCCAGAACTCAATCCTTCCACCCGCGAACCACAAGGGGCCCTGAAAAACAAGGTAATACACTGGCTTTCTGCCAATAGGCCCCTTCCGGAAGGAATTCACAGTGAGGTATTGATGGTGAGGCGAGTTCCATGGATTGGAAGTACTAGAAAGTCAATTCAAGGAGATTGTGTCCTGATTAACTTTAGAGATCCCCGCACCGTCTCCCATATATGTAGTTGGACACATCAGGCACATGGGACCTCAATCCACTCACGTCCCTTATCTTTTTTTTACCCACTTGCCAATTGTGAACAGACAGAGGAGCGTTGGGAATTAGTACCCAGAAGGCTAGGCAATCGGGTTTCAAGGGTTACATGGGCAAATCCTTCTCCCATACCATCGCGACTAGACCATTTTTCCACCTTCATTAGATTCACTAGCCTTGACATGGTGGATTGACCACAAAAGACGAGGGGGGTGGAGGCCAAGGAGCACAGAAGGTCTACTAAAATTCAAGTATGTACATTTGCTTTCCCAGAGAAGGCCAGAGTCAACTGGGATTACTCAGGTATGGAAAAAGGGGCTAGGACCCTCTCGGTCGTGCCCAGTTTAAGTAAGGAAATTGAACCTCAAGTGGCCAGCTCAGTCGTTAACCCTGCAACAGGGCATGATGCGGGTGTTGATGTGATTCTAAAAACACAACCAGAGAAAACTAATTGTTCCTCCCTCAAGATTTTATCTTGGAACGTGGCAGGTCTGGGCAATAAAGTTAACTGTCCGGATTGGTGTGCCTATATACAGGCCCAAGACATCTGCCTCTTCCAAGAAACCTGGGCGAGAGAACATATTACCCACCTAGGTTTTGCATCATTCACTCTACAAGCAAAATGGAGTGGTATAGGCCGTCCTTCTGGAGGTTTGGCAGTATGGGTGGCTAATGACTTGGGATGTAGGGCCACTGTCTGTCCACAAAAATCGGAGGATATTTTAGTTATTCGGCTCGAGTGGCCAAACGCAAATAGTCTCCTCCTGATTAACGTATACTCAAGGCCAGTTAACATCTCGCAGGTATCGCGCACAATAGAGGAATTGGCGCAAGTCCTAGACGAAGTTACCCAGGGCACTCACATCTTAATCGGGGGAGACTTTAATTGCCACTATGAACCCCTTCCGGGTGTTCTGGTGGATCTGGCTCAGGATGAGGACTTGGAGTGGTCTATACCCCCGCTGCAAGCATCGGCGCCAAGAGCATGGACATCACTGGCCACACAAATAGCTTCCCTAACATTAAAATACGGTTTCCGTGCCTGCAACGGTAGGACAAACCTGGATACCCCAGCTAGTTTTACTTATAACAGACTCGGTAGGGTGTCAAGACTAGATTACATTCTTGTCCCATTAGCTTCGTGGCCGCATATTATCGACTTCCGTGTGACACCTAGGGGTGATAGTGACCACAATGCGCTGGAACTTGAATATGACCATCCTGGCCTCGACCCCAGGGAAAAGCAAAGGGTGTCAGGCGAAGTGGGGCTTGTCCTAACTCAAAATAGACGTAGAGTGAAATGGGAAAGATTAGTCTCCAACCCAGAGAATTTACCTAAACTTTATGCGAGGGTAATTCCCATATTCGAAAATATACAGGCACTCACGGCCCAGAGTGTATACAAACAGCTAGGGCATTTTCATAAAGATCTCACTAACTCAGTATCCGAAATTCTTACCTGTCTCCCAAAACGAATTAATGGAAGCGCGGCAGGCCCAGCTTGGTATAACAAGACGTGCCGAAAGGCGAAAACCAGCCTATTGAACTCCATTAAGGCGGGATTGGGAACTGAGGTTATTAGGGCCAAGAGATCTGCTTATAAAACCCTAACGAATAATGCGAAAAATGAATGGGAACACGATAAATGGGAAACACTTTCCACTTCACTGGCCATGGGGGACTCACGCAAATTTTGGCGCACTGTTAATAACGGTTCGGTGGACTTGGCGCCAGCAGTGGAGCCGAATATCTCAGCTAGGGCATGGTCAGATCATTTTCAATCATTATACCACTCACCTGAAGGGAATATGGTAGCTTCCTTGCCAACGCCGAATGATAGCATTCTGGACGTGGAGCATTTTACAATCAGCGAGGTCAGAGCAGCCATAGCCGGGTTGGCATCAGGCAAGGCTCCTGGCCTGGATGGCCTCCCGGGGGACCTCTTCAAACAGGAGCAGGATGTTTGGGCACCTTATCTTGCTCTATTATTCAACTCTATCATGGATGGTATGGAGGTTCCAGATACTTGGCTGGGCGCAGAGATCGTCCCTATTTTTAAGAAGGGTTCGCCTCTGCTCCCAGCCAACTATAGACCTATCAGTCTCATCGACGTTCCACAAAAAATCTTCGGAAGACTGATATTAAATCGCCTTCAGCTCTGGATCGATGAGTACGAAATCTTGAGTCCATTCCAAGCGGGGTTCAGGAGAGGTGTCTCAACGGTGGATCAGATCTTCCGCTTGAATCTCCTCTATTGGAAGTCCGTATTAATTGAGGGGGGTAGCTTATACACAGTGTTTGTTGATCTGCGAGCGGCCTTTGACTTGTTCCCCCGGGACAGGTTATGGGCCGTTTTGACGGATCTAGGGGTACCTAATGACCTCTTGTCAATTCTGAAGATATTACATCAGGGCAACTTTGCAAGGGTAAGGTGTGGCAGAGGAGGAACCCTTTCGGATGCCTTTCCCGTTGACAGGGGGGTTAGACAGGGCTGTGTGCTTGCACCAACCCTTTTCTGCCTCTTTGTCAACGGGGTCTTTGCCCACCTGAACGAGCTCAATAACATCGACTCCCCCAAGTTGGTTGGCACCAGGGTGCCCGCAATCATGTTTGCGGATGACACCCTGCTGCTTTCCAAATCCCCTATGGGTATTCAAAGTGTCCTGGATGGTTTTGTGGACTTCTGTAACAAACACGGATTGTAGATCAATGCTGGAAAAACCAAATATATGATCTTCAATCCCCCCCCCACAACACGACCAAGTCCTCGGATAGGGTCCGCTAGTTTGGAGAGGGTCCACACGTTTGAATATTTGGGGGATATATTCAATCAGTCTATGACGTGGGACTCACACCAAACAAAGGTAAAATTAAAGATGACCCTTGATGACGGGCGCCATTTGTAGGATGACCAAAGGTCTGAACTATAAGCCTTTAGTCCCACGCCTTCATATTTATAAAACCCAGGCGAGGGCGGCCGGGCTTTATGGGGGAGAAATCTGGGGTTACACTCCAAACCAGGAACTCCAGGTTATTGAGAACAACCTTCTAAGACATTTGACAGCTCTACCGTCCAGTACACCCCTACTGCCACTGAGATTAGACTTGGGTTTAAAACCCATCTCAGAGGAGCTTGGCCTTAAACCAATTATTTTTTGGCGCAAATTATGGAGTACACCAGAACTCATGAATTATAGAGTGGAACTCCAAGAGATCCTGCGCCTTGTAAAAATTGCCCAAGTGCCATGGCTAAAGTTTGTTAAACAAACTTGTGAGATACTATGAAGACCTGACTTGTGGTCTGACCCAGCCAATGCATGTTGTAAGATCTCACGCAAAACTCTAACATTGGCCTATTATGAGCATAATTTACGTGTGGCAATCATGAACGTGCGGGTTGGATCTTTGTCTGACAAATTCCTGACCTTTAAAGACACATACCATCAGGAATCTGCCTTTGACGATATAAGCCCCCCACTGACAAGGAAACTTTATCTCCAATGGCGCTATGGCACCCTCCCCCTTAGGGCACACATGGCTAGCTGGTCTTCCTCGCAATTTGCACCCCAATGTCCAGCATGTGGCTATCCAGCTGAGTCTGATTTGCATATCTTATTTTTTTGTCAAGCCTACCAAAAATCAAGGAAGTATTGGCTGGTTCCATTACTAAAAAACCTAGGTTTCACCCAGCATCTTCCAGCATATAGAGTTTTAAAAACAGAGTTAACAGCTCCTATAATATTCGCAGTTGCGAAATTTTTAACAGCCATGTGGTTCACTCACAGTTATTATATAAAACTGAATAGCATGCCTGAATGTTGTTCTAGATAATTAGGGTACATTTGGCATTCATTATGGCACCTTGCTTTTGAATTTTATATATTTCACTGCAGTTGCGAAATTTTAATAGCCATGTGGTTCAACTGCTGCTACTGCATAAAATCGAATAGCCTGAATGTTGTTCTTCTGATATTCATGGTACATCTCTCATTGACTTATTGTACTCTGTCTATTGAATTTTATATACTGTATTGCATTTAAATTTGTTTTATTCTTTTATGGTCCTAGTGACCGAAATAAAGCTGATAATGAATGAACTATAAAGATGTACCAATGCTCGTAAACTGCTGGCCTGTAAGCATAAAGCCAAAATAAACAGGGACAAGGTGGCTGCGGTCAGGGATGGTGAGCGGGGCATGTGCAAATCCTCGTGGCACTTTTAGAATTAGATAGAGATCTGTAAACTGCTGAGGAGGACCTTGACGACACCTTAGACACAAGTCAGGGGCCGCCCATACCGGTTATCTGCTATCGCTCTCCAGACGCTACAGACACACCAGACTAAGGTGCTTGACGCAGACAGAGCTGTAGACAAGGGGACAGAAGTACGACGTGATTTTGCACGCGCAAACGGGTTTGCATACCCGTTTGCGCAAGCAAAATCACTGATGTCCATGTACAATTCCTAAAAAGCGAGTCCCAATTTATTTGTGACACGCTATTTAGGAATTGCGAGTCGCAGTTAGGAAGGGGCATTCCCTTCGTAATTGCATCCGCAATGCTATGTGTGAATGTTTTGTGAACGACATTGCGGTCGCAAAACACTCGCAAATTACCACCCTATTCAAGAGGGTGGAAATGCAGTTGCAATTTGGAGGGGGTCCCCAGGAGACTCCTTCCACTTTGTGAATGCCTCTATAAATATTTTTGAAGGGCAGGCAGTGGTCCCGACCACTGCCTGCCCTTCAAAAAATGAAACAAAAAGTTTCATTTTTTTTTTTTTAAATGCATCCCGTTTTCCTTTAAGGAAAACGGGCTGCATTTAAAAAAAAATATATATATATTAAAAAGCAGTCCCAGACATGGTGGTCTGCTGAGCCCAGCAGGTCGACATACCTGGGAGGGCTGGCATTCCCTACGGGCTTGCCAATTGCGAGAGGCTCATTAATATTAATGAGCCTCGCAATTTACGACCCCATTGGGAATCGCAAAACCGTGTAATAACACTGTTGTACATTTCATTTAGCGCCTCGCAATTTGCGACTCGCAATGAGTCGCAAATTGTGAGGCGCAAGATGAAAGGGTCGTATATCTGGCCCAAGGTTATATCAATGCCAGAGTGCAGGTCAACAAGACCCAGGCCCTAATAGGTCACACCTTTATTTTAAGAAACGTGTTCTGCTGCAATTTAGCACCCCTCTTCACCCATCTTGTCAACACCTTTCCCCATACTGGAAAGCTAGATGAGTCTACATCTGAGGTTGTGATAACAGTGATCCATAAGCCAGGGGAAAATCCTACAGACTGAACATCCTGCAAGCCTATCTCATTATTGAATGTAGACACCAAACTATTCACTGGATTACTAGCTATGAGACTATCCCCACATATTAAAGCATAGATTGACCTGGATCAGACTGGATTCATACCAGACGGATAATGTAGGGGCAGTACAAAGTGGGTCTTACAAGTTCTGGACAAGATGAAACGCGCTTGAGACGCATACTTGTTGTTTTTGACAGGGTGCATGAGCCATTACTGTTGAGAGTCTTGGATGCGATAGGCCCAGTCTCTAGATTCAAAGCATGGGTACTGAGCTGAGTGGGGTGTGTACTATGGTAATCCTAGCGTCCTCAGACGTTTACAGTGGCGGCTCCTCCGCTAAGGCGGAGGAGCGTCGCCCTACTGCCAGGAGCAGCAAAGAAAGGATAAAATAAAATGCTAATAACGGAATGTTATTATCATTTTATTTTTTTCTCCTGCTGCGGCAGTGCGTGAGAGGGTGGGGCGGAGCTGCAGGGGAGGAGTGGTAGAACACTCTTGTGCACAATGACTATTTGGTGGGCCCTTTCGGGCTGCACAAAACAGTCATGTGCACATCCCTATTCTCCATGTAGGCTGCATTACAGCCTGCATAGAGAACATGCCCACCCCTCCAGCCCCTAGCTGGGCACCGTGTTACGGCGCTCAGACCAACCACAATGCTGCATGCAGCATTGTGATTGGCTTAGGGGTGTGAGCCTGGCAGCCTGCTTCCTGTTCCGACCCGGCGGATGCAAGGTAAGATTTACTTTTATTTTTATAAGCAGCCCGCCCCCCCTGCTACCCCTTCTCTCTTGACTGCACCCCACCCATGAGCCATGCCGGCCACCCCTGGACATTAAACACCAAATTCCACCTTGAGGCAGATATTTCCAAACAAACAAAATAACAGAAGGATCCCGTTTTCCTTTAAGGAAAACGGGCTGCATTTACAAAAAAAAAAAAAATTATTAAAAAGCAGTCCCAGACATGGTGGTCTGCTGAGCCCAGCAGGTCGACATACCTGGGAGGGCTGGCATTCCCTACGGGCTTGCCAATTGCGAGAGGCTCATTAATATTAATGAGCCTCGCAATTTACGACCCCATTGGGAATCGCAAAACCGTGTAATAACACTGTTGTACATTTCATTTAGCGCCTCGCAATTTGCGACTCGCAATGAGTCGCAAATTGTGAGGCGCAAGATGAAAGGGTCGTATATCTGGCCCAAGGTTATATCAATGCCAGAGTGCAGGTCAACAAGACCCAGGCCCTAATAGGTCACACCTTTATTTTAAGAAACGTGTTCTGCTGCAATTTAGCACCCCTCTTCACCCATCTTGTCAACACCTTTCCCCATACTGGAAAGCTAGATGAGTCTACATCTGAGGTTGTGATAACAGTGATCCATAAGCCAGGGGAAAATCCTACAGTCTGAACATCCTGCAAGCCTATCTCATTATTGAATGTAGACACCAAACTATTCACTGGATTACTAGCTATGAGACTATCCCCACATATTAAAGCATAGATTGACCTGGATCAGACTGGATTCATACCAGACGGATAATGTAGGGGCAGTACAAAGTGGGTCTTACAAGTTCTGGACAAGATGAAACGCGCTTGAGACGCGTACTTGTTGTTTTTGACAGGGTGCATGAGCCATTACTGTTGAGAGTCTTGGATGCGATAGGCCCAGTCTCTAGATTCAAAGCATGGGTACTGAGCTGAGTGGGGTGTGTACTATGGTAATCCTAGCGTCCTCAGACGTTTACAGTGGCGGCTCCTCCGCTAAGGCGGAGGAGCATCGCCCTACTGCCAGGAGCAGCAAAGAAAGGAAAAAATAAAATGCTAATAACGGAATGTTATTATCATTTTATTTTTTTCTCTTGCTGCGGCAGTGCGTGAGAGGGTGGGGCGGAGCTGCAGGGGAGGTGTGGTAGAACACTCTTGTGCACAATGACTATTTGGTGGGCCCTTTCGGGCTGCACAAAACAGTCATGTTCACATCCCTATTCTCCATGTAGGCTGCATTACAGCCTGCATGGAGAACATGCCCACCCCTCCAGCCCCTAGCTGAGCACCGTGTTACGGCGCTCAGACCAACCACAATGCTGCATGCAGCATTGTGATTGGCTTAGGGGTGTGAGCCTGGCAGCCTGCTTCCTGTTCCGACCCGGCGGATGCACGGTAAGATTTACTTTTATTTTTATAAGCAGCCCGCCCCCCCTGCTACCCCTTCTCTCTTGACTGCACCCCACCCATGAGCCATGCCGGCCACCCCTGGACATTAAACACCAAATTCCACCTTGAGGCAGATATTTCCAAACAAACAAAATAACAGAACAAAGCAGGACTCTCCAGCAACCAGACAATGAGTACACAAAAATGATTTTGCCATTCTTTTTCCCTTTCTTTCTAGTGCACCCCCAATCTTATGGGTAAACCCCCCCCCAGAGCTGTCAAGCAGGATTTGGCCTTCAAGCAGGATGTAAAACTGTGATGTCAAAAAGGATGCTCACAGCCCCCACCCTGCATATTCTGTCACGTTCAGTGGAGTCATCTTTGCCCATTCAGGTCAGCTTATTATGTGCTCTTTGAAGGTGCTTCATATCTTTTTCACTCCTATTCAAATACAAATTACTGGCTGGCAGAAGTGGAAGAGCAAATACAAATTTAGCCTACACGAACTTCAGGCAGGGAAAGGGTAACTTTCTAAAAGTTGTTTCTTTAATTTTTATTCAACATCTGACTTCACCATTGATTTGGATCTTTATACCTATTGACAGTAGTTGTTTATTTATTTGTTTAGCTGGTCCCATTCCTGAGAAACAGTACTAGGATTTTTAGTCTGTACTTTGGATTTCTACATAGGACAGCCAGGCTTGTCACGGTGAATAATAGATTTAGGGTGCCAGTCACTGTAAGGGCATGTTAACATTATAATTCTACATATCCTACAATATCATGCACCCTGCCAAGTGGGTGACAATGTCTACATAGCTAGGACTTATTGATATTTAAAAGGGAGGTTTTGACCTGTCAAAAGTATCTATTTTGACAGGTCTAATTGCAGTCTTTAAACTGCCACAGTCAACCTACAGTGGTAAGCCCAAAGCCATGTTTTACGTTGTGCCTGTAGTGGATGACACAACAGGTGCTGCAGTCCACTAGTGAAATTTATCTTAGGGGCCCTGAGTACATTTTGTAACATATACTAGGGACTTATAGGTACGTTAAATATACCCACTAGGAATATGCCAATTCGACCATGTTTAAAGGGGGAGCATAGGCACTTTACCGCTGGTAGAGTGCACAGAAGTTTGATGCCAGAAAAAAGTATAGGGTTCAGCAAAAGGCGAAAAATACGGGGTGACCCTGGAGAAAAGGTGTGTTTCCCTAAATGCATGATACAAATATCATATAAATGTATACAATCTCTCTAAACACCAGCCCATCCACACTGCTTATCAGAGAAATAAAGATGAAAATGCACAAGTTGCATTTTCATAGTCATTTTCAATTACAGTGGGCTGGTTCTGGGTTTGTAATACCTTGAATTAATATTAAAAGTTGCTTTGTTCCCAGGCACTATATTTTCTCGAAATAATTGCCACATTTTTATTTTGGAAATTGCTGGCTCCAGGAGCACCTCACTGTGTCACAACGTTCCATACTCTTAAATTTCCAAACGGGGTGCACCACCTTTCACTTTGCTTGTGTTTTTCGGAGACGAAGATGTGACTCTGAATGAGTGTGTGTGTGTGTTTACTTAGGAGACAGTATGTGCACCTTTTAGCAAGAAAGAAAAGGGCAGATTTACAAGCCCCTTGCGCCTCATTTACGCCGCCGTTGCGTCACTTTTGTGACGCAGCGGCGGCGCAAATCCTGCGCCATGGTGCGGGGTACTTACATCGTGACGCATCTGGGAGATGCGTCACGTTGTAAAGCCCTGCGCCACATGTAGGCGTTCCTGCGCAGGGGGGGGCGTTCCAGCGCAGGAACGCCTCCTAAAAGTGGCTGAGTGAAATCTACAAGATTTCACTCAGTCACTTTTAGGCCCATGGTGCGTCAAAACCCTGCGCCTGCCTGAAGCAGGCGTAAGGATTGACGCAGCATTAACAAGATAGGCCCCCCAGAGCATTGCTGGAGCTGCGTCGCGCTTGCGACGCAACTCCAGCAATGCGCCACTTTTACGGCACAGATGCGTCACGCATCTGTGCCGTTTTTGCCCCATGGTGCGCCGCATTGTAAATGCGGCGCATCCATGGTGGCGGAGCTGTGGCGCACAATAACTGGCGCATCCCTGCTGATATGCAGGATTGCGCCAGTTATTGTAAATATGCCCCAAAGGGTGTGTTTTGGAAACCATGTGTGCACTTGTTTATTTTGTTGCATGTATGTGTAAAAGCAAAGAGTATTGGAGAAGGTATGATTTTCAGTGTGTAATGTGTGCCGTTGTCTGTCAGTGCCTTGCATCAGCTCATATTTTCAGACACCTGCCCTTCTTAATCAGAGTCTACCACATGGTAGCGCTGTTTATCCTCTTACGCACACCAATATATTTTAAAAAATATGATAAAACTGGCACATCCAGTCCATCATTATGGATTGATTGTAAATAAAAAAACAAAAAAGCTGAGTTGGTAAAGTACAAAAAGTCACACTTGTAAAAGTTAATACTGGCACTGGCCTTCAGCAGCAGTGGCAGGAGGTGTGGGTGGTGCCGGCTGCAGCAGACAACTGCGAAATACTTTAGGGCTTGGCACTTAGATTCTGACAAATTAAGCAGTGCTTGGGCGATGGTTTATGTGTATACCTGGGAATGTTTGTGTTGCCAAAAGCTGTGTGTGTATTTGGGAGAAATGCGTGACAGAGAGAGAAGAGAAAGAGAGAAAGATATATATATATATATATATAGAGAGAGAGAGAGAGAGAGAACATGCGTAACAGAGAGAAAGAGAGTGTGTGTGACAGAGAGGGTGAAAGAGAGAGAGAGAGAGAACGTGCGTGACAGAGTGAGAAGAAAGAGAGAGAGAGAACGTGTGTGACAGAGAGGGAGAGAGAAAGAGAGAGAGAGAATGTGTGTGAAAGAGAGAGAAAGGTAGAGAGAGAACGTGCGTGACAGAGAGGGAGAGAGAAAGAGAGAGAGCGAGAGAACGTGCATGACAGAGAGAGAGAGAGAGAGAGAGAGAGAGAGAGAAAGAGAGAGAGAGAGAGAGAGAAGAGCACCCCTGATGAGCATCAATCTCAACCAGAGCTGGAAACGCCTAAAATTAATGCTGGATGGTCAGAATTCAAGCCCATTAATGAACTAGACATTGCAAAGAGCATCTCGTCCATTAAACCAAACAATCACTACAAGATCCTCCACCGGCAAAGTGTTGGTTTACAATAAACCATCTGCTCATCCCCTCATGGACAAAGATCAGTAACGCTTTGCTAGCACAAGGCTCAATACCGGACTGCCTAAAAATTGGGCAAGTCACTCCAATTCTAAAAAAAACAACAGAGAACCCCTCTGGCCCTAACAATTTCAGACCAGTAACAAACATTCCCAAGCTAGCCAAAGTCCTGGAAAAATGTGTATAACATCAATTGAACAAACATATCTCAGAATTCAATCTGTTGAGTGACTTCCAATCAGGATTTAGATCAAGCCATAGTACTGAAACAGCAATTCTGCACATCGTGGATGATGCTCTACCTGCCCTTGACTGCAATGAAAGCTGTCTTCTGAACCTGCTCAACCTTTCTTCGGCATTCAACACGGTAAACCATGCTAAAATACTAGATCGCATGACAAATAGGATGGGATTAGATGGTACAGCCCTAAAATGGTTTAGTTCATTCTTAGAGAACAGATTGCAAACATTTATAGTCAACCAAACATTATCAACTTCATCCAGTAATGCGATCAGAGTTCTGCAGGGCTCAATTCTAACCCCGGCGTTATTCAATCTGTACGTGGAGCCACTCAGAAAAACCTTCCAACAAGCAAACATCTCGTTCCACATGTACACAGATGACACACAGCTTTACATCAAGATCACATGGTCAGAAGAGATAGGTATCATGAACCAGGCATTAAAGAGAACCAGCCATTGGCTAACCAGTAATCACCTGAAGCTCAACCCACATAAAACCGAATTCCTGTTGATTTCCCCCCAGAAAAGCACTATGAACATCCTATAATGGACCAAACTGATCACGGCACTAAACTGTACTCCGAGGATTGTCGATTCGACCAAATCTTTGGAAATTGTACTACACAAAAATCTAAACATGCTATCACATATTAACATGATGGCAAAAAATACCCGGTTCCATTTAAGTCACGCCAGAAAACTGAAACCTTTTTTTAAACAAATAAGACCTGAAAACAGCAGTCCAGGCACTAGTAATATCAAGGATCAAATTCGGTTGCACAACTCTAACTAGTCTCCCCAAGATCTCAACAGCACCTATGAAAGCCTGTCTCACTGCGGCCAACAAGATTTATAACCGGCTCCAGAAAATTCGACCGCATCACCCCCCATCTGCAGGCGCTTAACTGGCTGCCTTACGAAGCAAGAATAAATCTAAAAGTAGCATGTATCACTCACAAAGCAATACATTACAAAACACCAGTGTACCTAGCCCAGAAAAACACACTATCAGGAGGATGCCGTGTCTCCCGGAGTCATGTAGACCTACTATTGAAACCGTCCTGTTTCCGTAAGAAAAGAACTTCTGACCGAGCTTTCTCGGGTGCAGCCCCTAGAATTTGGAACGCTCTCCCATGAACATTAGGAGAATTTAGTCATTCTCCACTTTTAAACATGAAGCCAAATCTTTTTATATGAGTAAATATCTCCCATATTCTCAACAGTCACTCCATTTTTATTGATCCACTAAGATAATACAAATGCTAATTCTCTTCGAACTTTAACCTTGTTGTGGTTCGTACATATGTATATTAAGCCTTAATGTTTTTCTCAAAAACAATGTACAACTACAGATTTTTGATGACTTGACTGGTAACAGAATTGTTTCTTGATATGTAAATGTAAAGCGCTCTGATACCCTACTCTGGGTCATGTTTGCGCTATATAAAACACGAAAGAAAGAAAGAAAGAAAGAAAGATAGAAAGAAAGAAAGAAAGAAAGAAAGAAAGAAAGAAAGAAAGAAAGAAAGAAAGAAAGAAAGAAAGAAAGAAAGAAAGAAAGAAAGAAAGAAAGAACATCTGTGATAGAGAGAGAGAGAGAGAGAGGCTGTGTATATTTGGGAAAGTTTAGTGAATTTGAGAGGGGAAGTGGTTGGAAGAAGATGTGTGTGGAATGTTATACGGAAAGGTTTTGTAGTCACAATGCCAATACTGAAACTAATAGTTTGTGTGGCATTTTTTAGGGAGCTGTGCAAAAGGACCCGTTCTGGCACTATGCTGAGGAATAGAGCGGTGTGAAGGGAGAGCGGCAGCAGTCTAATCCACAGCCACAGTTACAGGCGCAATGAGAAGACAGACCTGACACATGACATCTCTCCAGGTGCATATATTGCTTTCTAATCTGCGGATCGATGCGTGGCATTTCCCAGTGCTTCCTGCATTAGCGGGGTCATTAACCCAGGGAGTCACTGATGCAAAATCCTTTCCCCTGATGAGGCTACCCCTTCGCTAATTAATTTCATCAAAACCAAATGCATTGATTTCCATGTGCGTGGCCCCCCTAGGCGAGCAGCAGCTCCATCAAGAGAGGGAATATGGATCAAGGTCCCCGCCAGCAGCGAGGCGGCAGCATTAGTGGATCCACCTTGCAGGGCGGAGGACCCTCCATTTGGCATGGGCTGGGCTACTGCCCTCTCCCATGTGGGGTTTCCCAGCAGCCTTTGCATCCCAGAGAGGCTTGCAGCTCAGGTGTTAAACTGACCAGAAATGTTCATTTAAAGGGGACGGTGGGGGGTGGGAATTGCAAAAGGCTGAGCAGCCCCTAGTGTGTACCCTCTTTGTCCCCGAGGCCTGGCGATATATCGATCGCTGAAATCCCGCCCTCCCACTCCCACAGTTGTAAGTGACAAATAATGATACTTAAGTGCTTGACTGCCCTTGAATTTATCATCAAAACTCTCTTGAGGAGGGGTTCTTTGGGTAGGGGGCTGGTTAGAAGGGGGACTGACCTGCTTCTGGTCAATGCCTTCTAGCCCTGCCTCCAGTGCCCATGATGTTTTTTAGGTGTAACAGAATCACCACGGGGTGCCCCGGCTGGGGCAATGCATTAAGCAGTTCCTTGATGTTTGCCTTGGCCAAAAATGCCAGAGAATGGTACTTAAGTGCTACAATGCCCTTGAGTTTATTTTCAAAAGCCTTTTCAGGGGGGCTTTTTTGGGTATGGTGCTGGTGGGGGGGGGACCGACTTGCTGGTGGTGCAGGCCTTCTAACCCTACCTCCGGTGCCCATGATATTTCGTGAGGTGTGCCCAAATCGTCATAGTGTGCCCCGGCAGGGACAATGCGTTAAGCGGTTCCCTGGTGTTTGGCTTTTTGGACTGAATGTGTCACTCATGCCTTAATATTTTATAACCTTTCTCTTTGATTCAAGTAATTCATGTTGACCAGGCCTCTGGGCCTCTGCCAGCCCCAAGAAGGATGTAAACAGGAAATGTGTAACATTTTTCAAGTCTTATATCTGTCTTAAGATGTTTATAATATGCAAGGATCAATGTGCTGTATTGTTGTGTTATCCTGTTCAATATTATATTCTTATGAAGTAAACTTTGCTACTTCCTACTCCAATTGAATTGTCTGTGAGTTTAATCCCAGTTTGGTGGGTGAGACAAATGAGTGAACGCACTATAGATCACGCTCGCCCAGGGCCTGCCTTAAACGACAGCTCCAGCATCAACTCAGCCTTCTCTGGCTGACCTGACAACTAACTTCAGGGCTGGGCACGTGGCAGGAAGTTCTTGCATTTCTGTCCTACAGTTTCACGCAGAGCTGGTGCAGGATTGCAATTTCTGAATTATGTGCATTGCTTTGGAGCAATATTCCGCTGTCATTTTTTGCTTCTCTAAACAGCTGCAAAAATGACATTTTGCAATCTCATTCAATACAAAAATAAATGTCCTTGCCAATGACGTTGTCGATCTGCACGGGTACCAGTGTAATCTGCATAATCTGGAACTGGTGTCATGTCAAATTCTGAGGTGCTTTGCTGGGGTTGCCTATCCGTTGCTTACTAGTCCTGGTAAAAGCATCAGATTGGCAAGATCAGTGGGAACCTCGCAGACTCTTTTTGTTTCACCCGAGAATTCGGCAGCTGAAAATGAAGTCTGTATTGTGGGAATCGGATCCTGGATTAACATATCCATAGGTACAGGGCACCATCTCAGGTACTTTTCACACAAATAAGAAGACATGACCACTGCATGGTATTAAGCGGCCGTATCTTATTTTATTACATCATCCTGAAACCTCTGAAGTACTGGGGGAAGCAATTGTCAAACTTTCATTTACTCACAGTACTTTAAATGTGAGGAATAAGACATGACAGACATTAGGACCATATGCAAGTGATAACGCATCTTGCAGACATTGAGATTATGACAACATTTCTAGTTCTAACATCTTGAGCAGCATGATGTAATTTCCTTTTTCTAACATCACTGCTAAAAATATAATCATCATGGGCATTATGGTATTTCTTTAGACTGTAGCATTTCAGGAATTTACAAGTCTTATATCAAATAACCAGGGAGAGCCACTCATGGTAAAGTCACATCACAGGCCTCCCAGCACATGAGGACACCATGATGTGAGCAGCCCAGGGTTGAGCTAGAAGGCAAAGGATACCAGCAGACCCTTCACCTCAAGGCATCCCATAATCTACATCAAAGTCAGTTTAGCCACTTTTAATTTGACAGCAAGCACCATAAGATTGTCCTTGATCTTTGTTTTTGCTGATTTTGTTGGTGAAATTAAAAATCTTCTGCTATAAGAAATCATAGGGATGGGTAGGTGCAAAACTGCAGCTTTATTTAGGTACAAACTAGAGCAGAGAAAAAGAGGGCTCAATGGAGGTTGACTGGTATTATTAACCTCCTTTCCCTTCCTATCATAGAATAAGATCACCCCCTTGTGAACATGTGGCCCAGACCTCTCCTCTATCATTCAGGAAAATCCCTTTACCTCAGTCCATCTGGAGACAACCAAAGAATGGACTCCCTTTTGGGAGCAGCAACAGGCCTCTGCAGGAGAAACCTCACAGTCAATGTCCACCTTGCATGCGATGGAAACATTTGGGTCAGTGTGTTCAACCTCTTGATGCGAGTAAGGATTTCACCTTGCTAATCTGGGTACAGATTACATCTCTTCATTTCTAAGGGGACCTTCAGGGTTCAACTTGTAATCCGCCTGTGTCTCCATTTCCCCAGCACCTTCAAGATTTGCTGGCACCAACAGTGTCAGAAACACACATCATTCAATACACAAGAACTATCTCACTTCAATAACCATTAGCCAATCTTCTTGTCCACCCCTCTCACTACCGTCCTCGCAATCACTCTTGAAATTGATGTTCTGTAACTCGGCACTTAGAAGTAGCTTCTGCTGCATTTAGCACTTTACTAATATTTAGATCATTAAAAATTAATAAGCTCAACTGCTTGATTAATTAAATCTCTGTAGCACGTTAGGCTGCACTGGGTCACTACATAGCTGAGAGCTTGTTTTATGCATCTGCAGTGTGTAAAGTGAATTAATTTAACCTGCTATTTCTGTGAGTTACTGCAATATTTTAGCAGTTTAGAAACTGGAAGAGGTAAAACCTGCTCATTATTTTCTAACTGTTCTGTTAAAAAATACAAACATTAACTGGGAGTTCTACCAGGCGAAATGAATTGACTTTACAAACTACAGGAGCATAAAACAGACATCTGGGCTCTGCAATGAGCCAGGAGAGCCAAACATGGTAAGACCCCAAAGTGCACAGGTGTTACTGTCAGAACCTTGACCCACAGAGTGGATCGAAGCCATCCTGCTGCTGATCTGTGGTCCATCAAAGGGAAAAACACCACTTTTGCATTGAACCTGTACACAGTGATAGGACAGGGCCTTTTCAGCTCATCAGTAATATTGTACTCGTGGCACACTTATGTCACGCTATGTCATGTTTTGCAGCATTCAAAACGAAGGCAGTTTCTTGTCATTGACATTAAGACATAAAGCCCGCAGAACTCATATTTTTCAAAGATAAAGAGTACAAAATAAGGTGTAAGTAGGGCTATGTGAAGTTTTAATTTACTACCCCATAGTAGGGTGAGCTAGAAGAATTTCTTACCACACATAGAAGTGTGAAGAACCCGGGATTTGCCCCAAAGTGGCAACGATAACATTCACTGACTCTCTGCAGCCTGATGTCCCACCCAACATGGATGTATAAGGAATATATGACTTTAGAAGCGCAAACGAATACAACACATGCTTTTACAATGCAACTTTTACAACGCAACTGACATCATAATGGTAAGTTTTTACAACGCATACATTACAGCACACACTTTTACAACGCACATATTTTTATTTATTTGTATAATAAACCCCTAGAGCGGGATGCAGGGAAAATAGGGGTTTTGGGTGGGGAAGTGTATTAAAACATGGGTATTCTAAATTAATGCATAAGTATTAACATTAATTCTCGAGTACTAAAATTAATACTGGCGAATAATATTTATAAGATAAAAAATGACAATTATATGAATTTATCAATAATAATGCTACAACACACAATATTTTATGACAGAATATTTCATAGAATGTCCCAAAAGTAAAATTAATACGCGAGTAATACAATTAAAACTCGAGTATTTTTTAAACCAATGAAATATTTTTTTTTAAATATAATTTTACTAAACATTACCCAAATATATGAAACCCATATAAAATAAATATAAAACTTAAAGTAAGTAATACATATTTTAAAAACCATATTTTACCATCATATACATCTAACAAACAATTTCTAAATTTTCCAATATAACCTCAAAACAAATAAACAAACAATAATACACTTAATTTCAGCAAAATAAACTACCATTAACCCCTTCGCCGTGGCAGGAATTCCGCCGCGGCGCTGGGGGGGGGGGTTGGGGGCAGCGCGGTGGCGTGGTGCTCGTGACGGAACAGCTCCGTCACGAGGCACGGTTGAGCTGTGCTCATGACGGAGTGGTTCCGTCACGTCTCCGCCCACTGCGCTAATCGCCCGCACAGGTGGGGAATTAGCGCCGCGTGGGTGGAGCGGCCGCCAACGGCCGTAGCATGACGGAACCACTCCGTCATGAGCACAGCGCAACCGTGGCTCATGACGGAGTGGTTCCGTCATGAGCGGGGAAGGGGTTAATAATTTGTAAATTTTCACATAAGAAAAACACAATAACACACAACTAATACAAACACAAACAAGTAAACCACCATTTGTAAATGCACGAAAACAAAAGTCCTGCAACGCTTTCATTGAAATTACTTTGACCCGGAAATAGCCAAAACGGATGTTATAACATACCAAAATAAAAAGTTACGAACACTAACATAACAAAATAATTCTTTACATTCTCACACAGCATTAAAATCACAATGAAAAAACATGCACAAAACATATTTTCATTTCAAATAACGTTCAACACAGCAAAATGGATAAAAGAAGCCGTCCACCATTTTAAAAACTGTAGTTACCTGATTACCAGAGACTGCACGCGCGTTTTCGTACTCAAAATTATAAACTTTGGAGCAAGCCATCTAAAACACCAAGGAGTCTAATAGGATGCCAGGCGGATCGCCCCGCCAGGCCGGCGGTAGCCACCGCTGGCCCGGCGGGGGCGATCCACCCGCTATTTATACCTGAATGACCCCCACCATATTAGTATGGCTGGGGGGCCCGCGGCGGACGGAAAGACTTTCCGCCGCTTTTCCGCCGGTCGACTCGTCGACCGGGCGGAAAAGGGGCATGATATGGTGGCAGTGTCTGCAAGACACCACCATCCATACCATGATGCAGGTGGAGAGCAGAACTTTCCATGGCGGCGTGCCTGTCACCTTGTGCATGCCAATGCACAACGTGCATCCACAGCATTGTGGCGGGCGGTGCTGTGAGCACCGCCCGCCACAATGTTGTGGATGGGGATGCCACCGCCACGGTGGCGGTGGTATCCTAATGGCCACAGCGAGACCACGGCACCTCGGATGGACGGGCCCATTCACCGTTACGGTGGCGGTCGGACTTTGTCCGCCCGCCAACGTAATAGGCCCCTAAGTAAGTACAAACTGTAGAAATGTTTAACTATTAAACAATTTTTCGATACGCATATATACTAAAATAAAGCATGGTAACTTTTTTTGAGTTTGTTTGAAAACTTTTCAAGCTTCTACAAAACATTGCAAAATACTCAGTTTTGGACAGTATATTTAAAGTAAGTGAATAAAACTATATACATATTTGTTTACCACTTTCAAATAAATGTATAGTCGAGGGTTTATAAAAAATATTCCAAATAGACAGGATACTTCCTCAAGGAAAATAATAAATAGTATTAAGTTTAAAAATTGTATTCCAAATACAAATACTGCTTACCTTACAAAAAGTTTTATAATGTACAACTTTAAATTACTATTTCAACTCCAAAAGGTGCTTGCCTCAGGGAAGGTGAAGGATAGTGATATATTAAAATTACTATTCCTACTCCAAAGGGTGCTTGCCTCAGGGAAAATGCTGGATAGTGGTGGGGTTAAAATTACTATTCCAACTCCAAAAGATGCTTGCCTCAGGGAAGGTGCAGGATAGTGGTATGTTAAAATTACTATTCCAACACCAAAGTGCGCTTGCCTCAGGGAAATCGATGGACATTGATAGTATTAAATTTACTATTCCAACTCCAAAAGGTGCTTACCTCAGAGAAGGTGCAGGATAGTCTTTTAGTTACAATTACTATTCCTAATCCAAAGGGTGCTTACCGCAGGGAAAATGCTGGATAGTGGTGGGGTTAAAATTACTATTCCAACTCCAAAAGATGCTTGCCTCAGGGAAGGTGCAGGATAGTGGTATGTTAAAATTACTATTCCTACACCAAAGTGCGCTTGCCTCAGGGAAATGGATGGACATTGATAGTATTAAATTTACTATTCCAACTCCAAAAGGTGCTTACCTCAGAGAAGGTGCAGGATAGTCTTTTAGTTACAATTACTATTCCTAATCCAAAGGGTGCTTACCTCAGGGAAAATGCTGGATATTGGTGGGGTTAAAATTACTATTCCAACTTCAAAAGGTTCTTGCCTCAGGAAAGGTGCAAGATAGTGGAATGTTAAAATTACTATTCCTACTCCAAAGAATGTTTGTCTCAAAGAAAATGCTGGACAGTGGTGGGGTTAAAATTATTAATTCAACTCCGAAAGGTGCTTACCTCAGGAAAGGTGCAGGATAGTGGTATATTAAAATTACATTTCCTACTGCAAAGGGTGTTTGCCTCAGGTAAAATGCTGGATAGTAGTGGGGTTAAAATTACTATTCCAACTCTAAAAGGTGCTTGCCTCGGAGAAGGGGCAGGATAGTGGTATGTTAAAATGACTATTCGTACTCCAAAGAGTGCTTGCCTCAGGGAAAATGCTGGATAGTGGTGGGGTTAAAATTACTATTCCAACTCCAAAAGGTGCTTGCCTCAGCTAAAGTGCAGGATTGTGGTATGTTAAAATTGCTATTCCTTCTCCAAAGGGTGCTTGTCTCAGGAAAAGTGCTGGATCGTGATAATATTACAATTACTATTCCAACTCCAAAAGGTGCTTGCCTCAGGGAAGGTGCAGGATAGCAGTGTGTTAAAATTACTATTCCTACTCCAAAGAATGGCCCCCTCAGAGAAAGTGCATGATAGTGGTGGGGTTAAAGTTACTATCCCAACAACAAAGGATGCTTTCCCCATGGAAACTGCAGGATAGTGGTGTGGTTAAAATTACTATTCCAACTTCAAAAGATGCTTACCCCAGAAAAGGTGCAGGATAGTGGTGGAATAAAAATTACTATTCCTACTCCAAAGGATGCATACCTCAATAATAAATGCTGGATAGTGAAGTTATTCAAATTACTATTCATACCCCAAGGGATGTACACCTCAAAAATAGTACTAAATAGTGATAAAAATAAAACTACTATTCGTACTCTAAAAGATGCCTGACTCAGTAAAACTGCTGTATATTGATAAAAACTAAGGGCCATATTATCAAGACAGGCGATAAAATTGTTGCCGCTTTAGCGGCAGAAAACTGCCGCTAAAACGGCGATAATGGGCTTGATAATATGCTCTATGTAATTCCAATTGAAGCCCATGTTAGATGTGAAGGACATCTAACATGGGCTTCAATTGGAATTCCATAGAGCATATTATCAAGCCCATTATCGCCGTTTTAGCGGCAGTTTTCTGCCTCTAAAGTGGCAATAATTTTATCGCCTGTCTTGATAATATGCCCCTAAATTACTAATCCTACTGAAACATTAACTTATCTCAGTAAAACATGCTTTTATATTTTTAACTACCTGATAAATGTTATCACAAACTAAATACATTTATTCTTCTTTTCTATATATCAACAGATTACTACTACATCCAACAACAAAATACGAACAATATTTGGACTGAAAAATATATATATATCCACAAAACGTTGTGAAAAGCATATTGCAAGGTAATTTCCTAAAATATTTACAACAAAATACAAGTAAAGAAATGATATAGTATTCAAACACAAATGAAACAAATTAAAAAACATCATCATTACAAATTATAAACAATGTTCAAATCATTTTTCTTTCAGCTTTCAAAACTTTCAACGAACATAAAAAAGAAAAACATAAAGTAATTTTCACATCAATAAATTATTGCATTAAAGTTTTTAATTCTATTATTATAACTAAATGCACATTTTTTTGTCCCACAGAAAAATATATTTAGAAGGTAAATACATTTTTTAAGCTTAACTAAAGAAATATAGGCAAATAAACACAAAAGTATTTCTTCAAAGAAAAATAAAAAAACATTAACCTGTTGTTCCTTAACCAAAAATATATTATTCTATTTCAGATAAATAATTAAAAATATTTTCAATATCCTAATAAGGAATTTCTTTCTACTTTTCCAGACCACAATACAACTCAAACTCATATACCAAAGAAAGGAACAACCTAAATAATGTTATAAAGGTAAGATTTCAATAACAAAACAAAAGCCAATTAAAAAACTTATCTATGTTTCTCTCCCTAGGAAATTTAAAAAAAAAATTATATATATGTAATAAAACACATTACATATTTTTCATTTTAGAACCACCAAATAAATCAATCAATTTTCCAAAGAAAAATAATCAAGCAACATTTAATTCAAAGGTAAGAAAAACGCAAATATTATTCAATAAAACAAATTAACTTTTTTTCTCCCAATAAAGCATGATTGTTTTTGTAAAAAGCCAACAAAGATAGAAATACAACACATTAAAAACATTAACCAGAACTTAAAAATGCATACATTGTAAACTGTTAAATTGATTACATAAAATATACTATCATTTTCCCTCTAAACAGGTACAAATTATTTGAAAAATAACATTATTTTTAATCTTTTTTCTCTTTTCAGAACAGAAAATGTCTTCACCTTCCATAGAAGCCAAATACATCACATCAAAATAAGGAAACAGACTGCTGAACCATAGTGGGTATGTTTATTGTAAAGAGAGACTATCTGAGCCCAGGTGTCATTGGAGGTGTGTGCAATACTACTCAACCCATTGTACAGGCAGAGCGGTTACTATTGGTGACACTGTTTTAAGAACCACAGAGCATAACCACTCTGCCTCTGCAATGGAGATTGAAGTTAGAGAAAGAATTAATGAAATTAAAGATATTGCATCTACCTCCAATGAACCCTGTGGTGCCTTTTTAAGGGAGGTATCCTAACACATTCCCCCACATGTTGCAAGTAGTATGCCCACCATACCTAATTTGCGAAGAATTATTCAACGTCGAAAACAAACAAGTAACCCACAAAGAGTAACACCCCAAACCTACTCTGACATAATAATTCCATCTGAACTCTCTGTTACTGTTTCTAATGAACCTTTTCTTTTGCATGAAAACCAAATCCCTCAAAAGAGAATACTAATTTTTAGCACACCCCATAATCTAGCAAGGTTAGAAAAAAGTGCTATTTGGATGATGGATGGAACGTTTAAAAGCACGCCCCATCCATTCACCCAAATATACACTACTCACGCATACATTAACAATACAGTAGTTCCCTTAGTTTACAATTTACTCCCTGATAAACAATCCTCAATCCTCAGTGATAAAATCTAAAACATCCAACAAAGGTCAGAGAAAAGTAATAATTGACTTTGAATTAGCTATGATTAATACAATAACCAAAACATACCCAGATACCCGAATTCACACGGAGGTGATGGAACACCATCAACAACTGTTCGTCTCCTCCAATGTGTCATTGGGCACCAAAAATGGCATATGGCGGGACATCGTGGACAAGGTGAATGCCGTTGGAGAGCACAAGAGGACAATGGACGAGGTCAAGAGGCGATGGAATGACATCAAGCGAAAGACCAAGGAGAAACTCGCAGCCAACCAGAAGGCAGCAATGCAGACTGGAGGTGGGGGCCCAGCGCCACAGCTTGTGCTGGATGACATGGAGGAGCTGGTGTCGGCACTCATCAGTGTGGATACTGTGGCCGGAGTCGGGGGACAGGACACTGCTCGACAGGACACAACACAACCGCAACAGGGTGAGTGACCACCAGGTACTGGGAGGACGGGTAGAGATGGCCACGATGGCACACATGCACAATAAAGCAGAGCAAATGCACACCCTCAATGACTCTGGGTCATCGCCCAGATCTATAGACTGTCACAATGTACAATGCCATGCTGTCTGAATGTCAACATGTACCATGCGACTACATACACATGGACACATTGCAATACACCATTTCCCCTTCACATTGCAGGGCCACCGTCAACACCCCCTGCAGAGCAGACCCAGCCACTCTTCACTGATGACGAGGAGGACATCCCCAGCATCGACGCACAAGCCCTCCTAGACATCATTGACATCATCTGTGACTCACCTCCAGGATCATGGCTGCCCAGCTGCATCGAGCAGATGCCACCCACCACCCAAATCACCCAGCAGGAGGCACCCACGGCCCCAGCAGTCTCCCAAGACCCCCAGGAACAACACACAGCCTTCCAACGCCGTGTGCTGGAGGCCCAGAGGGAGATGGCTGAGCAGGTGTGGGTGGGGTTCGACCTCATGGCTACCAAACTGGACGCCTCCATTTTTTTTTGTAAAATATGTTTATTGATTACTGGACACCCTCCATGGGTGTCAAGACCCGCTCCATGGTCTCCAACAAGCCCTGACTGACATCGCTGGAGTCCTGACGTGGAGAGAACACCTGTCCGTTCAGAGGGGCACCAGCAGTACCAGCCGTGAGCTGGCACACATGTGGAGGCTCATGGAGGACATGGTGCGGATGGAGGTGGAAAGGATGGCAGCCACTGCTGCACACCAGCAAAATGTAGCTGGGATCTACCATGCCCTGCAGATCATCATTATGGCATTGCTGCCACAAGGCATGGCGCAGATGAATGCTGCTGCCCCCACACCATCCACATCTCCGACCCCTGGTGTGCCATTGCCTCACAGTGTGGCAGACGTATCCACTCCGACACCTGATGTGTCAGTGGCACACAGTGCCTCAGACGGTACTGCAACACCCACAGGTGGGGCAGAGCACACTACCCGGGGACGAGAACATGGATGGGTTTGTGATCAGGAGGCACTAGCATTCATTTCCGCCACCTGGCCTGTTTCTGCTTGGTGCCGCACATGGCCCAATGACCTCCCACTGACCCCCAATACACTCCGATGCATTCACCGTGGACAGCGACATGGTCTGCCATATCCTGTTTGATGACCAATGACACGGTGACCAGACTGCGGAATGCACCCTTACTCTTCCGCAGTACTTGTCATCCCTGGAGGGACTTTGGCTGGCCCTCCATGGGCCCATATTATGTAGTGTGGGTGGACTTGCCCTGTACCGCTCCAGCTGCAGAACTGCACTGGATGTGCAATAAACATCCAGTAACGCACTGCTGTGTTATGTCTTATATCATTCATGTATGAATGTGTGGATGAATGTAGGGACAGTGATTTCCCTTGCGTCAATGATGCTCATCCTTTGGGATGCCAGTCAGGGGGTGCTACATTGCATATTGTGTACCGGGTGCCGTGGATACTACAACAGGGACACACACATCAGTCACTTCCATATCCGGACATGAGCTGAACCACACCCAGAGCCCACGAGCCATTTTTGCAAGCCCTGCGCTGGTCCGGCGTACGCCAGGCCAGACCACTCTGCTTACGCTCCGAGGGGGGGGCCCACATAGATACCTGACGCAGGTGTACTTGCTGGTGGTGTGCAGGTCACTGATCTAGTTGTCAGCTAGTCACAGCCACTCCCTGAGGGCAGGTTTGCACGCATACCACTCCCATCCGGCACGGGCATCAAAGTCCATGTGACTCCGCCAACAAAAGGGGCTGAGGAGGTCACATTCCCCTCTGCCGGTGGTGACTGGATGACGGACGCTCCATGGTTCTCAATCATAAAGGGCCCATGAGTTGTTGCGTTCAGGGTTAGTGGCACCCGAGGCCTTGCGGCCGTCACAGGCCTACCACCACGTGGAGCTGACAGGGGTTGCACAGGGTTAGTGGCACCCAAAGCATTGCGGCCAGCACAGACAACCCCGCCATGGGACGGTGACTTTGGGTGCACTGAGTTAGTGGCACCTTAAGCTGCTGAGCGGGTGTGCAGCTTGTGATGATGCCCCGCCACGGCAGTCAGGACAGCTCAGGTTTTGTGTGCTCAGCTGGATCCCAGTGTAGGCCAGAGCCAGCGGGCAGCGCGGGCCTACCACCACGTGGCGTCAATTTCGGGATCCCAGAGTTAGTGGCACCCATTGGGCTGAGTGGGTGTGCAGCCTGCGATGATGCCGGGTGCACTGGTTAGTCCTATGCCATGGAGTAATCAAGCCCCAGCACCAAACGTGAGACCTGGTGGCCTGCAGAGCAGGGCTGCATGGTGTGGAGGGTGCCATGTCCGAGGGCCCTGGGCTTGGGACTTGTGGCTTGCAGCGGCACATGGTGGGACCTCCTGTCTGCACGCCGGTAGAGGAAGGTGAGCAGCGAGGCCTGGGTGTGCATGGGTGGCACTCTCTCTCTCTCCCCTCTCTTCTTCTGTCTCTCTCTCCCCCTCTCCTTCTCTCTCTCTCTCCCCCTCTCTTCTCTTTTCTCTCTCTCCCCCTCACTTCTTCTCTCTCTCTCTCTCTTTCTCTCCCCCTCTTTTCCTCTCTCTCTCCTTCGCTCTCTCTCTGTCCTTTGATGTGCGCAGGACACACCTTCTCATCATGATTTTTGTCTTGCAGGCTGTGACCTATGGATTGTCCCGAGGGGAGCCGCCATGTGTCTTCATTTCATTTCAGTGTTCATGTTAATAACGTTTTGTTGGACCTGTCAGCCCTAGGGTGGTCTCCCCATCTATTTTTGATCGTGCCTCATTTTTTTCACCCTCATTTTGATGTTGGACTTAGGTCTCCGGGCGCCTTTTCATTGCCAATCAGTGTTAAGGTGCAGGTGCTCCCTTCTCCCAAGATGGCTGCCACAGGCCCCTGATACTGCAGAGTGGTCTTTATTAGTAGCACCCTAGCTGCCAGGACCTGGCTGGGACCCCACAACAATGTTGCGACACCAGCCCGCCTTTTTTGTCCCATAGGTAGAATGGGGAAGCTCCTGGAATATGCTGGAACATTCTAGAAGGGAGGTGTGGTTTTTACTTTTGCCGCCTTGGCTAGAGGTCACCTGACCTAGGGCTACTTAAGTGAGGGAGGGAACTTTTTCTAGTCAGTTGGCCAGTGGGGTAAAGCAGAGCTGGAGAATCCACGCAGGAGTGTAGGCGGTAGGGCCTAGCCAGGGACTTATGCCTCTGAGAGTGACAGGATTTAGGTGCTGCCTCTTAAGTGAGTGAGGGATCCTGTAAAGCCCACTGATCTTGCCTAGCAGTAGGAGGACCCGGGGAACCTCTGCCCAGCCTGACGAGGAAGGGCCTAGTCGCCAACTCACTCCCTACCCCCCAGGAACAGAACCCCCAAGGGTGCCAGAGACACCTGCGCCATTAAGACTTTATAGAACAACTGATTACTGAAACTGAATGCTGTGACTTCGTGTCAAAACTGAACACTGAAACTAGATGCCAAGCTGATTGTGGAATTGCTGGGGATCGACCAGGTATTAGCGCTGTGACCCCTGCGCTCCCTGACCTGGCCTGGGATCCCCTGCAGCAAGCCCCGTTGAGCGCGGAACTCTCTGCTTAATTTGCCCCCCCCCGGCGCGGGGGCTAGAGCGCGCTCACCGACGCGGCCCGGAAGCCTGAAGTGTGCCCCCCTCATCGTGGCGAGGCCCGCGGAGAAGCCCGGGGCCCCGTCTCTGCCGTCGCAGCTGCTGGGAGAGGTGCGTGAGGCCGTGGCCTGCCCCCGTCGCGGAAGAATCGACTGCGGAGTCCGGAGCTGGGTTGGACGCCTCAAGACGTCGTGATCAAGGTAAGCCGGGAGGCTTGGGACGGACCCCGGTGCGCCCCCTATCGACCGGGAGCAGCACCGCACCCTGAGACCCTGGTTCCCCTCCGTGGGAGTCCCCCGTTAGCCCAGAACTGTGACACCCCTCCGAGGGATTGCCCCTTTCTGCAAGACTGTCAAGGAGCGTTGTGCCCCACGAACTGCACCGGAGTACGAGAGGCTCGCTCCTTAAAAGTATCATTGTGCTCCGTGAACTGCTCCGAAGTGCCGGATGCCGGTACATTACGAGCGGCGCTGTGGTTGTATGCTCCGCTCACCATGGCTCTGCTCTGAAGTATTCATTGTTACTGATTACGAGTAGCGTTAGGTTCTAATGCCCCGTCCTGAAGTATTCACTGCTTACTGGTTACGAGTGGCGCTATGTTCTAATGCTCTGCTCTGAAGTATTCACGGCTTACTGGTTACGAGTGGCGCTATGTTCTAATGCTCTGCTCTGATGTATTCACTGCTTACTGGTTACGAGTGGCGCTATGTTCTAATGCTCTGCTCTGAAGTATTCACTGCTTACTGGTTATGAGTGGCGCTATGTTCTAATGCTCTGCTCTGAAGTATTCCCTGCTTAAAGATTACGAGTGGCGCTATGTTCTAAAGGCTCTGCTCTGAAGTATTCACTGATTAAAGGTTACGAGGAGCGTTATGATCGTAGGCTCTCCTCAGGAGTCCAACGCTCAGTTCTTACGAGTAGTGCTGTTTTCGTCAGATTTGTCCCGAGGTGTACCAGGCCCGCTTAGCGCGTATAGTGCGGTAATCGCCACTGAGGCGCTACAGGTACCCGAAGTAGCGGTAGGCCCGCGAGGTCTGCCCTGGGTCCCTGCTCGCCCCCAGGAGTGGCGCTACAATCCCCAAACCCTACCACGGGGAGTAAGATATACAAGGGTGGCCCAGAGCCTCCACGGAAAATACTGGTGAATATCATACTGGTGAACATCATACGGGTGAATATCATACTGGTGAATACCATGCTGGTGAATATTATGCTGGCGAATCAAATGCTAACATAAGTGAAGCTTGCCATTGTCATCTCATGAATTGCATTTATATCTCATGAATTGCATTTCTATCTCATGAATTGCATTTATATCTCATGAATTGCATTTATATCTCATGAACTGCATTTACCTCGAACTGCTTGGATAAACTTGAGTTATTTGCATAAAATTCTACAGTGTGGCGTCCCTTATTGTGTGCGTTCCTTGCTTCAGTGGATGCGCGTGTTGTATGGTCGCTTTACACACAAGCCTTTGGGTGGCCAGCCGCTCGTGTCACGTTACCCCCTTAGGGCCTGGAGACCCCAGGTCTTACATTGTTGGCGAGCGGTGGGATATTAGGACCTGTGACCATACAGCACCCTTCCGTGAAGCGGAGGGCGCCACAATTAAACGCCTGTTGTTTCAAAGCTCTGCAACTATTAATTGCTGCATTTATTGATTCCACTGTCCAGGCTGAGGGTGTAGAAGTCTGGTTAGCTTGTAACTGTCACCCATATCCTAGGAATTTCTTCCTTAGTATCTAGGTCCCCACCTGTCACGATGGAATTCCGGTTAGCTGACCTCGAGGGGTACACTGTAAGGCAACTGAGAGAGTTCAGGCAGGGGATGGGGGTGCCTGGGGTGCGGAGGGCCAAAGGACCGGAACTCCGCACCGCCATAAGGGCATGGGTAGAGGCCCACCCAGACGGGAGAGAGGAGGGACAGGAGGCGCCAGCTGCACCTCAGGAGGAGAGCGCCCAGGAAGTCCTAGACATACTTAATGTGGATGTGTCCGAAAATGTGCCTGCAGGGAGACGGTCTGGGGCCAGTAGTAGGACAGGGTCTAGGAGGAGCGCATCTCCAGAGGAATACGAGGACAGGAGGGAGGAGAGGCAGCTGAAGTGGGAGCTAGCGAAATTGGAACATGAAAGAGAAAACAAGAGATGGGCAATGGAGGAAAAGAAGCTGGCGCACGAGCTTCAGCTGAAAGAGTTGGAGCTGCGCGCCCTCCAATTGAATGCGTCCAATAAGGACAATGGTGGCAGCATACCTAAAGAGTCTCACGAGTCAAAATTCTACCTACCCAAGGAGGTCATTGCCAACTACACAGTAGGGGACGACATTGCTAAATGGTTAGAGGCATACGAGGTAGCCTTGACTGCCCATGGGGTACCCGAGAGTAATTGGGGAGGTGGCCTATATCGTTATATACCTCCCAACGTCAGGGACACCCTGTTATATTTGGCCAAGGCGGATCAGGTCAGGTATGCCCCCATGAAAGAGGCTTTACTGAAGAAATTTGGTCTTAACCCCGAGAGGTACAGGCAGAAGTTCCGTGGCAGCCATAAGCTGTCCACACAGACGTGGGTAGATTTTTTTGACTATGCCCGCAAGGCACTAGATGGTTGGGTGCGTGGCAGCGAGGTGCAGGACTACCAAGGGGTATACAATCTTTTTTTATGGGAGCACCTCTTGGATAAGTGCTTTCCGGAGCTGCGCTAACATCTGGTGGACTGCAAGTTGATGGATCCCCGTGAGCTTGCGGAGGAGGCAGATATTTGGGTGAGCACCCGGGTGTCTCACAAGGGCCCCGGGGTGGATGGCTCGAAAGGCAGACAGGGTTTCCCCCAGAAGAAAAAGGGGGGAGCTAAAAAGGTGGAGTTCTCTAAAGGCCCCCAAAATAAGTGTGGGAAGGGAGTAGGAACCCCACCCCCGTCCAATTCCACAAGACCCACTTACCCTGACAGGAGTCAGCAGCCAAGGATTGTGCGGTGCTACGAATGTGGGGAGATTGGACACTACAAGGGAGATCCCAAGTGTCGCAAGCGACCCCCAGCCCCAACGGGCGGGAAAAGTCCCGGGGTCAGTAGTATAGCGCTTGGGGTGGAGCTGCCCTTAGATAGGGAAGGGGAGTGGACAGGCCTGACCCTGGTTTCACTCGGGGATAGAGAGGTGGTCCCCGTAGCTTCCCTGCCCCCGAATACTGCTAAATATCAGCAGAGGGTGAGAGTTAACGGGGAGGAGGTGGAGGCTCTGAGGGACACAGGTGCCAGCATGACCACCGTAGTGAGGCGGCTGGTGTCCCCAGACCAAGTAGTCCCCGAGGAGTTCCATCCGGCCGTATTGGCTGACGGCAGTGTGTGTCACTATCCAGTGGCTCGTGTTCCATTTGAGTGGGGAGGAGTCAAAGGCCTACTAAGAGTTGCGGTGAGCCCTGCCTTGCCTGTGGGGTGCTTGCTAGGGAACGACCTGGAGCACACCAAGTGCAAAGATGTCGAGTTTCGAGCTCACACCGAGATGCTGGGATTACCAGGGTGGACTTGCATAGTCACGCGGTCCATGGCTGCCCAGCATGGAACTCACCCTGGGTTGGAGCCTGGAATCATGGCCCAACCCAATGCCAGAAGAGGAAAGAAGAAGGTGGTAGAGGACACGCCCCGTGAGATGGATGGGGAGGCCGCAGAGGTGCCCCCGGAGTCCGCGGAGGTGGATGTCGTTCCCGTGGAGGACTTGCCGACCCTTGCTGACTGGCATGTGGAAGGAGGGCCTACCCGGGAGGAATTTTGTCAGGCACAAAGGGCGTGCCCCACGCTTGAAGGCATGCAGCGACAGGCCGAAGCCCAAGTGGCCAGTCAGGAGATGGGAGGATATCATGTGTATTGGGAGCATGGTCTCCTATACAGTGAGCCCAGGGTGCCGGTACATGGATCTTCGAGGGCCATAGTGGTCCCCCAATGTTACCGGGCCTTCCTGCTGGAGTTAGCGCACAAGATACCCTTAGCCGGACATCTGGGTCAGGACAAAACCTTTGCACGGTTGGTCCCTCATTTTTATTGGCCCAGGATGAGAATCGCCTCAGACGCCTTTTGTAAGACCTGTAAGTCTTGCCAGTCAAGTGGCAAGACTGGGACTAAGTTGAAAGTCCCGTTGGAACTGCTCCCCGTGGTCGAGACCCCTTTTGAGAGGGTCGGTATAGACATTGTTGGGCCATTGGACCCTCCGACCGCAGCAGGACACCGGTTCATTCTGGTTTTGGTGGACCACGCCACAAGGTACCCAGAGGCTATTCCTCTGAGGACCATCACTGCACCGGTGGTGGCGCGGGCACTATTGGGGATTTTTACCCGAGTGGGATTCCCCAAGGTCGTGGTGTCGGACAGGGGCACGAATTTCATGTCGGCCTACATGCAGGCCATGTGGAAGGAGTGTTCAGCCCGTTTGAGTTGCTCTATGGCCATCCCGTTAGGGGTCCCCTCAGTTTAGTGAGAGAGGGGTGGGAGAAGACTTCGCAGAAGCTTCCCCGTGACATTGTCAGCTACATGCTGGCGTTCCGCAGCCAGATGGCCAAGCTGTGGAAGGCGGCCTCAGAGAACCTAGAGGCTAGCCAGACCGTGATGAAGGAGTGGTATGACCGCAATGCTCGGACGGTCGAGTTGGACGTGGGACAGAAGGTGTGGGTCATGGAACCTGGGGAGCTTTGTGCCCTCCAGGACCGGTGGACTGGTCCGTATGACATTGTGGAGCGACGAGGCCAGACCACATACATAGTGGATTTGAAGACCCCACGACAGCCCCTGAGGGTGTTCCACGTCAACCGCCTGAAGCCGCACCATGAGCTATCAGAGCTTGCTCTCTTGATGGTGACGGATGGGAGCGAAGAGGAAGAGAGTGAAGCTCTTCCTGACCTTCTAGCGGTACAAGAGAAGGATGGTTCGGTGGAAGGTGTAGTCCTCTCCCCACCCTTGACCCCTGAGCAACAGAGGGACTGCCGCCATGTCCTGGGACAGTTCGCCTCGTTGTTCTCCCTCTAGTCCAGTGGTTTTGGTGCCAAAAGCGGCCCCACCGGGTACGACGCCGGAGCTTCGGTTCTGTGTGGACTACCGGTGGTTGAACTCTGTCATGAAGACAGATGCTCACCCCATCCCACGTGCAGACGAGCTGGTGGACCGGCTGAGAGCAGCCCGGTACCTCAGCACCATTGATCTGACATCCGGATATTGGCAGATTGCCATGGCCGATGGAGCAAGGGAGAAGACAGCATTCTCCACCCCCGAGGGCCACTAACAGTTCCGAGTGATGCCCTTTGGGCTCAAAAATGCTCCGGCCACATTCCAGCGGTTAGTGAATCAGGTACTATCTGGCCTGGAGTCCTTCTCAGCGGCCTACCTGGATGACATAGCTGTCTTCAGTAGCACCTGGGAGGACCATCTGCAACACCTCCAGGAGGTATTGCAGGCGCTGCAGCGCGCTGACCTAACAATTAAAGCCAGCAAGTGCCAGATTGGGCAGGGATCTGTCGTGTACCTGGGACACCTGGTGGGCGGAGGTAAGGTGCAACCCTCCAGGCCAAAATAGAGACCATCTTGGCTTGGGAGCCCCCCAAGACCCAAACAGAGGTCCGAGCTTTCCTCGGCCTCACTGGGTATTACCGCCGGTTCGTCAAGGGATATGATACCATCGTAACCCCTTGACGGACTTGACCTCAAAGAAGCAACCTCGCAAGGTCATATGGACAGCTGCATGCCAAGAAGCCTTTGACACGCTGAAACATGCAATGTGTACCGCTCCAGTACTAGCAACACCAGATTTCAGCAAGGAGTTCATTGTACAGACAGACGCCTCAGAGCACGGCATAGGTGCGGTGCTCTTGCAACTCAACACTGAGGGCCAAGATCAACCAGTGGCCTTCATATCCAGAAGACTCCTCCCTCGGGAACGGCGATGGAGCACCATTGAGAGAGAAGCCTTTGCGGTGGTCTGGGCTCTGAAGAAGTTGAGGCCATATCTCTTTGGAACTCACTTCCTCATTCAGACAGACCACCGCCCCCTTCGCTGGCTCATGCAGATGAGAGGCGAAAACCCCAAGTTGTTGAGGTGGTCCATTTCCCTACAGGGGATGGACTTTCGGGTGGAACACCGGCCCGGAGTTGACCACGCCAATGCTGACAGCCTCTCCAGGTTTTTCCGCCTTAGCGATGAGAACTCCCTAGAGGTTGAAATGAAATGAAATGAAATGAAATGAAATGAAAAAGGAATTTGCTAAAGCGCACTGCTGCCAAGCGGCTTCCTGGCGCTGACACCTAGTCCAGACTCACAAGAACAGTCCCAGAGAGCTAGATAGGGAAAGCTTGGGAAAACAGAAAAGTTTTAAGGGCCTTACGAAAGTGGGTGTAAATAGGAATGGAACGAAGGAAAAGAGGGAGACTGTTCCAAAACCGGGGGGCCAGGACTGAAAAACGAGTGCCACCAATGCGGGATTTACGGAATCGAGGAACATGGAGAAGAGAAAGTGAGGAGGAGCGGAGAGTGCGATTAGGAGCGTGGGGAGCAATAAGAGAATTAATGAAATAAGGAGCAGAACGGGCATGAGCCTGAAAAGCAAAACAAGCAAGTTTGAAATAGGATCTGAAATACACGGGGAGCCAGTGGAGGCATTTAAGAGCAGGCGTGATGTGAGAGGTTTTGGGGAGACGAAGGATAAGGCGAGCCGCCTGGTTTTGGATGGCCTGAAGGCGGCGGGTTTCGTAGGCAGGAATGCCAACGTACAGGCCATTCCCATAATCCAGGCGGGACGTGATGAGGGCAGTAATAATAGTTTTGAGGGCATCAACAGAAAAGAACCTTGATATCTTACGAATTAAACGAAGGGAGAGAAAGCAAGAAGACACCACAGAACTTATATGGGCGTGCATAGAAAGATCCTGACTAACCTTAATACCCAAAGTCCGAACAGAGGCAGCCGGTGATGGAGGAGGACCAAAGGAAAGGGGCCAGTGGGAAGGGGACCAGGGATTGGAGGGACCACCCGTGAGTACAAGCTCCGTTTAGGTTGGGTAGCTCTCCCCTCTTTCGGCTGGGGGGGACGCGTGTTGGACCTGTCAGCCCTAGGGTGGTCTCCCCATCTATTTTTGATCGTGCCTCATTTTTTTCACCCTCATTTTGATGTTGGACTTAGGTCTCCGGGCGCCTTTTCATTGCCAATTAGTGTTAAGGTGCAGGTGCTCCCTTCTCCCAAGATGGCTGCCACAGGCCCCTGCTACTGCAGAGTGGTCTTTATTAGTAGCACCCTAGCTGCCAGGAGCTGGCTGGGACCCCACAACAATGTTGCGACACCAGCCCGCCTTTTTTGTCCCATAGGGAGAATGGGGAAGCTCCTGGAATATGCTGGAACCTTCTAGAAGGGAGGTGTGGTTTTTACCTTTGCCGTCTTGGCTAGAGGTCACCTGACCTAGGGCTACTTAAGTGAGGGAGGGAACATTTTCTAGTCAGTTGGCCAGTGGGGTAAAGCAGAGCTGGAGAATCCACGCAGGAGTGTAGGCGGTAGGGCCTAGCCAGGGACTTATGCCTCTGAGAGTGACAGGATTTAGGTGCTGCCTCTTAAGTGAGTGAGGGATCCTGTAAAGCCCACTGATCTTGCCTAGCAGTAGGAGGACCCGGGGAACCTCTGCCCAGCCTGACGAGGAAGGGCCTAGTCGCCAACTCACTCCCTACCCCCCAGGAACAGAACCACCAAGGGCGCCAGAGACACCTGCGCCATTAAGACTTTATAGAACAACTGATTACTGAAACTGAATGCTGTGACTTCGTGTCAAAACTGAACACTGAAACTAGATGCCAAGCTGATTGTGGAATTGCTGGGGATCGACCAGGTATTAGCGCTGTGACCCCTGCGCTCCCTGACCTGGCCTGGGATCCCCTGCAGCAAGCCCCGTTGAGCGCGGAACGCTCCGCTTAATTTGACCCCCCCCCCTGGGATTGCTTATGAGAGCCAGAAGATCTGGCTACAGCTGATGACATGAATAAATAATCATTTGCTTATTCTATTTTATTGTTTTGGTCATATTCCCTTCTTCAATGTTTGTAAGGTCTTGAACTGGAAATGTGCAAACTGTCAATAAGTATTAGTGTAATGTATCAATTGTTATGTTGGTGCAAATGTTGACAGACCAGTAATGGTCAAACGATATAAACATAGTAGTTAATGATTTAATGGTATGGCATATTTTGAGAGTCATGTTTGGGAACTTGAAATAAACAATACCTACTTGCAAATCATCTATATTGACACAATCTTTCGATGTTTTGTCATTGCAATAAAACAAATGCATTGATAGAGTTGCGATATACAACTCAAGTCCATGACTTTTTGACTTGGAAATTTATTTACCAAACCTGATGAAATTAAAGAGAGCAAACAGAGCAAAAGCAAAGCAAAACATGAAGAAGTCAGTCATAGTGAATGAAACCATAGTTGAAGAGTCAAAATTGTTTGAAGTCCATTGTCCAAAATACTACTGCCATCAGAAAGGCAAATGAGTCCAGAAATAGTCCACAGAGTAAATGGTAGGCAAATACTGGAGGGAATTAGCTTTGAGGTTTCTTGCTAGCAGTGGCAGAGATCTAGCAATACTCACTTGCCGGTGATCTGCATGATTGTTTCAGGCTGTGGGGGGGATCCACATCTGCAGGGGCTAAGGCTGCTGCAGGTGGTTCTTCTCATGGCAAGGCCTCTCTTCCTGTAGTCGATGCAAATGGCTCATATGTTGCAGGATACACAGGATGGGGTAGACAGGGCTGGGAAAGCTCTGTACATGTGGGTGTAAATGTCCTGCAGCACCCAAATCAGGGAACCATATTAGAATTATGTACCTCCATCTGGTGGTTGTGGTCCCAGAGCTCGGTGAGTACCTGGCCCATCATGTCTTTGGACTGATGGTAGGCTCCCAAGACTTGGTCAATGGTGGTCTGGGTGTCAGTGACCCCAGTGGACTCAGTATCCTGGCCCACAAACAACTGTCCACAATCCCTTACCCCACCACCCTGAGCTCTTGGCCCAGTGTGCCCAATCAGACTAGATCCTGGGTGAGCTGGAGGTGGTGTGGTCTCAATATCTCCCGGGACTGAAGGGGCACACGATCAGTGTCACAGTGGGAGGAACACAGGAACTGGAAGCTTCAAGTTGCTGAGGTATCACAGCTGGGGTGGGAGGTGTCATGTGAGCACAGGTAGTGTCACTGGAGCCATCTGCCCAGACTGACCAGATGTACCAGGCTCCCCACTCTCCTCCATATCACCAGGAGTACTGGCCTCACTGAAGGCTTGATTCTGGGATGGAGTGGAGGTTCCTTTAGTGGCTAGAACCTGCCCATGTGCTTAGCCAGTTTGACTTATTGAGAAATGGAGATTATTCTTATTAGTATTAGTAAAAGTATGTATTGTATAATACATTCTTTTGAGACAAACAATGTAGATATCTAGAAGACAAAATAGGTAGAGATTATTGTGTTGATAACTTCCAGTGGTATTGATTATATTACCCAAACTTTTATCAATTTCAAACAGTACAACTTTAAATCAGCAGGTAATAAGATATCCTGAAATGTTCAGGGAGTGATTAGGAGGTATACCTGCCATCTCCCAACTATTCAGTCCAACACAGTGGAGATGGGAAATGTGTAATTGACAATCCCAAGGCCTAGCTGACTGCAAAATAGACATCTACACCACTTGGATGGATGCTTGGCATTAGTCATCATGTGAACAGTGAAGTACCTCTTATTTTCCGCATATTTATTTGCATAGCTGAAATTCTGTGTCAACACAATTTTATTAGTGAAACTCATTGCATCAATATGATTGGTTGAGCGGAACACTACAACATTAAAAAAACAACACAAACCATTTTCAGAAGATAGCATCAAATATGGATTGATCACTACATGACACTTTATGATATATTGAAATCAGTTAGGAAAGAGAGAATGAGCAACATGACATAGCAATAGTGTTTAAAGGAACATAAACAGGGCATCATGGTAGTTATAGTCATTTCAAAGACAACTTCCAAACACTTGCAAAATAGTTAGTGGAAGTGGAGTGCAGTGAAAAGGTGCCAGACACCTACATTTTGCCACACATATGGGTAATGGGTTGTTTGGCGTATCACTTACAGGCACCATACCATCATGTGACATGTAATGGAGATTTACACCTGTAATCTTAGATGCAACACAATACATCCACACAAACTATCTAAGTTATTTGATACTAATACTTTGAGGTTTGTATGTGAAGAAAATATGTGCAGCACACAATGACAATAGCTGAGCTGAGAACAAACAAGACATTGAGGTTTATTGTGGCTTTGCAAAGTGTAACTTACCAGACTCCACTCCACCAGGCATTCCTGTCAAGCAGTCAGGATGTAGGATATGCATGACCTTCACCTCCCAGGGCATGAATGGTTTTGGGGGCCTGGGTGAACCTTCACCAGTCCTCTAGGCCTCCATGTGGAACTTGAAGGCCAGGGAACGCACACTCCCCCGCAGGTGTTCCACCTCTGCCTAATTTCCTCCTGTGTTCTCAGGTTGTTTGCTGTTGACTATTCTGGCCCACATTAGCCTTTTCTGGGATATGGGTGTATTTTGAACTTAGGTTCCAAACAATTGTGGCTCCACTCTTAGAATTTCATCCACCACGACTGACAATTCTCCCTCAGTAAAATGTGGATTTTTGGGGCCCGGCATTGTGCACAAAAGAAACATTAAGTAAATTATTCACCACAAGGTACTAAAAGAAAAAGTTTAAAGGTACAGGAGACAGGGAGAATGAAAAACAAAAAACCTCACTTCACTGGCAAAGCCTCTGGGATTAGAAGTTGTGGTGGAGCTGGAATGGCAAAGGATCATGGTCTGGAATGGAGTCTGTTTTATAGTGTAGTATGCAGGTGTTTCAATCTGGCCAGTTGACCTCAGGTGTGTTCTGCTAGCATCCATCCAATGGCCACAGTGATGGTGCATTGCTGAGCGCATGCGGCAACAGACTCACTCCGTCTGTGAACCGCCGTTAGAAGACAACCAGCACAACTGTGAAATTAAAATCGGCTCAGCAGGAAACCGCCGCCCTGATGGCGACGGTGTAGTATTTGCCTATATTGGAGTCCACCACGTCAGTAGTGGTGTGCCCTGACCATGGCAGGAAACACTTTGTCGAAGTGGATGGCTGGGCAGCCTGCATACATCCAAATAAGGGCGAGTGAAAGACCGTAGATTTGGCAGAGTACTAGGGACTGCCACTGCGGCGGAATAGCGGTAAGACCACCTAAATTGCGCCCTTAATTTTTTTGTTTTCATTTGCAATTGTTATTGTAAAACTTGTAGCACCTTATATGCTCTCTTCAAATTGCATTGACCCTAAACTATATATATAAAAAGATAGAAAGTGGATTAAGGCATGGGAACAAAATAATAATAAAAACATAGAGCCATCTTGAGAGAGGGTATGACCAAAACAACTTGTTTTGTACAATATACAAAGATATTGACCTGTGACACATAATTATGTATACACTGTTCGTTGTTAACTTGACATATTAGCAAACATAATCCAAACATTTCCTTTAACTTTTACAAAATAAACAGCAGAACTAGCATGAGTACCAGTTTGTAAAAGGTGTCATTCTACTTACACACACTGCAATGTCGATAATAATTGAAACATTAATGTATTTAATTCCATAAATGGTGTTAAAATGATGTGAAAGAAAATGACAAAAAAAATCAAAGGAACATGCTAAATAAATGTAATCCCTGTGAAATAGAATGCAATGTTTTTACCCTACATTTTAGATATATGTTATTACTTTTTAGTAACTTTTATTTACCACAATATCTATCCTTAACCTGTCAGTTTGATCTATTGTTTTGAAGTTAACTGCAAAAAATATGTTTAGGGCAACCTTCCAAAACGTTATTTTTTTTATTTTTTATTAATGATGTTTAGTTACCGTGTCCTGTAGTAACCTTAATACTTTTTTTAAATGTTTGTTTTTATTTAATATAAATAGTGAAATAATATATTTCTGGAGGAGGATCACACCAAACTCTATTTTTTAAATATATTTTTTAATAAACTTAAACAAACTTTCTCAATATTTGAATACTTCCATTTATTAATGTATTTAATTCAAATAGTAACCTTCACATGTATTTTAGTACATACATATCAATTAAATTAGCCAATAAACCTTTACCCGTAACTTATTTTATTTTAATTTTAATATTGTTTTAATTCTCTACCCGTATTTTTTCAAAATATTTTTAATATTTACACTCAGTTTAACCTTTATATTAATTCCATACTTACCTACAGTAGCGTAACGGCCATCAGGCCATCAACACAGTTGTTCATGACAACATAGTTCTGAGGATATAAAGGCATGAATGGAGTACTCGGGCGGTGTTATGCCGGCAGTGTAGTTGATATTCACTGCTGCAGTCATTCCTGCACAGCAGCAGTAAAGTTTAAACTACCACCAAGAATCCATTTATCAAATTTTATAAATCATTGTCAGCTTTATAATTGGTGCTTCTGGCAAACATTTTTAAAAAGGTGTGTAGTGTATTGCCCTCATGCTTTATACATTTGCAGATTCCTAGGGCTTCGTTTCCTGAGTAATAATTTTTCAACTTGTCTTTACACACCATTTGATTTCTGATTTTCCTCGTACTTTGTTAGATGAAACTCTAGATTGTGACCAGGCACACTGAAAACGATCTGCCACCCCACTTCATAGGATGTGCCTGGGGACAGTGAGAGCACATTTTCCAGGCGACATCAGGCATTTTGAAGACTTGTATATTCTGCAGTTTTTGTGCTAAACACTTTGTTAATATTTTTCTATTATTGGCACAATCCATCAAACTCTCATTGATACACACTATGAATAAAGAAAAGAAATTCCATTCGAAGAATTGTTTCTGTTCCTTTAATTTCTTTTTCCAGCTTGTTCCTTTATAGAGCGAGCAGCAAGACAGCTAACACATGTTTTGCCCCGTCTTTATACGCAGGCCTTCAGCTTTTTCAAGGCTCTGCCTCACGAAGAAAGTTCCCTCCTTAGGAGATCAGTGCTTATGTCAATAAAGTGTGCGTCTGGATTCCAGTTACTGGTTAGGCCTAGTTGTCATTGATCCTGTATGGCGTAGGTTTCAGCAAGAGGTAATTCCACGGAAAAAAGGTTTCATCAATAGTGTCTGGATTCGACAAGGTCTCTGCAGTCTTTGGGTAATGGTCATTCTATTATCAGTCTCTGGCAAAAAGCAAGTGTGTAGCACTGGTGTGCATGTGTAATGTGATCTTGCCACATTAGGGGGGTGTAATGTATGGGACCCCTCATTCTCCAGATATTGACATCTGACCAATATGCCCCCCAATAACGCCCACGTGAGCAGTATTGGTGAATTCCAGGTGACACATTACAACCACCAGGAAGGCCTGGACTCACTGCAGAAAATTCAAATATTTTAAGACTTTGTTCAGAAGATGCAGTTAGTAAAAGCCACTCTCTACCTCTCTCTTTCATTTGAGAATTCAGAATCCATTTCGAACCCAAGATTTTTCACTTTTTATGAAAGCTCTAGACTTGATTCCACAGTCCCTGGCCTGACTTCTTTTGGAAAAATAGTGGATACTGTGCCATCCAATGTCATCTCAGTTTTGCTGGGATTGAGCTGCAAATGAGATACACCCGTCACTGGCTCTATTTCCACCAAAGAGGCACCAAAACCATTTCTATATTTGCTGGTAGCAGGTAGGATTTTCAAAATAGGCTGGGCATCGTCCACATGGCTGCAGAATAAGATATCCAAAAGAGCTGAAGAGACACCTCTCTGAAGAACACCACATCTCGATGCAGTAAGACTCTGCTTCTGCTCACAGAACCCAACTATCTCTCCAATCATGCACTGACTTTAGGTTTACATTTGGCCCTGTGCAGCACTTTGCATTTTGGCCAGGTTCAACTGTACATATATGCCATACATGCATACATACATGTTCTTAACAGCTCCTCAGGGACCAAGATGGATGAATGTTGAAGAAAAAAGTGGATCTTGTTGCTGCTTTTGGGAGCAGCTGGCTTAGGACATAGGAATAAGGCAATGGACTGACTGCTTGTTCTAATCTCACTTGTAGAATGAGTCCACCCTTGATAAGGCTGAAGCTTGTGCAATGGACAAAAAGGCTAATTTGGAAACAGCTGTGTTCACCAGTGCCCCGAACCATTCATGACACTGAATGGTTGGTAGAGGTATCATTCATTCAGACTCACGCCTATAAGGAGACAGGAGAGCTGGTAATGTAGGATGTGAGGGTCAATTGCAGGAGAACTTTTGGAGCTTAGTGTAGGAGAGAAAGAACCTTTATTAATACCCGTGACACCAGTCGGTGCCGTAATTAATTGGGAAACCATCAAGTCATGGACGTCATTTCATTTACGGGTCACCAGAGGTCGCAGCTGCAACCCCTGACTTGTCCTTTGCTTCCCCTGGCAGTGCCCGTGTGCCCCTTGCTCCCTGTGGTTGGCAAGGCAGTGATACAAAAGGGATCCTATTGTTGTTTTCTATTTAGTTCCTTTAAAAGGGAGTTGCCTGTGGCTGGGCTGGATGCCACATCAACACATACAGGTGGAAACTGCTACCATTTCGAGGATCACCAAGCAGCCCCCCTCCAGAGCCCCCTCAGGCCCCAAGCATGATCACACTTTCATGACGCTGTTAGAGGGGTTATTTTGTGCGACATTCGACACAGTGTGTTATATTCAGATGTTAGAACTATTGTTGGGAAATCATTGTATACAATTTGCTTGAGTATATGCCGGTTTTCTTCTACTGATTAACTACATGGATTTTGAAAATTCATTGCAGTAATTCACCTCCCAGTACAAGCCTGCGTGAAACTGACTATACCCATGTTTCACTTTCAAGTTGCAGGTATCCCAGTGGGCAGCATCTCGGGGGCGGGCGACCAAAATAAACTATGTTGAGCTGAAGGAATTCACCAACTACAGTTTCTGCGAACTGAAATGATCAGAATTGCAAGACGGTTTGAGGTCTTCTATGGAGATGGAGAAATGTCTTCTTCTGCCACCTGCAGCTGCGTGTAGCTCACTGAAGCCATGGGTAAAGAGGTGAGGTAAGGTGAGTCGTAGTGGCTGTCACTTCTTTAGCTGTTCAGCTATGTTTGAGGTAGGGCTGGGTCAGCAGCATTGGGGATACAGATCTTGCACTGCCCCCTGCATATAGTTTGCAGTCTTTTCTGTGAAGGTTATGCACAGAAAAGAATAGGGTCTGCTGATTTTGAACAGCCATATCCAGAGATTATTTTGCATAGCCCAGAATATGGGCTACGATGGCATAACATCTGCAATTGCAAAAGTACACAGAGCTCAGAATAAGGGATGCATAGAACGTCTGATGTGGAGAGTGACTATAGAGGAAGAGCCTTGCCGTTTTGAAAATCCACCCCAGTGGAAGGTGGATTTCTATGTGGATTTGTGGTAATGATGCTGGACGTATTTGTGTTTCGCTCAGTAACAGTGTGATGAAGGGTAGGCTGGAAAAGGGGTTAAGCAGGTAAAACACAAATATGTTGTTATCTGTACTACAAGGAAAGCTTTTTGGGTTGAAAGTAAGTCCTCATTGCATTGTTGTGGCCACAATCTGGTAGTTTCTATTCATTTGCCTTTTATCAGCTATGACAATTGGGTACTTGTCCACATTTCATTATGGTAGGACACCTCTTTTCCGGTGCTGGACTTTCCTATAACTCAGTGCATTCTGGTAGTTGTAGTTGTGGCATCCTTGAATGAATCAATTGCACCAGCACATCCAATGATTTGGAAAAGAAAAGCCAGGTCTGGAAAAGTGCTGATGTCCTGTCAACCACCACTAAATTCCCCAGATTTTGCTCACGGTGAGATTGCTCTGGACATTAGACCTTGAACATGTGTATGAAGATACTGCACTGGACATTAGAGGCTGTAATATTGCAGAGAAAAGCTACAATGAGCATTGAAGGATCAGCCTTAGCATGAGGAGTCCCTACTTTATGATTCAGGCTATATCTACACATGGGGGGGATGCACTCAGCAGCCGAGTGCACACTTACTCATGGCAGGAATGTAAAGGATATTTGAGGTTGTACCTAACCATAATGAGCCTGTGAAGGGAGGGATTATGTGCCTGTAGTGTAGCTCTTAATGTTCTTATAAAACTGTTAGGGGGCTACCGCCTTTACTATTATGGGCGTTGTTTCCGGTCCTGGACTTACATGTGATTACCTAATGTATTTTGAGTGTTGTAGTTTTTCTTTACTTCCATTTTACTAATTAGACAGACACACGTGAAAGCAGTGATGTGTAGGTGAAAAGTGCAGGACTGGAGACAGTATTCATAATGACCTGGAGTAAAGCGGTCAACTACCGGCTTCATGTGGGATATGCTTCTAAACCCAACATTGTGAGGGTATAAACCAGGATGTGTTGGGTGTGCAGGCCATATAATGGTTATGCTTGGCTTTTTAAGGGTCATATGGACATTTGGGCCATGCATGGGCATTTTAGCCACTAACTGCCTATAACTTTGTTAGCAAATGCTTGTAGCTGTGTAAATGAACTGCCGCACCCTGGCTTATCAAGTCTGCGCTCCCAGCATGTCATGGCAGTACACCAGTTAATTTGTAGTTTGTAACAAAAATAAACAGTAATCTACTTTATTGGTGCTTTTGTGATTTTATTAATCCTATACTTTTTTATTTTTACCTCAATAAAGTCACTTACTATGACACATTTATTAACATGAGGTCATCGGGGGCAAAGGTCATTTGATGTCACTTCCTGTCACGTAATGCACAAAACATATCACTTCCGCTACCCCTACCATTGTGGTAAATCGACCTCCATGCCTCAAGTGAGCAAATCGATATTAAGAGGTCTTTTCTGAGATAAAAAAAATAAATAAAGTTTCCTGCAGATGGATATCAAATCAATTCCCCGTTGGCATCTTTGTCAGTGAGAGTAATTTGTCAAAGTATTTTGGCGTTCCGTCAAACCGAGCTTTTTTCAAAAGAGGATGTCTTGGGTTTTGCACAAGAAGGGAAGGAAGGACAAGAAGACGCTTCTTGAGGGGGAGGAAGGCTCTACGTGACAAATGTACCACAAACAAACACGTCTCTGATGAGAGCCTGCGTGAAGCCTTGCAGCCGAAGTCTCGTTCATTTTATCTGCTTTGCTAAAAAGACTTCACAGCATGTTCTGTGCTCCTCGGGCGGATTCTGATAGATGACGCCTAGTCTTTGCTTCTGCATTAATTGCACTTTTGCAAATTAACGGCCACATTAGCAGCAACCAGCCAGCGCGGCAAACTGTGAATGTTTAACGTCTGCCCGGTGATGAGTAAGTACTCTTTGTAAGGGTTTTGACTCTCGGGGCGCATAAGTGTGCAGCACAACAATGCACGTATGGAATGCCGTGCACCCATGTCATCAAGAACTTTCACTACTGGCTCTGTACTCAGTGGCGGCTGCTGCCCATTATAAATGATGGGGCAGTGCAGGGGTAATGCAGAGAAAAATAATTACAAAATTAACATGCACTTACCTTCTGCTCCCGCGCCGCTCCTCTGCTCCCACAATTGCAGTTGTTCCCATGAGCACAGGTTCCCATCCCCCCACTCAATCCCAGCACTTCTGTCATGCTATTACTCCCAGCATGAGAGAAGTGCCGGGATTGGGCTGAGTGGGACTGTTTCACTCGCCATCACTGTGCTCCTGAGCCCTGCAGATATTTCCAGTGAATAATCAATACAAATGAGGGAGAAGGGGCGCATATAGATCCAGCATACAGGCCCCAAGAAATACAATGTGACACCGAAGGAGTATGCAGTTCCTGTAGGGTGGGGAAAGAAGAGAAGGAGGCTATGTTGGTCAACAAACTTACTCATCTGGGGAGTGTGGGTGTCTCCCAATTTCGGAAGTGGGGCCCTCACACACCTATTTGGGTGTCATGCTTCATCATAGGGCTTGCTCCTCGTCAGGCCGGTGCTGCAATGCCTGACGGGCACCTTATGAGGGGCTCTTTGTCGGAGATCTTTTTCCCAAGCCGTATGGGTGAGGTGCGTGTGTGGGGCCTAGTGGTGTAGATGTGAGGTGATGTGAGGAGAAATAAAATGAGGCGAAGCGGTGCTTCAAAATGAATTTAAATCTGCGAGCCCACTTGTCTCAATTAAAACCAGAATAGGGAAGGCACTGCCGATTATAATGGTCGGAGGTGTCTATATGTGTGTAGTCATGGTCAACATGTTTCTTGCCTTATGTGTGTAAATCACTCGGCAATTCTTCAGGACCTATCTTGATGCACTATCTACACGGGTGGTTGGTTATGGAAAATGAATCAATCACTCTGATGACCTTTTAGTGAGGTACCTTAGTAATACAGAACATGGGACCAACCTACTGAGATTCAAAACAGGGAGAGAAAAACAACGGTACATGAATGCGGTATGCACATACAGTAATGATGCCTCCAAAATGAAATTAAAAACATGCCACAAACACATGCACAAGTGGTTAGTGCAAGTCAAGAGGTGCATGGCCAGACAAACATAATAAGCAGACTTGTTGCACACGTGACATATACAAAACATACTAGTGTCATTGGTGGTAACCAACCACCGTAGGAAATGGAGCGATAGAACTCCCCCAACTCGGGTTGAAGTCACGCCTCATCAACAGTTAGGCAGAGCAACGACCGTTACAGAAGTTAACATCATGCTGGTTTTGAGGAGAGAAAGGGGGTAGATAAATACATGAAGGGTACAAGCAAAGATGAAAGGCTGCCCAAGGGTGAGCATCCTGTCACAATGGCATAGGTCTCTGGTGCCAGAGGGGCATGGTGGGAAGGGTGAGAAAAACAGGGACCGCTTACAGTTTTCCTGGAAAACAGGTGCCAGGAACCTACCCCTCACTCTGCCTCGTTGGGAGGAAGTGAGGTGTGTGAAGCTGGTAGGTTTAAGTAGCCCGCTCCAGGTCAGCGGGTAAATGACCTGGAAGTGGAAGGGTCGCGTATGTGCAGGTATGTGCTAGTGTGTTCTAGAGGTCCAGGGACATTCGGCAGCCATCTTTGAAGCTCCTGGTCAAAACAGTGGCGGCCATCTTAGAATGTGGAATGCATATGGCATCCACAAGTCGATACATATATGGCAGCCATCTTTGACGGGGTAGGAGCTAAAAGCTATCGATTAAAACTATGTCCGCCATCGTATAACGTGGAATGCGCATAGCATCCAAAAGATGGGTACTGTGTTGGTTGGGTCCTGCGTATGCGTGGATGTGCTAAAGAGTGCCCACCCTCGTAGGACATATTGAGGACAACACTATAGGCAATGTTAAAAAGGGGGCTGAAAGAAGTTCCTAATTGATCAACATAATCGGTATGCAGGCCAAAGTCAGACATTGATAGTGGGTCACATATGTCACGTAGTGGAGTGATTGCAAGTGGGTGAAGTCCCAGTTTGGGATGTAAAAACTCACACCTCTACATGTGATAAGTCCCAATGGGATGTCATGATAGTCATCACATGTGAGAGGTGAAGGAGGGAATCCACAGGGCCAAGGCGATAGGGACTTTATGAAACCAGGCTTGGTTATTGTGGCAAAGTAGATTGTGTTCATGGGATACTCAGTCCCCGCTGGTGATTACTAGTATCTGCAGTTAGTGACATCAACAGCATGTCGTGGGAATCAAGAGGGCAGACAGTGGGTGGAGGAGGCTCTAATTGTTTACCTCCCCCTACAGAATATCCTCATTGAGCCCATCTCTATCGCTGGATAGTCTGAAAATCCAGCGTTGCTCTCTCCTGAAGAGACCTTGTTTGTTAAAATTAGGGTGGGCCTCAATCACTGTCCACCTTAAGCTATCAGGTGCGTGTCCCTTCTCAGTGAAATGTTTACAAAGTTTGGTAGTTAGTCTGTTGCAGCGTATGTTGCTGCAGTGCTCCATAATCCTGACCTTCACTGCCCTGGTTTTCATACCAATGCACCTCTTTTTATAAGGGCAAGTAATGGTGTAAATACAATTGTTGGTGTTTCAATTAGTGTGAGACCTTTGGACCCATCTAAAGTTGGGCGATAGCTGTAGTTCTTTGGTTCTTTCAGTAAGAAGGCACACAGAACACAAACCATACGCTGAGTGACCCGTGACCGGAGGTAGACCCCATAGAGATGGTTGGTTATGGTAGCGTGGACCAGGGCGGGGACGTGTGTGGACCAAAAGGTCTTTCAAGTTCCTTGTACGTTTGAACGCAAACCTGGGAGGGGCCAGTGCAAAGTTCCCTGTCTGTAGGATACCCCAGTTCTTTCTAATGATTTATTTGATCCTGTTTGAGTGTGGGGTGAATGTCGTCACACAGGTCAGTATTTCTCGAATTTTTTTAATGTCCTTTTGCAATTTTGTGCATACTCCTTTGGTGCCACATGTCCAGTGAATAGTCTGGAGATATCCAAGTGCGCTTGTCGGTTTGGTCGGCCGTGGACAACTGGCCAAACCGACATTTGCACTTTCAGTGCCCACTACTCCTCCTCCCCCCGCTGGTGACTGCGACCTGGCCCAACCCCGCCCCGCCCCAGACTCGCCAACTCCACAAACTTGGTCGAGTCAATGAAAAATAAAATGATAATGAAACTGCTTTATTGTCATTTTATTTTTCATTTTCTTCCTTTAAGCAGTAGGGTGACGCTCTTCCACTATAGTGGAGGAACCGCCCCTGTCTGTACTATTAAAAGTGTCCCTGGGGCGCAACGGGACTCTAGGGCACTTTTGAAAAGGGCTTCTATGAACCCACTAAAATTCTCCTGCATGTGGAGGGGATCTCTAGGTCTCTTTCAAATGCAGGCCAGGTTGCTTCCTCGCCAGTCTGCTTTTCACTAATGACCTGTCTGTTCCCAGGGCTGATGTGAGTGCGGTACTGCACTGGGAATTGTGCATCAATGTCAGCTCCTCCACTCAGGCGAAGGAACTTCACCCCACTGCTCCGCAGCAGGAAACATAAAATGATAATAATTTGCATTATTATCATTTGATGTTTCCTTCTGCTACGGCAGCTTTCTGGGCGGGGCGGGGCTGCTCCGAGGACAGAGGAGCACAGGAGGAGTGGTTTGCCCACTCCTAAGTGCACATCTCACACAATGAATTTATGGACCTGGTCAAAGCATGCAGGCCTGCCGGCAGCCCTTCTGACCCATGTCCACCACAAACTTTTAACAACCTGTGCTGCCACTCCAGTAAGAAGAATCATCAATGATTCCTTAACTACCCAAATATTTCCAGAAGAAATTAAAAAGTCACACACACGCCCTTTACTGAAGAAAACAAACTTGGACCCGCTGAACCCTGACTACTACAGACCCATAACAATGGACCTTTCATGGGCGAACAGATAGATAGAGCAGCGTTTACCCAGATGTCACAATTCATTGAAGAGAATTACATGCTTTCAGACTTCCAAACAGAATTCCACCCGGGAAGAGGCACTGAATCTGCCCTCCTTGCCATCTGGGATGAACTGAAGAATACAGTAGACCGCAACGGGGTTGCTGCCCTACTCCTCTTTGACCTCTCGGCTGCCTTTGACACGGTTGAACATGACACTCTGAAACAAAGATTCTATGAAGCCAGCATGGAGACGACTGCTCTAGACTGGATTGCGTCCTACCTTCGAAACAGAACTAATGTCATCCATATAACCCACCTTTGTCATCCAAACCGTACTCCACAAAAGCAGGGGTCCCTCAAGGCTCTATCATCTCGCCCATGCTTTTCAACATCTGCATGAAGTCATTACCGGTACTGATCAATCAATTTCACCTCATGTGCTATAACTATGCAGATGACACACAAATACTCCTTCAACTGGAATGCCCCAAAGATATTGGAAAATCCCCAATTTTCAGTTGTCTCAGAGCCGTGGATCAGTGGATGACTTGGAGCCATCTCAAACTGAATGCTTCCAAAACAGAAATACTCATGTGTGGCGATTGGAAACATTATGACCCGCTTGTCGCCTGGCCTGATGAACTGGGATCACTGCCTAAAGTATCAAAGGAAGTAAGAAATCTCAGAATGACCATGGACTCCAAGCTATCGATGAATGCCCAAGTGGACAAACTAGCAAGATCAAGCTTTGTCACTATAAAAACGCTGTGACAAATTTTCACTCATTTGGGATTTCCACACAAGGTCCAAGCTACCATCCCCCTTCTTCTATCCAAACTCGATTACGCCAATAGCCTCTACCATGGATCACCTTTAACGACCATGGTAAGACTATAACGGATTCAGAACTCAGCTGACAGACTACTCTTGCATATCAAACTGCAAGACCACATCTCACCTGCCTTGAAAGCCCTGCATTGGTTACCGGTTGCCAGAAGATCCACGTTCAAGCTGCTTTGTATCAACCACAAAGCGATACATGGAATGAGACTGCTCTTCATCAGGAATAAAATCACCAAACACATTCAACAAAGGAACCTCCACTCTAAAGGGGCACCTCGCCTCAAAATCCCAAGATACAAGAAAAAAAACATGGGTGGCACATCCTTCTCTGTTCAAGCAGCCAAACTATGGAATTCTTTACCCCCAAACATACGATCCACAGACAGCCACCTTATCTTCAGAAAACTACTCAAGAATTGGCTCTTCCCCACATAAGCACCATACGCAAACAGAAATTTACAGTACATCCCTCTGTATATAAGCATTTATTTTCACTATAGATATGTACTCATCTTTGTGTATTGCTTTGTATAAACATGTAGAATAATTATGTTGTTTACATTTTATAAATAAATACATAAATAAATAAATAAATAAATTAAAGTACAATAACCCTTGGAAACCGGAGTTTTTCTGGTGCATCTTTGGTTTACATGTACTTGCTTTCATTGTGCATCTATGTACCTTCCATGTTCTTGGATCTGTGTGTTTGTTACTTTTCTCCTGAAAAAGCATGTCCAATGCACTACCCTATTTCTCATCATGTACCTCTATCAATATCTTTAATCTACATATACTTACCCCCTTTATGCATCTGTATACTTTCAATGTACTTATGGATATATATATATTTATCACTTTCTTCTAATTTAGCTTTTCCAATGCACTACCCTATTTCTCAGCCTATACTTCTCTCAATTTATCTTCTAGACCAACTTTCTGACTCATCTCAAACTTCTTTGTACTACTCTTTCCAATGCACTACCCTATTTCTCACCCTATACATCTATCAATACATCTTCTACATCCACTCTCTCATTCATCCCAAACCCATACCACTACTATGATCCCCAAAATAACCCTTTCTAGACTCTCCCCTACTTTACCCCTCCTTGCATTATCTGATACCTCTCTTACTATACCGATCCCCCAAAATAAATCTTTCTAAACTGTTCCTTCTGACTCTTCCCCTCCACAACCCCCTTTTTACTCATCCAAAAGCCTCCCCATACTGCTATGACCTAAAAAAAATATATAAAAAATATATAAATCCTTCACTATTCTATCCCTCCACTATCCTTTTCAATAAAAATAACAGGCTAACATGTTCACTTCTCCAATTTAATATTTCACTAAACTAATCCACCACTAATCTTTTATGGGTTCCAGAGTAGCGTGCAACTCGCCAATAAAGCTCGTCAACACCCCATCATGATTACAAGCACTATATAAATGCAAACCTTTTTCCCTTTTCAACCCCTCCCCAACCCTTCTCAATCCAAATAACTGACTAACATATCCACCACTCAAATTACTTTCATATTTCACTATACTAATTCAACACTAATCCTTTTGGGATCCAGAGTAGTGTGCCACTCACCAAAAAAAGTGCTTCAAAACTCCATCAGAGGTAGCAAGCTCTATGTAAATACAAACTTCTTTCCCTCTTCTATCCAGCCGCCTAGCCTTCTCTATCCAAATAACTGAGTAACATATCCACCACTACTCATTTTCAACACTAATCCTTTATGAGTTCCAGAGTAGCGTGCTACTCATTGGAGAAGCGCTTCAACACCCATCAAGGGTAACAGGTACTATATGAATGCAAACTTTCCTTCCCCTTCTATCCCTCTGCTATCCTTCTCACTCCAAATAACTGACTAATATCCATTACTCAAATTACTTTCATATTTCACCATACTAATTCACCACTAATCCTTTATGGATTTCCAGATTAGCGTGCAACTCGCCAAAAAAAGCGCTTCAACACCCCATCAGGGGTAACAGTCACTATATAAATACAAAACATTTTTCCTCTTCTATCCCTCTGCTATCCTTCCGAATCCAAATAACTGACTAACCTATCCACCACTTAATTTACTTTCATATTTCACTATACTAATTCAACACTAATCCTTTATGGGTCCCGGAGTAGCGTACTACTCACGGAAAAAGCGTTTTGACGCCTCATTAGGGGTAGTAAGTGCTATATAAATGCAATGACACTTACAATTACATTACTGTTTGGTCAGCCCTCTCGGGCAGCCCAAAACAGTCGTGTGCACTTCCCATATTCTCCATGCAGGCTGCATTACAGCCTGCATGGAGAACATGCCGAGGCCCCGGTTCCCTGGCTGAGCACCGATCCACGGCACTCAGACCAATCACAGCGCTGCATTGCATCATTATGTTTGGCTATCGGGAGCCTGGGAGCTGGGTGCTTCCTGCTGCTTTCTGTATCCTGCTGCAAGGCGGGAGCAGGATGAAGAGGACGTTTAAAGGTGACGGCCGGCCGGCTGTCACAGATAAGTATCTTTTTTAAAAAGTTTTTTTCGCCCCAGCCACCACTCGAGTCTGGTAGCAGCTGCTCCTGTTGTGCATGTATTGAAAGGTGTGCTGCAGAGCACCGCATTGTACCCTATCTTTAATATTGGCGCTGGTGGACGAAAGACTTCTCACTTTCCTCACAAAATAAGACAATTGCTGTCTCCGTTTTCATTGCAAATAAAGTGGAGTTACTGCACTTTCATTGCAGCTGAAGATAATCATTTGCTCTATCTTCCAGTGCAGGAGGATCATAGACACTACACTTACATTACAGTGGAGGTAAGCATTGCCCTAGTCTCTCATTGCAGTTAGAGGAGAGTCACATTGCATCCATTACTAAGGAAGTAATCTTAGTCTCAGTCTTTCATCACAGTGACAGGTGAGTTCTAGCACTTTCATTACTATGGAAGAGAGGGCCAGATGTACAACCCTTTTTTGCAGCTCCAAACGATAGATCCTCCCGTTTGTGACTGCAAAAAAGGGTAATGGCATGTATGAATGCTATTTTGCGAGTCACTGACTCCCAAAATAGCATTTGGGACTCCCGCTATTAGGAAGGGGCATCCCTTCCTAATAGCGAGTCACGATGCCATGTACAAGTGTTTTGCGACCGCATTTGCGGCCACAAAACAATCGCAGTTTACCACCTACTTCAAGTAGGTGGTAAACCACTCGCAAACGGGAACGGGTCCCCAGGGGACCCCTTTCCCTTTGTGGGTATGTAAGAAAATATTTTTAAGAGCAGGCAGTGGTCCCAAGGCCCACTGCCTGTTCTTAAAAAAATGAAACTGAAAAGTTTCATTTTTATTTTTAAAATTCATCCTGTTTTCCTTTAATGAAAGTGGGCTGCATTTTTAAAAAAAAGATTGCTTTATTTAAAAGCAGTCCCAGACATGGTGGTCTCCTGACCCCAGCAGGCCACCATTCCTGTGAGTGCTAGCCATTTCTAATTAATATTATTGAGGCTTTCAATTGGTGACCCCATTAGGAATCGCTAACAGTGTCTGAGACACTCTTACATATCTCAATTTATGATTCGCAAATTGCAGTCACAAATGCGACGCAATTTGCGAGTCGCAAATTGGTGGGTCGTAAATCTGGTCCAGAATGTCTTTAACTTTCATTTTAGGGAGATTCTTTGCTTAACTCTTTTAACTCTTTAACCTTTTTTAAAAATTGATTGCTCTGAGTGTTTGTTGAATTTGTTGCACTTTACAAAGGACTGCACGGTTGGAATTTATTTTACTGCGCGCATAGCTGTTAACCTGCTGCCAGCCTTAGCACATTATAGCAGGGCGGCTAACAGTATTTGTTGAGCGGTTCCTTGCAGTCAAAGTGGGGCCGCCATTCTAGGTTAGCGGGCTAGCCGGTTTAGCCACGCTATAAATGGACGCGCTGACGCGACTGTGCAGCGGACGCACTTAGCGAGTGCGCCTAAGGCAAGCCCGTCAGCGCCCATCCGCGCTCGGACCGGGCTCACCACCAGCCCCAGCCCCCCCTGCCCATTTCAAGTAAGTTACTTGCCCTGAATCCTGACAGAAGGGACATTGGATGCAAGTGTCTTACATTTTATACAAAGCCCTTTACCCTCTCAGGTACCTGTCCTAACTGCCATAGCCCTCTGCCCCTAGTTCTATACCAGGGACTCAGACCCACTAAGTCATCTAAAGTGACAGATATTGAGAAGCCCAAGGGACACTTGCTAAAATGTCTCTTGGTTAATGCCAGATCCTTGGCAAAGCACAGTTTTAAGTGTGCAAGGCTCCTGGTAGAACATTACATAAAACTGGCGTTCATCATGGAAGCATGGACGGAAGACGCCTCAGGGCCTGACCTAGTCAAATCTACAGCTCCTGGATTTCTCTGTCACATATTAAACAGGCCAATGGGGAGGACGGGTTAGCTATAATATACCACAATTCCCTTAAAATAGCTTTTCATACTGCCTCTAATGTGGCCTGTGAAGCGCTCTCCTTTAATCTCCCCATCACTCTTTCAAGGGCATCCTACTGTATAGACCACCAGGGTCCAGAAACTCTTTGCTAACTGCGAACGGAACTCTGCTAGAAGAAGGACTCTGTACCGATTCATTTACCATTCTGGGGGATTTTAATTTCCATCTGGAAGCACCCATGGCCAGATACTAGATCCCTGTTAGAAATGATGAGTAGTGCTGATTTTGTTCAACAAGTGAAAGGGCACACCCACATTGCAGGACATACCCTGGATGGGATCTTTTCTAATCATCCACATCTAACCTGCAATGGAATGCTGCCTCTCATCTGGACAGACCATGCAACCATTCAATTTGAGTTGACTCTTCCTACCTATCATCACAAACCAGGGGGGCCCAAAATCCAGATAGAGATGTGGGCCTGGAATAGAGTTAAGGGGACCGAACTAATAAATGTGCTCAGTACCATCGCACGTCCGCTGCCCATAGACGTGGAGACAGCCCGCAAAAAATTAGCTCCGGTAAAATTCATGTGCCCCAAATGATCCCAACCAACTGCACCTTGGTACATGGAGGAAGCAAAAACGTATTTGTAAACGGCTAGAACGAAACTGGAGGAAAAAATACACAGAAGCTGAGAAAGAAATTTATAAACAAAATCTCACGGTTTACAAACAATTAGGGGCAGATCTATGTTGGAGTTGCGCCACTTTTACGCCGCCGTTGCGTCACTTTTGTGACGCAGCGGCGGCGTAAACCCTGCGCCATGTTGCGCCCTATTTACATCGTGACGCATCTATGGAGATGCGTCACGGTGTAAAGTCCTGCGCCACATGAAACCTGCGTCAGGTTTCATGTGGGCGTTTCCACGCAGGGGGGGCGTTCCGTCGCAGGAACACCCCTGAAAAGTGACTCAGTGAAATCTGTAAGATTTCACTGAGTCACTTTCCCAACGCTGATGCGTCAAAACTCTGCGCCTGCTTGAAGCAGGCGTAAGGCTTGACGCACCATGTTAGGTATGGGGTAGGTTGGAACAGTGATGAAGTTGCGTCGCGCTTGCGACACAACTTCAGCACTGCGCCAACCTTACGCCGGCAGATACGTCACGCATCTGCTTGTCCTTGCGCCACGATGCACCGCATTGTAAATGTGGCGCATCTGCGGTGGCGCATGGGCAAACTTGCGTGACGCATCTTCCCTGGCGCATCCATGCTGATTTGCAGGGATGCGCCAGGGAACATAAATCTGCCCCTTAGTATTTAATGCATAAAAGCTTTTTTCGCAAACTGAATCAATTTAGCCAAAAATTCTTCTAAATAACTTTTCAAAACCGTATCTAGGCTGGCCTCCCCAGGTCCACCTAAGATCCAGTCAAGTCAAGAATTATGTGAAGAAATTGCCATGTTTTTCTTGAAAAAGGTGGAAGTTATTTTCTCAGCCTTCAACCCCTCCCTGCGGGGAGAGACAGAAACCTCTACTGTGGGAACCAAGCAAGCAACGGCTTCCTTCCTACTTTTGATAAATTCACCCCACTTTCTACAAATGAAACAAAAATGCTTCTTGAGTCAACCAGATCAGGCTCCCCGTATGACCCCTGCCCTAAATCAGTGGTTAAATTTACCCCGGAACCCATTGCCACATCGCTCACTTCCTTCTTAATGCCATGTTTGAATCAGGACACTTCCCCAAAATTTGGAAGATAGCCTCAATACTCCCATTGCTGAAAAAACATAATCTGGATTCTAGGGATCCAAACAATTTTCGACCACTTTCTCGCCTTCCACTGCCGGCAAAAGTGGTAGAGAAAGCAATGAACTTCCAGCTTAGTACATTTCTTCATGAAAATCAGGTGTTAGAATCCACTCAATATGGGTTCAGAGAAGGGCACAGAGTGATCCCTCATAAAATCAACAGAAGAAACTAGGGAAGTCCTGGATCAAGGAGGTAAGGCAGCACTAATCATGTTGGATCTCTCTACGGCTTTCGACACGGTCCATCATGATCTCCTGATGGATCATATGTCGGAGTGTGGGGTCCAGGACAAAGCATGGAGGTTACTAAAATACTTTCTAACTGATAGAACACAAATAGTGTCCTTGGACAAATTGTACTCCAAACCTTTTTCCCTGCCTTGTGGAGTGCCACAGGGGTCATCCCTTATTCCTATCCTTTTTAATGTATACGTAGCGCCCCTGGCCTCCCTGATTAGATCCTTTGGCTTTAGTATTACCTCCTCCGCGGACGATATACAAAATGTTGTATCTCTGCTGCCAGGACATGATCAGGGAAGAGCAAGAGGTTCCATGACTGCATGGAAACAGTTAAAATCTGGATGACACAGAATTGCCTGAAGCTCAACTCAGGCAAAACTGAGATCCTCATGTTTGGAAATAATGCCAACTTCTGTGCCTCTGGTGGCCGGAAGAACTGGACACCCTTCCCAATCCCACGCGGAAGGCAAAAAACCTGGGAGTTATAGTGGATGACAGACTGCACTTCGGTGATCAGATAAACGGCACAGCCTCAGCCACTTTTTACTCTCTTAAAACCATTAAAAAGATAAAGCCGTTCCTGAAGGAAAATAGTCAACACACTGTCATTACATCTCTCATTCTATCACGGTTGGATTACTGTAGCGGGCTTTATTTGAATATTCAAGAGCGTTATTGAAACAATCTGCAAATCTTGCAAAGCACAGCAAAATTTGTCTCAGACTCCAAGGGAATTAAAAGACTACACTGGTTGCCAATCAGGAAATGAGTGCATTTTAAATCTTTATGCACAGTTTTCAAGGTTCTACATGGCCTGGGACCAGAATATCTGAAACATCGGTTTCAATGGTATACTCCCAAAAGAACCTTACGCTCACGAGGAGCTAAATTAGTGATCCTACCCTCATTAAGAAAGCTACGTGGCGTGGGAGACGTTTCATCATGTGCACGGCAAAGGCCTGGAATGACCTCCCCTGCAATCTTAGGAACACCACTGACCTCCTTGTATTCAGAAAGGAACTAAAAACCTGTCATTGTAATGTATAGAATCTCCTTAAGTTGTTGAACTCAGAGAGGTTACAGTCAGCGCCAGGACACCCCTAGGTAACCGCTGTGCTTTAGAAATGTATATAACATAACATAACATAACATAACAGAAGAAGCAGATTCCTTGCACTTTGCTACAGTTGAAGCAAACACAGCTCCAGACTTTCGTTGCATTTCATTATAGGTCCACTAGGGGATCCTGCTTCCATCCTGACATGACCTCTCTCTTAGAGATTGTTGTAAATAACTGGAACAGTGTGTATGAATAACTATGTTTATATATATTTATTACTTCATATAGCTTTCGAACAGGTTTTATAAAAATACTTCTTGTTTCTGAATAGTTGAGTCCACACTTTCAAAGATTTTTGCAACCTCTTTATACATTTTGGCTCATGTTCCTTAAAATGTGATCTCTACGCATAAAACGATGCACAAATTTCAAATATGAGAGTGCCTATTTTTAGGTCTCTTGTATGGGCAACTGTAGCTATTTAGTGTACACTTTGGCCGTTAGCCTATTGTTTTCTTCTTCGTTTACCAATTGATTTTCCACATTGTGAATCACATTGTAGCTGCTCAAATATGTTTGGTTCTCTCACAGTACTGTTTTTATTGGGTTTCTGTATATGATCCCTGCTAGTCCTGATTTTGTATCGTCCTTCTGCTTCCCATCCCCCGCTCTTGTCTTCATATTTTTGTATTCTTTGTTTCTCACCACCCCACGCCCTTGTCCCTCCTGTGTCAGCTTTCTGCTATCCAAGTGGCTGCTGGTCTCTACTCACTGATTTAACTTGGTGGATAATTGTAGACTTGAGGAACAAGCATCAGACAGGTGACATGTTTGAATGGTATTTGTTTTTGATAGAAGCCATTCAGGTTTGACACTAATGCATGTGCATGCATGCACATGTTCATGTATGTGCACCAACAACCATCTTTGAATAATTTTTTTGAAAACAAATACCATTCAAACATGGCTGTCCTCTAATATTGGATTGGCCTTAGCTTGTAACGGATTGGTAAAGGTAATATGAGTGACCAATGCGCACCGAGGAAATAAGCATTGGCAAAGCCAATAGATATGCGCCTGGAGGTGAGATCGATTGAATTTGCCAGTAGTTGTTATGAAATTTGCACAATTGCTAAGCCATCTGTTCAAAATCTATTATGATCTCTAAAACCTTTTCGTTAGTACTTGTACACCCTTTTTTGTATTTTGTATTTGTGGTATTTCTAGAGCACATTAGACCAAAAGGCATCAAAGCGCTATGCAAGAGGGAGGACAAACTGACCAGTGGAACCCAAATGACAGACAGGCACCCTAAAAAATATCCTGTAGCTGACCTAGTCCGCAAACAGCCAAGTTTTAATTTGCTTTCGGAATATCAAGAGCGAACTCTGGCTCCTGATATGTTCAGGAAGAGAGTTCCACAACCGGGCAGACGTAAATGGTAGTTCCCCCATCTGACTTTCTTGCATCATGGAACCGCTACCTTATGTCGTCCCACATACCTCAAAGATCTCCTGGGAACATGCAAATTCAGGGTTGTCCTAAGATAGCTCGAACCCCTAGAGTAAAGTGTTTTGTGTGTCTAACACAGTGCTTCAAAAGACACCCGTTTCCTTATTGACAGCCAATGAAGGGATCTCAGGCCTTCCCTGACTGAGACATATCTGGTTACTTCCAGGACCAAGCATGCAGCTGCATTCTGGATGACTCAGAGCTTAATCAACAAGAGTTGATTAATGTTTAAATACAGTACATTACAATTATCTAAGCGCGAGATGATGAGTGCAATGACCACTGATGCTTTGAGCTCCTTCGGAAGCAGAGGCAGAAACTTCTTCAATATTCTGGTCATCCAAAAACATGAACTCACCGTTCGATTCACCTGGGAGTCAAAGGGCAAGGTGTTATTAAACAGCACCGCCAGGTTTTTGGCCGCCGCTGCATAGATAGGTAGGGTAGCACAGGTATCCGGACACCTGCGGTTATCCAAATAGAACTGTCCACTCCAAACACCACAATCTCAGTTTTTTCCCCATTCATTTTTAGCTACTTATTCCTCATCCATTCGTTTGTCTCCTGCATACACTCCCTAAACCTGTACCCTACTTCTTCCCAGTCATCCAAGATGGAAACAATGATCTGGGTGTCGTCCGCATAGGACGACACCTGGAAACCAAAAGACTGTACCAGTTTCGCCAGTGGGGCATTTCACAAGTTGAGGAACTCCACAGGGAAGCTGAAATGGGGTTGCTCTGAAGTTGCCGCAACTAACTGTGATCATTCTATTAAACAGAAAGGACTTCAACAGATTAAGGGCCACATCCTTCAGCCCCATCTACCAGAACCTTTGCAGCAACAGAGATAGAGATATTGTGTCAAAGGCTGCTGACAGGTCTAGCAAAATCAGGATAGCTACAACTCCCTAATCTACTTACCTACGGATAGAATCTGTAGAAGCAAACAGTGCTGATTCGGAGCTATGATACTTCCTGAACTCATTCTGTGAATGGTTCATGCTCAAGGAGATATTTTGTAAGTGCCTGGTTTATATGCTTCTTTAAGAACTTCACCAGAGAGGGCAACAAAGAGATGGGGCACAGATTTCTCAAGTCAGTGGGTTCACCATCAGTCTTCTTCTTTAGAGGGGTGACAACTGCCTCCTTCCATACCTGTGGGTATGTCCCAGTCTCCAGGACTTCCATAGCCTCAGCCATCAGGCCCGGAACCAATTGCAGCATCCTAGGCGGACATGGGACATCTGGAGAGCACAAGGTAATGCCAGCAAGCAGGGACTTGATTTTAAACACAGGTAGTTAGGAGAATCTTGCTAAACAGCTAGGTGTAGGATATTTTAATGCTATCCCATCCTCATCATGGAATGTCTGAATTTCAGAACCACCCGACCGTTAGAGGGAGCTGGAGAATCAGCATGGAAGATTTTCTCTTTAAAAATCTCCTTATTACAGAAAGTTTGGGAGCCCTCCACCTCCTGAAAATTTGCAGGTGACATATGGTTATAAACAGTATTGAAGAGTTCTTTCGGGGAATTAATGGCCTACATTAACCTGCAGGAGAAATATGCTGTTTTAGTTTCTTTAATCACCCTTTTATATTTGAGAGTAAGCTCCCTAAGTTTGGTTTCCTCCTCCGGCTCTTCTGAAACCCAAGGGTCAGAAGGTTCCTTCCATCCCATTGAGCTAACTCTCATAAGGGTGCAACCTCCTTTACCGCCAATCTAACCCAGTGATTACAATTTTCTGCAGATAAACCTGAACCCAAAAGATCCTTCTCCCTGAATCTATCCAGGGCTAGGGCAACCACCCCCTCAGTGATTTTCCCCCAGTGTCATACATTCTTAGCAATGCTCCATGTGTGATCCACTGCACGCCTGGAACAAAAAGGTAACCAGACTATGATCTGTCCCATCTAGCTCTGAGCACTCCCTAAAGATCAAATTCTCTTGATCGGAGAAGATCCCATCTAATATGTGTCTGACTTTGTGAGTTGAAAACTTGATCCATTGGGTCAGCCCAAAATTAAACATAAATCCCAAAAATTCCTGGAGCCCCAGTTCTGCACTAAATGAAGGTTAAAATCTCCTAGGATGGTAAGGTTGTTACAAAGATGAAGGGCTCCAGCACTTTGTGCCAATTGGAAATAAATGGCTTTTTGAGACTAAGCAGATGATAAATCAACAAACCCACCAGCCTCACTGAATTCTTATTTCTAATTTTAAAATAACCTATTTCACAGCCTTCAATGGGAGTTTAAATAGATTCTAACGTGCATCTCAGTTGTTCTACATAAATAATGCCTAAGCCACCCCTCCTACGACTAGTTCTATCCAATTTCACCACCCCATACTCTGATTCAGTAGTGATAGCAAAATCCGAGCCAGAATTCGTCTTGGCCCAGGTATCCTTGAGAAAAAGACAGTCCAACCTGGCTATCTCGATCAACTCAGTAATTTCAAGGTTGTGTTTAGTTAGAGAGGGGGCATTCACCAAAGCACACTGGAGAGCTTTCTTGGTCTCTAAGACCCCCCAATGTAATATTCCATGACATTCCCAAGGTGAGCCATATCAAGTGACCTCCTTAGGACTCCAAAATGTCCAATTAAAGCAAGTGCAACACCGCCCCCCCCCCATCTATAATCTAGCACTGTCACTTCTCCACATCTCACCATAGGTTCTAGATTCAAGAGGGCTAGCCCAGAGTAAGTCCAGTGGTGCTTCCTACCATTCAAACCAACAGTATCTCTGGACCCTGGCTCCGCTTGGGTGCAAATGGGTGCAGACGTGCTTGCCTAACAGTGCGTTAGCGCATATGCGGCTTTAAATTCTGAAGGCAGACACATCTAGCGTAAGGGAGCATCAACAACTAGAATGCAACCCTAGTTTCATGTCTTCCACTATACAGTCAAGGAGCCAAGTTCAGTAGCTGACACCGCAGGGGATATCAGTACTACAGAGATTTGTGGCTGGAGTTGTTGAGTGTGATTTTGCATTTCACATCCTCATTGAACACTTCAATGCTGCAGTCTGAGCTGTCACATGTAGGTTTCCACAACCCAGATCACATGTGGAACTACAGATAGATGAAAAGAATAATTGTTCAAACAGGTGTGTTGTAGCACATGATGTACTATGACACATACTTAAAATGTTGCAACCTCTGTCTTTCAGGTGCTGGGGACAATGAGCCGCTTGATGAAGCTGAACCATCCACCAGCGGAGGGCGGCAGGCAATCTGAGGAGAGAACCCGTTCCTCTTCCAAGCAGCAGTATCAGCAACCAGCACTGCTCAACAAGCCCAACAAAATGAGGACGAGGAGTAAGAAGATGAGCAGGTGCTGGCCATGGAGGAGGACCTGGATGAGGGGGAGGGCATTGCTCTCCCACTGGCCAAAATTCTGAAGACTACATCAGACTACATCAGGTCCAGCCAGCATTGCACCTCCCACTTCCCTTCGGAAGATTGCCCATTCCCATTCCCAGCAGTCAGCTAACCAGCTACAGAGTTCATCTCACCAACACAACCACCACCTTTTCACAGCCATCACTGAGATCAATGTTTTGAATCGCCTACACACTCCTCCCATGACAGTGCATCCCAAACCTACTCTCAGTCATCTGAAGGACAGAACACTCCTGATGAGGAGGAGGCATACCCTAGGCATGAGTCTCCCCATAGCCTCCCACTTGACACTACTCCCAGTGCTGGTGGACCTGACGGTCATATCAGAGGGCATTCCCTATGTAGGGAATGGCAGATGCTCATGTTGGCCAGGAGGAAGAGTTTTCAAACAACAGTCTCATGTGAGGCATGGAATTTGTGCAATAGGGGCTACTCTGTCTAACATTTCAGACTCACTACAGGTAATCTTTCAGATGAATGACAGGCAGACCCGTGCCTTGGACAATATTGTGAAACCTTGCCAAGACATGTTGAGGATGCACCATGACCAAATAACAATGTATAGGTAAGAGAGTGCAAGACACCATGACTTGGCCATGTAGATGATGGAGGGCATGTTGAAAATGTTTCAAAGTCTTCCTTCATGGTCAAAACATACGAGGGGACCCAACACACCAACCTGCACCCCACTCCACCCAGTCACCTATACCACCACCTGCCCAGGCTCCGCCCCCGCTTGCACAGGCACTCGCCACTGGCACAGGCCCCCTGCCCACCTATACTGGCTTCCTACCCACCTGAACAGGCTCTCTCCCACCTGTAGCCACCAACTGTATAGGCACCCCAACTGTACAGGTACCCCCACCTGTTTAGTAATTCCCACCTGTACAGGCAACCCCCACTGGTACAGGCACAGACCCCAACTGTACAGGCACCCTTCCACCTATACAGGCACCACTCACCAATATAGATGCCCCCCACCAGCACAGGCCCCTCCCTCGTCAGCTGAGAAAACTAACCCAACCGCACAATTAGATGCCCCACACCCACCCACACATCGCTCCAATCCAGAATGCGCATTAACCCACAGTGATTCTTACCACCACATTTGCGTAGCAGCAATAGATATCCCAGTGACCACTGTAAATATGAAATGACTCAAAAGATATGTAAATAAACTTGATAATGTGTACCAATCAATACTTTTGTCCTGAGTTGATTTATATTTGATTATGTTCAAATGGTTACTCTGGTTGTAGGACATATATGTGACTATAAATATGTGTGAGTACTACATGTTGATTTATAGGACCATTTTCGTTACAAGGTATCATGCTGAAAGCATAGCAAAACACATACATATGCAGACTTAACCTCTTTGAATCCAACATATATAATGGGAAACACAAAAATCTTAAATCAAAAAGTAGAGTTTCAAATATAAGTTTTATTAAATACTGTCCAATGGAAAGGGAGAAAGGAAAACAAATTCTTCCAGCAGAATGGGAAAGGGCACTAGGAGGGCTTTGAGCAACATAAGAAAAACACGTCAGGAAGCATCAGGGGAATCAGTGTTAGAACCAATTTATGCAGAAAGATTAAATTAAATGAAGTCCAAGGTCAAAATATTGTCCTAACATAAGAGTTCATGGTCAACGTAAAAAACAATGACTGCCCCCACCCCCCCAAGCCACATGTAGTTTTCCTACAAGTGTCCAGACTTGGGGAGACACGCTCATTGGCCATCCTCACTGCCCTCTTTGATCACAATATTGAGATCCTTCTCACATGTAGACTTACTGTGGTTGGCAGATGCAGGACCCGACACTCCATGGGAGGATAAATAGACGAGGGGTAGCAGGGGAAACAGAGAGGGAAGACACACTTGGAAGCAGCAACAGTGGTTTGGGGGGGTCTTTGAAACACAGCAGATAATATAGCTGCACCCAAGGAAGTGATGGAGGCATTGATGTTCTCCAGAATCCTGGATTGTGACTCTCGGAACAAACGTAGCTCATCTCTGATTTCCTGTAGACTATGAGAGAAAACAATCCAGATGTCATCATCTGCCCCCTTCACCCCCTTGAAGTGCAGCCACAAGAGCAACCACACATGGAGGGGTTTGGGTTGAACATGAGGGTTGTGGGGGTGTCGGGGGCATATTCGCCCTCATCTCTACTTGGCAGGCCCTTGGAGAAGGCGTAGTGGCAGGGGATGCAGCTGGGGCCCCGATCGAACGAGGGCCTCAGGACTACAGGAGGGGCCTGTGGCAGGCCCAGATGGGATTGAGGCTTGACCATCTCCATTTCCGATTCTTGTGGGCCAGGGGGAGACCCACATTAATCATCCCCATGGCTGGTGGTGTGCCTCTCAATGGCCCCCCCCTACAGCCTCCTCAGCCTCCATCCATTCTATTGAAGTAGATGACAATGTCTCTGTCTGGGTGGGTGCACTACCTCTGCATGATGCTTGGTCTCCTGCCTCTTACTCCTCGCTGGTGGTATCTAGAGGACCTGCCCACCGAAGAACCAAGAATGTCCTGGTCTGCCACTGGTCCTATACAGATGGTCCTTGGCCAACCCGGTCCACTGAAAATGAAAATTAACAATTATGTAGGTGGTGTAGAACTTGTAATAAAGGTAGAGACAGCACAAGGCAAGTACTGACGTAGTTCCTTGAGCTCAGTAACTGTTGGATCTGGCCCATTTTGCAGGTTTATCCCCAAACATTTTGCCTTTGCCTCTTATTTTTCTGACCCTATTTTTGTTGGCTTTAGAACTCCAGGCACTTTACCACTGCTGATCAGTGCTAAAGTGCATATGCTCTCTGTGTAAATTGTGATCTGATTGGTTATCCATGATTGGCATATTTGATTTACTGGTAAGTCCTTAGTAAAGTGCACTGTGTGTGCCCAAGGCATGTAAATCAAATGCTACTAGTGGGCCTGCTGCACTGGTTGTGCCACCCACACGAGAAGCCCTGTAAACTTGTCTCAGGCCTGCCATTGCAGCGTCTGTGAGTGCAGTTTTAAATTGCCATGCCGACCTGGCAAACACTGTGTAAGCAGGAGCCCCTGGGGCTCCCGCTTCAGTACCTTGGACAGGCAGGACAAATCTGTACCAGAGCTTCTCGAGCCAGAAAAAATCCAACTGACTATCGCGGTTTGGTCCTAGGACCTATATCACATTTATTCTCCTTGGGTTCCACACAGCTCAACCTGCAAGTGACCGATTGTCTCTAGTGCTTTTTCCCATTCACCACAATGCTAACTTTTTGCAGTATTGTTTTGCATTGTTTTAATTTTGCTTCTAAAATCTATAACTCTGATTATAAATATCTAATTGTGTTCATTTTGATGTCTAAATTAATATGTAATCTGCTTTATTTTTCTAAATTGATGTCGGATTTCTAATGAGTCGATTCAATTACTTATTGTCCATGTTCGTGCTCTGAAATGCATGTTTATCAAGTAACGCCTGACTGCTCTTTACCACACTACCAGGACTGAGCTAAGAATTTATTATTGTGAATCAAAGGACCCCCTCTAGGGTTTTGTGATAGTATTACATAGTGCAGCCTAACCAGCCACACTACACAATGTTCCACCTTCCTTCAGTCAGCCTTTACTTTATTTTTCAACAAATATTAGTAGGTATGACAAACAACAAATGCAAAAAGTATGCATGGTACAACATACTAACACACCAAGAATGGACATTGTCAAATCCATTCATGCACCATGGCATACAACAGTTATAAGGACCTTAGTTAACTAGTCATGATTATGCAAGTGCATTTTATCTTTAAAAAATGCAATTGTAATGAAAATCTACCCATTTGTGTTCTGAAAACTATAATCCCAGAATTTCTTCAGAAAACTACATTCCAATAGCTCCACTGAAGCATAGACCTTATCATGTCTGCAGCCATTACTCACATAAAATGAAAGGTGACATACAACCCACACTGTTACAACTCTCTCACTACTCATATCATACTTCAAGACACATAATGAAGTTCATGCACTTCCAAGCTCTCTGCTGCTCACATTCCTCCAGCTGAGCATGGAGGTTCGACCAGGCTGTCTCCTGGACCCTCCTGTACAGTGGACTCATGGGGGGCCATTGCGAATGTGCCTGGGAAGACACGCCCATGATGTCCTGGGCATTGATGCGGACACAGCACTGCAGGTCCTCCCAGCTCCTGCGGAACATCTTGGTACACACCCACTGCACTGCCGCGCGTAGCGATGTAATTCATGATTTGCATATGTGCTGTATTACTCAACTGGCTCTCTGGTCCCCCATAAAGCAGAGGGTACTCATCAAGCACCCCCTCAGTTAAATCCAGACATACTGAAGGGGGTACCTTGTCATCAACTCTTTCAGCCATGTTCGGGCAGAATAAATGTACAGAGCAGCAGGATGGGGGAGGATGTTGCTCTAAGGTGAGGATGGCACAGAATTAACCTAAAATGGCTTCCTTCAATTTTTTTGTATGTAATGTCCTGTATATTTTCCCTAGTTTCCGGCCCGATCGCAGAGTCTCTGCCCTGAGTGTGAATTCTTCGCCCCGTGGGCGGAACCTCTACCACGAGTACAGAATGTCTGCCCGAGTACAGAGTAGGCTCTCCACACACAGGGTGGAGACTCCGCAATTGAGCCAGACATCACTGACAATGACACAGGAGGTGACATACAGGAAATTTCATACAAGATGTGTAAGATCATAATTTACATCTCAAGCAGTGCCATTCACTCCTTGACAATTATTTATCATGCTTCCTAGAAGCATCCATGCGACAGTTACATGTAATAACATGCATATTGGACTTTATTAGCATGTGTGATACTCCCGCATCACACACGCAAATCCAATCAACTTTCTACTTTTTAGTTCAGCGTATGTGCAGAGACAATCCAGGTCATTACACAGATACACTTGCACCATGGCATAAGTATGAGAGACACATAGCTACACTGCCACATGAGTAGGGAGCAGCACACACAGATACAATATATATTTCCCTACCTGTACATACATGTGTTTCATGTTACGATTCCTAAGCAAAACTCCACACAGATGCTTACTATAATGCATTCAGTTCTGTCTGAGCACATCACATCATCAACTTGGAGATTTAATGAGTATGTAGTATGTCACTATAGCATCACCCTTCCTTACCATGACACAATGTTGGTAAACGCTGGATAATGCCCACTAAATTATTTTGAAACATTCCTAGCGTCACTGAGTCTACACCACAGACTTTTGTGTCTCTAACACTGACATAAGATCAAAATGTAATTAACAGTATGTAGTTTGTCACATTTTGATCATTAATTGTCCATAAAAAGTACAGTGAGTGGACCAATACGTTGTCATCACTGCCTGTCACCCCCATGTATCATGTGTTAGTAAGGGCCATTGTAAAAGGTGCAATGTGCCACATATAAACCATTAGGAAGGCATGATTGCTTGTAGTATGTGTAACCCAAAATTCAAAAGATCACACCTTTCATCTATATTTGTGATTGCATCTATTTCACATATGCCTGTAGCTTTCCATCTTGTACACAATGTCAATCCTCACTCACTCTGTGCATGGACATGGCTCATTGTGACACTTGGTCGGAACACATTTTCAGATGTTCACTTCCCAGTGCAATCTTACACATGCAGTGACATTTATTCTCCTAGTGCAATAGAGTCCTTTAAGACTTTGCCTCCACTAATTACTATCATATGCAAGAAATGTGTTTCATTGCCTATCTTTTGACTCCTGACAACAACTGTTGTTTACATACATTATGTATGGCTTACAATGTATTCTCAGGATGTAATTTATGGACAGAGTTTTAAGTGCCCACCAATCATCATTGACAACATACTGTGAAATCAGATAAAGGCATAACACCACAAAGGTGTCAACCAGCTAGTCACACATCTGAATACCCCGCCCTTTGTTTGGTACAATGCCCTGGTTCCCTGGTTTCAGACATTGGTGAGGGTTCAGAGGTATGTGTAAGCCTTCACTTACTTCAATGTTGTGTAAGGCATAACAAGCTACTGTTATCCTGCACACAACTTCAGGGAAGTACAGCAGCACCCCCCTGTATGGTCAAGACATCTGAACCGCAACTTTAGGAGACCAAAAGTGTGCTCTATGGTGGATCATGTACCAATGTGTGCCTTGTTATACCTACTCTGAGGTATAGTGATTGCACGTCTGCATTGTGTGAGGAGATGAGGAGAGAGTAGATAAGCAGCATTACCTGAGGAGGAAAATTAGGAAATTTTTGCACATGTCCCTCTTGCATATGTAGTGTTCAGAATGAGTGGAATGGTACATGCAGTGTCTGCTGGGGGGTCATGTATGTGTCATGAAAATTAGTCATTTGTAATGGTGCTGTATATTCAGACAACATTTTTACATATCAGTCTTATATGGTGCTTGAGTACTTACTCAGAAGCCACATGTAGCCAAATTCTCCTGCTGCCAGCCACCAGGCAAGAAGTGACCTGTGCAATATGTAGCTATCATTTGTTCTGCCTGGGAACACTAAATACACATCAGTAGAGCAGCCACTGGCATCGCACACACCCAGCACGCTGATGGAGCACCAATGGTTTCTGTTGCGAAAGGTGTGTGCATTGTGTCGAGTTGGATGAAGTGTCACTTGAGTGCAATCAATTGCACCTACCACACTGGGGAAGCGAGAAAAGAGGTAGAAATCCCTAGCTACCCTTTGCTGCCTGCCAATGTATGTGGCATACTTATGTAGAGATGCACTCTCCTATTTATGCAGCTAAGAACATGATGCAAGCATCAAGACTGTGCATAATGTCACTGGACACCTTCTGGAAAGAGCCAGTAGCAGAAAATGTAGAGCTGCTTGGATCTTGGTGTAGGGTGGGATGGCATGGGAGCTGCATGTAGCGGAATCAAGATCATGCTCCCATTCAGAAACCATGTCCAAGATGACATCAGGTGGAAAACGGAATCGAGAGGTAACATCTTGGCTGGACATCCAAAAGAGATTGGTCCTATTTCTGAAGATCTCCTCAGCTCTTCTCCTCCTCAAATCATTATCTCTCATTACAAGGGGCAAGCTGACAAACACATTCAGAGACATGTTGTATGGTCTGAAGGGATTTGTTTGTGGCTGCTCATTTTTTATGTATGTAGCTAGGCTGTGGTTGGCTGTTGGGCTAACGACATTCTGGTGGAGCTGGGTGTGGGGAAGGGGATGGTGAGCACAGACACAGGTGTGCATGTAGTGTTTGGGAGAAACTTGGAAACTTGAGGTTTGATTAGAGGTTTTGACTTGCGTTTAACATTCACATTTGAACTGATGGTGGAATACATTACATGACAGATATGTAGGGGCTGATTCACAGAACGAATCTGAGACACAATCCTAAACTTACTACTTTTGGTATTCACAGAAGGCATTTAGTAGTAGTAAAGTTATTATTTTGTCTTAAGTTAGTATTTTGTCTTAAGTTAGTATTTTGTCTTAAATTAGTAATTTGTCTTAAGTTAGTATTTTGTCTTAAGTTAGTATTTTGTCTTAAGTTTTGGTCTAAGAACAAAATCCTGACTTAAGACAAAACACTAACTTAAGACAAAATATTAATTTAAGAAAAAATCCTAACTTAATACAAAATACTAATTTAAGACAAAATACTAACTTAAGACAAAATAATAACTAACTTAAAACAAAATACTAACTTTACTACTACTAAATTCCTTCTGTGAATACCAAAAGTAGTAAGTTTAGGATTGTGTCTCAGATTAGTTCTGTGAATCGGCCCCGTAATTGTTAAGTGTGCTTCTGAAGGAGAGATGTTGTAGCATATATACCTGTGATGTTTTTGTCGCCATTTGAAGGGTCATTTGAAAATGTTATGTTTATGAATACAATATATCTACATTGTTGTAGAGGATGAGTGTTGGCCATCAGAATTAACCATCCAATGCACTCCCTCTATAGCTAACTGATCCTACTCCCCCTGCTTTTGTTTTTTCACCTCCAAGTCACAAGTGTCCCTCACTCATTGTGTAGTCCAATGCTTATTAACATGTTTTCATACTCTACTGTTACCTGCATTCACTGTATTGTGGCCGGCCCTGAGTGCGGATATTCCACCCCGAGAGCAGAGGTTCCACCCTGAGTGCAGAAACTATGATCTGAGTGTGGAAACTCAGCAGGCATAAATATACTACTTGTAAGTCCCTTTGTGAATACCAAAAAACAGTAAAGTTAGACATTCGGTCTAACTTTAACTTTGTAAATCAGGATCATATTAATTTGCTAATCCATCAGTGCACATGTGACAAAACTCGACAATCTTTTGCCCACAGGTGATGCAATTAGGAGAAGACACTGGGGTACACGGTTTGATATACACTAAGTCCGTTTCTTCCTGGTATTGTGCCACTGTGAGGCTTTTTATTGACCAATACTATGAGGAGCCTAGAATGGGCACACATGCTGGAAGTGAGACTTTAGTTGTACTAAGACATACATGTATTACCCTCCAAAAAACAGCTGCCCCAAAGACGGCATCTCATCACAAGATAACTCCTCATAGGTGATTTTCTAGGATATAGGTGCAAAACACAGGCACTTGGAGAACAACCCAATAAACCAATGCATGTTTGTACAAAATACTCTAAAGGCACCATCCTGCAATATGCAAACAAGAATCCAGACTCTTTAGGCCTTAAGTATCAAAGGGTTTTACCCATTCTGCGTCTATGGGAAAATGTGTTCATACATATGGGCTTTTGGGAATGGTACTTTGGAACACCGAAGTTGCTCCTTGATAAGGGGCTGAGATTTTGATGAGAAGTGTCAGTTGGGCTATGATTAATCTCTGTTCTAGAAGATAAAATTACTCATAACCATGAAATAAAAGGGAAATGTTAAGAAACCCTAACTATTTTAGGCAGTACCTTCCTGTAAAAATGTGAATGCCTTACTTTGATATGGGTGTGCTAGGCCCAGTTTTGAGTCATACTTTCATGGTATTATATTCCTATAATTGTCTCTTAATTTCCTGAGAAGATACCCTAAGTCAGTGCTAATGGTCATTCTTAAATAAGAAACCTGCAACCCACAATTAAAGCCTGGAACAGAACTATTGAGGAAGAATGCACAGGCGACTAAATCCCTGTGTGCTAGAGCCCTTAAAAATAAGGCACTGGGCCCTACATTGCCAACGACCAAAAGACCAGAGATTGAAGAACTAGAGAGTGAAGAACATGGACAGACCACTGGGGAATATAGCACTGGAGAATAAAACACTGAAGGCTGCAGTATTATGAGCTGAAGTACAGGCATATCAGTATGGGGCAATAAAGCACTGGAGACAAAAACAGGACATTCTGTAGCACCAGACACTAAAGGACAGAGATAAAACAACTTGAAAATAAAATAATGGAAATTAATGCAATGGAAGCTTTTTTGACCTTTTTTGTGACCGTAATGGCAAGATAACAATACTAAGATAGAATATAAGGGCTGTGAATATAACATTTCGTATATGAAAAATATACTCTACATGTTTACAGCTTGCAACTGGTATGGAAGTACAAAAATGATAAAGGGATATTCCTGAGCTTGAATACAATAGAAACTAAGACCTAATGATATCTACTTGCAGACCAACAGCAACATGGTTGGGCTGATTTTGAGTTTGGCAGATGGGTTACTCCTTTACAAACATGTCCAATATCCCATCTGGCTTATTACAAATGAAATAGGATATAAGGCACTTGTAATAAGGATTATGCAAAACACGTTATGTTAGTGGCAGGTACCCATCTCTCAAACTCAATATCAGGCCCTGAATTCTTTCTTAGTATAACTGAAATAAAAGTGATGGAAGGAATCCTTTAATTACTCTGAGCCAGTGGTGTAGCGGGGGGGGCGAAGGGGAGGTAGAGCGGCACGAGTTTTGGGGGCGGGGGACCCCCTCTCCCACTATTACTTGCGGCCATGCATGGCAGCAAAGGCTGGATTAGATCGGCAGCACCCCTCCGCTTTTACAGCCGCCGCGAGGTGGCAAAGGTGACGGCAACAGGCCTAGCTACGCCAATGCCCTAAGCTATTGTCTATTGCTCAGGCCACATTGCAGTGTCATTTCCTTTAGGATAGTCACGTCATGTACATACCGAATACATACATTTTGTCCCATTCACGCTACATAACGATCATACACAGGTAACCATTTTACCTAGTAGCTTACTTCTGTCTCTTCGACAACCAGGGTCTCGGTATCCTATCTTAATCCCTGTACCTGACATACAAAAAATGTCCCCAAGCACAGTAGATTTATTCTGTATAAGTGTCACCACTTTTTTTCATCCATGGCCAACAGCCAGATGTGCATGAGTGGTTTTGTTTAGAAAAGGATTAGCAAAGGATTAGTGAATGTTTAAAAAATATATTGATTCTGGAAGACACCATGGAGTGACCACTTTAGTATAAAAAACCCTCACTTCCCCTTAAAAACGCAGAGGAGAATTCCTTCCAGGCTGGATCGAGGTTCTGCAGGCTGTTCCTTTGACAGGCAGAGATCTGACATCCCTTGCGGGGTGTCATCCTTGACGCAGACATGGGGTCCTTCTTTCAGAACCATCAGGTGAGGGGTTAGCACTTCCCCGGGGAATTCTTGGCTCCATTAGGATCTATCCTGGCATTTACATACACAATTCACCTACATCTCTAGGTTAGGTACATTTAGGTAGGCTACGTATAGTCGGAGTATGCCAATGCTATTGTTTTGTATAATATGCTTTTATTAATCTTATTAGCGCTATGGTAGAAATGTATCTACTTTTTACGATATTGGTACTAGCGAATACATTTGTTTGCTCCTGTATTTTGATTGTCGTAGCTAATATGTTTCACACTAGACTGACGCTTGACCAATAAATAATTATTGAAACCCTTCCAATCGTCATTCTATGTGTATTCTGAGAAAAGTAAGCACGAGTGAAAGATACCCTATTGTTTCCACGATACCTGAGGAATCGGGGTTGTCATGTTCAGTGGTTGCCAGAAACTACCTACACCGCTGTAGAATACAGAGGGTGATAATGGCACTGTGTCGCTAGCTGGTCTAATGGATGACTCATCCTGTGGGGGTGTCCAGAATCTGTCTGCACACCAAGCCCTCACTTTAGGTCATCCAAAACGCGCAGGTCCTGGGGGTCCTAAGAACTACACGACAGCAGTGCATCGTTTTTCTCTCTATGTGCCACTCTAGACAAAGACCAGCTATATTCAAACTATCATTGTTTCTGTTCTTAAACGAAGAGTCCAGACAAAATTGTAAGGCCATATGTCCTCTAAATAGAAGATCAAGCAACCCTGGACAGGTCTTGGAGCAATAGCCAGTAGCTTAGATAAATTCAAACATTCCGTCCATTACTTTGATATTTGTTGCTGTAGACACCCAAATTAGGACTGATATTCCCTGACATACTCTTATACTCACAGTTCAACAGGTTGGAATCTAATGAAGGACTGAATTTTGAACTGAGCCATCACCAATCGCTGAGATTAGTCCAACCATTTGCTCCATCACTGTGGTATAATTTCTAAATTATATCAGAACAGCACAATAAGTTCTCAGAAGTGAATACTATTAGCACACAAAAGGAGAATTGTGATCTGGCCTAAGAAGAGTGGAAGTGGATACTTGAATGGACAACCTGTGAAAAACAGAAGACAAGCAATTATGCCTAAATTGACCTCTTGCTGACCAAGTTTCACCACTGTGGTAAAATGCATCTATTACAGCCATATAATTTTCCATAGCGCGTTATATGGGCCATTAAAGGCCTGCTCCAGTGTTAAAGGCTCGAGCCGATTTGGCTTGGACCTTTAACAAGGGAGAGGGACTTTAATGCCAGTATAGCCCAGCTATGGAGGGCTATAAGGCTATTAGAGCATTCTATCACTAGAGGGCAGAATGTTCTAACAAATAAAACATAGGCCTCACGGAGCCAGAGGGGATTGAAATCCCTTCCGGCTCCGTGAGGCCTTAGTTCACAGCAACAGCTGTGAAGGACACCATTGAACTGTTGGACCTCCAGGCTTCTATTGGCCATTGGAAGCCCAGAGCACTCCATTGCTTTCAGTGGAGCTCCCAACATTCCAATATTCTAATACATATTACTACTTAAAATTAGATTGTTATTGCTAAAAAATTGAAAATGGGTTGTCACATAGATCGTCCCTATTTTTTTGACAAGCAAATATACTATTTTTCAAAGTTAAAAAGTATCGACTAGTTTAATTCACAAACCCACATATATTTTCATTGTAAAACTCTTAATAATTTAATTCTAATAGATGTTTGTAACATTTTTTTTAAAGAAGAGCTTTATTCCCCAGTTCTTTACCATGTCTAAGACTTGCTGATTCTGTTTTTGTGCTTCAGCCTCAAGTGCTTTTTTAAAAGTTTATTTCAGAATTCCACAGAGGTTTTTAGCTAAAATTACAGAACGTGTGCTTGTTATTTGTAAGAAAAACATAAGAGCTGTAATTGTAATTCAAAGAAGTGTCTAGCAAATACATGTTCGATGAGAAAGGTTACGAGTGTGACTTTCAAAAAATGTGTGGAAAGGAGAACAACAGCTGGCAACACTTTCACCAAGTCCTAATCTGAGTGCCCAGATATAGACCAAAACTTTACTTTCTATCTGCAGTTATTAATATAATTTCGTCACACTTTCAGTGCTGGTTTGTAAGCAAGGAGGACCATCATGATTCACCATACTAAGGGAAGCAAACAGTGCTTGTGGTTAATGCATTTATTTTAGAACATTGGAGTGTTGAGCCCTCCATTAAAGACAATGGAGTGCTCTGGGCTTATAATGGCCTGAGCCCCAACATTCCAATGTTTGTTCACAGCTGTTGCTGTGAACAAAAGGTTTCACAGAGCCCAAGGGGATTTCAACCCACTCTGGCTCCGTGAGGCCTTTATTTTTACAAATTAGAACATTCCTCCCTCTAGGGGCCGAATGTTCTAACTGCCTTAGAACCCTCCGTAGCAGGCTCTATGGGCCATTAAAGGCCCACTCCCTTTTTTAAAACTGGAGAAGGTCTTTAATGGCTGTTAGAGCCCACTACGGCGGGCTCAAAGGCCATATTAGAACATTGGAATGTTTGGAGCTTCATTGAAAATAAAGGAGTGCTCAGGGCTTTTGGGGATGGTGGAAGCCCAGAATGTCCGATTAGCCCTATATCCCACACATAGATGGGCTATACCGGCATTAAAGTCCTGCTCCCTTGTCAAAGGCCTCCGGCTTGGGCCTTTAATGCTGGAGCGGGCCTTCAATGGCCGGCATAGCCTGCTATGGTGGCCATCGGAATGTTCAGAGCTGCATCGAAGACAGTGGAGTCATTCAAGGCCAATGATGGCTGGTACAGACTTTCTGCTCCAACATTCCAATGTGTGTCTTTTTGTTCCTCAATTTTTAATTTATAACAGCCTATGGTGGAATGTTCTATAGCTTAACAGCCCTTCTGGCTCAGGTGATAAAGGCTATTAAAGGCCCTTACATTTGTTGTAGTCTCTCACCTATGGCATGGCTGATAACTCAGGTTTGGGGCCTTCAACAAATGTTATTGCCTTCACCTGAGGGATAAAATGCCTAATTGAAGATTTACAGAAGTGCAGGGCTTGTTAATTTAAGTTACTGCTCAATTAGGGGTGAATCAAGAGATTTATGTAACATTAACACAGACTGTGGTAGCACTCAGTCAAAGTAGCAGAACCTTCAGTGTGTCCTACAATGCAGTCCCAAAGCATTGTGGTATACGTAGTAGTCACAAAGTGAGTTACTGGTTGAGAGGGTAAATCCCTTCTCAAGTAGCAATGACAATTCTAGTCAGGTTGAAGTTACATGCAATCCTAAATTAACCTGTGCTGAACCCCTGGGTAGATTGGCACAGTGCAGTCAGGTTTAACTCAGAGACATGCGTAAAGTATTTGTGCAACACTTCAAACAGTAACACATTGACAACATAACACAAAATAATCCCACAACAGTGTAGATAAATAGAGTATTTTTTAGTTAATAAAACAAGACCAAAAGGACAATATTCCAATTAATAGAACCGGAGATGTGCAATTCTGAACGATTTTTTGTGAAAATAGGGCCAAAAAGTCCCTTCTGCTGGATCCACAGAGTCTGACAGAACACCTTAAGCCCACATCCAAGGATTCAGGACTGGGGTGTCATCACTTGGCTCACACATGCCAGAGTCAGGTGCTGGATTCACGGTTGTTAGAGCCTTCTGTCCTTGACAATCTATTCAGGAGGCCAGCCAACTAGCCCTTAGAGTCACTCTGGGGTCCTGGGTTCATCCGATGCAGGTCCAGTCCTCTTCATTCAGGCAAGAGGGTAACAGGCAGCAAGTAAGCACAGCAAGGCAGCAGTCCAGCAGGACAGTAGTCCAGCAGATTGGCAGTCCTTCAGCAACACAGTAGTCCTTCTTCCCGGCAGAGTAGCCACAGGTCCAGGAGTGTACAGAAGAGGTGATATCTGAGGTCCAATATTTATGCCTGGTGTGCTCCCTCTGGAAGTTGGGAGAGCTTCTAGTGAATTTTCTTTGAAGACCCCAAGCATCCTGCCTAACCTGTCCTGGCTCCAGACTAACCACAGGGGGTATGCAGCAATTCATGTCGAGACAGGACACAGCCTACTTGAGTGTAAGTAGGGCTGGGCCCAGTTCCACCTTCCCATCCTGCTGGGTATGGCCCATCCAGCCAGGCACAGCTAAGCTTTCTAATGCATGTGGCTATCTGGGAGTAACACCTAAAGCCCAACTGTCAGCTGCACCCAGTCATTTGACCTAGGGACCGGCTACAAGTACCAAATGGCTAAGGCAGGAAAGCACCAAATTTCTAAAAGCGGCATTTTTAAAATTGTCACTTAAAATCCAGCTTTACTCTGAGGGCGGATTTTAATTACAGTTCCAAAGGAAACAAAACATGAATTGGTTACCTACTCCCATTTGAAAATGACAGCTTATTAAATTCAGTAAGGTTACTTCAGTGTTATCCTATGGAAGAGATAGGCCTTGCAGTAGTGAAAAACAAATGTGAGACAGTTTCACTGCCAGAACATATACAACTTAAAAGTATACGTGTTACTTTTTAAGTACACTGCCCTCTGGGCTGCCCAGGGCCTTCTCTAGGGGTGACTTACATATCTTATGAAGGAAGGTCTTGACTTGGCAAAATGTTTATTTTGCCAGGTCGAACTGGCAGTTTAAAGACTGAACACACAGGCTGCAATGGCAGGTCTGAGACATGTTCAAAGGGCTTCTTAAGTAGGTGGCACAATAAGTGCTGCAGGCCCACCTGTCACATTAAATTTACAGGCCCTGGTTACATATAGAACCACTTTACTAGGGACTTATAAGTAAATTAAACATGCCAACCGGAGATAGGCCAATGTTACCATGTTTGGAGGAGTAGGCACATGCACTCTAGCACTGGTTAGCAGTGGTAAAGTGTGCAGAGTCCTAAGGCCAGCAAAAACAATATCAGCAAAAATGGAATAGACAGGCAAAAAGTCTGGGGTAAGGCCATCATAAGGCTGACAGGTGTAACAGTAGTGCATACATTTTTCATTTAATTTTTAATCTTCATTTAAGCTGCTAATATTGTTCAGTTATCAAAGATGTGACCTTTCTTTTTAGCAGTTGACACAATTACATCTGTGGTGCAGTAATCTCCTGGTTTCCTGGAATATCACTTTAATTAAAGCTCTTCAGAGGAGCTTAACCTTGTCAGATGGTGCCTTGAGTGAATACAGTAGAAATTGTAAAATGCCAATGTATGTATTCCAGGAGAACTATGACATTCTCCATTCTCCTAGTGCAGACCTTTAGTCTTTAACAGACTGCATTTACTGCAATGCCATATGGCCGTACTGAAGGCAGATATAATTGAACTTTCTTTTCAGTTTTGACTGAGTGTGGCCACAATGTGTGTTGAAGTTACTTATATATTTTAAAAGCCTGGATTGTTTTTATGAAAGTGATAACATTTATTAAGAAACTTTTTTTAAAGTTGCAACTATAAATGCATATGTTAGACAAGTGTTAAGCACTGGTTTTAGCTTCTTTTTGTCAAATATAAATTTCTCATGAGAACTTAAGTTTTGTTCTGTCCAAGTAGGAACCCTCCTTCCTAGTCATGGTAAGCGGGATACACTTCTAAAATAACCCAGGCTCACCCCCTTGGTGGCTTGGAATGAGCAGACAGGCGGATCTCAGAGGCAGTGTGTAAAGCACTTGTGCATGCATACAGTTGATGGAGCAGGGTTTCGCAAAAATTAACCTGTTCGTATCGAGTACCCCCATAATATGTACTAACAGTAAGTAGATGTGATAAAATCTAACGTGCACCCACATCAACATAGGGGAATTGCTTTGCACATGCCTGAAATAACACATAAATAAATAATATTGTAATAATGTCGTGTTTTGCAAATAAACAAGAAGTTGCACAAGTAGGCCGCAATGTATATCAGTGCCTTGCACGTTGCACCTTGCTTTAAAAGGTTAATTATTAATGCCGCTTTTGCACCAAGCTTATTCCAGGTAACATTAATGGGGAAGTCGTGCAAGGTGGGTGGGAAACAGTGAAGGTTTCATTGTCATATAATTAATAATTGTTTGTTTTCATTTACTTTAGCGGGCTCAATGAAGCCTCCATTTTACAAAGATTGACATAATTGGGAGGGGGAAGTCTCCTTGGAGCGAGTCTGCGCTGACATGAGACAAGCAAGATGTACTGAGCATAGCAAATGACATGAAGGAGTGAAGGCCAGAGCATCAGATGACTGCCAATTGTTATACCCGAGCGTGAGACCAGGGATGTGCTCTGCGGGAATATTGACTGAATAAAAGAAGAATATAAAAAAATTTATCATTTATGGAGAATGCTAATTAAACTGAAATTTGGACCATGGGAACCTTCTCCCACAATAAAGTTGTTGAATAAATGTGAAGTCATAGTGTGTGACAACGCCACCCCCCAGCCCTCCAATCTCTGTGCAAGTTGAAAGTAGAAAGCAACATTAGTGTGTTGGTCATAACATTTTTAGGGTATATCTGGGGTGCCTTAAGGGGTGTGGTTATGAGGCTTCGGCTGACGGGAGGGAAGAGGGTGATGCGTCTCTGCCCGTCGGTTTGCAGAGAGGCCTAGCTGATTCTATCCTGTCCTACTCCTGACTTACATTTATTGAGTTCCCTGATTATCTTTTGGGGAACTTCCAACATCTCCTGGGTTTAGGGGGTGGATTTCCTACAGACCGAGAGGTTTGTATCTAGCCTATGTTGTTCTTAACATTAATGTATTTATCTCCGAATCTTTTGTCTCTCCACCTATCCACTCCGTCAACAATATATTGATATGTATTATTTGTAGATGAATCTGTTGTCTCTTCATCTATCCCTCCGTTAGGTATTATATTGTTTGGCATAATCATTCTGCTGAACTCTTTTGTCTCTTACTCTATCCACTCCTTCATTGCATAATGTCGTTGCAGAATTAAGTCTGTGTAATTTGCATTATTTCACTGGTCGTGTGGTTCGATGCTTGTAATTGTGACCTGATGCAAATGAGCATTTACTTTGAGTTCCAAGATAAAACTCACTTATGAACCTTACAGAGAGTCTGTGAATAATTTGACAACTGATTGGTGAGATAATGTCTTATCATTACCATCAACTATACAACTAATTGGTCCATCTACCAAGTAGAGGAAGAGTTGATATCAACATTAGATCTTTTGGGAGGCTTATAAAAAAAATAAGAGATGAACAAAACAAATTGACCTCAATCATCAGGGATACTGGGTGAATGTTGTATGGGTCATTGTAGTGATTTGTGAAGTATCAATCTCTGATCAATAATTGGTATTGGTGCTGGATCACAGTAACACTGTGAAAACACTACAAATGGACACCACACCAGTTTAGAAAAATAATCAAAACTTTATCTAGACCAGCAAGACCAAAAACTACAAAAATCCAACAAACAACAAGGTAAAATATTTTCTTTACAAGATAACCTTCAATTTGCAAAAATATCTAAAAAAAACACAGTTCTTCTAAGTCGGTGCTCTGTCCGGGGCTACTGCAATGCTGAAAACGACAGAGTCTAACAGTTCCAGCCGACCGTGTCGGTACGGGCCAGCTAAAGCGTCAATAGACTTGTAGCCTGTACCTAACTCATTGCGGCCGACACGTTGGTACGGACTGATCAGGGTAACTATTGCGGTAGCGATGTGAAGTGGAAGCGTTGCAGCGTGATGTGCCCTCACGGAACAGGCAGGGTCTTGGTGTCGGTTGTCCTTCAGCATCGGTGAGGCTAAGGCGTGCGATGCGGAGTGAAGCAATGCTCGATACAGTGCTGGCAGGTCATGGGGCAGGTGACAGAGCCGGTCGATGTTCGGGTCCAACAGCGATGGTGTTGTAGACGTCCGGGCAGAGTGAAGTGAGGCAGTGCGGAGTGCGGTGCCTGAGGATGCGGGGCAAAGCAATGGCTCAGTGACAGTTGCTCAGGGGCGTCGGTGAGACTAAGGATGCGGTGCAAAGTACGGTGGTGCCCTCTGCGGTGCCTTCAGAACACAAAACCAGCGACGGACTCAGTGACAGAGTCGGCTGCTCTTCTTCTTCTGTGGCAGCTGAAACCAGTGGTTCCAGAGACGGTGCACAAGAAGGATGGTGAAGGCTTTGCGGTTCCTGAGACTTCTTTAACAGGGGGCAAGCTCTACCTCAAGCCCTTGGAGATACTTGGTCAAGCACAATACACACTCAGTTCCTCTCCTTGGCAGAATTAGCTACTGCAGGACAACCCCAGACAGCACACAGCAAAGGGGCAGTACTTCTACTCCAGCTTGTTCCAGCTCTTTTCTGCGGCAGAGGTTTTTCTTGAATTCCCAAAAGTGATCTATAGTTCAGGGGTCTGGGCCCCACTTTTTATAGCACAAATTCCTTTGTTCCCTGGTGGCAGAGAAGCTCTTTCAAAGAGAAAACCTGTTCTGTCCTCTCTGGTGCAGATTCCTGGCAGGAGGTGGAGACTGCATTGTCCAAGGCAGACCAGACCCATTTAGGTGTGAAAGAAATCTCCTCCCTTTCTCTGAATGCAGTGCAGGTCTATTCAGCCCAGCCCTGACTCACCTTGGCAGGACACATTCACCGCCTCTCCCCCAAGTGGCTGTCTGAACAGAATGCACATCCCCAACCCCTGTCACTCCAAAACCAGACAGTCAACACACAAACCTAGCAAAGGCATACTGGATGGCTAAGTAAAAAATATTCACTTTCTTAAAGTGGTATTTTCAAACCCAGCATATAAAAATCATCCTTAATAAAAAGATGCATATTTATATTCTGAGTTCAGGCATACCAAACTCCACTTTCCCATCTTGTTCCCATGGGCAGTTACACTTATAAGATGTTATAAGTAACTCCCCATTCTATCCTATTGGATGGATAGCCGTTCAACAGTGGAAAACTAAACTGGCAGTATTTCACTATCAGGACATGCCACACAAATCAGGGCACTGCACCTTGCCCACAGGGGCCCCTTGGGCCTACCTTAGGAGTGACTCAGATATAAGAAAAGGGAAGGTTAGGGCCTGGCAAGTGGGTGCACCAGGTCGACATGGCAGTACTAGACTGCACACAGACAATGGCAGGCCTGAGACCCATTTGCAAGGCTGCTTGTGTGGGTGGCACAATCAGTGCTGCAAGCCCACTAGCAGCGTTTGCTTTACAGACCCTGGGCACACACAGTGCACCATACTAGGGACTTAACAGTAAACCAAATAAGCCAAATATGCAAACACTAATCCATGACAACAATTTACAGAGGGAGCACTTGCACTTTGGCACTGAACAGCAGCGGCAAGGTGCCCAGAGCATCTAGACCAGCATAAACAAAGTCCAACACACAGTAAAAACACAGGAGGCAAAGGCAAAAGCACAGGGGAAACCCATGCCAAGGATACCAGATCTAACACCACCAGATTACAGTCTTTAAAAAGGCAAGTCTTTACAGGATGGGCCAGGTCTTAGGACCAAAAAACCTGGCATCAATGAGTGACCTTACTGTAGAAGGCCTAATTCCATGCCCTCTACTATTGTGACAGCACACATGGGTCTCCACTTTCACTGGTCATGAAGATGATGTCTGGAGCGTGCCATGTCTCAATGAGTTACCAAGCAACAGTATGATGCAGAAGTGCCAGTTTCTGTGCGAAACAATTTCTAAATGTCTTCAGATCAAATATTCTGGCTAGGAGACCCAGAACATCTAATAGTTTACCTTCACAGTGCTTCAAAGAGTGTTCCAATCCTTTATTAGGATCATGTCCTAATTTAAACTGCTGTGTAATTAATTCATGATCTAAATTCGGTGTAAGAGTGTCTTTGTCAACTATAACAGGGCGTGACCACTCTGCCCTCATCAGCCTACGTTCCTCCTTCTCCAGAGGCTTCAGAATCAATTTTTTAATATACTTGGCAACATGAGGCAGGGGCCACCATTCAGATCCCCAAGGATGCTTTATCTCTCTAGGATCGAACAACTTGTCACCCAAGGGGTCTGTGACAGAACCTTTTGTAGAGTCCTTGTTCTGAGTACTTCCATCCCAATCCCCATTAAGAGAATCTTTGTAGTCTAGATCCAAGATATATTAACCTACATCTTCATTATCATATGCAGGGTTTACCTGTCCATCAGATATGTCGCTAATGACACACACAGTCTCTTTGAACCGCTTGGGTATCCTTTCTGCTCATTTTGTTCATACAAATTCTTTCTTTTCCTCAAATATTTACCCACTGACCCCCTTACAGGTCTCTCTTCACCTTTTGAAATGGAATAGTACATATCCTCTTCGTTACTGGATGCTTTCCTCTTTCCGGACAAAGCTACTCTTACTGACTCCTGAACCAACTCTCTTAATTCCTTTATAATTAAAGCATCTTCTGAAGTCTGTTCTGCGATACCTAGACTTAATCTTCATCACTATTTATTAATTAATATTAACAATTTATAACCTTTTTTGTTTTTTTTAAAAAAACATGAGTCTAAGATACCTATCTAAACTACCAAACTCATCTCTAAACCTATCTAATCCTATCTGTTTACTTCGAAAATCTGTTCGAAAATATAAAAAAACAATGGGATAATCTCAAATAAACCCCTCTATGTTTTGTGACAAAAAAGCAACTGTCATCAGCTGTGCCAGTGAAAAAACATCACCAAAATGTCTACTCCCTAAAGAAAAAAAGACCAAAACCTTATAATGACTGAAAGCGACCCTCTCTACTGGATGCAAAGGAATTTCCCATAACTCACTATTCAAATCTAACTCACATGCTCATGTCAAGTGTTTCTTTTATCATTTACTCCTTTTTTTTTGTTTCCTGAAAATTACACAGCCCAGACTCGCAAATGGGCCTGAGTCAGGTTCCATGTTCCCATTGTTTTCCAATGCACTCAATGCATTCACATTCCTAAAAAAAATTACGCTGCAAGGTGCGTGCCCGTTTCAAAGAAGGCCGCCCACTCTTTTCCTACTCATGAAGCTAATATGGGCAAAACTGCCTGCACTACACGGGCGACCCAGTGCGAGCAAGCGGATCAACTGTCGCATCGGCGACTAAACTGCAATCTGTAATTTTACTGATACCAACCTCAATTTATCATAAAGTCAAATACTTTTTCCGCATACGTTTGAAATGTTCTGATTCCAAAGATGAACGCAAATTTTCCACAGTTATAATGGGTAGAAAATCATGATTTTATTAAAGGCACGGAGGCTAATATTAGGAATAACACCTTTATTGCTCCTCAAACACAGCAGCAACAAACTCTAGAATTAGAATACACAAAAACTCTAGAACGTAGAACATGCATATAGTCATAGAACAGGCAGCTATCTTCCTCTCTTAGTTGCTGCCAAATAAACAAAATCCAAAAAACACAACTCCTTCTGCTGGTCCAGTATTCCAAACCTTCAGATCTCTCCCGAATCCGATTCGAAGTCCAACTCTTCTCCTTTAACCTACATAAACAAAATAAATAATTAATACAATTGGTCGGGAACAGTGGAGGGATAATATTAGCCACCGTGCCTTTAATAAAATCATGATTTTCTACCCATTAAAACTGTGGAAAATCTGCATTTTATGGCTAGGCCGGAGGCTAATGTTATGCATGTTTAAAGTTCAAGACTCTTTACAACACTTTTTCCACAGGTTTAAAATAGAATATTCTAAAAGTTGTATCATTAGACCAATCAGCAGCCTTCATAATTCCACTCAAACTAAAACCCCTCATAAAAGCTTTACTAGCCATGGCCCCTCTAACAGAATGTGCTCCAAAAACCCTCACATTCACACCAGCCTTACACATTACTCCTTTTACCCACCTAGCCAAAGTAGGTGAAGAAACTGCTTTAAAAGGCTTTTTATAAGAAATTAACAGTTGTGAGCAACAACTATGTCTCAACTCTAAAGTCCTCCTCTCATATTCCCTTAGACAACTAACTACATACAAATTATTATGCTCCTCCAAAAGAGGATAACAAATCATCCTAGACATAGTCTTTGTCCCCTTACTTATTTCAAAACGCACACCCTCTGGTTGATAGCATCTAGAATTTACCTCCAAAGCTCTAATATCTTAAACCCTCCTAAATTAAACCAAACACAACAGCATAGCCAGTTTCCAAGACAAAAACTTCAAATCCAAACACAAATTTTCTCCCCAGCTATCCAACTCCTTTAGAACCACAGAAACGTCCCAGAGTGCACCATATTTTGCTTTGGAGGAAAAACCACTCATACAGTCTTAACCAATCTTCTTACCAAAGAATGCTGTCCAATAGGTAATCCGTCAACTAAAACATGCCCTGCCGAAATCGCAGACCTGCTTAAATTGACAGTATTATATGCCAAACCACTACTATATTAAGCTGACAAAATATTTACCACCTCAACTACAGATGCTGATACAGGATCCAAACCCCTTTCAACACAACAATTACACCATCTCCATGCTGACCTATACAACTTTGTTGTCCCTGTAGACCAAGATTATGCAATGAGACCTCAGCCTCCTTTGATAATCCATGCACTTGCCATACTCTCCTGAAATCAACCAAGCTACAAGCCTCAACTGTCCCAACACTGCCAATTTGTGGGCATTCCCTTGCACATCCAACAAAATCTCCCTGAAGTTCGACAGATCCATCACACCTGAGCTTTCCAAAAAGGCGTCACCAGGACAAACTCTGCCTTTTCCCTTCTGACTTTCGTCAACACCCTCTGAATCATTGAAAACGGACAGAATGCATAATTCCTCCCTTCTTGCCACACCTGAAGGAAAGCATCTATCCCGTTTGCTTCCGGATCCGGCCTCCAGCTGTAAAAATCCTTCAATTGTGAATTCAGCCTGTCTGCAAATAGATCCAACTGCAGAGGACCCCACCTCTGCTGTAACCTCTCGAATATTCCTCAGTTCAATCTCCAATTGCTCACATCCCTGAGGTATCTTGAATACCAATCCGCTTCTACGTTGCTCAACCCTGGGATATAGTGAGCCTGAACCATTATCTCCTTCTCCAAACAAAACTTCTAAAACTCCTTTTCCAACTCTGCTAGGCCCCTTGACCGAGGACCCCCAAACTTGTTCACATACCTTACTGCTGACAAATTGTCAATTTTCAACAGAACACAGCATTTCACTTGATCCTTCATAAAACTCTTGATCGCAAAAGATCCTGCCAGAAATTCCAAACAATATATGTGCATCTCTCCTTCCTGTTTTGACCACTGTCCCCCTGTTGACACCGTGCCACACCTTGCCCCCCATCCGTGCAAACTCGCATCCGACTCTATCTCTATCTCTGGCACCTCTTCAACTATAGCTCTTCCATTCCATGCTTCCAGACTCATCAACCACCAATCCAGTTTCTCTTGACTCTCTTGATTCATTCTCACCTTTTGAGAGTACTCCGCACCCTGTCTCAAATGAAAATCCTTCAACCTCTGCAATGCACTGTAATGAAGGGGAGCGGGAAATATCGCTTGAATCGATGCGGATAAGAGACCCAACAACCAAGCCAATTGCCTTAACGTAATCCACTCTGCATTCTTTACTCTCTTCACTTCCTTCCTGATTTTCCTCACCTTCTCCATAGGCAACTTCAACACACATTCCAACGTCTGTATCTGAAAGCCTAAAAACGGTATCACTTGTCCTGGTTCCACACAAGACTTCTCCCTGTTTACCACAAATCCCAATTCTTCCAGAACTCTCACAGCAAACTCCGTCTCTTCCCTCGCTAAACTCCTCTCTTCTGCCATTATCCAATATATCGTCAAGATAAACAATCAAACGAATCCCTCTGGATCTCAACCATGCTGCCACTGGCCTCATTACCTTCGTAAAACACCACAGGGCTGACGTCAACCCGAATGGAAGACTCTTGAACCGCCAACGCTTTCACTTCCACCTGAACTGAAGGTAATCCCTTTGATCCTCGCACATCAGAATGGTCAGATATGAATCCTTCAAATATAAACGGGTCAACCAATTCCCATTCCTTAACAAATCCCGCAACATATGAATTCCTTCCATCTTGAAATGATTGTAACAAACCCAATTGTTCAACTCTCTTAGATTTATAACTGGACTCATTCCTTTTTCTTTTTTCTCCACTAAAAACAGATTGCTTATGAAACAACCTAGTACCTTTCTTGCAGGTTCTATCGCTCCTTTCGAGGCCTCTACCTCCTTCGTTAAAAGATCCTCCATTTCTTTTGAAAACAGTAAAGCATTTGGAATTCTCTCTTGTACCAGCGTCTGAATAAAATATATTCTGTAACCTACTACTGTCTCCAAAACCCAAGGATCCTGAGTTATCTCCCTCCATCTTGTGACAAACTGGGCTAGTCTGCCGCCCGATTTTACTTGGATAAAAATAGGGTCTGGTAAACAACTTACCTGAGGCACCTCTTGTACATCTCTCAGACCGCATGCCTCTAGATTTGCTCCTCTGCCTCTGCGGGTAAAAATTACCCTGTTCTGATCTGGTATATCCATAGTTTCCTCCATAACTCGTTCCATAGGGTCTATTACCTCTACCAAAGTTTCCTCTGGTAGTACCCTGTCCTCGGCCGGGGAACTGAACCCGCATCTGCCTGGCCACTCCAAAAACCCTTCTTATATCTTTCTGTGCCTTCTATAGTTGGTTAAACATCCCAACATACTTAGCCATGTCCTTGACAAAATCATCGCCAAGAAGCAAACCCTCACTTTGCTCTCCTAGGGCCATATGTAGGTAAATTACATTTACCGATTCTTAAATACCGAATTTTACCGATTCGGTATTTATGAATCGGTAAATGTAATGTAGGTAGAAAAATACCGAATCGGTAAGTGTCGGTATTTTAGAATCGGTATTTACCGATTCGGTAATGGCAACTGGCTTCCCATTCATTCCTATGGGCCTGGAGGCCCATAGGAATGAATGGGAAGCAAGTTGCCATTACCGAATCGGTAAATACCGATTCGGTAATGGGGGAGGCATCATCATGGGTGGCAGGGTGTCACATTGACACCCTGTTGCACCCCTGATTCGTCCATGTGTGCACATGTGGCGCACATACATGCCCTAAGGGCATGTATGTCTGCCACATTGCACACTCCAAAGTGCACAAAAATGCTTTTTTACACCTATTCGTCATTTACCACCAACTTTTAGTTGGTGGTAAATAACGAATCCCCACACCCACGACACACTCCCCCTACATCTCATTTCAGGATTCGGTATATACCGAATCGGTAAAATTACCGATTCGGTAATTTTACCGATTCGGTAAATTACCGAATCCTGAAATGATCCCCCTACATAGCAAAAGCCTAAATACCGGTCGGTAATGGTATATTTACCGAAAATCGGCCGTTACCGACCGGTATTAGGCTTCCTACATATGGCCCTTAGTTCTTTACTAGCCAATTCTGCTAGCTTTGGATCTATTTTAAAAAGTATGCTTTTTCTCCTTTTCATACAAAGAGCTGCATTTGAGTTTCCAAGAAGACAAATTGCCCTCTGGACCCACTGACGCATTTCCTCTACGTAAATACCTGTGTTATTCAAATGTGCCTCTTCGCATAAATCAGTAATCTATCGTGGCAACCTTTGAGCCCTTTTTCCAGGCCCCTTCTGGGACCTTTTCCACTCTTATTGTGAAAACCATTATCTTTTGATCCAACTCTGGCGTATACGCAACCTTACTGTTTAAACTAGCTCTAGGGCATTCAGACCTAAGTCTGGTTCTCACTTCTTTTGGCATCTCCCTCCTTATCCAGTACCTTACGTTCTTTGCCACGTGCTACGCAGGAGTCCACTGCAGAGACAGAGGGTGCCGAATAGCGGGTCGAATATTTCTTCCACTTGTGGATCTACAAAATCTCCCGCTTCCAACTTTATTTCCTTTTCTTCTACCTTTCTCTTCTTGATAGGCACTTCTTCGACATCTGAATCTTCAAAACTTGTACAACAAGTCAACTCTACATCACCACTTGTAGAGCTTGAATCACATGCAGCAACACTGTACCTTCTCTTACGCACCTTTATAGCACCTCCTTTTGCCTTTATAGCAGATTCCTTCTGAACCTTACGTTCACTTTCTTTGCTCATATTTTTCTTATCTAAATGCTTCTTATTTTGTGACTTCTTCACACCCTGACCAGACACACTTGCACCAACCTCTACTTCCTCCATTGTCCAAAAATTATCCTCCTCTCCAGACCTTCTCCTGGAGTCTTTCTTCATCATACCTTTCTCTAAAGTGGTCTCAATCTTTTTATCGAGAGACGCAGACATCTCTGCAAACATCTTCTCCATATAAACTGTCATCCTCTCTTCAAAATCTGCCTCTGAACTCTCCATTCTAAATTATTCTTGTCTATACACTTCTCAACTTCTCAATCTATATATCCTTTGATATCCAAATATATTCCCCTTATTAAAATACCTCAAACTCAATACAATCTAGATTTTCAAATAACCTAATCCAAATATGTTAAAATTACTTACAGCAACTTTCCAAAATTTAAATAACCTCTATATCAACACTTCTAATTAACTATCTTCACACCGCTATCACTACGACCTCCTCACTAACCTTTTGCCGAAGTCTGTCAGAAACTGATTCACCTTCTGCCAGAGACTCCGTAAACTTCCCAAAATATGTCTGCCATTTTTTAAATACCAACATTTGTCTTGACCCAAACACTCAAAATTGTCGCCGTACGTAACGGAAGTACGGGGCCCTTAATTGCTCAAAATTCCAACATTCTTCCTCTCGCACTTCATAAACCCTGAGGCGAGAGAGAAGACAGATGCGCTCGAGCGCAGTGATCAAGCATGAAGACTCGAACGTGCCCTGCCTCACACCTTAAACAGCCACTCGGGACCGGAATGCAGTCCTTATTTAAAAGCTAACACCGAACGGTGATTCTCTTTTTTCCTTTCCCGCATGTTAGTTTTATCTTAAAAACATTAAACTGGCTGTACTTCACCCACTACCGATAAACATTAATTATTCATCCCGTTTTTTATAAACAAAACCTTGTTACTACATTTATAAATCCACAACGTTACAACTTAAAAACATTAAACACACCACCTTCTCAATCAATGATAATACAAGAAAGCAATCATACAATTTAAAATAAATATATGTTATAATATCCAAACATATTACATTCATATACAAGTAAGAAATTAATGGACTTATCTTGTGCTTGAGCAGCAACAAAAGAGGAAGATGGCTGTCTGTTCTATGACTATATGCATGTTCTACGTTCTAGAGTTTTTGTGTATTCTACTTCTAGAGTTTGTTCCTGCTGTGTTTGAGGAGCAATAAAGGTGTTATGCATAATATTGGCCTCCTGGCCTTGCCATCAAATTTTAAATAAGTTATTCCCTTGATCGCTTAACATCAACAAACTTCAAAATTAAATCACTCAATGTAATTACATACTTACTTCTAAATTTCACTTGTTAGTACATTCATTATACATCCAAAAAGCGGACTTTCATCCATGAATAAACCACACTCACTCTTATTGATTCCCTATAAAAAACACCAATTACATTTTCAATAAACAATATAATCTCAATTGGATAACTAAACACATATACTTATCTGCTCAGAAGCAGTAAACAAAAGAGGAAGAAGGTGGCTAGCATAGAGCATTTGTTGGGCTTGCCTCCTGTCTTGCCATAAAATTCAGATCTTCTCTCAACTAGATGTTTGGTTAATCCATATTCCATCTTTTTATGAGGTACACGTTGACACAAACTAAATTCTGTGACTGTGCTTCTTGATAAACTTAAGAAAACAGCATTGTGTTCCATTTCAACAATATTTGTCATCAAGGCTTGGTTCCCAATGATGCTTGGAACCGTGTCCCTAGCTGTACTGAAAATGGATGCGTGGAACGGCGCCCCTAACTGATCTGAGAATGGATGCCTTTAGCAAAACAAAAACTCATCACATCCCTGATTAGTCTTTCTCAAAGGTTTATGCATGGATGCCGCTCCTCTCCTGTTGCTACAGATACCACTGCAACTCTGTGCAGAGAAAATCTATCAATTCAATGAGAGGAGAGCACACTGCAAAGTGCAATTAACTAAAAAGATCCAAGTGTCCAATTAAACTTCCTCTTTATTCTTCATCAAATATGAAAAGTACCTGTTCCTCAGATGACCCTTCTCAACAGTTGACAAGCATTGCTTACAACAGCACTAAATCCATGGACCTCATAACTTTCTGCTCGCTGGAAGCCAGAGGAATGGAAGTGCAAGGCAAAAGTTACCATCTGGGCCCCAGGTCTGGTATCCCATGGCCACTGCCACCCTGGGTTCTCACGTGACTCCTGACCATCCTCAGCCCCCCCCCCTCCCCCACCCACACACAGAAATCCATTATAGGAAGAGGAGGAAGGATGGCCAGAGAAGGTATTTATGGGTAGTTGAAGAAAAGCACAAATGGGAAAAATCAAGAAATTGTGCACATTGTTCATGGAAGAGAAACATCTTATTTCCAATGTAGAATTCTCAGGGTGAGGGTTTCTCCTCATATGGTAAGCACAGGGATGAGGAAGCCCACACTTCAGAGCCATGGACATTACGTATAACATCAGAACATTCATAGTTTTGGAAGCCGCGTTTTACCTACAGTTGTCCTGCACACATTTTACATTATGTAGCACTACATTTTTTCAAATTGTAAGGGAAATATGTTTAGAATTTTGAAACCACCTGCACTGTGTTGTGATTGTGTTGCATTTTGGGAAACTTTCAAAGATAGTGCCCAATTTCAGCAGATAATGATAGTAGATGTGTCTTTCCTATGGTCAACAGATATTGCAATTTGGTTGCACACTGAATGGATTATGCACTGTAAATGCGCTGACTTGGCGCTTATCCGGATAAAGTCTGCATAGCAAAGTGCCGGTGTCGACGATGGGCAGGGTGGGCGGGAAATGGGGGCATGTCACATGCCCATTCTTGTGGCACAGACACATCAGTGCGAAAGGCATGTGCTGAAAAAAAGTCATGCCTTTTAGGCGCAACATTTATTCAATATAACATCAAACTTAGCAATACCTTAATATGCCACATGTTTCGTTAAGTAACTATTATTCCCTTAGTTTATCTGCGTGATTAACTTCCAAAAACGAATGTGGGATGAATGCAACTAAGAGCAATTTACAAGTGAACTGCAAGGTATTTCGATTAAGTGACACTGCAACCTTTTCAACTGCATAGTGTCATTAAATGTTGCTTCATAAGAAAGGTGAATTCATCACTTAACAGCTTCTATCGCACGTTGAAAAGATACACCAATACTAGGAAGTAGAGCACAATCTATGTTATTCAAATGACTAATTTTCATATAATTTACTCTCATCTGCATGCTTTTACGATGCAGTAACTAAGGGGCATATTAACAAGGGCTTTATCTCCGCTTTTTTGACTTTAAAAGCCAAAAAAGCGGAGATGAAACTATCGCCCTATTTACAGGAGGGTGCTAACATGCATGATCGCATGTTAGCACCCTTTTTCCCGACGCCTCCCTTTGCATCTCTAATGAGATGCAAAGGGGGCGTTACTGGGCAGTACAGCCTTGCAAATATCGCTGATGTGCACATTGCGATATTTACAAGTCTGCCCCAGCATTTTAGCAGACGTTAGTTTTTTCTCCAAAAACTAATGTCTGCTAAAATCCTGACTTACCCATCCCTAACATAGGGGGTAGATTATGCTGCTACGACCACAGGGTCATATCAGCAAGGTTATCACCCTTTTGCAGGGAACATCGCTGGAAAACCAGCGATGTTCCCTGCAAAACGGCGATTTCCCCCGCTATCTCTGGAATTTTTATCGCCCTGGAGCAACGCGTTGTTGATAACGCGCTACCAGGGCGATAAATTACAGAGATAGACGGCGATGAATAACTAAGCGCGCTTTGCGTTATCCATCGCCATTCGTTGGTGATATGCCCCAAAGTCTTTCAATATTTTTCTCATATTTGTTCAACATATAGTTAGCACAATTAGTGCAACTTTTATCATTTTCCTCTCAAGTGTGTCATAACCGGTTTTATGTGTCTGTTAAAAGTTCAGCAGCTTATCTTCTTTATCTATGCCCAAGTTATTCAACCAGCAAGACTAAATTATGTGGCCCAAAAAAGGTGAAGTATGCGACACAATGCAGCACATATAGGTGCCGATCACGATCCGGTAAAAAACGGGTACGAACCGTCGGACGGAGCATATTCTCCGTTCGACGCGTACCCGGTCGAAAAAATATACAAACATGGAATTACGATTCGCACGGAAATACAATTTCCGTACGAATCATACAAAACCCCGACCGACGAAAATAAACATACAAATGTTATCCGGGAAAGCGCCGACGTGACGTCAGGACGCACGCAGCCTGCCATTCACAAACCAGGAATTACGATTCGCACCGACGTCATCCCGCACGGTGAATATTTTCCGGCAGCCAAAAACTGCCGGGAAATCAGGACGACGCGAACAAGGAGAACCTGCACGCGACGGACAGACATGGACCCGAACCTACGTATCATCCCGGCCCTCATAGCAGTCGACCTCCTCTACAGGTTACGACGCAGATGCCGCAGAAGGTCAGAACAACAAAGGAAGGGGGGAAAGGGGGGGGCAGGACCAGGGGCAGGCCACAAAACCCCCACCAAAGTCACACAGCACACATGCCCTGGACATACCTGACCCCCAGGCCCTGGTCACTACGAGGGGGTGGGGGTGTGTCCAGCAAAGCCAGCGTCCACCACAACGGAAGTGCTTGACGACGCGAACCGGCAACACAACAATACAGGTACGTACCGTACCCACGCCTTAAGAGCGTGGGTACGAGTCGTACCACGCCCACACCTACGTCATCCCAACAATGGCGGGACGGCTGTACCCGCGTGGCAAAGGCCTGGGTACGGCCCGCACAAGCATCACATAGCGTGGGGACGGATATGTACGGACCGTACCCCCACCCCCGTATGCATGGAGCGTACCCCCAACAGTGCAAGTACGACCCGTACCCTCACCCGCGTATGTATGGAGCGTACCCCCACCCCAACAGTGTAAGTACGACCCGTACCCTCACCCACGTACGCATGGAGCGTACCCCCACCCCAACAGTGTAAGTACGACCCGTACCCTCACCCGCGTACGTATGGAGCGTACCCCCACCCCAACAGTGTAAGTACGACCCATACCCTCACCCGTGTACGTATGTAGCGTACCCCCACCCCAACAGTGTAAGTACGACCCGTACCCTCACCCACGTACGTATGGAGTGTACCCCCACCCCAACAGTGTAAGTACGACCCGTACCCTCACCCGCGTACGTATGGAGCGTACCCCCACCCCAACAGTGTAAGTATGACCCGTACCCTCACCCGCATACGTATGGAGCGTACCCCCACCCTAACCGTGTATGTACAGACCGTACCCCCACCTCGTATGCATGTAGCGAACCCACACCCGTGTATGTTCTAAGCGTACATATCCTGAAATAGGAGGGGTGTGTGCAGAGTCCTCCCAGCAGTGCACAGACGCAGGAGGGGTGGGTGCCTAACACTCCCAGCAGTGCCCAGAGAAAGGAGGGGTGGGTGCAGAGTCCTCCCAGCAGTGCCCAGACGCAGGAGGGGTGGGTGCAGAGTCCTCCCAGCAGTGCCCAGAGACAGGAGGGGTGGGTGTAGAGTCCTCCCAGCAGTGCCCAGAGACAGGAGGGATGGGTGCAGAGTCCTCCCAGCAGTGCCCAGAGACAGGAGGGGTGGGTGCAGAGTCCTCCCAGCAGTGCCCAGACGCAGGAGGGGTGGGTGCAGAATCCTCCCAGCAGCACCCAGAGACAGGAGGGGTGGGTGTAGAGTCCTCCCAGCAGTGCCCAGAGACAGGAGAGGTGGGTGCAGAGTCCTCCCAGCAGTGCCCAGAGACAGGAGGGGTGGGTGCCTAACACTCACAGCAGTGCCCAGAGACAGGAGGGGTGGGTGCCTAACACTCACAGCAGTGCCCAGAGACAGGAGGGGTGGGTGCAGAGTCCTCCCAGCAGTGCCCAGAGACAGGAGGGGTGGGTGCCTAACACTCCCAGCAGTGCCCAGAGACAGGAGGGGTGGGTGCAAAGTCCTCCCAGCAGTGCCCAGAGACAGGAGGGGTGGGTGCAGAGTCCTCCCAGCAGTGCCCAGACGCAGGAGGGGTGTGTGCCTATCACTCCCAGCAGTGCCCAGACACAGGAGGGGTGGGTGCAGAGTCCTCCCAGCAGTGCCCAGAGACAGGAGGGGTGGGTGCAGAGTCCTCCCGGCAGTGCCCAGAGACAGGAGGGGTGGGTGCAGAGTCCTCCCAGCAGTGCCCAGACGCAGGAGGGGTGGGTGCAGAGTCCTCCCAGCAGTGCCCAGACGCAGGAGGGGTGGGTGCAGAGTCCTCCCAGCAGTGCCCAGAGACAGGAGGGGTGGGTGCAGAGTCCTCCCAGCAGTGCCCAGACGCAGGAGGGGTGTGTGCCTATCACTCCCAGCAGTGCCCAGACACAGGAGGGGTGGGTGCAGAGTCCTCCCAGCAGTGCCCAGACACAGGAGGGGTGGGTGCCTAACACTCACAGCAGTGCCCCTGCAAAGAAAAGGGTGGAGTACCCACAGATCCAATGCCCACAAATGTCAGTCAGGTGCACAAAGATCCTGCAGTACATGTACCACATGTGTGCGAGGCTGGAAGTATACATATGCATAGCGCCTAAAAGAATACATGTACACATGAAGTCATGGCAACAGCCTACATACACAAGTACAGTGACCACCAAGGACGCCACGAATGATGCAGGTGGAGACATCGCTCAGCATGCATGGGCCAAGTCTAACGAGTCCGTCACACACCCAGCCAATGTAGACACAGCTCAGCCCCACATATTGGAAAGACCCTGCAGGGAAGAAGTCAGGTTACACAGAGGATGGAACACACCTTGGGACGATGTCACCATGCAGTAACTGCTTACATGAACAAAGTTATGTAGCCAACAGCTTGTGATGGCACACAGATACCAGGATCCACCCTATGACCAGCACAAGACGACAATTCCCACACACCCAACACATAATCACCACCCAAAATAATGGGGCAGGTCGACCAACAGCAATACCAGACAGACAGTAGTGTACTAAGGAAAAATAAATTGCTTTAATCAGCATCCAAAAATATGTTTGTCCCTTGAAAGTTCAAAAAGTACAATGCCCATAGGGCAAACCAAAGTTCCAATCCAGGTGGGGGACACAGTGGGACGCGTGTCCCCTAGCTTGCCTGCACAGTCAGACTCCTTCGTCTTCCAGAGCGGGGAGGGCATCATGTGGGGGGGAAGGACCAGGCACCGCAGGGACATGAGGGCGAAGGGTAGGCGTTGTGGGTGCAGGGATGGAGGACTCCACCACAGGGGGTGGGTCAGGGCCAAAGGCAGAGGCCAGGATGGCGCTGCACACCTTTGCAAGGTCCTCCAGCGACTCCCCTGCACCCGAAGGAACCACAGGCCCCAAGGAGGGGGTGGGGGGCAGAGGGATGGGTCGCAGCGCCACAGGGGGAGGGTGTGGACAGGGGGGAGGACTCAACCACCCTGACCGGGGACTCCCTTGACCGCTTGCGGGGTGGTGTCACAGTGGGGCTCAGGGACAGAGCAGCCATGAAGGAGTCTTTGCCGGATATGTGGCCAGGAGAGCTGAGGGGAGGGGATTTGGAGGGAGTGGATTTGGTGGAATGCGGACTCCCACTCTGGCTGCGTGACTTACGTTTGCCCCCCGACCCAGTGGGTGTGCCTACTTCACCCTGTGTGTGTGTGCCAGGAGGTGTGCGTATGACCTTCCCTGCTGGTGTGGTGCCTGTGTCTGTTGTGGTGGGTGCATGCTGACGTCTGGGTGTACGTGGGACAGGCATGGGAGTGGGAAGTGTGGATGGGTCAGGGGTAGGGGGTTGGACGTAGCGCTGCAGGAGACCCACTGCTGCAGTCAGTGTCGAGTCAATGGACCTCAGCAAGTTGCGTTGGTCAGCCTGCGATGAAAAAATGCCCTCCAAGTATGCCTCCATGTTGTTCAGCACTTGGCTGTGGCCATGGAGGACATTAAGCATCGCAGCCTGACCAACCTGCAACTGCCGCTGGATGTCCACTGACTCGGCATTGGCGGCAGCAGTGGAGACAGGGGCAGGGGGTGCGGTGCCTGGCTGGAAGGAGACATGTGGTGACCGGGCACGCTGGGAAGGGACACGAGCAAGTGGGAGGCGGCTGATGGCAATGGAGGGGGCGGGCTGAGATGTAGTGCCGCTGTCAGCTGCTGGTGCAGCCTCCGCCCACTCGGAGAGATCATCCTCGGACCCGTCAGCTTCATATTCTGTCGTGCCAGTGGACAGGTCCTCGGCCTCACTCTCCTCCTCCTCAGTTCCACTCAATGTGCCAGCCACGATGTCAACGCTGGCACTGGTGCTCGGTCCCTCCGCTCCGTCTGTGCTCATGTCTCCCTCCGTGTCCCCCGACGATGCTGTGGGCAAGGTGAAGAGACAGCAATTAATCATACACCTGTATACATATGTCACATGAGTCCAATCTACATAGGTTACAGTGCATAGCCTGAAAAGAAAGATCAGTAACATCTACAAAACAAGGTACAGATGTAGGGCAGGCAACACACAGTTGGTTGACCCACCATGCCACTGAAAAACCATGGAGAGCATGACACAATAGCAAATGACATGAAATGGAGTTTGACAGAGGAGCCAGGCCCTGGGGACAATCCAGCACTGCATCTGCACCACACAGCGTTGTCCAAAATAGGGATGAGCAGGGACCATATCCATGAAGTTGAGGCACATGCAGCATAGGTAATACTGAAAACATGCCCACCATGACTGGCTCACTGCACCTTGAGTGTATGTCCAGACAAACATCACACACTGGCCAGACCTAGCAAGGAGATTTCAGGTTCTGACATGTAGGCTTTGCCCGCACCAACCACCCCCTACATGAGACAATTTGTTGAGACACAGGAAGCACTTACATCTCTTAGTCTGGGTGAAATACACAGGGGCTGCATAAATGCAAGACTGGACGCCAAATACCCAAGGTGCGCCTGTCCAAATAATCATGTACAAATGGTCATCATCAGATGATTGTAACAAGACACACAGGCACTGGCCCCCATAAGTATGGACAAGGAAAATCGGGTCAGGCTGTACAGTGGACACTTGTACTACATTTGACGTCAATATACATGGTGCCAGGGGACAATGGCACAGAGCACAACCTATGCTGTAGACACTGAGAGTGTCCACGTTTTGTGATGCCACACATGACACCTAGGAAAATATGCCCCAGGGGACAGTAGTGGCCAAACAACTCCATGGTCCTGAATGGGAATGACTGCAACACACGCCACCATCCCTGTACTATGCGTATCGCACACTCATGCACATCATGTCACAGGCCACAACATAGGACATGCGTGCTGTAAGGCATGACACTTGGGAGACTAACTCCCATGTCTGGACTCAGCATCAGTGCCAACTGACATGGAACCCACATGTACTGAACTGGACAGGGCACAGGCAAGGTCCCAAAACCTGTTACACACCACACCCACACATGATGCTACAGGCATAGTTCAGGTGGAGAAAGCGCCAGCCTACATTACCTTGTGAAGGAGTGACTAAACACAGACCAGGGAACACATTGCAAGGAGGGGAAGGGAGGCAGGAGAGCACCGCTATACTGTGGGTAACTGGATCTGCACAGCACCTTTAAACCCTGGCAGTGTATCCATGCAACTGTGCACTTACAAATGCTGGTGACACACAACAAACACACATGTACCTACCCCCTTCCTGCTGCTGCTTCTCCTGTAAGTGCCTGTTCAAGTCTGGAAATACCACCGCCAGCACACGCTTGTGGATGTGGGTCAGACGGCGGCGCCCGCGGTTCTTATGGGTCTCAGGTGAGTCCCCCAGCAGGACCCGTGCGATCCTCCGTGTCCAGCACCGGATATCCTGCCAGCGTTTCCTCACCTGGGCCAGGCGCCGCTTGCGACCGTCCGTCCTCCTCACGGCACTGACGGCGTTCATCCATATCTGCTTCTTGGCAGAGGCGCCTACCTGTGAGGATGAACAAGTGACACTTCATTAATACACCAGGCACATGTCACAGAGAGACATATTAGAACAAATTTGCTGTTTACAACAAGGCATAGTATGCATCCAACGCATTGCACCTTTGTCATAGGGACATGATCCTCTGGGGAAGGGCAAAAGCAGTAAGTGCCATTGAAAGGACACAGGTGGAATGAGGGGAACGACACAATCAATGATCCAGGCTCACACTGTGCATCAGAAGGTACACGAGGATAATGTGCAGCACCTCTAAGCAGTCACATGCCACAGGCCACTGACGCTACCGCAGCAGAGTACACAGACACACACAGGCACAGGACATTCATCTGCCATTGCCAAATGCAGTGACAAACCTCACTCTGCACATGTGCCACTAGACGGGGGGGGCTCACAGGTGTGGGGCTGGCTCTGCACGTCAGACACACAGCACTGCTCCCTGCTCACATCACATGGGCAGGGTATATCCATCCCGCATGCAGCCCGGGTGCCACACTCCACATATGCACCCACCCACATGACAGGGGACTTACACACACACCAATGTCCAGGGTACAAACACATCATGTGGACACTCTCAGCACAGGTACACAGAACTAACACACATCTGTGGGTACAGTCACCTGTCACACTGGGCTGACCACATAATAAAATGAGGACTGTAGAGGCTACATTCCCAGGAGGAAAAGACAGGCAGAATGTGGCATGCACCATGCAGTGATTGTCACAGTAAACACAATGCAAGTGAGGACGGCAGACATGCACCACAGCATGCACTGGCTGGGAGACATCAGGCATTCCTCCCCCTGGGACCCCCCCTACAGTACATAGCATGTGTGTCACACCTGGACACAATGCCAGAAGTCACAGTCACAAACAAGGGACACAGTCTGTGCTAGTAGACTCTGCACTCACCTGATACCCTGGTCACCCATACAGCAGGGGGTACTGTGGGAGGATCACATCCAGTAAAGCCAGGTTCTCCTCCAGGGTGAAAGGCTGTGACCTCTCCACAGACCTTGACATGGTTCCAGGGAATCAGTAGCAGCAGCTGGGTCGTCGAATCCAAAGATGTGCAGGCAAGTGCTCCCTCATGGGACCTGGCTGCTTTATATCTGCCTTGCTGGCCTGTTTCATGCACAGGAGTACAGAGTGATTGGTCACTCACATTTGCATCCTATGTTTCCTCCAATCCCTTCAAACCTAGCACAGTCAGTGGGTTCTCATTGTGTTTTTTTCTTGAGCATGATGTCAACTCCAGAACCACATTGCAACAAAGTAGATTCATTCAAACTGACTACTGCTGTGCACCTGCTGAAAAAAATTCAAACTTTAAACTTGGTCTCCATGACAACCAGCATGCATGTAGGCCTTTATACTTGTCCCTCATGTGTCCCCTATGTAATTTGGAGTTTCACACACAGGTACGGTGCGTCCCGGGGCCCTAGGGCACCACTAATGCATAGCAATGGCCAGTACAGGCGTGTGTACGGTCCGTATCACTATGGGTGTGCTTGCGTATGCGTACCCATAGTGAAAGTGAGCGTACGCACGCGTGTACGGTCCGTACCACTATGGGTACACATACGCGAGAACACCCATAGTGATAGTGAGCGTACAGGCGTGTGTACGGTCCGTACCACTATGAGTACGCATACACGAGAACACTCATAGTGAAAGTGAGCGTACGCACGCGTGTACGTCCGTATCACTATGGGAGTTCTCGCGTATGCGTACTCATAGTGGTATGGACCGTACACACGCCTGTACGCTCACTATCACTATGGGTGTTCTCGCGTATGCGTACTCATAGTGGTACGGACCGTACACGCGTGCGTACGCTCACTATCACTATGGGTGTTTTCGCGTATGCGTACTCATAGTGGTACGGACCGTACACATGCCTGTACGCTCACTATCACTATGGGTGTTCTCGCGTATGCGTACTCATAGTGGTACGGACCGTACACACGCCTGTACGCTCACTTTCACTATGGGTGTTCTCGCGTATGCATACTCATAGTGGTACGGACCGTACACGCGTGCGTACGCTCACTTTCACTATGGGTGTTCTTGCGTATGCGTACTCATAGTGGTACGGACCGTACACACGCCTGTACGCTCACTATCACTTTGGGTGTTCTCGCGTATGCGTACTCATAGTGGTACGGACCGTACACGCGTGCGTACGCTCACTTTCACTATGGGTGTTCTCGCGTATGTGTACTCATAGTGGTACGGACCGTACACACGCCTGTACGCTCACTATCACTTTGGGTGTTCTCGCGTATGCGTACTCATAGTTGTACCGTACACGCGTGCGTACGCTCACTTTCACTATGGGTGTTCTCGCGTATGCGTACTCATAGTGGTACGGACCGTACATGCGTGCGTACGCTCACTTTCACTATGGGTGTTCTCGTGTATGCGTACTCATAGTGGTACGGACCGTACACACGCCTGTACGCTCACTATCACTATGGGTGTTCTCGCGTATGCGTACTCATAGTGGTACGGACCGTACACACGTGCGTACGCTCACTTTCACTATGGGTGTTCTCGCGTATGCGTACCCATAGTGATACGGACCGTACACGCGTGCGCACGCTCACAATCACTATGGGTACACATACGGCAGCACTCCCATAGTGATAGGGAACGTACACAGGCCCTCTGAGCGAAAGTACGGTGCCTTTCACACATCACAGTGGTGACAGGCAGCACACAGGAAGGAATAGGGCTGACATACTTGTCCATGGATGGACATCAAGGCATTGTCTGGGCAGTACTACATGTGTGGGTCACAGGTGTGAAAGGCTGTGATGTGGCACATTACTCCTGAGTCGAGAAGGCACCAGATGTATGATGAGATGTGTACAGATGTTATGTGTGACGGTGCAATGTGTGCCAGGCATGCCCTTCACTCCTTTGACATGTGTGCATGTCGTACTGCACACTTGGGATGAGCGTCACTGGCATGGCACAGTCAACAACACACGCAAGTGTCCCCTGATGCCCGCTACAGGGGTTACCACACCAGACATGTGACTACCCACGGTGCACGATGTGACTATGTCATGTATGTGTGGGGGGTTCCCATTAGCTTGATGTTGGTGCTCCCTCAAAAGCATCAGCTGTTGCAGCAACCAACATGTGTCTGTGTGTAGATGGACATGGCACACTGTTACACACACCAGGCCACATGTGGTCTCGGATGTGAGGTGCGTATGTATGCATGGGACATGGAGTAGCGTAACAAGGACATGTCTGCATCCTCTCTGTGAATGTGTGGTGAGTCATTACATGTACACCTTATTGGCAAGGTGTGTGGGCTGTCCTAGTGTAATGCCATGTGACCTGTGGCTCTAGTGTTCCACTACCAGTCTCTGAAATCGACATCCTACATCTGCTGATGTGTTGTTGTATGTCACTCCTGTGTTGCGTCTGGCTGTTCACTTACACTTGGACACAGCTAATCCCATGCCATGGCATGTGGAGGTTCACAATCTCCGTGTGTAGCTGGGTCTTGGTAGGAGTGTCACCTGGCAGCCATACGTGTCCAGGGCATGTGGCACATACCTGACTCCGTATGTCGCATATGTGTATTGACAGATTAACATGTGCTCAGCACCAAAAATGTGTTGTTGTAGTACACTCACTCTTCCTTGTCACTTCCAAATTACTGCAGAGCGCCGCCTCTTCCCCGAGCAATTCCGGACTTGGCTGACATGCGGGAGAATGACTGTATCCGGTGCTACCGCTTCCCGCAACCATTGATTGAGGAGTTGATGCCGAGGCTGGCACCACACCTGCAACTGCTGCACAGGTATCCTACGGCACTGACACCCAAGCTGAAGGTAATGGCAGCCCTACATTTTCTTGCCACAGGTACCTTTCAAAATACCATAGCTCATGTTGGTGGCATGTCCCAGAGCATGTTCTGCCGTGTGCTGCATGATTTCTTAGAGGCCATGTTGCTTCACCTGGATGAGTTCATCCATTTCCCAACCCCTGAAATGTTGACTGGGGTCAAGCGTGGATTCTATTCCCTGGGAGGGATGCCCCATGTCATTGGGTCCATAGATGGGACACATGTGGCTTTGGTACCACCACAGGCACAGGAGGTAGCTTACAGGAATCGCAAGCACTACCACTCCATCAATGCCCTTGTGGTGTGTCTGTCCAACATGGTGATTTCACATGTCTGTGCTCGTTTTCCAGGATCAGCACACGATACCTACATCATGAGGCGTAGCAGGGTGCCTGAAATGATGACGCAGCTGCGCAACGAACGAGCATGTGTTGTTGGTGGGTACACTCTGTCTGTCCTGTATTTTGCGTAGACTTCCAGCACGACCACTTCTCCTGTCCTACTTATGTCCATGTGCTTTCCATGTAGGGGACGCTGGCTATCCCAACATGCCATGGCTGATCACACCTCTCCGCAACCCCATCACGCCTGCCCAGCTCCGCTACAACACCGCCCATGGCCGGACAAGGCGAGTGATAGTGAGGACATTTGGCCTCCTGAAGAGCCGATTCAGATGCCTCCACAAGACTGGCGGCGCCCTCCCATATGCCCCGGCGAAGGTCTGCAAAATCTTCATGGTCTGCTGCATGCTGCACAACATGGCAGTTGAGAAAGCTGTGCCACTCATCCTGGATCAAGATGATCAGGACCATCCACCCGTGGAGGACCAAGGTCTTGGCAATGGGGCTAGTGATGTGGAGGATGTGGTTCCGCAAGAGGACATCCGGAGTCGGCTCATACGCGACTTCTTCGCTTAGTGGTGAGTACCAGTGTCTGTGTGTGCACGCATTGGTCCCCGTGTGGCATGTGTTGCCATGTGTGTGTCCATCTGCATGTATGCCACGTGAGTCAGAGGTGTGTGTGGATGTGTCACTGGAGTGATGGTGCCAGTGATGAGTGTATTTCCACAGTCATAATAGTGACCTAGCATGTTGTCATCCTTACATGTGTCGAGTACATGCACATGCAAGTGGCTGTGCTTTTTGTGGCTGACTTCTTGTGTGTCTCTCATCCCCAGGTACTTGCGCATGCCGTCTGCTGGTTGCATTGTTGTGGCACTGCTATTCCTCATGGACACGTCATCGTGTGCTGACTCAGCGTTACACGCACGGACAAGTTTGGAAGTCTCCTTAGGGTAAGGGATGCATCAGGGGTATATTGGGTGTGGCAGTTGTTTACGATGTGTGCACACTGCCCCTGTCGATGTTTGGTTCCTCTGCAGACATGTCGCATCACCATGGGACACATGACATGCAGTGGGGTACACCTGAATAGATGGTCAGACTTGTTGACAGTCATCAGTGATGGGATTGTGGATTGTGATGATGGCATCAATGTGTGTTACACTGCCCTCGGACACATACGGTTTGCATTGGCTTGACATGGTGTGGGACTTCCACATCAGCGGATCAATGGTGTATGGCAGCCTCTCCGTGAGCAGCAGGGGGTGTTTAGCTGTTAGCCGACACTTGTGTGCCAGTTCCATGGCTATCACGCATTTGTGCTGCAGAAGGGGGGTTCCAGTGTAGGACCCACATGTTACTCCACATGACCTGTTCATGTGTACTCCGAGTTGCCTCGGCATTCCCAAATACATGAATAATAAAGGTGTCCCTATGCCTCCAAGGTGCCTATTCTCAGTCAATGCTGGTGTGTTGCCACGGTGCATACGGCATGTCTGGCATGGTTTTCCGTGATAGTGGCTATGTGTCTATGTGTCGAGTAGCAAGATGCAAGCTGTTTGTGTGGGATTAGACTGTGTATTGTGCATGATGTCCATGACTGTGTGGGTATTGTGACATGTGCCATCCCCATGCATCCAACGTTGGCCAGGCCACCATTCTCTGCATCCACCTGACTCAAGCTTGCAGGACATGGTTCTGCCACCTGTCCACACATACCTGGGTGCCCCCCAGGACACTCCACATGATCCCTGACCACTGCGCATGGCTGTCGCTGTACTCAATATGTCTGTCGGCACGGTTGTGCGGCCACCCCCTCAGCTGGTTGGGCCCATCACGGGTGTGTATGGTGCTCCATGTCCGTCTTGCCTAATACATTGTGACCCATGTGTGTCCTGTGCCAGACTCAGGCCCCAGGGTGTGGATGGTTGAAGTCAAATGAGAACTCAGGCATGGTTAGACTTTACAAGACACATGTAAGGTAATAATGCTAAATGTAGGCATCATCTCTTTATCGTGTAACTTTTTATTTTGGTTGGGGTACGTGGGGGGGGGGGGGTATGACATGAGGGGCTTTCCGGGTGTGTGGAATCCAAAGTTCACTAGGGGAGTTGGTGTCCTTGCCATTGAAAATCCTCAGAGTCCATGCCACAGTCTTTGTCAACATTGGTCAGACAGTGACCAGCAAGTCCATGTGGCAGAGAATGTCTTTTGCTGCTGTGCTGCTGTTGGTCCAGTGGGCCAGGTGCCAGGCCAGGTGTCCTGGGAGATGGTGCTGTTGCGCTGATCCTCACGGTCTTTTCCGTGGACGACCCGCCCTCCTGCGGGGACCCTCAGAAGCAGGCCGTGACGATGTTTGGGATGCTCCGTCGGATGACTCCTCCTCCTCCTGATCCCTCCCTGTGGGTGGTGATGTTCTACGCCTGGTGGCACAGGGAGGGTTGCCCATGTTGTCGGCTATCCGACGGAGTGTACTGTGAATTCCCGTGAACACTGTCACGAGCTCAGCCTATCTGTCCTCCATCCGCCCTTGGTGTCGCAGTAGACAGGCATGTTGCTCCGCATGTTGCTGGGCCTGCTGGGTCTTGATCTCCTCGAGGATGGACACAACCTGGGCCATGCCCGTGGTGTCCTGCCGGTATGTGTCCAGGATGTTTCGGACATGGGAAAATACCGGTTCCGCAGCCATCTGGTCAGGCTCGCGCCTCCGCCGTCCTCCACTCCCGCCACCCCTGCCCACTTGCACCTGGCCTGCCCTTGTGGGCACATCGGGTCTCCGGGACCCCTAAGGGGTGGCATTGGCGTTGTCGCCTGCCTCCTCCTGGGTGCCCGGTACACCGTGTCCCTCCTGGCCAGCCTGGCTGCATTGTGGTGGTGGGGCAGGGATCCGGGGTGTCTCCTGGGATGTGGCAGGAGTGGGGGTGGTGGTTGGCCCAGTTGTACCTGACGCAGGTGCTGCAGGTCGTTGGACACCAGAGGGGCCAGGTTGGTCGGGGTCGGGTTCGTCCACAGAGTGGTGAGAGTCGTCGCTGCCGATGGCTCCGTCATCCCGCCGAGCCGGGTCCTGTGAGTCTTCCCCCCCAGTGTTGGGGGGTGATCCACGACATTGACCTGTGTGTGAGAGAGACAATGTTATTTTTGTTCCATGCGACATCCATGTTTCATTGGTTTCTAAGTTGGCACATTTCCTCTGGGAATTTGGATATGTCTTGCATTCCACTCACAGTGCACTTGTGCATGGGTATGTCCCTTGGCCACAGCTTTTGCGAATTTACCTATGTGTGGCACAGTCTTACTTGCTGCGTCAATTGTGACTGCAGTCAGCTGTGGAGTGAGCAGGTGTGGCGAGCCATGCATTTGCGCCTTCCGTGTTGCACTGTACGTGGGCACATGGAGTTGTTCCACACACTTAGATAATGCAGGTAGCTGGCGTTGTGCTCGTGCACAGGTTGAGACATGGCCCAGTGTTTTGCCATGGAGAAGAGGGGGGATTCAGGCACTGGCCACCCTTGTCTACATGCACGCAGTCCACCTGCTGACGAGCAGACATTCCCACACCCCCCAAGGCTGAATTGGTCTCCCTGTGTGTCCCTTTCTCACTCCCTCTCTGTCCCCCTCTCCCTCCCTCTGTGTGTCAGCCTCCTCCCTCTGTCGGTCTCCCTGTGTCTCCCTCCCTCTCTCTCCCCCTCTCCCTCCCTCTGTGTGTCACCCTCTGTCACCTCAGGCCAGCTTCCTAGGCACACACTTTTTGCAGATCTTTGAATGGCCCTTGGCTTGTTGATGTGAGTTTGTTTCTGATCTCCAGGCACCCATTGGGTGTAGTGTCTGTGTCTGCGCTGCTGCTGTGGTGGTGTGTGCTGCCACTCTTTCACAGTGTTGGCTGTTCATTAGCTGCTGTCATGTGCGAAAACGTGCCGTCACCCCCATGTGTTAATGCAAGGCGTCCGCCATTTGCTGGCAAATCTTTCCTGTGTGGGGACACACTGTTTGTCTGTCTGTGACCTAGGCCATATGGGCAGGGGGCATTGTTGTCTGCTTCTGAGTTGCACTATGTGATTTTGGTGGCCCACACTCCTGCCATCCGGGTTACCGTGTCTTGTGTTGGCGTTTTCTGTGGCCTGTGACTTGGCATTGTCCAGCTGGGTGCATGGGGCATGGTGGCGCTAGTGGCATGTGCGTGTTTATGGAGTGTGGTTTAGTCATGCGATAGCTTGGGGTGGTTGCATGCCTGATTGTGAGTTTGGTTGTGGATGACGTTCCCCCCATGTGAGGTGAGTTGTTTGGGTAGTCACCCGGGTCTCGGAGTCCTTCTAATCCGTCCACTGCCACCACCCGCAGTATGGCCATCACCCTCTCCTCCCAGGGATGGTATTGTACGGGTCTGCGGGGCGGCCCTCCTCCAGTGATGTTGGCCTGGTTGTGGTCGTCGGTCATTTTGGCTCGGGCCCTCCTCCGCAGATCGTACCACCTGGCTTGGCATTCATGCCTGGTCCTTCTGGTGGCCGCAACAGCATTCACTTTGCCACTGGATTCAAGCAAGCCTGGCTGAAGACGGCTGAAATGCCAGAAACCGGTCCTAGGAGGCTTTTTTCCGGTCCAGGGAAGGCATGGCTTGGCAGTTCGGGCAGGACTGTTCCCATGAGGCACAGGGTCAGACTGATTTGCATATGGCCATGTCTGAACTGGGGTGGCAGAGTGGGCTAAAGAACGGTGATGGATCAAACCCAGATCTGTTGACTGGGTGTGAGTGTTTGATTGGTTCTGATGCTCCGTCCATCACCACCCCCTTTTGTACCGCTTTGTTCGCCATAAGTTGGCAGGGTATGCTCAGACGTGAGTCCCTTGCTCACTTTGCCACTGGATTCAAGCAAGCCTGGCTGAAGACGGCTGAAATGCCAGAAACCGGTCCTAGGAGGCTTTTTTCCGGTCCAGGGAAGGCATGGCTTGGCAGTTCGGGCTGGACTGTTCCCATGAGGCACAGGGTCAGACTGATTTGCATATGGCCATGTCTGAACTGGGGTGGCAGAGTGGGCTAAAGAACGGTGATTGATCAAACCCAGATCTGTTGACTGGGTGTGAGTGTTTGATTGGTTCTGATGCTCCGTCCATCACCACCCCCTTTTGTACCGCAACAGCATTCACAGCATCAACAATCCTCTGCCACATGGCTGTTTTTTCGGTCATGCAGGTATGTCTGACCAATGTTCCAAAGAGGTGTGGCTCGACTCTGAGGATTTCGTCGACAAGGACCTCCAACTCTCGGCTAGTGAACTTTGGATTCTTGTTAGTGGGCATGGTGAGGGGTGTGGGTGTGGATGGGAGGGGTGTGTGGATGGTTGTGGGTGTGTGGGTGTGGTTGTGCAGGTGTGTGTGTGAATGTGATGAGGGGGTGTTTGTGAAGGTGTGTGTGTGAAGGTGTGCAAGTGTAAGGTGTAGTAAAGGTTCTAGTATGGTGCTGTAGATTGTCTGTGGGGTCTGGCAGCAGTGAGTCTGTTGCAAAGGCTCATGGTTTGTGTGTGTGGCCCTTTTTATTGGTCAATTGGTGGGTGTGGCTGTGTTTGAAGTTTGGGTGGGTGTGTTATAAGGAGTGGTTGTGTTTTGGGCCTCTGTTTGGGATTTTGGCAATTGCAGGTCAGTGAATGTGTTGTTTTTGTGCTTGTTGGACATGTTTTGTGGCTTTGTGCCATTCGAATGGTGTATTCTTGTGTTGTTTTGCTTTGTCCTGGTTGTGTACGTGCGTTTTTAGCGTGTGTACGGTGTGTACTTGGGGAATTTTGTTGTACAGTGCTGTCCTTGTGTCTGGCTTGGTACGACTCGTACATGCGCGATGTTGTGTGAAGGTGCTGGTGTTGGGGCCTGGGGTGCGCTCCGTACTTAGAATGTTGGGGTGGGGGTATGCTCCATTCATACGCGGGTGAGGGTACGGGTCGTACATACACTGTTGGGGTGGGGGTACGCTCCATACATACGCGGGTGAGGGTACGGGTCGTACATACACGGTTGGGGTGGGGGTACGCTCCATACATACGTGGGTGGGGGTACGGGTCGTACATACACTGTTGGGGTGGGGGTACGCTCCACACGTACGCGGGTGAGGGTACAGTCCGTACATACATGGTTGGGGTGGGGGTACGCTCCATGCATACGCGGGTGGGGGTACGTGTCGTACATACACAGTTGGGGTGGGGGTACGGTCCGTACATACACGGTTGGGGTGGGGGTATGCTCCATGCATACGCGGGTGGGGGTACGGGTCGTACATACACGGTTGGGGTGGGGGTACGGTCCGTACATACACAGTTGGGGTGGGGTTACGCTCCATGCATACGCGGGTGGGGGTACGTGTCGTACATACACGGTTGGGGTGGGGGTACGGTCCGTACATACACGGTTGGGGTGGGGGTATGCTCCATACGTACGCGGGTGAGGGTACGGGTTGTACATACACGGTTGGGGTGGGGGTACGCTCCGTGCATACACGGGTGAGGGTACGTGTCGTACATACACGGTTGGGGTGGGGGTACGGTCCGTACATACACGGTTGGGGTGGGGGTACGCTCCATACATACGCAGGTGAGGGTACGGGCCGTACATACACGGTTGGGGTGGGGGTACGCTCCATGCATACGCGGGTGGGGGTACATGTCGTACATACACGGTTAGGGTGGGGGTACGGTCCGTACATACACGGTTGGGGTGGGGGTACGCTCCATGCATACGCGGGTGGGGTTACGGGTCGTACATACACGGTTGGGGTGGGGGTACGGTCCGTACATACACGGTTGGGGTGGGGGTACGCTCCATACATACGCGGGTGAGGGTACGGGCCGTACATACACGGTTGGGGTGGGGGTACGCTCCATGCATACGCGGGTGAGGGTACGGGTCATACATACATGGTTGGGGTGGGGGTACGCTCCATGGATACGCGGGTGAGGGTACGGGTCGTACATTCATGGTTGGGGTGGGGGTACGCTCCATACATTCACGGGTGGGGGTACGTCTCGTACATACACGGGTGTACATACACGGGTGTGGATTCGACTCGTACATAGGAGGGCTGGGGGGTGTTGGGCGCGTATGCGGGCACATGTCTCCATGGTTGCTATGGGAATTCGGTGCGGACGGTGTTTTTTCCATACGGTTGTAACATCGGACGCACGGGATGGATCGTAATTCCGCGGTCGGACTTCACTTTTCACATTTATATGGTAAATCGTCCGGGGACGTGTCGGGCACATTTTCCGACCCGAGGACGTGTGGGGAATTATTCCCAATGCGATTCGTATGGACTTTTTCCCATGCGAATCGTGATTGGCAGTTTGTACAGAACTTGTACGATTCGTACGGTAAAAAGACCGGATACGAGTCGTACGGGGAATTTTTTTACAGGATCGTAATCGGCACCTCTGTGTCAGCCTTATTTGCTGTTTTATCACAAATTAAGACTGTATGAGCTCACAATTCACCCTTGGTAGTACCAGTTTAGCATCTGAACAGAAACATTTACAACTGAAATTTGACCATTGACCTTTATAAACGCTATGTCACTGCCCAGCACCAAATTTCACATTTTGTCTGTAACTTTTGATCCCTTTTATCCAGACACAGCTTTTTTTTATTTGCATATTATGCAGCAGGCAATGTATTATGTGGCAGGTGTGGCAAATTCATGATATTTTATTTTTTATTTTCTTATTTTTGGCGTTTTATAAAGTGCGGACATGACCCAAGGGTATCAGAGCTCTGTACATATACTTGATATACATAAGCAAAGAGCCGAAAACATAAACATAACAAAAGCACAGAGCAATGTTTAAAAACTCTAATGAGATATGGTATGTTGTAACAGAGTTATTATTAACCGTCCACCATTCATGTATGAGTCACTGAGATATATTCTCTGGTATGGTTTTTCAAGAGTCTGGTTTGTGTCTGTTCTGTTCCAGATGCCCTGGGGACAATGTTTGTTTGGGTTCCACTGGTATGGATGTGCTTCTGCCATGTATTGGTATTACTGATATTAAAACGGCCACTGCACCTCAAAATCGTATAATTCAAGAGGACCTGTGGTTACTCAGTGGGTACAGCACAGCCACCCCACCACATAGTTACCACCCACAGATTTTAAAATAGTTTTTTTTTCTCATTCCCAAGTGTGCTATATTTTGTGTGGTAATGTTATTACAGAAAACACTAATACTCAGGTTAGGTATTTCCTCAATGTGGCATTACTACATCATTTAAAGGTTCCTAGCTCAGAATCATTATAATGCTCTAATACTTTATGTTTTCCCACATTCCGAGTTTCAAAACTCAGAATATTATGGATTGTGTCTATATTTTTGACTAGTCTTGCCTAGCGAAGTTTGTGCAGGAGAAAAATGTGCTAAATTTAAGCACTAACTATAATACCGATTTGGGTGCAGACCTGCTTGTGCCCAAATCTGGGTTATTGGGACAATCACAATGAGGCACTTACTAAGAATATGCACAATTGTGCACTTTGTAAATTTCCCACAAAATCACTAGAAGGCATTTTTTCTAACACAAATAACTAATAGTGCAGGAAACAGCTTATTTTGGCAAGATAACCCCGCCCAAACCTCATATATTGTGATGAAGTAATTGACCTCTCAAAGTAGGTTTGCAATTTTTTCACTCTTAGACCTGTCAGCCTTAGGATGGTCTTCCCCCAAATGTTTTGCCTTACTCCTCCATATTTTTCTGCTTTTTTTGGCCTAAGAACTCTGTGAACTTTACCACTGCTAACCATTGCTAAAGTGAGTGTTCTCACTCCTTAAGTCATGGAAACATTGGCTCCTCCCCAATTGGCATATTTAATTTACTTATAAGTCCCTAATAAAGTGGTACTACATATACCCAGGGCCTGAAAATAAAGAATGCCCGCAGCATTGATTGTACCACCCTCTTAAGTAGCCATTTAAACATATCTCAGGCCTGCCAATGCAACCTGTGTGTGCAGTTTTAAACTGCCAAAATAAACCTTTTTCCAAGCCTATGTCTTCCTTTTTAGTATATATGTTAATCCTAAAGTAGGCGCCCTAAATAGCCTGTGTTAGAAATGGGATTTCTGATTGGCCACGGCTCGCGCCTAAGCCAGGCAGAAACCACCACTCTAGTCAGGGAAAGGGAGTTACACACTAAAGATAACCCATGCTCACCTCCTTGGTAGCTTGGCACGAGCAGTTAGGCTTATCCCAGAGGCAATGTATAAAGCGTTTGCGCAACACACTCTCACAGCAGCAACACACTAGGCACACTACAAAAGGAACTCCACACAAGGTTGTATAAAAATAGCCTTTGTATTATCCAAAAAACATTAGAATTGTAATCAGACAGATACACTGTGCCAACTGGCACTAGGCAATATTTACAGGGGATTATATACAGGTGACAAGGCCAATCGGGCCACTGTCAGAACCATCACAAGCACAAGCAGTAGAAATAATATTGCAACCAGTAACTACTGGTGAAATACTGTATTCAGCATTATATCATATTTGAAACATAAACACATGGTGCATAAATCCTGAGCATAATATTAGCTTAAAACACAGTATGCCACAATCCTATTAGGCAACCACCGTAGGCATAAACACATTAGCATGAACACCGGAGGCATAAACCCCCTGGGCATGAATCATAATAGGGCCTTACGCCCTACCAATAAAACAGGCCCCCAGGCCAACTAGCCAATTACTGGGGCTCAAATGCCCTAGGTCCCGCTAAGTCAGGGCTCGAATTGAGGCCTCTAACTTTTTTCAGTGACCCCTGACGAAGAACTTATTTGGTTCGAAATGCATTGGGTTTTACACAAGTGTTTGCTACGTAATTTTGGAAGACTGCACGTGCCAATGTATAAGCCTGGATGGGCAACAGAAGGCATATGAAAATGCAAGAATAAAAAGATTCTGGTCTAATACTCGCAGTCTCCGGAGTGATTCTATAGATAGACAAAAAACGACTACATGTTTGAATCATGAATTGGTTTACATTGGATTACATGGTTTACTTTGGAAAAAAATGGTTTACGTGGAGCACTTGTTCTCTGTGTAGCAGTGCAGCATCTGGGAGCCTAAATGAGGCACCCTTTGACAGTATCTATGATATGCTGTGAAAATAGGACGGTACACAGCGCTGACTTGCACGCACTTCGTTGGCAGTTTCACCATTAATTTAAAACAATTTAAAGGAAGGTGTGCATTCACTATTATTCCTCTTACTTTTAGGCAATTGGCATTTTTCTACCTTAGCCATTCAGTGCCTGCAGACTGTCTCTGGGTCACACGACTAGGTGTAGTTGGCAGTTGTGTATTCTTCCTCCACAGTCACACACAATAAAGAGTTTATATGTGCCCGTATGGATCATCACTGGTAGAATGGGAAGGCGGAGTTAATCACAGCTCCACTTACACCCGAATAGGCTCTGTCATGGCTTCACACAAAGGACTCCATGCTCCCTGTAGTTAGTCTGGAGTAAGAGCAGGGGAGGCACGAAGCCTGTGCACTGCTGTGCTGCTGAATGGACTGCCACTTTGTTGAAATGCTGTCTTGCAGGGCTGCTGCCTTTCCGGCTGCCCTGCTACCCTCTTGCCTGGGTGAGAAGGACTGGACCTGCAACCTGTACCCAGGACCACCAGAGTGACTCCAAGGGCTAGTCTCTTGTAAACAGTAGCTGGACTCTGCAACTGTGAGACCTACCCTGCTAAGCGGTGACACTCCAGTCCTGGACCCTTGGAAGTGGGCCTGAAGGTGCTCTGCAAGACCACCTGTGGGCACAGCAGATTTAATGCATCCCCTCTGCTGCACGATGCAGTCTTGAACAGAAACAATCCATCGCCTCTGCTGCATGGACTTTCCCAGTGCATGTACTTCGCATCGCCCCTGCAGCCCCCAGCCTCATCGGAACCTGCGCTGCATGACGCATCCTCAAAGCAGGCCCTCGCATTGCAAAACCCTCATAGACACAGCAGTCTTTACAACGATGCAGCACTATGCATCACAAGCCCCACAGCTTCTTTGGGACCAGCCGGTGCACATGTCCTCAATGCAGGACGTCAAATCAAAAACCCCTTCATCAATGGCCTCCTTGACAATAACAGGGAACCTTGAATCAAAGCTTCACAGCTCCCCAGAAACAACGCTGAACGATGCATCTCTGTACCAAACTTCACATTGCCTTCACTGTGAGATGCACGGCATTGTTTGTGATTTCATAGATAAATGATTTTGTTTGATACCCTTATGGAGAAACCATTTAATCTAACCTGTTTAATGGAAATTTTCAGAATGAATCGCGTTTACCTTTTCGTAGAATCCAATTCATTGAATGTCTTTATGTTTGTAATTGGATTTTTGATGCTTAGTTTTTAAGTGTAAATGCAACAGTTGCAGGTCTTACTTTCAGAAACAGTTTTGTAGGATATATTTATTTCAGTGCTTTACTTCCTGAGACGTAATTACATATGTATTTCTTTTACATTGTCAAATAAATAGTTTGGATGTTTTTAATTTGTTGACCCATCACCACCCATGAACACCATATATTGCTGACCCCTCCGATCCCCAAAACACCATCAACTCCTGCCCCTAAAATGTCTCACCTAAACTAGACTCACCCCTGAAGCCTAAAAGCCCTTTCTACCCCAAACATCCACCAATCCTGAACCATAATATTACTCCCTACCCCTAACTCTACTTATTACTGGACCATAAAAACCCCTTTCTACATCTAGACCCCATTCATGCCATACCCATTAAAACACGTCAAGTCCCAAACTCCACCCGTTCCTGCACCGTGAAAATCCCTCACCGCCCTTAAACACCAGCAATCCATGACCCATAATAACTTCTCATCACCCTAAACTACTCATCCGTGAACCCTCAAAACCCTTTTCTACATCTAAACTACACCCATCCCATAATCCTTAAAAGCCCTCAGTACCCTATGCTCCACCCCCATCCTGAACCCTAAAATCTCTTCATCACACCAGTCGCTACTCATAAAATGAACCTTAAATCCCCTCACCAGCCATAAATTGCGCCCATCTATGAACCATAAAACCCTTTAACAAACAATTTTATTTTTTTTTGTAAAATATTTTTATTGATTATCATCATATATCAGTCAAAAGCAATTAAAACATGAGCTTCTGCTCGCATATAACTTCCCTAATACACATACGGTCTCTCCGTTAATCCATGGATACAATTGGGAGTGCTCAATACCATAATGGAGAACAGGTCAGTGGTCCACTAACAGGGCCCACTGTCGCATGTAATGTAATGTGATGTAATGTAAAAAGAATTTATAGAGCGCACTGCAACTTATCGAGCATCCTGGCGCTAAAGAGGGAAAAGACGGTAACAATGATTATGGTATGAGCAGGGTGATGTTAAATTCTGGGGAAGAGCAAGGTTTTAATTTGTTTATGAAAGGATAAAAGATCTTTCATCTGTCGCAACTCTAGGGGTAGTTTGTTCCAAAGTCTTGCAGCGGCAACACTGAAAGCTTGTCCCCCCAGCTTAGCTCTTCTAGTCCGAGGTACTTTCACCTAGTAAGCTGTAGAGGACTGAAGGGTTCGGGAAGGGGCATACCAGCAGAATTTACTCTGCAATGGTATGGGACCCAGACCATGCAGTGCCTTAAACACAACACAGAGGGATTTAAAATGGATCCTCTGTGCTATGGGAAGCCAGTGCAGCTCCGCAAGGGCCTGAGTGGAAGAAGATTGACGCCAACTTGGCTGCCATATTCTGGATTCTCTGCAGTCTCCCAGTCAAGAACTTAGGGGATTCCAGCATTAGGGAATTACAATAATCCAACCTGCTCAAAATCACGCTCCTAACTACTAGGGGGCACGTTTGAGCAGGGAGCTGGGGAAAAATCTTCCTCAAGATCCTAACAAGAGAGAAACAGGTCCCCATAATCTTATTGACATGTGTTTCCGAGGTCAGTTTCTCATTAAATGTGACTCCCAGATTGCGGACTGCCTTAGATGGTAGCAGTGGGGGGTCAGCAGGAATAGGCCAGAAGTTCACCGGAAGGGAATAAGACACTCTCCCACCCTCAGTACAGAGGATTTAACTTTTATCTGCATTAAATTGCAGAGAGTTGTTTCTTAACCAACAAGCTACACTCTGCATACATACATGAAAATTCTCCAAGGAAGATGACTATTCTCCCTCCAGTGATAAGATCAACTGGGTGTCATCTGCATAGTTTACCATGCCTATGCCATAAGATTTAATAATATCCACCAAGGGACGCATGTAGACATTAAACAGAATGGGGCTTATTTCAGAACCCTGCGACACACCATGATGGATTTTGGTGAACTTGGACCGAAAGGGGGGAGAGCTACGGCCTGACTTCTATCAGATAGATATGAATTAAGCCATTTCTGTGCCAGACCGACTTCCCCCACTCCTTCCAACTGCTCCAAGAGGACCTTATGATTGACTGTGTCGAATGCGGCAGACAGATCTAATAGGATCAAGATGGCCTTGTTTTATTTTACATCAGACTGATTCTGTTTTCCTGGCACTTCGTCCAATCACACAGAGAATCACCGGCCGTGTGACTCTCTCTTTCTTATCACACTCTTTTGTTGTTACTACATTGACTCTGGGGGACTAAGAGTGTGGATTAACCCTCTCTCTCTTGTTGTTTATAGTTGTGGCCCTTGTCTGTACACAAGCGAAGATCATCCAACACGGTCAACAGGGCAGTCTCTGTCCCGTGTCCCGGGCGGAATCCAAACTGAACCTCATCCAGTAGATCATTTGCCTCTAGAAACTGAGAAAGTGCCCTGCTCACATGGCGCTCAATGATCTTTACTGGGTATGGAAGGAGTGAAATAGGCCTGTAGTTTTTAAGACACGCCGGATCAAGTGAAGGCTTCTTCAATAGGGTGGAAACAACCGCTTGCTTCCAGCAGGAGGGAACCATCCCACTATACAGGGATTGATTACACAGCTGTCTAAGTGGAGGAAACAGGTCATATCCAAACGCTTTCCAGACCCTATATGGAAAAGGGTTTAAAGATGAGCCGGAGGAGTCCCCCGCAGCGATTTGCTCAAACACCTCAGTAGAGAGTGTATCAAAATGATCTAAGACAGGCATCTGAGCCGAGGCCTTCCTCGTCACTTTCGGTCCTCCTGTTCATCCTATGTGAGACCAGCAGTCTTATCAGCCATGTTGTTTTCTTCCAACCCTTCAATAATTTTACTAATCCTATTGTTAAAGAAGGCAGCTAGGCTATCACAAAGTTCCTGTGTGGGAAGGACCTTATTTTTAGTGCATGCCGGATTGGCAATATCGTTCAATATTTTGAAAATGCTCTTAGAGCTATTAGGGGCCTTCAAGATTACATCTGCAAAGTACTCAGCTTTGGTAGAGGCAATACTTTTCTTATAGGTAGAAAATTTCTCTTTCCAGATAACTTTGTCTGTATCAGCATACCCCTTCCTCCATTTTCGCTCTGCCTGTCTACAACCCAATTTAAAATTTTTCAGGGCAGTGTTATACCAGGGCGCTGAGGGTTTACCACCTCTTCTGATCATTTTCTGCGGGGCGATCTGATCAAGATAATTATTGATGTGTGATAAGAAGGTAATATAGTTATCCTCCACATATTTCCCTGGATCAAACAGACCTTCCAGATGGAATACAGGGGAGGAGCTAATTTTCCTCAGCAGGCCTTTCCAGTCCCTGCTAAGAAAACATGTTGTCTCCTTCCTAACCATATCATTGCGATTGATATTAGGCACATCAAATTTTATCAGATAGTGATCAGACCAACCAAACGGCGACACATTCACAACTTCCACTGAGTCTTTCCTGGCGAATATCAGGTCCAAGGTGTGTCCCCCCGTATGTGTAGGCTCTACTACCCACTGAGTAAGGGACAAATCCATACATGATTGTAGGAGATTGTCATATCCTAAGCCCATATTCCCGTTAGCCCATAGATTAAAATCCTCCAATATAAGGAGCCTGGAATGTGAGAGAGCCATGTTACTAAACACATAAATCAGGTTTTTCTGTTGAAGGAGGCTGGCCACTCCTGGCGGCCTATACCAGATAATACCTGTCAGCACCTGGTGCCCAAGAATGTTTAGAGCAAAGCCCAATAGTTCAACCCCTTTGACCATATCAATATCCACGGGTGAAAAGTTCCAGACCTCCTTAAAAAAGATCCAGACCCCTCCACCTCTACCGCATGGACGAGGTTTATGAAAAGCTTTGTAACCCTGCGGGCAGGCTAAGCCCAGTTCTAAATCCGAATCCGGATGGGTCCAAGTCTCCGTCACCACCAGGACATCCAAATCATGGGACTCCAACAGCATCTGTTTCTCTAGGTAATGTTTACAAAGGGACCTAACATTAAGCAGGCAACATCTCAAGGAGTCCGTTCTAGTCAAGTCAGCTACTGTCCCTACTCCTACCGGAATCACTGATTGAGCATCCCTCTCAGCCTCCTCCTGCGTACCCATTACCTGAGGAGAGACACTCAAGGCAAGCAAGACACAACGTGATAAAGGGCAATAACAGGTATTATATTCTGAAGCTCTGGAGCATAGAAAAGAAAATGAGCACGAAATCATAAACCCTATAACACGCAACAATCCCTCCTGCCTCCCACCAACCCCCTCCCACTATTCCCCTAGCATGACGTGATAGCTTGAGACATAACAGGGCATTCAGCTCAGTGTCCACAGCACAATAATCCTGCAACTGAATGGTACACATCAAACTTTCATAACATAGGACAGTTGGTAGGCTAATAGAGGGATCACCCATTCTCCAACACTGTTCTAAACAGTTAGTGAGGAGGGCGGGTCGTGCGAGTCACTAAGCACAGAGTCCACATCAGTATCGGAGTCGGTGGGTTTTAGCAGCTCCATTAAGGCTCCCCAGGCATGGACAGAGTCCATTGCTGTGTCGCTATGAGCTCGACCAGAAGCTTGCAGTCAGAGAACCGTCTCGCACTCAGCCCACCGAATAAATACAGCCTTCCACCTCTGAAATCTCGGCCCCCGCTGAGCCTTCCAATGAGCAGTAATTTCCCTTTTGGCCAGGACCAGCCCTGGGTCTATACATTTACTAGTTATTTTTGTCTTAGAAGTATGGGGGAACCAATGTATTGTCAACACTTCCCGCCAATAAAGGCCAATCCGGGGGCAGTCCCACATCATATGGCGGAAATCCGCTCCCTCTCCATTGTAGCGGGGGTAGGGCGCTGCAAGCGTTTTAAAATATTGTTTCATTTTGACTGGGGTGAGATAAGCTCTGTGCAAAATAAAAAATTGAATCTGTTGAAATCGGGCATTCCTGGAACATTTCTATGGGCGCTCAAGCAATTCAGCCCAGACTTTGTCAGGAATTTCCCCTTCCACGTCCTCCTCCCATTTTTGCTTCAACCCCAGAAGGGGGGGCAACTTTTCACAGGTCATCCGACGATATAAACAAGTAACAGCTTTAATGGTACCAGCCGCCAGCACCACGTACTGGCAAGCCATTGATGTCTTAGGTTCAGACAGCCCCCCTTTCTATCGCTGCTGAATAGCTGACACCAAGGCCGCATGCATCAGATAATCTCTGCAAGGGAGATCAAAGCGCTCACGAATGGCCTCAAAAGGCATCAGAACGTTATCTTCATACAAATCTCCCACTGCTGTCAATCCCGAAGCACACCACCCCGTTAGCGCCGACCAGTTGCCCCCATGAGGCAATTGCTGGCACATCAACAACGGGATCTCTGGAGCATACGGGCAGTCGATCCGCGCCCTCTGGTGGCTCCTATTCCAACACAACCGAAAAGCCTGCACGTCCCCAGGGAGATCCCCAAGGCGAAGCGGCTGTTGTAAAATAATCCTAGATAGCAAGTAGGCAGGAATCCGCCCCCCCCCCGCATCATCTCCCACTCCCCGGAACTCCCGAGCCACCGCTTGGGTAAGCCATTGCAGCTGGGCCGCCAAGTAATAGGACTCGAAGTCCAGAACTGCTAGACCTCCCTCCCCCCGTGGACGTAGCAGAGTGTGCAAAGCTACACGTCGCCTGCCAGAAAGCCAGAGAAACCCCGTTACCATCTATTGAAGCCTCTTAAAAGTCGACACAGGGAGCCAAACAGGAAGCGTCTGAAAATAATATAACAGCCTGGGGAGTGCCACCATCTTGAGGAGCGCCCCCCCCCCTATCAGGGACAGCGGCAACGTCTGCCAAAAGTCCATACTGCCTTGGAGACCCCTATAGCCCTGCCAATATTACCCTCCACTAGATCTTTCTGCTCATGGTAGATACGTATCCCCAGAAACGTTATACAGGTATACTCCCATTTTACAGCCTCCGTAGACCGAGGACCCTCAACTGTCTTGGAGGTGGTGAACAGGCACGATTTTGTCCAGTTCACTCCCAGACCTGCCATTTCCTCAATATGTTGAAGCCGGCGCTTCGCTCCCAGCAAAGCCTCCTGGGTGTCGGCTAGGAACAGAAGGAGGTTGTCCGCATAAAGCGCAATATAATGGGTATCGTCAAGCACCTGGAGCCCCCTGAACCACTTCCCTGTTCGGACCTGAGCTGCCAGTGGCTCTATGGCCAGTGCAAATAATAGCGGGGATAGAGGACACCCTTGACGAGTCCCTCTACGCACCGCACAAGGAGCCGATATCAGACCGCCAGACTTAGTTCTAGCCGTGGAGTCCCTATATAGCAAAGCCGTCCAGGACACAAACCTCTCCCCCAATCCAAAGGCACGCAGTACCTGAAATAAATAAGGCCACTCCAGGCTGTCAAAGGCCTTTTCGATATCAACCGAGAATATGGCAGCAGTATGTGCCGAATATGTATCGGCCTCTAAAACACGGAGGAGGCGACGAACGTTGGTTGCTGTATTCCGTTTGGGTATAAACCCCGCCTGATCCACATGTACTAGGCGGGTCATATACGGCAGAAGGCGAGTAGCGAGTATCCGACTTAAGATCTTATAGTCGGTGGTAAGCATGGAGAGTGGACGGTAGGCGGTACTGTCCGAGGGGGCCCTCCCAGGCTTCAAGAGAGGTATGATAACCACCTCATGTGTTGTGGCAGGAAGCCAGCCCACCCTCCGTGAACCATTATAGAGGGCCACTAACCTAGGGGCAAACCATCCACCCCTGGAGTAACCCTTTAACAAACAATGGTCCAGCACTCAAGATGAGTGGATATATTAAGTAAAATGCAATTAAGGTTCAGTAAAAGTATTTTGTGTCCGATTCATCCCTCTAAGGTTCACAATGTATTGACATGCAATCAATATTCATTATATATGTGGATATTTTCTTTCTTCAATTGTTCTTTATCAATTTTCTTCTCATGAATGAAACTTCAATAAATGAAAGATGAAACTCAGTAGCCAACGCGTTTCGTCCACACAGGACGTCTTCAGGGCTACAAAGGACAACACATGAACCTTACGTCTCCACTTGTACTAAAGGAGGTGTCTAGGTTCTGTTCGGTGGAAGTTCATCACAGGGCAGACGTGCAGCTGTGGCAGTGGGGCGTATAGTGTCATTACTGTCTCCTGTTTCGGCCGAAGAACCGGACTCCCCTTTGGTGAAGTGGAAACGGGATGGACAGACAGTTGGTGAGATGTTGCGCTAATTTCTAGCTTTCCTACTGTTCTTGCTTACTATAACTTTATTTTCAGGTTCCATACATTTATATACATATATAGATTTCTACATATATGTTTGCCTTGATTGTGTTTTAATCATACTATTGATATGTTAGAGTCTGCTATGATAGGTGCATTTGGCTTACCGTGTGGTGCTATTTACTAATAAATATATCCCAGATATACCAATTCATCTTTTACTTGTAGCAGGAGGTGTGGACTCTTCTTGGCCAAGTATTCTGTTGTAGAAGGATGGGTGAATTCCCTTCTAGCAGGTAATTGTGTTATAGAAGTTGTTGTACTCCTGGCAAGTGATGTGCAAAGTATATCTCGCTCTAGAGAAGTGTTATGTGTGTTACCTTGGTCTAGAGGAGACTCATGTGATATTGTTTTCTTGCCTTGCCTTTGGGGGAGTGTTGAAAGTTTGCCCACCTTAGGAAGTGCTGTGTATATGTTATATTCCATAAGTTTGGAACAGATATTCTCTCCCTGGGAAAGTGACGGTACATACCTTGGTCCAGGGGAGATCTGAGACCTTTCATTACACGGGGATGTAAACATTTATATTCCCACTCCAACGAGTGTAACTGTAGGGAAAGTGTTGGATAGCAGGAGTATAAAAATGACTATTCCCACTCCAACGAGTGTAACAGTAAGGAAAGTGTTGGATATCAGAGGGGTAAAAATTACTATTCCCACTCCAGTAATTGCAACAGTAGGGAAAGTGTTGGATAGCGGGTAGGTAAAAATTACAATTCCCACTCCAGTGAGTGCAACAGTAGGGAAAGTGTTGGATAGAGGGTGGGTAAACATTACAATTCCCACTCCAATGAGTGCAACAGTAGGGAAAGTGTTGGATAGTGTAGGGCAATAATTTACTATTCCCACTCAAGCAAATGCAACAGTAGGGAAAGTGTTGGATAGCAGAGTGGAATCATTTAGTATCCCCATTCCTGCAAAATAATTAACAGTAATTAAGAAATAATTAATTGGTCAAAAATAATTTACCTCCCACAATATTCCCCTATAAACAACTCCACCAATATTGTAAAATAACACACAATTAACAATTAATTAACAATCAATTAATTAATTAATAACAATTAACAAGCAATTTAAAAACCATCAAAAATAAATTATATCACACAATTAACACTATAAAATACCTTTAAATAAATATTATATAAAAAAATAATAAACATTTTATTGAAATTAAATTACTTCCCACCCTACTCCCCTATCAACCCACAACTCACTCCTATAAAAATTACACAATTAACATATTTACCAATTAATTATTATTAAATTAATATCCAGTTAATAACTAATTATAAAAAATAACATAATTAACAATATAAAATATTAACTAAGTAAATATTAATTAATACAATTATTAATTAATTAATTAATTATAATTACATTACTTCCCACCCTACTCCCCTATAAAACCATAACCCGCTCTTAAAAAACTACACAATTAACATATTTATCAATTAATTATTAATTATAAATAACCAATTAAAATTAATTAATAACAAATTAATACAATTAATGATATAAATTATTAAATACAAAAATAATAATTAAGACAATGATTAATTAATTAATTTCAATTAAATTACATCCCACCCTATTCCCCTATAAACCCACAACCCGCTACGGAACTAAAACACAATGGTGCCGATTCCGATCCGTTAAAAAAAATTACTGTACGACTCATATTCGTATTTTTTTACGTACGAATCGCACAAGTGCCGTCCCACTGGTGAAGTACGATTTGTACATGAAAAATACATACGAATCGCTTCGGGAAAAGTCTACAAGACGTCCCCGGACAGTTTTACATGCAAATCGTAAAACTGAAGCCCTTCCGAAAACACAAGCGCATGGAAAAGGCCCCGTACGGAGCGAACGCCGTACCACTCATATCCGGGTTAACTTGTGCCCGGGATACGAGTCGTACAGCCCTCCCCTCCCCCCATATGTCAGCACCGTACCCCCCCATGTCCGCACTCTACCCCAGCCCCACACGTGTACGCATCGTACCCCACCACCATACCCCAGCCCCGTACGTGTACACACCACACCCCACCACCGTACCCCAGCCCCGTACATGTACGCACCGTACCCCACCACCGTACCCCAGCCCTCTACTTGTACGCACCGTACCCCACCACCGTACCCCAGCCCCGTACTTGGACGCACCGTACCCCAGCGCCGTACCCCAGGACCAGACTTGGGCGCACCGTACCCCAGTGCCCTACCCCAGCCCCGTACCCCAGCCCCGTACATGTACGCACCGTACCCCACCACCGTACACCAGCCCCGTACTTGGACGCACCGTACCCCAGCGCCGTACCCCATGCCCGTACTTGGACACACCATACCCTAGCGCTGTACCCAAGCCACGTACATGTATGCACCGTACCCCACCACCATACCCCAGCCCCGTACTTGGACGCACCGTACCCCAGCGCCGTACCCCATGCCCATACTTGGATGCACCGTACCCCAGTGCCGTACCCCAGCCCCGTACATGTACGCACCATACCCCAACACTGTACCCCAGCACCGTACTTGTATGCACCGTACCCCAACACCGTACCCCAGCCCCGTACTTGGACGCACCGTACCCTACCACCGTACCCCAGCATCGCGTATGTACAAACCGTACAACAACATTGCATATGTGAGCACTGTACAACAACATCGCGTATGTACGCACCTTACATATGCTAAAACGACTCGTACAGAACCAGGACACTGCAAAACAGCACAAGGAGGGTCAATTCGACTCGCACAATACCACAAAACACGTATACAGTAGAAAAAACATCTAAAAGACTGACCTGGCACATCCAAACAGGCAAACAGAGGCCCAAACTCACAACCACCTCTTATAACACACCCACCAAAATTTCAAACCCAGCCACACCCACAAATGGACCAATAAAAAGGGCCCACACTCACAAACCATGAGCCTTTGCAACAGACCCACTGCTGACAGACACCACACATAAACAACTGCACCCATACACCTTAACTTACACACCTTCACACATACCCCCTCTACACATTCACACACACCTACACATTCACACCCACATACCCACAACCATCCACACCCACACCCCACACCATGCCCACAGACAAGAATCCAAAGTTCACAAGGGAGGAGCTGGACATCCTTGTCAATGAAGTCATCAGAGTCGAGCCACAGCTCTTTGGAACATTGGTCAGACAGACCAGCATAGCCGAAAAATCACACATGTGGCAGAGGATCGTCGATAGGGTGAATGCTGTTGCGCCCATCAGAAGGACCAGGAATGAATGCCAAGCCAGGTGGTACGATCTGCGGAGGGCAGTCAAGCGCAAAATGAATGAGGACTACACCCAGAGTAACATCACTGGAGGTGGGCTGCCCCGCAGACCAGTACATTACCATCCCTGGGAGGAGAAGGTTATGGCCCTGCTTCTGCCGGTGGGAGTACACGGAGTTGAAGGAGTTGCCGAGCCTGGTGAGTACACAAACAACTTACGTAACATGGGGGTAATGGCATCCACACCCCAACTACACCAAATGCACTCACCTACCCCCAAGCCCTCACCGGACACAACCACACTCAAAAACAACGCTCATGCCACTAACATTTGTATGCCCCATTCACAAAGCAAGGCCATGCCATGTCCCAGCCTACACAAACCACAAACCCAAGACTGGATGTCCGGGATGCTGGGAGGCTGGGGATAACTAAACATATTGTACAACTCTGAAACAGACACCATTGCCCTCAGCCCATATGGCCCAGGTACATACCCATGCACCATGCTCAATGCACAGGGACTGGCAAAGTACTGACAAGGTAGCTGACACTTGGCCCGGCTGTAGGCAGCACAAGGCCCTCCTGTGACCACTGCAAACTCTATCACAAACACAACAAGCTCAGATATCTAGGACAGGAACTCACACTCACTGACATGGCAGCATGCTCCATGGGGGGACCAGATACATCACCTGGGAGACCCACTGCGAAATCACACTACACCCACCAGCAGGCACCGTCAATCAATCAACAATCGATCAGGGTACTTGTAATGCACGCTACTTACCTGTGAGGGTCTCAAGGCGCTGAGGGGGGGGGGGGGGGGTTCCACTACTGATCGAAGAACCAGGTCTTGAGGAGTCTTCTGAAGGCAAGTAGGTCTTGGGTCAGTCGTAGGTGGGTTGGGAGGGTGTTCCAGGCCTTTGCAGTGAGGTAGGAGAAGGATCTGCTGCAGGCGGTCGTATGTTGGATGCGGGGGACAGCTGCGAGGGCGAGGCTGCCGGAGCGGAGCTGGCGGGTGGGGGTGTAGAAGCTGAGTCTGATGTTCAGGTAGGCTTGTCCGGCGTGGTGGAGTGCCTTGTGTGTGTGGGTGAGGAGCTTGAAGATGATCCTCTTGTCGATGTTGAGCCAGTGCAGGTCACTCAGGAGGGGGGTGATGTGGCTGTGGTGGGGGGCATTGACGATCAGTTGTGCGGAGGCGTTTTGGAAGCGTTGTAGCCGCCGTTGGTGTTTGGATGGGAGTCCTGCGTAGAGTGCGTTGCCGTAGTCCAGTCTGCTGCTGACGAGGGCCTGTGTCACTGTTCTACTTGTTTCGGTCGGGATCCACCTGTAGATGCGGTGGAGCGTGCGTAGGGTGTCGTAGCAGGAGGAGGAGACGGCGTTGACCTGCTTGGACATGGAGAGGGAGGATGCGAGGATCATCCTAGGTTGCATGCGTAGTCGGTGGGTGTCGGTGCTGTCCCCAGAGCGATCGGCCACCAGGAGTCGTCCCAGGCTGAGGGTGTGGGTCCGAGGATGAGGACCTCCATCTTGTCCGAGTTTATTTTCAGATGGCCGCTCCTCATACAATCGGCGATGGCCCTCAGACCCTCGTGGATGTTTGTTTTGGCGGTGTGAGGGTCCTTGGTGAGGGAGAGGATGAGCTGGGTGTCGTCGGCATAGGAGATGTTTTTGAGGTTGTGGTGGCGGGCCACTTGTGTGAGGGGGGCCATGTGGATGTTGAACAGCGTCGGGCTGAGGGATGATCACTCACCCCTTACACAAGCACACACCCCTGGGGCAGCCAATGGAGTTACCCACTCTCACAATGGACATGTGACACAACAAGATCAAGCCACAGCCAAATAAGCATCCAAGCCCAAATTTGACATGTCAAACACCCTGGAGAACATTTCAATCAGTCCCCTGCAACATACCCATCCACAAGTGAACATTGATGTGAATGCTAGGCACATACAACTACCTGGAGGAACTGTGGCAACTAGAATATGTATGAAACATGGATGTCGCATTAAATGGCATTAACATTGTCTCTCTCTCACACACAGGGCAACGTCATGGATCTCCCCCAACAATGGGGGGGAAGTACCACAGTCCCAGGCTCGGGAGGAACCTGATCCCACTGGCAGCGACACCTCACAACACTCCGAGGATGACCCCAACCCACCTGGCCCCTCTGGTGTCCAAGCCCCTGCAGCACCTGCTTCAGGTACATCTGTGCCAACCACCACCCCCATTACTGCCACATCCCAGGAGACACCCAGGAGTCCTGCCCACACTGAACAACTGAGCCAGTCTGACTTGGAGGGACAAGGTTTGCCGGGCAACCAGGAGGAGGCAGCCAACAACGACACTGCCATCCCTCAGGGGTCCCGTAGACCCGATGTGCCCACAATGGCAGGCCAGGCTCGTGTGGGCAGGGGTGGTGGGAGTGGAGGCAGGCGGAGGCAAGAACCTGACCAGACAGCTGAAGGGACCGGTATGTCACACGTACGCAACATCATGGAGGCATACCGGCTTGACACCAGGGCCATCAGTCAGGTAGTGGAGAGCCTCACAGACATTAAGAATCAGCAGGCCGAGCAACACGCCAGTCAACAACAACACCAAGGACGGATGGAGGCAAGACTGGCTGAGCTCCTGGCGGTGCAAAGGGACATAAGCCATTCACTCCGTCGGATCGCCGACAACATGGGCAACCCTCCCTGTGACACCAGGCGCAGACCAGCACCAGCCACAGGGAGGGAGGAGGAGGAGGAGGAGGATTCATCCGACGGAGAGTCCCAGGCATCGTCAAGGCCTGCATCTGAGGGTCCCCAGAGGAAGGTGGGTCATCCACGGAAAAGACCGTGAGAGGCAGCGGACCATCCACATCTCCCAGGTCACATGGCCTGGCACCTGGCCTTCATGCGCAACAGCAGCACATCATTCACTGACATTCTCTGCCACATGGACTTGCTGGTCACAGTCTGACCAATGATGACCAACACTGTGGTCTGGACTCTGATGACTTCAAATGCCAAAGATCCCATCTCCCCCTGTGAACTTTGGATTCTATGCACCCGGTAGAGCACCTTATTTTTCTAACAAAACACGCACCCCACCGAGAATAAAACTATTTATTTCTCATTAGATGTTGCAGTCGTTTAGCATTAGTCCACAACATACGTGTGGGTAAATGCCAAACTATGCCTGAGTGTTGAACTAACTCCAGCCATCCATATGCTGGGATCTGAGTCCGGTACAGGACACACATGGGTCACAATGTATCATCCCATACAGCCTGGGAGCCCAATACTCACCCGTGATGGCCTCAAGCTGCTGAGGGGGTGCTTGAAATACTGTGCGGACACACCAATCAGGAAGAGGATGATGAAGGCCTAGAGGTCATGGCTCATGTGGAGGTTCCCGGGGAGGGAGTCCCAGGTATGTTTGTCCAGGTGGGAGAACCATCTCCTTCATGCTGGAGTGTTGTGGATGTGAAGAATGGTGGACAGGCCAAGTTCGGATGCATAGAGTTGGGCCAACGGGGTCTTGGATGACAGACGTACAAGGTTGATTTTGGGGTCTGGGGTTGTTGACTGCCTCCTGAGTGTGTGTGAGGAGTGTGAAGGTCATCCTGCAGCACACAGTGATCCCTTGCAGCTATCTCAGGTGGACGGTGGTGTGGATGGGGTGCGGGATGTTGAAGCTGATTTGTGCAGATGCACCCTGGATGTGGACAAGTTTCCCATGAGTTTGGATGTACTTGCTCCATAGAGGGCGGGGCAGTAGTTGACACGGCTGGTGTCGTGGACCTGGGGGATGGTCTGTCTTTCCTTGGAGTGGATCTATCTGTGGATCATGTGCATCACGCAGAGGGTGTTGCAGCATGAGGTACAGATGCTGGTAATTTGCATGGCAAATGTGAGTGATAAATCCATGATGCACAAAATCTTGTGTGCATGGCCACTGGACACATTGAAGATTGACACGCTGAGAGATGATCCCTGGGCCATGTGCCAGATGACGCCACTATACTACATGCTGAAGGCTTGAGTCCCACTCCCATGGCCTTGCTGGTGGACTGAGCTGGTGTGGAGCAGGAGGGACATGATCTGGTTGGTGTGTCAGGGCCTGGAAGGCGGGGCAGCGCTGTGTAGGCAGTTGGAGTTGCACACTCAGCATGCAAAGGTGTCGTGTGTGCGCTTAGGGTATGCCTGAGAGCATGCGGTTGATTTTCGGATAGACATTGCTTGGAGGGTGGCTGCAACATCAGATTGTAGTGTGATGTGGGTCATGCAAGGACATGAGGGTCGTGCAATGTGCACGTTGCATGTGCTGACGGTCCTGCCTTTGGCACCGCGTGGCCGCAACAGTGGCACAGACAAGATGATGACAGCCAAATGAATGGGTGAAGGCAGGCGGGGAGGAGCATCTTTGAGGCGTGTATGTTGCCGAATCCCGCTACTTTGTGAGCCCTTGCTGCAGGGGCTGCCGCAGCAGGCGGCATGTCCTGGAAACTATGCCAAAAGTAGCACACAAAGACAAGGATGTCAGAAAGGACAACTGCAACAGGCGTATGTAAAGGAAGGAGTGTCCGGTTACCCATGGCATACCCAGAGAAAATTGATGCATAATCACCAAAGAAGACTGACACAGGATCAGGAAACAGAAGGCCGAGACGCGCACAGGAGACACACCCTCAGCAAGCGTTGACGGCCCGTCGTGGGGACCCACATGCCCAAATACATACACAACCATGGACTTCATGCACAATCGAGATTCTAACCCATGAAGAACTGCATGCATGTAGCCAAACTACACATTGACTCATATGCACAATCTTTGACAACTATGCCAGAGATGCCGCATGCAAAATGGCAAGAGAACTGCATTGACAGAGATGAGGCACCTTGGAGGGTGAGGAACCCCTTTATTACTCAGGCTCACACTAAGGGAAATGCATCAATATGAACAGACTCACAGGTCATTTGGCTGAACATGTGGGACCTACACTGGACACCCCCTTCACAACACAGATGTAGTAAATCCAAATGGCCTGGCACACAAGTTAAGGGGATGAGCCAAACACCCCCTGCTGCACACGGCGAGGCTGCAATTCCCCACTGAGCCTCTTATGGGGATGTTACACACTATGTCCAGCCGTAGCATCCCGTATGTTTCTGAGGGAAGTTTTACACACATTGATGCCTTCATCAGAATCCACAAACCATTACAGATGACTGTCACGAAGGTTGACTATCAATTCATGGGAGTCATGCTACATGTCATGTGCCCCATGGTGAGTCGACATGTATGCATGGTAACCCAACATGCACGGGAGCAGTCCCCACACATTCCAAACACGTACCACCCCCAAAATGCCTTGCTGCAATTCTCACCCAAAATGACTTTTCCCCATGTCCGTGCATGGAACGCTGATTCAGCACACATTGCAATACTCATGAGGAATAGCAGGAGGCCAACGATGACACAACCAGACAACATGCGCAAGAACCTGTGGATGACAGAGACACAAGAAGTCAACTAAAAGATTGTTATCCGCATACATGGTCATTTACTCTACAGGAATAATGTTGTCACCATGCGATTAGAAAATTTAGTGTCTCAGCTAAAATGAGTGGAATGACATCATCACTCGAGTGACACATCAGAACACACATCTATGTCACTTAGCATACAGTCAGCTGGACACACACATTGCAACACATGGCCCACGAGGCTCCAAGCGTGCACACTCAGACCCAGTGACTCACCATTATGAGAAGAAGTTGCGTATGAGCTGACTCCGGATATCCTCCTCCTCCTCCTCCTCCTCACTTGCCTCATGACCAAGCCCTTCATCCTCCACGGGTGGATGTTCCTGCTCATGCTGCTCCAGGATGAGTGGCACTGCCTTCTCCACTGCCATGTTGTGCAGCATGCAGCACATGAGGAAGATTTTGCAGACCTTAGCCGGTGCATATGGGAGGGACCCGCCTGTCTTGTGAAGGCACCGGAATCGGCTCTTCAGGAGGCCAAACGTCCTCTCAATCACTCGCCTGGTCTGTCCGTGTGCATTGTTGTAACGGTGATCTGCAGCTGATCTTGGGTTGCGGAGAGGCGTCAGCAGCCATAGCATGTTGGGATAGCCAGAGTCCCCTACATGGAAACATCATGTAAATAAGTGGGTCAGGAGATACTGTAAGATACAAGGATACCGCAAAACACAGGACAAACAGAGTATACCCACCAACAAGACATGCTCGTTCGTTGTGCAGCCGCAGCATCATTTGTGGCACCCTGCTACGCCTCATGATGTAGGCATCGTGTGCTGACCCTGGAAAACGTGCACAGACATGGGAAATCAGCATGTTAGCAAGACACACCACAAGGGCATTTATAGAGTGGTCATGTTTACGGTTGCGATAGGCGACCTTCTGTGCCTGTGGTGGTACCAAAGCCACATGTGTCCCATCAATGGACCCAATGACATGGGGCATCCCTCCCAGGGCATAGAAATCACCCTTGACACCTGTCAACTCCTCAGGAGTCAGAAAATGGATGAATTCATCCAGGTGCTCCAACATGGCTGCCAAAACATCATGCAGGACACGGCTGAACATCGTCTGTGACATGCCATCAACATCAGCTATGGTGAATTGAAACGTACCTGTGGCAAACAAATATAGGGCTGCCATCACCTTCATCTTGGGGGTCAGCGCAGTAGGATACCTGTGTCGTGGTTGGAGGTGTGGTGCCAGCTTGGTGGTCAAGTCCTCAATCAACTGTTGGGTGAATTGGTAATGGCGTATGCAGTCACGTTCCCTCATGGCACCCAAGTCTGGCATTGGTCTGGGGACAGGCGGTGCCCTGCAGAAAATTTGAATGAATAACGAACAGTGAGAACATAACAACATCAATGTCAATGAACTGAGCACATGCTCAACTGCTAATACACATCTGCTAAATACAGAGTCTGGTCTGTGCAATACATCCAGGATACGTATGCCAGCCAGGTAATACTCCTACGAAAAGCCAGCTACACCCGTTGATTGTCAAGTCTACATGACATGCCCTGAAACGAGCTGTGGGCCAGTTTCAGTGAACAGCCAGAGACATCACAAGAGTGACATACGTCCACATATCAGCATTTGAAGGATGTCATCTTATACAGACAGCTGACGGCAAGCTAGATGCACAGATCACATGGAATGTCTAATGTACAGATCACACACATTGCGATGAAGGGGTACACGTGAAAACAGAAAACCCAGACATTGAGACGATGCAGATATGTCCTCATGTCAAAATATCATGTTCGATGCATACAGACACACGTTATGTGGAAATCCACATGTGGCATGGTGTGCGTAGATGTGTGCCATGCCCATCTACACACAGACACATGTTGGATGCAGCAACAGCAGATGCAGTTGACGGAACCCCAACAGCAAGCTCATGGGAACACATGACACACACATGACATAGTCACATCGGTGCACGCTGGTCGTTAAATGTCAGTTGTTAGTCTCCCTGTCCCTGGCATCAGGGGACAGTTGCGGGTGGTGGTGACTGTGCCATACCAGTGATGCTGTGCTTGACACGTTTGTAATACATGCACATATGTGCAAAGTGTGAAGGGGAAGTGTGGCACATAGTGCCCCATCACACATGACATGTGTACACAGATCATCACACATCAATTGTGCAAATACATGAGGAGACATGTGCAATATCACTCCCTGACACACCTAGGCCCTGCACATGTAGGACAGCATTGACAATGACTTGATGTACATCCTTGTGCAAGTCTGAGACCTCCATTTTTTGTGTGCGCATCCTATCAACAGTGTAAGCGTGTGAAACGCACCGTACACACGCTCTGAGGGCGTGTGTACGGTCCGTATCACTAGAGTTGTGTGGCCGTAGGAGTATGCATGGTACGGACCGTACAAGTACGGTCCGTATAACTATAGTAGTGGTGCCGTAGGAGCACGCGTGGTACGGACCGTACACACATACGTGTACTATCAGTGCCTACACGTATGTGTAGGCACTGGTAGTACACGTACGGGTACGTGTACTACCAGTGCCTACACAAACGTGTACTACCAGTGCCTACACGTACGTGTAGGCACTGGTAGTACACGTACCCGTACGTGTACTACCAGTGCCTACACGTACGTGTAGCCACTGGTAGTACACATACGGGTACGTGTACTACCAGTGCCTACACGTACATGTACTACCAGTGCCTACACGTACGTGTAGCCACTGGTAGTACACGTACGGGTACGTGTACTATCAGTGCCTACACGTACGTGTAGCCACTGGTAGTACGGGTACGTGTACTACCAGTGCCTACACCTACGTGTACTACCAGTGCCTACACGTACGTGTAGCCACTGGTAGTACACGTACGGTACGTGTACTACCAGTGCCTACACGTACGTGTACTACCAGTGCGTACACGTACGTGTAGCCACTGGTAGTACACGTACGGGTACGTGTACTACCAGTGCCTACACGTATACATGTACGTGTAGGCACTGGTAGTACACGTACCCGTACGTGTACTACCAGTGCGTACACGTATGTGTAGCCACTGGTAGTACACGTACGGGTACGTGTACTACCAGTGCCTACACGTACATGTACTTCCAGTGCCTACACGTACGTGTAGCCACTGGTAGTACACGTACCCGTACGTGTACTACCAGTGGCTACACATACGTGTACTACCAGTGCCTACACATACGTGTAGGCACTGGTAGTACACGTACGGGTACGTTTACTACCAGTGCCTACATGTACGTGTAGCTACTGGTAGTACACGTACGGGTACGTGTACTACCAGTGCGTACACGTACGTGTCAAACGCACTGTGCAACTGGTGCCATTGGGGTACGTGTGAAACGCACCGTACCTGTGTGTGGATTTGAAAATTACATAGGGGACACATAAGGGACAAGTATTAGGCACTAAATGCATGCTGGTTGTCATGGATACAGAGTTTTTAGTTCAAATTTTTCCATCAGCTGTCCTGGAAAAGTCAGTTGGCCACAAAATATAATCTTGCAAAGTGGTTGTTGACTTGACATGATGCTCAAAATTTGAACGATGCAAATGCTGTCACTGGTGTATGTGGAAAGGGATTGGAGTAAATGTAAGATGCGAATGAATCTGACCAATCACTATGTACTCCTCCAAATGAATGCCCCTCAGCAAGACAGATATAAGTCAGCCAGAACCCATGAGAGGGCACTTGCCTGCACAACTTTCCTGTTGACAATACTGCTGCTGTCTGTGCTTCCTCTGGCACCATGTCAAGGTCTGTGGAGAGGGCCCAGCCATTCACCCAGGAGGAGAATGAGGCATTGCTGGATGTCATCCTCCCACAGTACACCAGCCTGTATGGGAGACCAGGGGAGCAAGTGAGTGCTGACTCCACTACCTTTGACTGTGCATCTTTTTTGTGACTGTCACTTCTGGCATTGTGTCCAGGTGTGACAGACATGCAATGTTGTTTGGAGTGGGTCCCGGGGGGGAATGGCTTATGTCTCCCATGCAGAGCATGATGTAGTTCATGTGTGCACTCCTCACTTGCATTGTGCTTACTGTGACATTCACTGCATAGTGCATGACACATTCAACCTGGCTAATCCTTTGTGGCATTTTTTGTCTATAGTCCTGAGGTGATTCAGTGGCCCCCCCGGTGTGACAGGTGACTGTACCCACAGATGTGTGTGAGTTGAGTGGAGCTGTGGTAAGAGTGTCCAAGTTATGTGTACACCCCCTGGACATTGATGTGTGTGAATGTTCCTTTTCATGTGGGTGAGTGTCTATGTGAAGTGTTGCACCACAGCTGCATGGAGGAGGCAACAGCTCTACCCATCTGATGTGAGAAGTAAGCCGTGCTGTGTGTCTGACTTGCTGAACTCGCCCCACATCTGTGACACCCCACAGGCAAGTGGCACATGTGCAGAATGAGGTTTGCATCCGCTGTTGCCAATGGCATGTGATTGATCTGTGTCTGTGTGTATTTCTGTGTACCCTGCTGAGGTTGCGTCAGTGGCCTGGGGCATGTAACTGCTTGGAGGTGCTGTCCATCAGCCTGGTGTTGCTTGTGATGCACAGTGTGTGCCATGATCATGGAGTGTGTCGCACCCCTCATGCCACCTGTGTACTTTCAATGCCATGTAGTGCATTGGGGCGTCCACAGAGGCCAATGTCCATATGACAAAGATGCTATTTCTTGGCAGCATCCTATGCCCTGTTCAACATATCAAAGATGTTCAAATGTGTGTCTCTCTGACATGGAGCAGGTGTAGTGATGTTGTCTCACTTTGTCATCCTCACAGTTAACTGCCTACCAGAAGGGGGAGATCTGGAAGCGGGCCGTCAGGGCCGTGAGATCGGTGGAGGGTCACAGTCGGCGCCTAGCCCAAGTAAGAAAACCATGGCAGGACATCCAGTGCTGGGCCCGGAGGATCGCCCGGAGGATCACCCGGGTCCTGCTGGGGGACTCACATCCACGCCCCCACGGCGGGCGCCGACGCCTGACCCACCATATGAGGCGTGTCCTGGCGGTGGTCTTCCCTGACATGGATAGGAGGTTACAGGAGATACAGCAGCAAGGAGGGGGTAGGTACATGTGTGTTTGTTGTGTGTCACCAGCTTTTGGAAGTGCTCAGTCGCCTGGATACACTGCCAGGGTTTATATGTGCAGTGCATATCCTGTTCCCCCAAGTCAACCGGTGCTGTTCTTCCTTCCTTCCCCTCCTTGACATGTGTTCCCTGGTCTGTGTGTAATCACTATTGCACATGGTCATCTAGGCTAACAGTTAATCCAAGTGCACATTGCTTTCTGCATCATGTGTGGGGGTGGTCTGTGACATGTGTTGGTACCGTGCCTGTCCCCTGTCCTGTCCACTCATTTGGGGGTCCATATTTGTTGGCACTGATGCTGAGTATCAACATAGGAGTGTGAGGTTTCAAATTAACAGACTTGCAGCATGCATGACCGATGTAGTGGCCTCAGACATGATGTGCATGAGTGGGAGATATGCATAGTGCCGGGACGTTTGCTCATGCTACAGTCAGATCATTCCAGGACCATGGAGCAGTGTGCCCAGTACAGTCCCCTGAAACACCCTTGCCTCGGAATCATGTGTGTCATCCAACACTGTGCCCATGCTCTGTGTGTTCAGCATAGGTTGGCCTCTATGGCATTGTTCCCTGGCCTCATTTGTATTTATCTAAAGTGTGCTACATGTGTCCACTGGACAGGGTGACCCCATTTGGCTTGTGCATACTCACATTGGGCAGTGCCTGTGTGTCTATTTACAACTATCTGTTGATGGTTGTTTGTCACAAATATGTGTTGGCAGCCTCACGAGGTGATATGGAGTACATTTTTGAATTCTTGATGCACATTTTTGTAAACCCTGATTAAGAGATGTCACTGCTTGATCTGTCTCAATCACATTGTCTCAGGTATGGGGGGTTTGTGCGGGCGAGGCCTACATGTCCAAACCTTATGTCTCCTTGCCAGGTCTGACCGGTGTGTGATAATTGTCTGGACAGACACTCAACATGCAGTGACCCAGTGATGTTGTGCAGGCTTTAATGTTTGTGCTTTGCAGCATGTGTCAAAAGTTTAAATACATGATTCCTGCTCATCCATTTCTGGCACCAGTGTGTGGTCCAGATGCTACGTAGTTTGGTCTTTGTGTGCTGACATCTGTGTGGACATTCTTGCTTGCCATGAGGGTGTCTCCTCAGTGCAGGTGTGCCTTATTCCGACACAATTGCAGGCCCATTAGCTTATGCATTGTCCTGTGTTTGGACATGTGTGCCACTCCACATGACAGGCAGTGGGTCAGATGTGTTGCCAACTGTGTCATCATGGTACGGATGGCCATGTGACAGGTGGCATGATTCAAGTTGTTAGTCAAGAAGTCTTGTACCTTGGCACTCACTACACTTGTCAACATGTCTTCATGTTTTTAATGCTTGACTTTGATGTTTTGTTGTGAAGGACAATAATGTGCCTGCATGACAGATGTCTCCCAAGGAAGTGCACAAGAAACCACCTTTACACTTTCAGGGGACACGCTGGCACATTTTAAAGAAAGGCACAGTTCGAATAAGATTGTTTTTCAGATTATACATATCCATGTTCCCACAGTGTGGTGGCATTTGGGTAAGTCCTTGGTTGTTGCTGATAGCAACTTACGAGTGTCAAGTCATCCAGACCGCCGTGGTGCCATGTATAAGTACTTACTGAAACCCCATTTCTTTCTAACAGTGGCTTCTTTGAATAAGGCTGGCAGCTCATACAATGACTGTGTATATGTAGTTTTGTGTGCACCTCCTTGTGTGACTTCTTTTATACAGGCACATACATGTGTGTTCTGTTCACAAAGTGGCACATTCACACATTCTAAACATGTAGACTGTGTAAAGTGGTGTGATTCCCAAGGGGTCACAATGTATTTCGTTTGGGTTTCCAAAGTACTTACAGGTCTCTGAGTGTGGGGACACCTTCAGCATTGAGGTCTGTTATTTAGCCTTGGGGCACCAATGCTGTTTCTTTCCCAGTAAACAAGAGGTGGCATGCTCTCATAGTATTTCTGTGCTCAACTGTTCCCAGACACTAGCTTCTCAGTATATTTCGAAATCAAATTTTTGGCTGTTGTGTCCTATTTTTCCTTGTTTCCAAGTGGCATGGGGGGTCAACCAACTGGGGAGTACAGGGATTACATATGTGCGGAGTAATCTAGATGTTACTCATGATGCATTGCCTGATATGCACTGTGACCTATTTTGTTTGGACTCATGTGTCAGATGTATACAGGTGACTGATTATTTTCTGTATCTTCATCTTGCCCATAGCATCATCAGAGGAAACCGAGGGTGACACCTGCACGGACCTGGAGGAGGGATCCAGCACCGGTGCCACCAGTGCTGGCGAGTCTGTGGGAGCAAGTGGCACGGAGGGCGAGGGGAGTCAGGCGGAGGACCTGTCTGGTGGCGACACCGACTACGGTGCTGACGGGTCCAAGGCTGAACTCATCGAGGGGGCGGAGGCTGCTACAACACCTGGCAGCAGCACAACATCTGTCCCCGCCTCCCCCATTCCCATCACCGCCCTCCCAGTTGCTCCGGTCCCTTCTGTCCGTGCAGGGCACCACCATGTCTCCTTCGTGCCAGGCACCGCACCCCCTGCCCCTGTCACCCCTGCTGCCCTCACTGCAGAGTCTGTGGACATTCAGCGGCAGTTGCATGTTGGCCAGACATCGATGCTGAATGTCCTCCATGGCTACACCAGACTGCTGACACAGATGGTGTCATTCATGGAGGGCATGTCAGCAGCGATGTCTGACCAACGGATGTTGCTGAGGTCCATGGACTCTTCACTGACGGCAGCAGTGAGTCTCCTGCAGCTCTTCGTCCCCCCCTACCCCAGCCCCATCCACACTGCCCACTCCCATGCACACCCAGACATTCCCAAGCACGCACCCCACCAGACACAGGCAACACACCAATACGTAAGGGCAAGCACACACCTCCTGGCACGCACACTCAGGGGGATAAAGGCACACCCACTGGGTCTGGGGCACACAGACATACACGCAGCCACAGTCTGAGTCCGCATGCCTCACTACCCAGTCCCTCCAAGAGCACTCCCCTTGGCTCCCCTGCCACACAGTCAGACAAGGAGAGCCACATGTCTGTTTTGGGCCTCAGCCCCACTGGGTCACCAGCCCGCAAACGGGCAAGGCACTCCCCGGGTAGGGGAGTTGAGTCCCCCCCTGTCCACCCCCTCCCCCAGTAGCTCTGCACCCCATCCGTCTGACCCCCCCCCTCCTTTGTGCCTGTGGTTTCTTCCGGTGCAGGGGATACTCTAGACGCCCTGGCAGAAGTGTGCAGCGCCGGGCTCACCTCCAACTTTGGCGCAGCCCCACCCCTGAGGTGGAGGCGTCCGGCCCTGCACCCACCACACCTACCCTTACACCTCCTGTCCCTGCGCTGCCTGGTCCTTCCCCACATGATGCCCCCCCCCCAGTCGACGAACCTGAGGGTTCAAATGTGGAGGCAAGCTAGGGGAGACGCGTGCCCATGTGTCCCCCCAAGGACTTCTATTCTGGACTGGCCATTGGCCTTTGTATATAGTGTTCTTGTAAAAAAAAAAATTTATGCTGATTAAAGCATTTTCTTTTTACTTTGAACACTATTGCATTTCAGGTATTGATGTTGGTGCTGATGCTCCAGGAGTTGGGGTTGTGGTAATGTGTTATGTTTTGGGCAAAGGTTCGAGTCTGATGGTCATGAGGTGGACCATGGGATCTGCGTGCCATCACAAGGACCCTGCAAAGGATCTTTGTTCGTGTGTGTTATTTGTTTTTTGATAGGAGTGTCCCTTCCACCGTGGCACCTGACATCTTCCCTGCAGAGAGTTGCACTATTATTGTGCTGACCTGTGTATACATTCCCCTTGTTGGTGACGGATCCCTTCAACTATGGCCATGCCTGCTCAGCAATGTCTCCGGATGCATCGTCTGTGCCATCCTTGCTAGTCACTGTACTTGTGTATTGAGTATGTTGCCATGCCTTCATGGAGAAATTCTCCCTTTTCCGCCCTATGCATGTGTGTCATCCCAGCCTAGCACACATATGGTATTTGTTCTGCAGGGTATTTGGGCACCTGACTCACAATTGAGGGCATTGGATCTGTGGGAACTCCACCCTATTCTTTCCATGAGAGACAACATCTTGGTGGCTGTCCCAGCACCTGTACATTCCTATCAGTCCTGGGATGTGCGTGACAGTGTGTGTTCCCTTTGGCTCTCTTAGTTTAGTGGGCATTGACATGACTATACAGTCTTGTGGCATGATCCCTGTGTGTGTATTGTGCTGCATCCGCCAGGGGTGGGTATGCATGTGTCATTTGTCCTCACACCCACATGTGGTGTGTCATGCAGTGGGGGAAAGACATCCATCCTCATGGGAGTGGGACACTGCTGTCAGTGATGTGTTGTTATGGCACTATCAACATAGTCGAAAATTAGGGATGCATACATACACCCATGGAGTTGTGGTCATCTGATAATGATGTACACACCCCCATGTGTCTGTCCACTGCTGGTATTCCCCTGCACCCACCGCTCACATGTCTCTGTCCACTGCTGGGAGTGATAGGCACCCACCACCATGTCTCTGTCTACTGCTGGGAGTGATAGGCACCCACCCCTCACATGTCTCTGTCCACTGCTGGGAGTGATAGGCACCCCCCACTTACATGTCTCTGTCCACTGTGTGTACGCCTTGTATCACAAATGTACTGGTGCCCTAGGGGTATGGGTGATGCGGTCCGTACCCCCGCATTCATAGGGTGGGTACGGTCCATACCACGCGTACCCCTACGACACCACTACTATGGTGGTACGGACCGTACCCACGGCCTCAGAGCGTGGGTACAGTCCGTACCACGCGTACCCCTACGTCACCACTACAATGGTGGTACAGACCATACCCACGCTCTGAGGGCATGGGTACGGCCGTACCACACGTGCCCCTACATCACTACTACAATGGTGGTACGGACCGTACCCACGTTCTGAGGGCGTGGGTACGGTCCGTACCACGCGCACCCCTACGGCACCACTACAGTGGTGGTACGGACCGTACCCACGTCCTCAGAGCGTGGGTACGGTCTGTACCACGCGTACCCCTATGTCACCACTACAATGGTGGTATGGACCGTACCCACGCTCTGAGGGCGTGGGTACGTTCTGTACCACGCGTACCCCTACATCACCACTACAATGGTGGTATGGACCGTACCCACGCCCTCAGAGCATGGGTACGGTCCGTACCACGCGTACCCCTACATCACCACTACAATGGTGGTACAGACCGTACACACGCTCTGAGGGCGTGGGTACAGTCCGTCCCACCATTGTAGTGGTGACGGGTACGCATACACGTCCACTTCCGTTGTTGCGGTACGCAGGTATTGGTGGACATGCCCCCCGAAGTGACCAGACCCTGGTGGTAATATATGTCCTCCATATTGTATGTTTCATGCCCCTCACCCCCCCTTGACCCATGGGTGTTGTTCTCACCTTCTGCGGCATGTGCGTCGGGTTCGGCCAGGTCGTAGGCTAGGAGGGCCGGGATGACACGTAGGATGGGGTCCATGGCTGTCCGTCGCGTACAGGTGCTCCTTAATCGCGTCGTACTCAATTTCCCGGGAGTTTTTGGCTGCCGTAAAAAATGAGCCGTGCGGAGTGACGTAGGCACGAATCGAACTTGCTGGTCTGTAAAATGCTGCCTGACTCCGTACGGACGTCACGTACGCGATGTCCCGGATCAGAATTGTGGGTATTTTTTAGCCGCACGTAGTTTTTTACGAATCGTACGGAAATGGTATTTCTGTACGAATCGTACTTGCTGGTTTGTAAGGTGGATTTCCCGGGTACGAGTCGTACGGAGAATACGCTCTGTACGACCATTTGCACCCGGGTTTTACAGGATTGGAATCGGCACCAATATGTTTTTTTAAATAATTAACTTCCAAAAAATGATTAATTAATATATTATAATTAAATTACTTCCCACCATATTCCCCTATAAACCCACAACCCACTGCAGAACTAAAATACCCAAAAATTAAATAACAAAAAAATGTATTACTTGCAAGAAATTCAAACATACATTAGAAAAATAAGCTATACTTTTAATACATATACTAACATACAGAATACCAATTTTTTGTCGCTATTATAAACAACAATATTTTTACTTACGATATTACTAACTTTGATATTAAGTAAAACAATATTTCTTACCTACATGTCGATATTCTTGTTGACGATATTCTTGCAGGTCGATATTCTGCCACATGAAAATTTAAACATCGATATTATGGCATATCGATATTTAAAACTCGATATTATGTCTGCATACCGACCCTGTGGCTGTAACAGGGAGTCAACCAACTGACTCTCGGAGTCACTTCTGTCTGGCACATGTGGGCCACTTTTTCTCCAGTGGAGCACCGCAGGCACAGTCCTCTCTTTGCCAGTCCTCAGGTTCAGCAGATGCAGTCCAGTCTCTGGTGCAGCCTCTCTTTGCTGAGTACAGGGATCAGCAGGACAATCCTTCTTTGGTTTTCTTTCGAGCTGATCCAATGTTTGGGTGACATCGGTGCCACTTTTATGCCTGCTACGAGCTTATGGGATGGTGGTAAGTAACTAGCCAATGGGTTACTAGTGTACTCTTTTGCCGACTCTCAACATGGCGGGATGCCTTCTCTTGGTGTTTGGAGCTCCCTAGTCCATCCCAAACTTATGGCTACCTCGGAACTACAATCCCCTTGCAAAAATGGTTTGATGTGGGCTTTTCCTCACTGCCTGAGATTCCAGGCTGTCTACCTAAATAAAAGAACATGATTGTTCTGCAGGAAGAGGTCGTTCCCAATGCTATCATATCCTTTGAGTGCGTTTTAAATATACTACAACATGAAGACGGATCGGCATTGTTAAACTGATTGACTTAGAACAACCCAATGCCATACATATCCCTTACACTAAGATGCCGAATCCGATCCGGGTCGGAAAGCACTCCGACCGAGCCGGATCCGGATTGTTTTGCGACCGAGCCGGAGTCCTGCAGTCCGACCGAGCGAGTACGATGTGGCCGTATGCTGCCGGACTCGGTTTGGTCGGACTCCCATAGAAGTCAATGGGAGCCGGTCGTATGTCGCGTACATGGGCTCCCATTGACTGAATGGGTACGTCTCGCGCAAGGGCGCCCCCTACAGTGGGCACGCGTCGGTGCCATCTGCACCGTACATGCCTGTGTTGGGAGACCCTTGGGTATCCCCCTGTGTCCGAGTCATAGGGCTGTGGGTGACAGGGGGTCCGACGCGGACCCCCAAAGGCAACCACCCGGACGATTTGCGAGCCGGACTCTCCGGCTCGCACAGTCTGTCCGACGCGTGCATCGTACTGGTTCGGTCATGAATCACATCCATTGCACGCCACTGTTAGCTTATGACCGAGACGTATGGAGCGGTTCAGACCCTGAAACGACTCGGTCAGTGAATTTCATGAAGCTCGCATCGTACTTGCTCGCTCGTACAGCTGTAAGAGTCGGGCGTAAAACACGCGTACGGCTCGTAGTTTTTCCTGCCCGATCGCGTTCGGTGCCCTTCCGACCCGGATCGGAATCGGCCCGTCAGAGGTGTCTACTTGTTATGCCCTGAAGAAGACTCTGTTTATAAGTCGAATTATTATATTGGGGTCAAAATGTCAACGTGTTGTTCTGTTGACTTTATTACAAGTGTGCCATCTGTGCAGCCCTGAACACGGGGCTTCACTAACCTTAAATGTAGTCAACGTTTTATGCTTTATGTTTCACTGCACACTTCTTGCTCAATGAATCTTCACTCTTTACTTACACTGCTCCGCCCACCAGGAGCACATACTGTTATATATAATTGTGTATACTTGGGACCTGCACAGGACCTTCCAGAGCAGAATATATGGGTATCCATTAAACAGTTGGTCAACATAAATCCTCTTCATGACCACGGGTATCTCTTTTGCCTAGGAAGCATAGGCTCAAACTTCCCCTGAAGGAACCTCATTATTTGTTTAAATAAACAAAAGAGTAGCCCTTTCCAATTTTTAATAACGTGTTCTTCAAAGGCAGCTTCCTCTCTGAAGCTCGTCGCCTGGGCTCATACCCACTCTGGCCATCCAGCCAGGATGAGGCCACACTTCTTCCCTCTGCAGGTCTTTCATTCCTCTTCCTGGGAGTCATTCCTCCCTCTCTCAAGGAGGGCTGCAGTCTATCCCGAGGACAACAGTTGTTTCCAACAGAAAATGACTACTGGAAAACTTGGGCAGCAAAGTGGCAAATTTCAAAATTTGCAATTTGTAAAATAGTTACATTAAATTCCACTTGGGCAACAGGTTGGGTGTAATGCAGCAATTCTTTTGATACCTTGAAGTATCAGATTTAGTAGATCCATTTGGAAATTAGAACTGCTGAGTGGTCAGTATGTAACTTCAGCCACAACTTCTTTTCTTATGTGATGAGTGTCTGTCAGGCTGACCAAAGGCCAGCATGACAGACACTCTTCATGTTCAGGTAAGGCAGCCAGGTGCTATATATGCGCTAAATGTGCAGACGCCTGGTTGTCTGAGCTGAACATTACCGGGCTGAAGATGTCACAATGCGCATGACCTCCTCAGCTTGGCAAAGCACCTTGAGGTCCTCCCCTTCATGACGAGGGGACTGAAGTGCCCAGGGCAGAGTGTCTTTCGTTGATCCCTTGTCACAGAGTCAGGTGGTTTCAGCATCGGACCCATGCTAACCTCCTCTGTGACCAGTAAGGGATTGCCACCTCCTCTCTTTGGCTGACAGAGAGGAGGCAGCAGTCCCAACCTTCCTGGAACTATAGAGGCTTCCCTCCCTTAAGCACTGCATCAGGTAAGTGTTTTATTTTTTTTATGTTTGGTGCATGCTTAGGTGTATGTATAAATGTATGTGTATTTGTGAGTGCATGATGTAAATGGGTGTGTGTGATCACATGGGTGTCAGTGACTGTGCATTTGTGCCTGTGTGGCCTCCCTCCCCCCACTAGAATTCCCGCCCTCCACTGTGTAACTCCATACTAGTCAATGGGGCTACTGTCCTTACTACAATAAAAACAACAATGCGGGGTTTTTACTATCAGGACATGTAAAGTCAACAAGACACACGTCCTTCTTTTTCTGCCTTTAGGGTGAGTTAGACATACCTTATGGGTAACATACATTTTAAAAAGTAAGGTTTGGGCTCTGCAAAGTCGAGACAGTAGTTTAAAAAAAGCTTTACCAGTCTGCAATGGCTGCCTCAGAGTCATGCTTTGCTTTGTCCTACTTGTAGTGGCACAATAAGGGCTTCCATCCATGAGAAACACTTAACTTACAGGCTCTAGGTACACCTGGCACCATATACTAGGGACTTATAAGTAAGATAACTTATGCCAATTGAGAGGTCACTCAATTGCACATATACTTTTTTAAGGGTCAGAGCACTGGCACTGATACCTGGTTGGTGGGTCCCCAGTGCACTATCAGGGTCTAAAACCAGCAGCATCAGTCCATATGTTTGTGTGTGATCATGCAAAAAGAGGCAGTTTCTTGCAGATCCATGCTGCATGTTCAAGGCACCTCCTAAAACTGGTGATGCTTATGACTTTCATCCTGCAAGGAGGATGCTCACCACATTTATTAGGGACTGTGTCAACATTTAGGGTGAATCTTTCAACCTTCCACCATCTAAATATAAAAGGGTGAGATGATGAAAGCATTCCATACCTGCCTACACCACCTTACCAGTACCCAAAACCTCACTGGCATTGACATGGAGGGATGTGTCCTTGTGATTCAGTGTTGCTTCTCTGCCAAGATATGATGGCTCACATTCTGGAATCCCACTCTCTTTTTGGCATGCATCCTTAATATTGCAAATCTTAGGCTGAAGCAGTGTGAGCAGTGGTTAGAGCTGTGGCATGTACAGTGTCAGTACACCTTGGTGTGATCTAGATCAGCGTATGGTCTGTTGACTTGCAGTGCTAACCCAGAAATAGCCTATCCCACCAGTGTTGTCATACTGAGTGGCTATAATGCAGTGATAATGCTCAACCCTCTGGTGCCCACTGCATTATGAAGTACCTGACATGTCTCTGATGTTTAAAAAATTGACCACTGTCCCCAGATCGCAGGGGTGCGAGCCACAGTTGTCCCTCCCTCACCCCCATAAGATTCCAACTTAGGGATCTATTAGGATGGCGGGTAGATCTCGGTGGCGATCCGTCCGCCATTTCCGTCCGCCCGCCTAACATTTACCCTCGCCATATTACAATGGCGGTGGGGACCCAGACGGACGGAAAGACCGTCCGCCAGTTTTCCGCCGGTAGGCAATCCGCCCGATTGCCTACCAGACGGAAAAGACCTGCAAAAGGGCGGTCTCATGCCTTTCCATGGCGGAGACTCCGCCATGGAAAGACATGTGGAGAATGCCTTTTGGGGGCCCGTTGCGGGCCCCCAGGTGGTTAGGGGGGTGGGTGGCTGCACTTGGGGGGTACCCATGGTACCCCCTGACATTTGCATACACAAGGTGGAAGGTACCACGCGGTGACGTTGTGCATGCAAATGCACAACATGCCCTTTTAACATTGTGGAGGGTGCTGAATACAGCACTGCCCGCCACAATGTTAAATATACAGGACGAGACAGCCATGGTGGTGGTCGCATCCTAATTAGCACAGCGGGACCGCCGCACCACTGGCGGCCGGTCCCAGCACCACTAGGGTGGCAGGCGGGCTGGAGTCCGCCCGCCATCCTAATAGACCCCCAAGTGAGTGTACAGGCAATGACTGTAGGAAAATTTGAGTGGCTGTCATTTAATCGGTTAAAGTTTGGAGGACAGATCAGCTGCCCTGATCTTCACTGTCCTTTTCAAAATGAGCCTTGGCAATAGGCATCTGAAGATCAGCATCATGATGGGAGGGGCAGAGGCATGCATGTTGATGAACATGAGTGAATCATGTAATTTCATGTTAAAGGCACAGCTCACACTGCCAAAGCAGAGGTTTAAGCTAACACTCACAACCAGAGTGAAATATGCATTAGTAAGACAATTTGTGTTGAAAATGTTACTTTAGACATTATTTTTTCAAAATTTCCTCATAAGTTATTGAAGATTCTTCTAGTCATATTGAGAACAAAAATACTTTTTAAAATAATTATGTTGAGCAACATAGTGCTGAGATATGCGTTTCTGAACTGTGTGTTTCCCGTTGACCTTTAAAGGCATCTGGTTTGCCCATACATTTGTGAGTCCAGAGTAGCATGTAATCTACTATAAGCTTCAAAGCCTGAAAAGTCCTTTGTTATGCAAATAATGGCATTCCAAACAATCTAGGACCATTGTTGTGAAGGACATTTTCATGTTAAAGGTGATCAGAGATGGAGTACAGTTGGAGAAAGCAGACATGGGCACACGTCAGAGAGCTCCGTTAGCAAGGACACCGGGATGAAAGCTGTATTGTGAGATATTTTCACAGAAGCTGATGTTCATTCTCAGTTTCAAAGCTGTCAAGAATAATCGTACGTCAACAAAGGCTGGGAAAATGTCCAACTTTGCAGCCCGTAGACAAGAACATAATGCCTCACTCGGAATAGAAGGAAAGAACAGCGCTGTTTGATGTCTTCAATTTCAGATCACAAAGGCTTTAATTGCATTTTTTCAGCCAGCACTCTAAATATTTTGGGGCAGATTTACAAGGACTGGCGCATCCCTGCATACCAGCAGGGACGCGCCAGGTAAGATGCGTCACGCAAGTTTACCCTTGCGCCACCACAGATGCGCCGCATTTACAATGCGGCGCATCGTGGCGCAAGGATAAACAGATGCGTGACGCATCTGATGGCATAAGGGCGACGTATTGCTGGAGTCGTGTTGCAAGCATGACGCAACTCCAGCAATACTCAGGGGCTGCCCATACCTAACATGCTGCGTCACGCCTTACGCCTGTTTCAAGCAGGCGCAAGGTTTTGACGCAGCGGCGTCAGAAAAGTGACTCAGTGAAATCTTGTAGATTTCACTGCGTCACTTTTCCGAGGCTTTTTCCGACGGAACGCCCACCCTGCATACATCAAACCCGACGCAGGTTTAATGTGGCGCAGGGCTTTACAACGTGACACATCTCCCTAGATGCATCACGTTGTAAATAAGGCACAACATGGCGCATGGTTTACGCAGCCGCTGCGTCACAGAAGTGACGCAACGGCGGCGTAAATGTGTCGCAAGGGGCTTGTAAATCTGCCCCTTTATATTTGCAGTGAAGGCTAAGCAATCTATCTTTACCAGAACAACATACAGGTGTCACGTTTGTGTGCACACTTCTGAAAGAGAAAGATTACATCCATTTGTGCACTTTTGTAAAGAGAAATTCCTGAAATACAGTTGTGCAATAAAAAAATGTTAGGTTCATGTTTACATTGGTCTAAACAGAAATACCTGAAAGAAAGAAAGAACTGCAGGTATTATTCTTGAAAAGTGTCGCATCCCCGGGGTGAAACAGCGATTCAACACTTTTCAGCGCGCCATCTTTTTGACACCATGGATGCGCCATATTTACTGTAAGGTGCTCCATGTCGCAAAGATTTACAGATACGTCGGGAATCCTGACATATCTGTCGGCGCAAAAATGGCGCATTGCTGTAGTGCATCTAGAAACAGACGAAACTCCAGCAATGTGTCATTTCACATGGGGCAAGCCCCATGAAAGCCCCATGTGAAAAGGCCTACATCAACCCTTACGCCTGTTTGACGCAGGTGTAGGGATTTGACGCAGTGATGCCGTAGAAGTGGCGCAGCACTGCGCCACTTCTGTGAGGCTTGTCTGCATCGCATGCCCACCCCACATACATTATACCTGTCGCAGCTTTGTTGTGTAACATTAATGCCTGACTGAACATGCATTATCTGTTCACCGACCCTGTAAGTAACACTATTATTCATGTTTGTTGCATTTCATTATTGTCTGAGTGGTTAATAATGCATGCGGTTAGAAGCATTTAGTGGCAAATAGAGGTATATCCTAAAAATGACTTGAATTCAGATCCATTTTGATTTATAGGCATGTGTGCCACATGTTGATCTATAGGCATGTGTGCCACATGTTGATCTATAGGCATATGTGCCACATGTTAATCTATAGGCATGTGTGCCACGGTGTAGATGTTGCAGTACTGTTATCACACCCTACAGCGACTTGAGCTATCTTGGTGTTGAGAAATCAACAGATACCCTCTCTGACCCTACTTGATTCATACACATATTTCTTAACACATACAAAAGGAGTGTCCCCAGAGACTGAAGAAGAAGAAACTAGTGGGGCCAGCATGCGAGACAGAGAGGCATGGATGAAGGCAGACAGTCACCACCAACACTGGCACTTGTTTCAGAGCCAGAAGTAACTAGCACTGTGCTGTGACAGGAGACCATACTTCCACCCAGATTCTAGTCCCTTTCTGTCACTGGCTGGGAGCATAGAGGCTCAGCCAGTTAGAGGAGAAGGCATGGACGTTGGTGGGAAAGGCTTATTATGGCCTCTGTTGACACTGGTGCCATCAACACTGCCTGCACAGGCCCAAAAGACTTCAAAACCTGTCCCTTTTGTCATGTCTGTGACTGCCTGCTGGTGCTTAAGCTTCAGCGGCCTATCATCACAGTATCTGAAATGGATTCACCACACGCCAAAACCATACCATGCACGATATGAATGGGAAAGCACTGCAAAGCTTGCCATATGGGCCCTATTTTACAGATATTTTGGACAAGGGAGACAAAGATAGTGTGTGTTTGCATGTGTGTATGTATGTGGGGGGAGGGTTTATATGGGTGTTCATGGGGACGTAAATGTGTGCTTATTTTGACCTCTCTTACTAATACGGTGGTCACTACCATACTAGCATCCTGGCCCTGGTTGAAATATTGTGGGCATCCCTGGCGATATGGTGTCCCTCCCTGACATATTTGTGATTTTGGCACATTGCAGGCATCCTTGGCATTGTGACTCTCCTTGTTATTATAATGGACCCTCCTGGCATATTTCAGGAATACTTTGTGTATTGTACCACTCCTTGTTATATTGTCACACTTCTAGACATTATGTAGACCACCACTTGAATACTATGGGTCTTGTTAGCATCTTGGTCGTCATTATGAGTTTGATAGTGCCAGGCTAGCTTGAATCCAGTGGCAAAGTGAGCAAGGGACCCACGTCTGGCCAAACCCTGCCAACTTAGGGCGAACTAAGCAAACGCAAGGAGATGATGGACGGAGCACTGAAACTTTTCAGACACTCACCCCAAGTCACAGATCTGGATTGAATCCATCATCGTTTTTTAGCTCACTTCGCCACCTTAGTTCAGACCCAGCTATATGCAAATCAGTCTTGACCCTGTGCCTCATGGGAAAAGTCCAGCCCGAACTGCCAAAGCCAGGTCTTCCCTGAACCGGAAACAAGCATCATGGGACCGGTTTCTGGGTAACACCCTTCATCAGCCAGGCTAGCTTGAATCCAGTGGCAAAGTGAGCAAGGGACACACGTCTGGGCAAACCACATGTGGAGCTACCCTGTGTGCATTCACATGGCCTGAGGCACAAGGGGCCCTGTAGGACCCCCTTTGTTTTCTCACCGCCAAACATTTCATGGCAGTCGCAAATATCAACCTATGTAGGAGAGTTTGGCAGTCACTCCGAAGGGAATTTTGATAAAAAAAAGATGCTATGATGCACTTCAAAGCATTTTGTATGCCTTGCAGCATCCCTTGAATCTTTCCTTCCAGAGACCCTCTGATCTTTCTTCCATTTATCCTTCCACCGTTATATTTTCTTTTCCATCCTTCTGTCATTCCTTCCTTCTGTTCTTAAATACTTTGTTCCATTTCCTTCCATTGTGATATCCTCCCTTTCATCCTTTCATTGTTCTATCCATCCTTTCCTCTGACATTTCATTAATTCTTCTGTCTGTCCATCTGTCATTCTATCTCCCCAATTTATTTTCATTTCCTTCCTTCTTTAATTTCATCTTCCGTGCTTACTTTCATCTTCTTCCATTTATCTTTCAATCTTTACATCTTTCTTTCCACTTTTCCTTCAGTCTTTACTATATTGCAAATCTTAGGCTGAAGCAGTGTGAGCAGTGGTTAGAGCTGTGGCATGTACAGTGTCAGTACACCTTGGTGTGATCTAGATCAGCGTGTGGTCTGTTGACTTGCAGTGCTAACCCAGAAATAGCCTATCCCACCAGTGTTGTCATAGTGAGTGGCTATAACTGCAGTGATAATGCTCAACCCTGTGGTGCCCACTGCATTATGAAGTACCTGGCATGTCTCTGATGTTTAAAAAATTGACCACTGTCCTTCAGTCTTTACTTTCATTTCCTACTTTCCTTCCAACTTCCGTTCATTTGCTCGCTCCATGTGCCTCTCGTACTTAAGTCTCTTCCAGGCTCATAATTTTTCGTTCTCTCTCCAGTAAGCTCACTTTTATGACACAATCCGCCCCACCTCACAATTCTGCCATCAGATACTCTTGGATTTATCAGCTTCTCTGCAGTGGCCCAGCAGTCAAAGATTAGATCTAACAGGAGACCATAAAGAACATTCCAGTGAGACCAGTATTAGCCCCCACAGCAGCTGAGGAAGTGGGAAGTTAACAACGCCCTTGATAGAATGTCATTTCAAATTGACTACAGAGGTTATTTTAACCACGAGTAAAAACTAGGGGCTGGCGAAACTCACGGAATTCTGTGGAGTTGCATAAAAGCTCCGTGAGACCCCACGGAGTTCCGCGAGCGGGCGGAATGCATCAAGTTGCTCTGCTCATGCTGATTTTTAGTGACGGGAGCTAATTCTGCACTGTAAAATCCGAGTGAACGGCACCTCGTGGCGTGTGGGAAGGTGCTGCTTCTTTCAGTTGCTGAAGTTGATTTTCTACTCGCAAGGCAGCTTTCTTCACGGAAATGTGCACGACCTGCAGCAACCGCTTGAGTTGAGAATTTTTCATGGGGGCGTTTTAGCACCTGAAAAATTGTGCTAGGGACTCAAATTCTTGCTCGCCAACTTAACGTTCGCGAGTCATGTGCAAGAAAAAAACTCCACCACGCGATTTTTGTTGGGTTTTTTCTGTTGTGAGTTTTATATAGCGCAAACTTGACCCAAAGGTATCGGAGTGCTGTACATGAGCACCAGTTGCATTACATAAGGACCCATTCAGTTTTTTTAGGTACGGGGAGATTAAGTGATTTGCCCAGAATCACAGGATGTTGAGCGTCGTTGTCAAGACTCAAACCTGGTTCCCCAGATTTGAGGTAGAACGCTCTAGCCATTAGGCTACATCCTCTCCTCAACTCCGCATTCCAAACAGAAGGCAGAGCGAGCAAAACTCAGCAAACTCTACTGGCGAAGTGGAGTTATTGCCCACCCCTAGTAAAAACCATGGGGCATATTATCAAGCCCAACATCGCCGCTTTAGCCGCCATTTTCGGCCGAAAAACATAGATATAATTATCTCCATATCATCAATGCACCGCTAACATGCATTAGCGCATGTTAGCAGCAGTTTTACTAACTCCTCGCCTCACATCGCTAATTAGATGCAAAGTAGGCGTTCCTTCACAAAACAACAGCAAAATAGTCGCAAAGACAATGTCGTGCTATTAACAAGCCATACCCGGACACGCGATGCGATAAAAATAGCCATGCTAACCGCGGTTATCACAAGAATCTAACGTCAGATAAAATCCTGACTTAGCTATCTTGTTAATGGGAGGTGGATTGACAGATTAAGTCCACACTCCCATATTTACAAGCTTTTCATTAGCGCTGTGAAATCTTCGCTTGATTTCACACGGTAATGATGTTTATCGCCGTCTATCGCTGGTTTGAACATCGCCTGTTAGCAAAGCGTTGCTAATACGCCACTAACAAGGCGATGTAATTCAGCGATAGAAGGTGATAGACAAAAACGCGCTAAGCGCGCTTTGCGATCATTTTCGCAATTACTTGATAATATGGCCCCATACCTTTTAATATTTTGTTTAGGAAAATTATGCTGAAAAATCTAAATTTTCACCACTACATTTCAAAGTATTCTTGGAGGGTTAGGATTAGGAGTTAGGCTTAGAAGTATTTCTATTTCACGAATTGTACATGGAACTGCTTGTAAAAGCTGTAGTCTTTAGGCAATTTATTTCAAAGCTGTGCATATCATTCTCCATTTGGTCTTCTGATTTTCAAAGAGATTTTGAAAAAGAGGAAAATCTCACAGAGGGAAGTCGTGATTGCACAATTCAGTCTTTCACGTGGTGCAATGCTGGATCTCAAGTTATTTATCGTCCCAACCACCACCACTTTCGAAGATCTCCAGTCATCGCTGGCTTTGGAGAGTCACATTTTCACCCGGGAACATTGCCCTGTGCATGAATAGAGACAAGAGTGTTGTGTCCACCTGTTTTCATTTTATTCATGCGTATGAAGTAGCCTCATGCCATGTGGGCCACCTTCATCAAGCTCTGATTTCATAAGCAAGGAAGCTTGAATTCTGGGTCCTGTAGCTTCACTTTCCCATCATTGTAAGTATAGGTTAGAAGAAATGATCATGCAAAGTGATGTTGGTGTAAAATGCTGAATGTGTTACTCTTAATTTGAGCCAATTGACATCCAGGTTTATTGAGCAGACCATTTATTTGCATGGTACCTGAAGTAGCTCTGCAGTACACAGCCATTTAGTTGGAAGATCTTACATTTTATATGCAACCCAGGTTTGCTCACATGTAACAAATGGGATATGTGTGTTTTTTCTGGTTTATTCTGTGGGGCCAATTCCCAAAGGCATTGATCAGTACCTGAGGCCGTACTCCAAAAGTTCTACTTTACGTACTATGAAAACATGAAACAGTACTCCAAAAGTACTATTTCACATACTCATAAATGCTTTTGTCAATTGGACCCAAACAGACACCAATTGAGGGGGTATTCATGCACAATCACTATGAATAGAAAGGACTGCATCCTCTTTATACTTTTATGGGGTTGATCATTTCACGGCCAATTCACAAAGCCATCTGCAAGCATGTAAAGTAGCAGACTTGTCGCACCACTTCATGTTCTCATAAATGCGTATGCGAATTGTCCTCTAGGTGTGCCAGAAATGTAGTTAAAATCACCCTCCTTTACAGAAATGCTTCGCCAACCTGTGCCAATCTCTGAACCACACAAGTGATTCTGCGAACCCTGGAATGGACAGAATTGTGCTCAAGGCCATACCCAACTGCGGCAAATACACAGAGACCGTTTTTATGACTGTGTGTGTCATGGTCAACGTGCAATGCCACCTGTGATCCTGGTTTCCATTGAAGTTTTTAGATGGGTGAAACTTGCGGCAGTAGTGTAACAATAGCCTCAGCAGTGAGGGGGGCCTGAGCTCCAGAGGCCCCCTCCGGCACTGTGCACGGACAGCAGACCCCTGGCCTGAGAGCTCCTGACTGGGTGTGGAGCATAGGGTGGCCCCCTCTAGTTACTTTGCAGGGCCCCCCCTCAAGTTTCGTTGTGCCTCTACCTTATTGGTTCTAAAATGCTCCCATGACACTGCCTGGCATCTGGAAGAAAATGTTCAGAAAATGGCAAGCATCTGCTTTGGGAATTAGATTTCATAATAATAGGCTGATATATAAGTTATGACTTCATACTGAACTAGGAGAGTTATTGCTGTTAGAGCAGCATGTTCTTGGAACTTGAGGGCCCATATTCATGTGGTTATTTTATTACGTTTTTAGTCAATTCATAATGTAGAATGATTGTTTTTTTACTGACATTATTCTCAATTTATATAATTCATCAGTTTGATTCCTGTGCATATAAAATCAGTGCACCCTAAGGATATTTCTGCTGTCTGAACTGAGTCACTAAGGTCTCTTTAGGTTGTGCCACAGTGCTTCTATTTCAGCCTGTATTAACTAAGGGATAGCTCTGCTGCCAATGGCCTGTTATGTCATCTTATGTGTATTTGTAAAGTGCTTGATCACCCACGAGGGTTTGCTGGTGGAGATCAGGTGTGTGTGCCTAGTCCTGCCTTTTGGTAGGTTGAGTACTTTAGAAAGTAGGTCTTCAGCTGCTTGCGGAATTCAAGAAGAGAGGAGAAGGCTCTGTTGTAGAGTAGGAAGCTGCTCCATGCTTTAGTAGCGATGTAGAAAAACGCTCGTCAGCGTGATCTGGTTCTGTGTATGCGTGGGATGTGTGCAAGTAGGTGTCCTGCGGAGAGGAGTTGTCTGGGTGGGTGATGGTAGGTGGGGCCTAAGTTGTGCAGTGCCTTGAAAGCGCATATAAGGAGTTTGAAATGAGCGCATTTGTGTATCGGGTGCCAGTGATCTTCCCTGAGGTGTAGTGTGATCGAAGTTCTGTGTAGGAGGTTGAGGTTGTGCCCGGCTGCTGAGTTCCAGATGGTTTGTAGTCTCCTAGTGAGTTACTTGGTGATTCCGGCTTAGAGGATGTTCCCACAGTCCAACTTGCTGGTGAATAGGACATGAGTGACAGTCTTTTAAAAATTGTTTGGGAGCCAGTTGAAGATCTTCTTCAGCATCTTCAGAGTGCAAAAGCTGGATTAGTGATGGCTTTGACTTGTGCGGTCTTGTCCGGTTTGCTGTTGATGATTATTCCAAGTTTCTTGAAGTGGGCGCTTAGTGCAGGTCTGACTTCAGCCGGCCACCAGTGAGAATTCAATGGAGAGGTGTTCTTGCCAAAGGTCACTACTTCTGTCTTGTTGGTCTTGAGCTTGAGACAGCTGGCTTTCATCCACTGAGTGATCAGGTCGTGCAGGTGGTGAACTTGTTTCTTGTGCTGAAATGGTCTCTGAGGCGGAGAGTATGAGTTGTGTGTCATAGGAGTAGGAGCGGATGTTGGTGTTGTGTGCGTAGATGATGTTGGACAGAGGGATCATATATGAACTGAAGAGGGTGGGAGTGAGCGATGAACCTTGAGGCACTGTGCAAATGAGTTTTCGGGCTTCCGAGGAGTGAGGTGCCAGGCTGAATGCTTGTGGTTTATTCATTAAGCAGGAGCAGTTCCACCGGAGAGCAGGTCCTTGAATGCCAATCTTGTGCAGGTGCATGATGAGGATGTGGTGTGGGAGCATGTCAAATACTGCAGAGAGGTCCAGGAGAATGAGGGCTGCAGTGCCTCTGTTGGAACTGGGGTCACCAATTCCGGCACGGTAGCTTGGCGCGAGGTAGGAAGGCACACGCAGGCTATGTGTAAAGCACTAGTGCAGCACTCACTCACACGGACTCAGCCATGCGCACACAATGAAGGACACGACACCAAAGGGTTTGATAAAAAGAAACAAGATTCTTTATCTTGATCAAATAGTGGTGACTCAATTCATTTCTGGAATAATGCAGTTAATTTCAAGGCATCAACGAGTTCATTCACGTAATGAAATAGCTAAACAGTTAATCACCGAGCCACAGTCAGTTCATTCATATGAGGAAGTAGTACATTCCAAGGCAACAATAACACAGTCATATTTATCAACGGAGTAGCCAAAACAGGTAATCATCAGACCTCCATCAGTCCATACAATTACATTAAGCGGTGCAGTATAAAGGGGCAATCACTTCATGGCATTAAATCCTACAGGCACTTCAAAACAACAGTTAATTCATGGGGGTAATCACAGAGCCACATTCACTTCTTCCCAATACGTGAGGCCGTGTCTGGCAGGGTAACATTTAAGTCCCACGCAGTGGAACAAAGCCTTGCAGGGTACCAGACAGAGAGCTCCCGGCGTCTGGAGATTCCTTGTGTCACTCTGGCCCTAGCGTGACTCAATCGGGCCCCTTTCAGACTCAGGTGGGCCTTCAGGGCCCGGGTACAATTCTTGGGGGGGAGCGATCAAGGGTCTACCATGCGGTCTCGGGGCGTCTCGGCAGCCCCGCTGATTACGTCGAGCCTTCCCCCCAGGGGAGGTGTTACCTGATGGCCGTCGGCTTCGCGAGGCTGTCGCTGCTGTCCGGGCCGAAGGGGGACTTGCGCGGGGGCTCCGTTCTCCTGGGAATTTCCCCCGTAACTGTGACTCCGGCCACACCGGGCCTTCCTTGGCTCCCCTCGACCAGGGAACCAATGGCGCTGCCGCGTTTCGGGGGCCAGGCGGCAGAGACCAATAGAGCGGCGGCAGACAAATGGGCTCGGCCCTCCGGGCCAATGGGACCGCGCCTGACACTGGGTGCGCAGGACGTCACCCGCAGGGCCTAGCGCGGCCTCCAGCATTGCCGCGGCGATCCTCCCGGCTCGGAAGCTGTAGCGGCGGACCTCAGGCAAGTCGCGCCGGGGGCGGGAAGCGCCGTGGCTGCGGCGGTGATGAAGCAGACAGCGCACCGCGCTCTTAGCGCGGGGGGGGGGGTCGCAGCACACAAAGGGCCTGGCAGTAGGGTGGACAGACCCGGGGCCGCGGTGGTGATCGGTACACAGGCAGCACTTCGGGGCTTCCACAGCAGGCAGGGGGGAAAGCTCAGCAGCAATTCTGGGGTGTCGTACAGTCCCAGCGCTACAAGGTCACTCAGCACTAGCGGCTCTAAACATGGGGCATAACAAGTCCAATCACAAGGCACCAAGGGGGGTGCAGGGCAGGCACTATAGCGCTAGATGGGCACAGCGCTTTACCGGCAGTTCCTGGTCGGCAGCGCCCACGGCAGGCAGTCCCCCTCTTCCTGTCAGCGCCTGGATGGCACAGCGCTTATCTCAGGGGGTGTAGAGGCGAGTCTCAGTTGCAGGTCTTCGGGGGGAGTGTAGGGGGATGGAGTTGGCAGGCATCAGAGCAGGGTGGGTCCCTGCAGCACACTGGAGATGGTCCCCCCGGGTTGCCCCCTCACCAGGCAAGATCAGTAGGCAGGCAGAGTCCCTCATCTAACTTGGGTACAGCAGGGCCTAGACTCAGTCAGTCCTCAGTAGTGTAGGTGTCTCCCCTAGGCCCAACCGCCTACGCTCCGGCAGAGGTTCCCCCAGGTCCAGTGGTGCCCCAACTGACTAGACAGGTTTCCCTCCTTTCCCCTTATACCCCCAGGTCAGGTGACCCTCCTGCCAAGGCGGCATAGCGAAATCCCTCCCAGGGCTGGAATGTTCCAGGAGCTTCCACATAATAGTCTATGGGACAAAAAGGCGGGATGGAAAAAGATACTGTATCCCACTGTTCCAGCCTGCTCCTGACTACTAGTATGTGAGCGCGATGGCCACTCTGCAGTAGCAGGGGCCTGTGGCAGCCATGTTGGTAGGAGAGAGCACCTGCACCTCAGCACTGGTTAGCAGTGTTAAGGCGCCCAGAGACTTAGGGCCAACAAAAGATGGCGGAAAAAATGAGGCCAAAAGGGCAAAAAAAACGGGGTAGACCACCCTAGGGCTGACAGGTCTAACAGTCTCCTTTGTCAAAGATCATGCAGACGTCATCTGTGGCAGTGATGAGTGCTGTTTCTGGTCTGTAGGTGGGGCTAAATCCAGACTGTGTGGCATTGACGAGCTGGTGATTGATGAGATGGTTGGTGAGGTGTCAGTTGATTAATTTCTCCTAGCCGTTCACTGGATATGGAAGGAGGGAGATAGGTTTCTAGAAGGAAATAGTGGTTTGGTCAGCAGATGGTTTACTGAGCAGGGCCATGATGGTGGCATGTTTCCAGGTGTCCAGGAATGTTGCTGAGTTGATGGATGAGTTGACTAGGGGAATTAGTGCTTTGATGATTGGTTGGAGTCCTTTGGTGAGGGAATGGTAGAGGCACAGGTCAAACGGGGCATCTTAGTGAATGGTCTTCATAGTAGGAGCAATTTCAATGTTGGTGATGACAGGCCACAAGGTCAGTGTTCTTTCTTTGGCCGTCATGGAAAGTTGAGGGTCAAAGTTGCTGTATATACGGAGGTGATTTTGTTACAGAAGAATTCCAAGAGTTTATTGTAGTGGTTCGCAAGGGGGTGATGTTAATGGAGGAAGCAGAAGGTAGAATGAAATCTATGATAATAGCAAAGATTTCCCTGCCTTTGGAAGTGGCAGCGTCAATGTGATCTGCAAGAGCTGTGCGCTTGGTGTTCTACATATGCTCGTGGTAGCCTGAGATTGGGAGGTGTCTGCAACCATTCATGTTTCCGTTATGCGACTTCAAAGTAGATTCTCATTCATTCTGTGGTGGGCTGAGAATCTTCATGGCGGCTGCAGAAAATGAAAGGAAGTAGATGGTACTAGTTTAAGATGTTGTGAACATTTTAAAAAACTATAAGTCAGATTAATTGGCTTGCCTCAAGAAGTTTGGGGCTATTTGCCAATGTTTGGAAAATGTACTTAAAAATGCCCATTTCGAGCCATTTTGTTACTGGAGAACCACCCCTGCCTACATCCTCATGTACTCCTAATTCCAAGGAATTCATGAAAGGCAGTCTTTTAGCCTTGCTGGAGAAATGTGGGGGCATATTATCAAGGGGCAACAATAATATTATCGCCGCTTTAGTGCCCGTTTTCGGGCGCAAAGCGGCGATAATATTATCGCATTATCATCAAGGGCACGCTAGCGCGTGATTCCTTGATGTATCGCCCCTTTTTCACACGCCTCGCATCGATAATGAGATGCAAAAGAGGCGTGGCTGTGAAAAGCAACATGGGATAATATCGCGAAGGAAGCGTCTGTTAAATTCCTGACTAAGGCATACCTAACATGGGGGGTGGATTGTGTGGCTAAGACCACAGGCCCTATTATCTAGGATATCGCCGTTTTCCACCATGGAAAACGGCGATATCCCACCTATCTCTGGAATTTTATCGCCTCGGCGAAGCGCGTTGTTGATAACGCGCTAGCCGGGCGATAAATTCCAGCGATAGCCGGCGATAAATATGCAAGTGCTAAGTGCACTTTGCGATATTTATCGCCGGCCCTTGTTAATATGCCCCGTAGTCTCCCCAGCATCAGATCCTTTGCCATATTTAATTCACTCTCTGCCTGCTAGGATCTCTGAGCTAGATGACTGAGATCTATATCGAGTGGGTCATCATCTTTTTCAGTCAGCTCAGTGTCTGTTTTGCTGTTGCGGAGACTTTTCTACAGGTGCTTGGGAGATGGGGCATTGTTTTCTTTCCCTACCTCAATCTGCCATGCCCTGCAGGCCAGAACAAACAGTGACAGTCAGCCTGCCCTAAACTGGGTAGGGCACTATCACTATCACTGTGGCCTAGCAGTTCTGTATCACAAGAGTCGCCAGGCCATGGACTGCTAGTGGCAGAGCCAGCTGAGGCTAGGCTGTCAGAAATCTGCGGTTCCTCCCAATCCAAATTAGGCAGCAGAATCATAAGATTGGAGGGGCGGGACCAAACTCAGTTGATGGTGCTGCTCCCGTCACTACAAACTCTAAATTAGGCTCTAAGAGTTGTTCTACTGTACAATGTTAATGTGCATAGAAAACCTCTGCACTAGTTAAACTTGTGAAGAAAAATTCTACAAACATTTTACAATTGTGTATAGAAAACGTCTGAAAATTGCAAATTTATGGATAAAAACATGAACAATTTCCAGCTTTGCTTGGTTACATTACATTGAAAATGCCCTTGCAGGGCAGAAAGACATCTGATCTGCAAAAGGTAATCCAGGAAACTGAACACATTTTGCAATGGGTGAAAATGGAACCTTCACAAAAAACAATCTGGGAAAGCAAAACTTCGCCCACCACTAGTTGTAGCCCTTCGTAGTAATGACATGGGTCTGCAGTTTGGTAAGCTAATGCATTTCCTGGCAAAAAATCCGCTTTATCACTATGGTTCACCTCAATGGACAATATGTGGAAATATGAGATGAGACCCAGCCAGTGCCTCTTGGCACTTCTTTGAGGATTTCTGAATATATAGGAACAAGAATGGAAGACACCTCTGAGGGTGGCACATGTTATGAGCTACAGTAGGCAACTAAAAATGTATCTTAATTCCTACTTTCCCGCACCCTCAGTACCTCTTCTCAGAAGCTGCAGCTAAAGAGGGGCATATACAGGCTGAGATATCACTCAGACCAACAGAACAATACGGCCAATGTGCTTCTCTTGAGTCATCGGGTCAAATCACACTCATGCAAGGATTTCCACCTACTCATGCAAGAAAGAACATGGCTGACTACATTAGATTCAAATAAGCAATGCTAATAATGCGAAAGAATATATATAAGTGCGGTGGTCGACAGTTTTTCTTAGGACCTTGCTGTGCTAGGGTAACCATCTCATTACAGACACGGGCCCCGATTCACATAGGTAAACTGAGATACAATTCTAACTTTACGACTTTTGGTATTCACAAACGGCATTACCTACTCGTAAATGCCCTTTGAGGATACCAGAAGTTGAACTTTACGACTTTCGGTATTCACAAAGGCTATTTACGAGTAGTAAATGCCCTCTGCGAATACCCAAAGTCATAAAGTTAGACTTTTGTCTCATTTTACCTGTGTGAATCGGGCCCACTGTCTCTAGCTCTGGAATTTTCACCCACTAATCATTGATTTCAGGAGTATGTTATTCTAATTAGACCAATGAAAGTGAAGCAATACTACAACACCCAGAATGCATTGTGCCATAGCACAGAAGACTGGAAACTGTGTGTAACGACCTGAAGGTAGGAGGTCCCCTAACTGATACTGGTGAATACAGAGGTTGCTGAAAACTCCTGATCTCACCTCATGCCACTTTCTTTCCCCAACATACAATTCTATTTAATTAGATGGCTCTTGCAGATTGTTGCCTCGCTTACTTTTTACTCAGTCAGTGTTTTGTTATCTTTATCTTTCGCCTTCTTCTATCTTTCTCATCATTGCTCCGGGTCAAAATATGAGGATGAAAAATATGCCCCGGTCCCAAAAAATCCGTGCTGTTGTCCAGTACATGCAGGCAACAACACATTAAGCACTGTGTATGAAGGCCTGGTATAGTGAATATAATGGGAACAAAATATTACTCTAGATTCAAGATAATGAGAGTGGAAGACAAGGCTTTTTAAGTGTCAGAAGCAGGCGGTGGAATATTAAGTAGTTGACCACATGATGCTGTATGCAGACGTGGGTGGATACACGAAGAGGAAGAGCAAAGGTGTCTTATCTGTTAGAGCACCGGGTTTTGAAATTGGCTGGCAGTAAGTAATGGTCAGATATCTAAATGGGCGGGATCTATGGGAAACAATGTGCCCAAGTTTTTTTTTCAATCTTACAACAACAGTTCCCATCATTTTTGTTAAAACAACCATCCCTAAACGGTAAATGCCAAATATGATGTGCCTTCAGCTGAAGAAATGAAGTTTCTCTAACTATAACTAATCTTCAACCTTTGTTTTTTTCACAGAATTTCAATGGTTTTATTTTTTTGATATAAATGTATTTGAAATCGTAGAGTGGAGTGTCGTGGAATGGAGTATTGTTGAAGAGTCTCATACAATTCAGTTCAGGAGAGTGTTTTACTGTGTCATAGAGTGGAGTGGAGTGAAGTGGGGTGGAGTGGCATAGAGGGTGTTGTGTAGAGTGGACTACAGTGTCATAGAGCCAAGTAGAGAGTCGTAGAGTGGCATAGAGTGGAGTAGAGTATTGTAGAGTTCTGTGGCATAGAGTGGAGTACAGTGTCTTAGAGTGGAGGGTGTTAGAGCTTCGTAGAGTGGAGTAGAGTGTTGTAGAGTTATAGGCTGAAGTGGCATAGAGTGTTGTGTTGTACAGTGTTGTGTCATGGAGTGCTGTTACATAGAGTGTTGTGGCGTACAGTGTTGTGGTATAGAGTGGAGTGGCGTAGAGTAGAGTAGCGTAGAATGGAGTGGCATGTCATAAACTGGAGTGGGATGTCGTAGAGTGGCATCTCGTGTCCTAGAGGATAATGGAGTGGCATGTCATAGAGTACATTGGAGTGGCATGTCATTGAGTTGGGTGTCGTAGAGCATCTTTAAGTGGTGTGGCGTTGAGTGGTGTGGCTTACAGTGGCAAAGAGTGAAGTGATAGAGAGTGGAGTAGTGGAGTAGAGTGTGTCATAGACTACAGTAGAGGAAGGTGTTTTGAAATTATGTTAAGGGAGTTCCATACAGTGTCACAGAGTCGAGCCGAGTGTCGCAAAGTGGCAGAGTGTAGTAGGGTGCTGTACAGTGGCATAGAGTGGGGTACAATGTTATATAGTTGAAAGGCATAGAGTGCCATAGAGTCTAGGGGGCTTGAGTGGAATAGAGTGTCATAGATAGAGTGGAGTGGCATAGAGTGGAGTGTCGTAGAGTGTCATGTCATAGAGTTTTGTGGCATACATTTTCATGGCATAGAATGTCGTATCATAGAGTGGAGTGGCATATAGGGGAGTGGTGTAGAGTGGAGTGTCATGTCGTAGAGTAGAGCAGAGAGGCAAGTCTTAGAGTGCAGTAGCCTGTTATAAAGTGGAGTGGCTTTGACTGTCATGGAGTGGAGTGTCGTACAGTCGAGTGGAGTGAGGTCTCATAGTGTATCGTAGAGTGGAGTGGTATATTTTGGAGTGGAGTGGCGCATCGTAGAGTGGAGAAGACTGTCTTCAATTGGGAGGGGCATGCAATGGACTCGAGTGTTCTAGAGTGGAGCTGCATGGAATGGAGTGACACGTCATAAAGTAGAGTGGACTGGCTTGGCGTGTCATACAGTGGCATCTCGTACAGTGTCTTAAAGTGGAGGGACGTAGAGTGGAGGGATGTAGAGTGGAGTATCATAAAGTGAAGTGACATGTCATAGAATAGAATGGATTAACATGGAGTCAAGTCACATGTCATGGACTAGAGTGGAGTGGGATATCATAGAGTGATATGTAAATGTAAATGTTGTATACTTGTAAAGCGCACAGCTGCCCAAGCAACGGGGCGTCCCGGCGCTGTATACCGCTGGGGAAACCATCCTGGCTTTCCCTGTGAGATGGTCCCTACTGGGCATCTCCAAGGTGAAGACAAGCATCCCCAGCGCTGATGGGGCCGTAAGTGGAGATTAGGCAAGCTATTGCCCAGAGTTGCTGAGTGGGATCCATGGTTAGAGTAGGCACAGAGGCAAGAATTATCGAGTCCGCTGACCTTGGCCCAAGACCCTGCCGCGTCGGGAATTGAACCCTGGTCCCGGCCCGACCTCTGCTTCAGGGTCTGCCGCCTCTAACCAGTGAGCCACACCACTCCACATGTAGTGCAGTGTCTTAGAGTGAAGGGGCATAGATTGGAGTGGTGCAGTGTGGAGTGGAGTGGTGTGTCATATAGTGGAGTACAGTAGAGTACAGTGGAGCAGAGTAGCGTATCATAGAGTGGAGGGGTATAGAGTGGAGTGGAGGGGCATAGAGTGAGGTGGTATGTCGTAAAGTAGATTGAAGTGGTGCAGTGTGGTGAAGTTTCATAGAGTAATGTAGAGAGTCGTTTCATAGAGTGGGATGCCATTGAGTCTCATAGAGTGGAGAGGCATAAAGTGGAGTGCTGTAGAATTGAGTGGCATGTCATAGAGTGGAGTGGTGTCATATAGTAGAGTGGCGTGTCACAGAGTGGAGTGGCGTGGATTGTCATTGAGTGGAGTTCAGTGGTGTAGAGTGCAGTGTCATGTTGGTCAGTGGAGTGGCATGTCATAGGATGGAGTGGCATGTCGGTTAATGAAGTACAGTGGAATGGCAAAGAATTTAAAGGCATGGAGTGTTGTACAGTGCTTTGTCATCAAGTGCCGTGGCATAAAGTGGCATGGCGTAGAGTTTCATTGTGTAGAGTGGAGTAGCATACAGTGGAGTGGCGCAGAGTGGAGTGGTGTACAGGGAGAGGCGAGAGTGAGGTGGTGTTGAGTGGAGTGGCATGTCATACAGTGAAGTGATGAGGAGGGGCATAGAGTGGAGTAGAGTGTTGTAGTGGGGGTGGTTTGCAATAAAGTGGAGCGGTGTTTCTTAGAGTGGAATGGCATGTCATAGCTTGGAGTGGTGATTCATACAATGTGGAGTGGCATAGAGGGGAGAGGCATGTAGTAGAGTAGAGCGGAGTGGTGCATCATAGAGCAGCCTGCCATACAATGTCTTAGAGAGGAGGAGCATATTGCAGAGCAGCATACAGTGTTGTAGCATGTTGTATCATGGAGAGGCCTGTCATACAATGGAGTCACGTAGAGTAGAGTGAAGTGTCGCAGAGTGGAGTTGTTGTGCCGTAGAGTGGAGTGGTATGTCATACAGTGGAGTTCTGTGTCGAAGAGTTGAGTTGAATAGTGTGTGTACAGTGTCATACAATGGAGCAGAGTGGCATACAGTGTAGTGGTATAGAGTGGAATAGAGTGATGTGAATTGCAGTGGCATAGAGTGGAGTGGCATGTTGTACAGTGTCGTAGAGTGGAGTACATTGGCATAGAAAAGAGGGCATAGAATGGAATTGTTTGTTCTAGAGTGTAGTGGCTTAGAGTGTATTGGCATATCATGGAGTGCAGTGGAGTGGCATGTCATAGAGTGGCATGTTGTACCTTGTGTTACAGTGGATTGGTGTAGAGTGGAGTTGACTGGCATGACATCTGGTAGCTTAGAGTGGAGTGGAGTGGTGTGTCATAGAGTGTCTTTTGTGATATATAATTTTTTTGTTTTTATTTCAGAATGTACTGTGTGGAGTGGTGTTAGGTATAGTAGAGGAGAATACCGTGGCATAGAGTGGTGTGTTATAGAGTCTCAAGAGTGAAGGAACACCCTGAAAGATCCACAAGTGGCCAAAGAAATCAGAGTAGAAATAGAAATTTACTTTCGGGAGAATGTTGGCTCGGTTCAATCGACCATCACACTCTGGGAAGCCTTTAAAGCAGTGTTACGTGATAGAGCGGAAAATATCATTGCGCATCAGAAGAGACGCAAAACTCAAATGCTCCTGACTTTAAAACATAAACTACTTGAACTCGAAAGCAAAGGGGCCCCTACATTAGACTCACGCATTCTCCGCCAGAGCAACATCACAAGGTGGGAGTACCAGGCGTTGGCCACCAGGGAAGTGCGTATGCACCAGCTTGCAACACAGCATCGACTGTATGAGACGGGGGATAGAGCGGGTAAACTACTGGCATGGTTGGGAAGAAAGGAACAAGAATCTAGGTGGGTTGCCTCTATTAGGGAGGCAGACAAATCCTACACGACGCCACAAGATATAGCTGGGGCCTTTGCCCAATTCTATGCCACACTTTATACAGCCCGAACACAGGTGTGCGATGCGCAATTATGCGAATACCTCGAAGACATTGATCTTCCTTGTCTCTCCTTGGAGGAAAAAGAGGCTCTAGATTTAGAAATCACTTTGGAAGAGGTGGTAGAAGCAATGAACAGGTTGAAACTGGGGAAAGCTCCGGGTCCCAACGGCCTTCCAGGAGAATTCTTTAAAAAGCATATTTCTCTTGTGGCGCCGCACCTACTTAATATGTTCCAGGAGTCTGAAGAAGAAGGGTTGCTCCCTACTGATCTTAGAGAGGCGATTATAGTGGTGATTCACAAGGCCGGGAAACCCCCAGATTATTGTGGCTCCTACCATCCGATATCATTGTTGAACATTGAAACAAAAATTCTAGCCACCATCCTCGCTACACGCTTCATACGGGTAATTACATCACTGGTTCAGGACGTTCAATCTGGCTTTATGCCTAAACGTGCCACTCATTATAATCTACGCAGAGTGGCCAATTGGATGGACGTCGTTCGAGATCGGGACACTGCACATTTACTGCTATCCTTAGATGCGGAAAAAGCGTTCAACATCATTCATTGGCCCTTTATGAGGTATGTCCTGGAGAAATTTGGATTTGGGCCAAGTTTCCGAGATTGGATAGCGCTACTTTATACGAAACCCATGGCTAGGGCCCGGGTTAACGGGGCTCTTTCTGAACCTTGGCCAATACAACGGAGAACTTGACAGGGATGTCCACTTTCCCCGTTACTCTTTGCTCTTATTTTGGAACCTCTTGCCTGTGTTATCAGAACTACCCCTGGATTAGGTGGGTTCGTAGACAATAACAGAACACTCAAAGAGGAACGCATATCTTTATATGCAGATGATATTTTAATGTACGTGACCAACCCCAGTGTGACCCTCCCCCGAATCTTGCAGATTTTTGAGGTATACGGGAAGCATGCAGGATACAAAATCAATTGGATTAAATCCACACTATACCCAATTGGGGGGGCAGTGGAACCACAGGGGCTCCCTGATTGTTTACGTTGGTCAACGGAAGGCTTCAGATATCTTGGCCTTTACATTACCACTGATGTCGCGGAAAGCCTGGCACATAATGTTAAGAGAGTTATCCACAATTTTCAAGAAGACGTAAAGAAGTGGCGCAAACTCCCCCTAACTATTATGGGAAGGGCCGCCATGTATAAAATGATTACGCTTCCACAGCTACTCTATGTGCTGCAAAATATTTATCGTAAAATCCCAGACACATTGTTCAATCAAATAGATTATGAGGTAGCTTCTATGGGATGGGGCATACCCACGGGTAGCACTAAAAACCTTGCAAAGAAGTGTATATAATGGTGGTCTGGCTCTTCCAGACATCAGGGCATATTACAGGGCATCCCACCTTATTGTTATTAACGAGTGGATCCATATACAAGGAGACCATTCGACATATAGGCTGGAAAGATCACAATTCAGAAATCGTACATATCTTCACTATATATATGGTGGCAAGGGCAGTAGCCAACTACTTCAGGCAACCCGGAGGACACTGGAGGCTTGGAAACACGCGGAGAGGCAAATGCAATGGCACAAGAAATGCACCAGGGAGACCCCGCTATGGGGAGGGAATAGACTGTCCGAAATAGGGAAGCTTAGGGGTTTTAAAAAACGGGACCTAATTGGCATTTCCAAGATAGGGGACCTTCTAGAAAGGGGGGTGTTGGCCTTGTTTGAGACACTCAAAGACAGATATCAACTCCATGCTACACAAATTTATGCATATCTTCGGTTAAAACATGCATGGACGGCGGAGGGGTTAGAGGGGGAGGTACTACTAGAGTATGCCCCACTGGAGGGTCGCCTATTACAAGAGGAGATCCCGGCTAAAGCTGTTTCCTATACATATAAAACCCTACTCAATAATATGCCGGATAAGCTTGGTCCACTCCGAACCAAGTGGGAGGAGACTACCGGAACATTGGAAGACATAGATTGGGAGGCCGCTCTCATGCACCCTCGGGAGGTGGCAATCAAGCTTCGCTTACGCCTCATTCAGTATAAAATTTTACATAGAACATATTTTGACAGAGCCCGCCTTCACAAAATGGGAAAAGCAGATAGTCCAAATTGCCTTAGATGCCATGGGATAGATGGGCCTTTCATACATACCATATGGGAATGTAGGGAAATCCAGACATACTGGGGGAAGATTGTGAATGAACTTAATAGTATCCTTGAGGTCCAGATAGAAATGGAGCCGAGGTTCCTTCTTTTGGGTATTTCCACAGAGGTAGATATCCCTCCACCCAAATTACTACTGGCTAACCTGGGATTACTAGTGGCCAAGCGCGACATAGCGAAATATTGGGGTGTGCAACAAACGCCCACACTAAAGGAATGGTGGGCATGTTTAGACCTATACATGGTTAAAGAACAGGTGACGTACAAAGCTAGGGGCTGCCTGCAGAAATTTGAGAAAGTATGGACACCATGGATGAAATATTATGGCTTAGAGTTGGAGTGGGAAGCAGAGAATTAAGGTTTATATCTGGGAGTCGGAGGGAAAAACCCAGAATGAGGTAACTTATGACCCATTTGGCTTTGTGCAGGAGTGTGTGCGGTTGATGTCATGATCTATGTACAATTGGATCTCTCGTGTCCCACAATGTATAGCCCTGTAGGGGATATGTATTATGAACACTGGCCGACTGAAATTGTTCTACAGCTAATCATGTCAAGTACTCATATTATGTTCTATATGTTCTTTCATTGTCAAAATAAAATAAAAAAATATTTTTAAAAAAAGAAGGAACATACAGTGGAGTGGCGTACAGGGGAGTTGAATGTTGTACAGTAGAGAGCGTGTCATATAGTGGAGTATTATGTTGTACAATGAAGTAGCGCATCTTACAGTGCAGTGGTGCGTCATGTCAATAAGTGGAATGGTATGTTGTACAGTGGAATAGTGAGTCGTGTCATGGAGTGTTATAGACAGATGTGGCAGAAGAATGGGTTAGTTCTTGGTTTCTACATAAGATATACCTATTACTATGTTTGTTAAGCTATAGGAAGAAATGAGGCACTTTATCAAAGTGTGAATAGTTAGGCAAAGTTTTTTTGTAAATATATTTTTAAAAGGCAACGGACTACTGTGGTAGTATCTTGGAAGTGCTGTGGTACCTGTTGAAAGAAAAAAAGATTTATGACAAACAATAAAACAATAATTTGTTATTGTTGTTTATTATTGTTTGATTGTTTATTATAAATTCTTCGTTGTTTTTAATTTAAAAAGGTACTATTGTACATCCTAGATAGTACTGCAGTACCACATCACATTTAAAAAAAATATATAAAACAATAAAAATACTTTTCCCTAACTGTTCATAGTACTATCTTGGAAGTACCACAGTTTCTGTTGAATTAAAAAAGAAAAGGAAATATGGCAAACAATAAGACAGTAATTAGACATCGGCACTAGACGGGCTCATGCGCTAGCTTGAAGCGAGACATGCTGTATCTACTTCTGTGTTAACAGCCAGCCCATTGCTTCCTATTTGCTGGCAATTTTGTTGTTACATTTTGCATTCTTCTTATTTGTCAAGGGCATGTATATGTCATGCCTTTTCCGCCATTTATGCCTCCCGAGAGCACCGGCCAACTACTGTTAACATATACAACAGCGATTTTGTAAACTTTGTTTGGGTACTACTTTTTTAGTTTTCAGTGCTATACCACATGTTTCAAAGCTGCAGACCGTCTTAGCGACCTTCAAAATAATCGAAAACTCCCAAGTCCATTTTTAACATATTTACCTTCTTACATGCGGAGGCAAGCGCAGTGTAAATAATCCTGTTAGTGTTAATTTAATTTTTTCAGTGGGCATATCGACCCTCATAAAACCTTGTACTCAGCCTCAAGTGCGCTGTTCCATCTTCTCTTTCTGCTTGGGTTTCCACCCGGCTGCGTGTAACGTGAGCATCACATGTGTTCACAAATGGGTCACTTGTGCACTGTGTTTACCGGAAGGTTGGTGGGTGGCAGTACAGCACAGCATGTCTTCCAAAGCTTACCCTACCTGCCTTCTGCCCACCTCAGGGACAGATCCTCAGTCAAGGACACAGAACTGTTGTTTCCGAGCGCACCAAGGAGGCCACACACTCAGGGCCCGACTGGGAACAGAAACCGGCCTTGGTAAACTACTCAGCCGCCCTCACCCCCCTCCAGGGGGGAGGGGGTGTGGCCGAGCTGTTTTCTGGGGCCGGTTTCGGACGATTTTGTTACTCGGGGCAGATATGCACTGTCTCCTTATGATGTTGCTAACGTTCTATTTATTGTGATGTATTTACATTCTTTAAAGGGCTGCATGTTAGGCAGCAAATAAAAGTATTTGCGTAATGTTAGTCTCCGTTTGTCTTTAATGAAATGAAGATTCTCTCTGCACAATAATTGGAGAATTGTCATTTTGTTACTGGGGGCCAATATTGCCGGCCCCCAGTAACAAAAACGCCCCCCCAGGGGCCCAAAACTGACCCTATCCTTGCGGCCCACCGGGGAAACGCTCAGTGCCCGCTACGGCCAGTTGGCACTGGACACACTGAGCAGGAAGCCGCAAGTGTGAAAGAGTCTGAAGTGCTGGGTCAAACACCCCAAGACCAAAACACAACTCCCTTCTTTCAATGCAAACTTTTTCTTCTTCCCTTCTCAGATCATTCTGCCCAGAAAACATTAAAGGCAAGGTTGGATCTGTCTCTCTAAGTGCCGCAAAGAAAAATGTTCAATACCCAAAATGTAGAGTTGTTATATTTTGTAGTTTATACTCTATACCACTCCACTCCCTTTCTCTGGCGCCTCAGAAGCAAATAGGACACTGCTAAAAGTGTCTTCCAGTGTTCTCTTTGCCAAGTCCTGTATCTTTGATGATCACCAACAGGCATTCCAGAATGCAGCTTTGTTTTATGACGTCTGCTTGGGTTTGGAGTTGGATAGTTCAATCACTGGATGGCCCCTTCAAAGAGCTATGGGTGGGACAAGTGATCAAACCTTGTGATGTGTGATGTCATTGAGCTGGCCTCTGTCATTCTGATGAATTAACATTATGTTGTGTTATGTTATCGTATGGTGCGGTATTTTCTCTTTCTTTGCGGTAAGTCATGAAATGCTGTAATGATCTGTTATGGCTTCTGGTGGTGCTGCAGTAGTGGCATGTTGTGCTGTTGCATAGTATTTTGTTACCACATGTTTTGTCCTTCTGTTATAATGTAATGTCATATTATTAGGAATCCTAGAAATGCATACAAGAAAAAAGCAACTAGCCAAGCATATAAAGCTATACTACACAAGCCATGTTAGCGGTAGTAAGTGATGTAATCACACCAAGACCAATAAGGCTTGCTCCGATAAATTTATACCTTGAAGAAGCGATTTGCCCCTCCCCCCACCTTCCGCATAGCCTCACCTGAAGAGCGACCCTGCCCCAAAATTCACGTCTCCTTCTTGTGTGTCACATCTATACTCTCTTGCCCAGTGCCCTATAGCTTCCCAGCTTCAAGTTATAGGGATACCTGTTATACATGCATGTTAGGATGTGTTGTGTTGTGTTGTTATGGTATTTCTTCTTATGAGATTCCATTGTGACGTTATGATTTCTTGTGGTAGGATGCTGAGATGGAGTTCTTGTGTATTATGCTGTAGTATATTTGGTTATGGTATGTTATATGGCGTAACTGTAATTTATAGCATGAAATTTTATGCAATTACATTAATATGTTACTATGCTGTCATGGTATGTTGTTTTTATGGGATGATGTGATATGATGTTTATTATAATGTTGTGATATGATGTGTTGTGGTACAGTGAGAGTGGGTTTTGCTGTGGTATATAAGTTAGTCATAGTGTGTTATGTTATTGTTTAGCTTTGAATCTTAATGGTTATTGGCTCTTTCACATAAGTAACTCACATTTCAAAAAGTCTGTTATCTATGCCTCCTAACTTCCTCAGTCCTCTGCCATTGTCATCTCCACTTAAACCTAAATATCTACTCTATTCTTATTCATATTCTGCGCATTCAGTGGTCTGAAGTTACCAGTGTGTGGCAATTGGGCACTATACAAAACACCTAAATAAATACAAGATAAATAAAGAAATGCTGTAATGGTGGTTTGCAGGGTTGTGCTGTTATGACAGTATGTTGTTTCAATGCAATGCTATGTTTTCATGTTATGGTATTATAATGTTTTGTTATGAGGTTATTTTGTGATTCATGCTTTGATATCTTGTGGTGTGGCATTAGGATGATATGGCATTGCGCTCAATGCTGTGGTGCATCATGGAATTGTACACTCTGCAGGATTTATAATACACCAGTATTTATTTATAAAAAAATTAAGCATTTGCCTTATTTCTGTTGAAAATGGTTGATTTAATAAATATTTGAAAGAAAGTGTAAACAGTACCTTGTCTCTTGGTTCTCCACATTGAATACACCATTACTGAAGTCTGAAATGGTGTCTGTCATGCACCCTCCCGTTACTTGTTTTTTGCCAGGAAGCCCCAGTCTTTCTTCTGTTTCTATATCAGACGCTTGGTGTTGTGCAACTGTAGGTGGTTGCTCACTGTTGTTGGGGCTGCTGGTGTCACCGAGTGACCTGCGCCCGCTGCACTGGTGGGATATAAAAATAAGGCCATAACCAGAATTCAGATGCCGCCTAAAACTCCTGGTATCCAGTGCCACTGCACCTGATGCACTAAATATAGCTCCACCTTGACACGTACGCCCACTTGTTCATTACTTTATGATCTGTAACTGACTGAATGTTTCTAAATGCATGTATTATTTTTTTTAACTGCATTTGCATTGAGTGAGATTGTGAGTACATTTCTTTGACACCTGTCTGAAACAAATAACCTTTAGGTGCTGGTCATCCGAGTAAGGCTGTTTCCCAGTGTACTGCACCTTCTAACTTCTTTGTGCACAGTACAACATTAAATGTTGCTGTACCCAAAATAATGTGCTGCATAGCTAAATACTAATAAGGTCCCAAGGCGAGACTGATTGCATTGCAAATGCTTGGTTTTTATTGTTGCTTATTATTGTTTTTTATTTTAAAGGTACCACACTACTTCCTATGCAGTACCACACAACTCTGTTATCTTTTTTTAAACATATATAGAACTATGTAAATACTTTTTCCTACCTATTACCATTTTTCTAAAGTAGCTTAGGTCTTGCTACAACTGTAAAACATAGTGGCATATTTACAAGCCCCTATAGCCACAGGAACATCACTTCTAAAGAAGTTCCTGTAGCGATATGGGCTTTGCCTTATTTACAAGGCATTGTTAAGCCTCTTAATGTGGCTTAACCCTTCCTTGTAAATAAGGCACCCTTTCACGCTCAGCGGATTGTGAAAGGAGGTGGGCAATGGGTGTTGTGGTGGGCGTTCCACAAAAAAATACATTGATTTTGATACTGTCCCATATTTACAAGGGTTGTGTAAATAGGAGGCAGCACCAAAATTAAGTTAAAAAAAAAATCTGGTCTTAACATGGCGAAACGAGGAGAAATGCTTCATTTATCCTCATTTTTGCTTCTTCTATGAGTGCTGCATTTTGCAGCACACATAGAAACAGAAAAACCCATGCATGTTTGTTTATGTGCAGGGAGATGTCCATTCTTGCACATAAACAATCATATTAAAAATGACTAGTTGCAACTTCTATGTGTGCTGCACATAGCAGCACACATAGAAGTTACAAATCACCATTTAAGATTGTTTATGTGCAGGAAGGGACACCTTCCTGCACCTAAACAATAATAACCCCCAATGCAGGCACCCTTGCACTATGGTGCAAGGGTGTCTGTGTTGGCGCTAGGCAACTGAAATTAGCACCAGCACAGGGGAAAACGTAGGGCTGCACCGTATTGTTGTAAAAACGGTGCAGCCCTGCGTTTCAGAAGTGGTAGAGCGCAACATTAACCCAAGAAGGCTAACGCCACACTCTGTCACTTCTTTGTAAATATACCCACTAGTACTTACCTATATCTTAGGTAGAAACACAGAACAGTGCCAAAGCGTGGTGAAAAAAACATTGCTGCCTTTTACTTTTGTAAAGGCAGTCATTACCAATGATATTGTGATTTGCCATCGCAATGTATACTGCAAAATGACCACAATATACTGCAGCCCAATATATAACTAAATTTTCCTCCCTAATTACTAAAAAGTAACAGAAAAAAATTCAGAAAATAGCTAAAAGGATCCTTTCATTACCTTAATCTATATTCCTGCAAATTTTCATCAAAATCAATTTAGTCGTTTTGCAGCCACGTCCGAGTAAAAAATTAATGGAACATGCATTGATGGAAAAATGTATTATGGGATCACCCTCTTTTCTTTGCACCCCCTTAATGAATAACTGCAAAACTTTGCATCATCTGCCAAAGTAAAAAAGGGAATAGGTCTGTAATGTTTTGTGGAGATTCGTCAAACAGTGGCAAAGGTGTTACCATGCAAAAATCTGAGGAATTCCTATTTCTCAGAATCCTGACTATAACTACAGAATGGCTGTAGTGTGTGTGCGTGTGTGTATTTGTATGTATATATATATATATATATATATATATATATATATATATATATATATATATATATATATATATATATATATATATATATATATATATATATATGTATATATATATATATATATATATATATGTATATATACATGTGTGTGTGTGTCTGTTGCTGTGACTTCAGGATTTGCAATGCTACAATGTTCAATCCACCATCTGCATGACACCTTTCGACGTTTCCGTCTTTGTCAGTTTACTGTGCACCACCATCGATAAAAGCATATGTGAACCACAACCATAGCAAGATAAAAATGACTCCTCCCATAATGCTCATATCGAGCGACAAACTCCAATCCTTTAACAATTTGTTGATAAATCATGGATAATTAAAAATCAAAAATATATATATAAGTAATGCATAAGTAGATATTTATTATTATAATATCTGCAGGTGTCCCTCAATTTCATAAACATACAAGAAATAATCAACCTATATCATGTTGTATCAGTTTCATCACTTTTGATTAGTGAGTATTTTTTACAATTCATATACAGTTAGCTCTGGGTCCCAATTCATATTGTAATAACAACAACAAGATCCTCTACTAATAATCGTTACTTGAGACTCCATGTAGGCCATCTCATTCTCGAAAAACATCAAGGTAAACTTCTGTTTGCAATTTTTGTGAGTATCATATTAATTTATGTTAAAACCTTTTGCCCTGTAATAAGTAGGGCTGGGTCGTAAACACCACTCCGCCTACGAAGTTAGCAGAGTTTGCCCAGTCCGCTCTCTGCTTGGGGCGCAGAGTTTGGCAAAAACTCTGCCAACTGCCATGTAACAGAGTTTTCCGGAGCAGTGGTGTACTCCCTTTGCTGAGATCTGGCACTGGAGAAGTAGGGCTTCTAGTTCTAGCCTAGGAGAGCAAGGTGATCATAGAGCCCCTCCCAGCCCCTCAAGCACACCCTCCAGCTGCGGCCACCGCTGCTCCTCATTAGAGCTTCCGTTCTCCTTCGATGACGCCATCGCGCAGGGAAAGGCTGCAAGAATTTGAGGTGGAATTTGGTGAGGGAGAGGGCAGTGGAGCAGTAGAGCAGGCTCTGCTCATCAGTGCAAGCTTTAAGGTATGGTGGAACCATGAATCATGCTTTTTGCTTACACCTGTTGGTGAATGTAATGCCACTCAGTGGGGGCGGCAATGTACTAAGTTCTAAGTGTGCCAGTTAATGATCCTTATAGAGAGCTCTAACGCTGTGTTCCCACCATGAGAACATTGCTGCTGGTCTCAGGTGTTTTTAAGAGGAATAGCCTGCCTCGTGCTCTGTTCTCTGCATACTAGTTGGTAACATTTTCTTAAATACAAGGGCTTTGGTGTTATGAGCATTCTGGGATAGATCGGTCTGATTTATAGTTGATCAACGTGCTGCAAAAAGCCCCTTATAGTATTCCCCTTGCATGGAAGAATGGGAACCGTCAGCAGCAAAACATTCAGTACAGAACAGGCGCCGGCCAGCCACAACAGGGAACTCTGAGTTCATGTTTTCCAATGCACGCAAAGATGAGAGGAGACTTGAAAAGAGACTGAAAAATATACTTTTTGGTGACCTAATGAACCTAGGCTTCCTGCTCTTTCTTGCCAATGTTTAACATATAACTCTGTAACGAGGCAACAAAACTAGGAAGTGGAATGCAGTTCGGAGGGTTTACCCGGGGGCTGGAATTAGTCAAGTATTTAAATCTCTTTCCTCAAACTGTACCACAATTGGCACAACTTCAGCAACCCCTGTAAGTCCCTAGTAAAGGGTACCCCTGCTACCTGGGGCATTGGGACTGAAGAGGGTCCAAAAGGGCTACAGCACAAATTGGGCAACCCTAGGGACCCCTTACCAAAACCATGCTAACTGACATTGCAGGCTGCGTGTCATTGTGCAGAGAAAATTGAAGGGTCGAAATGGCACACACCCCTGTATGCCATGCCCCCAGACACTAAATGAGATATGGGTAAGACACCCCTACTGCAGGCTTTTACAACCCTAAAGTAGGGTGCAGTATATCACATATGTGGTTGTATCTTCCTGAGCAGATAAGGCCCTACAATATCTAACTCCATTCTTGGTATTGTAAGTGCACAGGGAAGCCATTGAGAGTACATGGGCTAGACACCTGTCATTACGAGTTCCTCAGCAGCATGATGGCTTTATTATACCCAGGGATGTTTGGTACCAAACACCTCCTCTTCATAAATCCATATTGATGCCAATGTTGGATTTACTAATAAATGCCCACAGAGGGCACCTTAGAGGTGCCCCGTGAAAACCTACCAAGCACTGGTGTGGTCTCTGACTAGTCTTAGCCAGTCTGCCACCCCAGACATGTTTCTGAGCTCATGGGGTGAGAGCCTTTGCTCTCAGAAGCCAGGAACAATGCCTGCTCTGGGTGGAGGTGCTTCACACCTCCTCTAGGCTGGAATGGCACTCCAAGGCAGGAAGCTTCAAACTTAATGCCCCCTTTGAAATTAAATGCAGGCATCCCCAGATAGTGGAGGATGCCAACCCTCGTCCTGCTCCATATTTGGTAGGAAGACAGATGGAAAATGAGTTAGATTAGTAGATGAGCCCACATTCAACCAGCACCACACCTAAGGTCGAGCAAGTGATGTGGACCTGCCTTTTCAGTTTCCTCTATCTTCTTTGAGAGGGAATTAGCCAATTAGGGTCAGGGTTGTGCCCACTTCCCAAAGGAAGTGGCCACAAAGAGGGTGTAGTCAGCCTAATGGTAGGTAGTGTATTGGCTACTACCTGTCTACCCCTGTAACTGCCCCTAAAGTTAGAACAGAGTATCTGCTGCAGAATTTTAGCCCAGAAGCTTCAGCCCTTCACCAATCACCAGATAACTCCCTTGAGTAGAGGAACTACTCCCCTGCAGTTTGCAGGTACAGAACACACAGAATCCTGTTTACTGACTTGCAGCTCCCCGGTGACGCCGATGCAGCAACTGAATCAGAAACAGCACACTAGCTCCAGAGGGTTAGGTCTGTCTCCCTCACCATGTGAGAGGACACCAAGACCTACCAAAGCCAAGCTGTAGCAATACCCGAGGTACCGAACCCCCTGCAACCTACACTGAGACGAAGAGTCCAATCTGGACTCCAACTGCCAAGGAAGCAAGCACCCATTGAGGGACATCAATACCCCTGAGACCTCCTCTGTGAGTGACCCTTACTGCCCCTGACCCCGAAGACCATAATGACGCACAGAGCCCGGCTGATCCATCCGCTCTGGACCCAGCCCGCCCAGCCTGGATACCAATGAATCAGCTGTGCTCCCATGATCCTGAGGCCCTTGTAACTCACTCCCTTGTTTGGGGTCCCCAGGACTTACCTGTAAGTCTCCTTGAACAGCCTGTTTTGAGGTGGCCGTCTTATTCGTAGAGCACCAGCTACCAACCACCTCAGTACCCTGCTCCTGGCTGAAATGCGACACCTTGATGATCCACTGGTGGAACATTGGACCTCAGCCTGCTGCTACCCAAAACCTTGAAGGTGAACCCCTAGAACAGACTGTACGATTTAATATGCATTTCTGTGTTTTTCTCCATAGACTTTAATTGTGCGTAATTGTACACAATAATGAGTTATTTTCCAAACTTTGAAAAATTATAACTAAAAAAGTTCCTACCTGTGAATGAAGTTCTTGGTCTTAAAAATTATATAAAAATCCTTGTTATTTTTGAAAATTGGTGCCTGATTTATTCTTGCGTGGGTGTCTCATTCATTGCCTCTGTGAGTACAACAAATGCTTAGCACTACCCCACACTACCAAAAGTAGAGCATTAGTACTGTCTACGTTCACCTCTGTATACCAATCCGGGTCTCCCTGGACTCTGCACAGTGTACTTAATTTTAGTGTACTATATCGAGAGCCAGCTTCCTACATTTGGTTACATATGGCAGTCAACAGTAGTTGAATTGTTTTGTGGGATGTGTTGACTCTGTTGTATGAATTACTTTCCAAAGTCAGGTGCAGTTACTCATTTCAACTAATGTGGCTTTAATTTGAACAAATGCAGAGGAAGATGTTCCATGTGCTCCATTTACAATGCATTAAACACCTCACACAATCAATCATTTGAGATGTCATTAGTTATGTCATCAGTGATGTCGCTCACCATATCATGCATAATGTACAATGTGAGGTCATAAGCAGTGCATTGTGGGGGCATTAGTTATAGTTAGCTCAGGCAACTATAACTGCTGAATTTCACTAGGTTTGTATGAGTGAAATCTCAGCCTAACTATAACATCCCTGTAACCTTTGGTTTTTTCACCGAATTCATAAGGTTTTTCAAATTCCTGGTTTAAAGTGTTGGCAGCCAATCAGATCTCAGCAGGCGATTGGGATGGGTAGCGGATCCTCCGCAACCCTATATACAATCGGAGATTCCTCTTATTAACTCCGCAACTACTAAACTGAGTTACTCCAAATCACAAAAAGAAACTTCCCTGAACCAACATCTATCTTTCTGCCATATGTGGTGTAATTCCATTCACTAGTTCAGGCTGTAGTCATGTTTAAGTTCCTAAAGAAATTGACATGGGAAAACATGTTTTGGGACCCCCTCATGTTTCTTGGACCCCCCCCCGCTTGATGGATCACCTGAAACTTTCAAGACAGCAGCTGAAGTGAGTGTCAAACTAGTTTTGAAAATTTAGTGACGATTCATCAAACAACACCATAGTTATTGGCAAATGAAAAAATGCTTTTCCTAAGGAATCTAGGTCCTAACTATAACTATGTATATGTATATATCTAGAGAGAGAGAGAGATAGATAGATAGATAGATAGATAGATAGATAGATAGATAGATAGATAGATAGATAGATAGATAGATAGATAGATAGATAGATAGATAGATAGATAGATAGATAGATAGATAGATAGATAGATAGATAGATAGATAGATAGATAGATAGATAGATAGATAGATAGATAGATAGAAATAGATATATAGATCAATAGATATATATAGATATGTAATATATGTATGTATACATACATACCTGTGTGTGTGTGTATATATATATATATGTATATATATATAACCTTTCCACTTCCTCAGAAACACCGGGACACTTAAAGCGTCGGTGCATCACAGGGTCCGAGGTTACCCAAAAATTCACACCATTTTCACCATGCAAAGCTGCACGCGTGCACTCCATCCAGAATAAACACCAGCTCCAGGAACAATCGAAGGGAATTTATTTAAATAGCAAAAAGCCAGGAAAAACACCATACGCGTTTCTGCGAGAACCGCCTTGCTCACGGGTAATTTGTTGTAGGAACAGCAACACATATAAACAAACATCGTTACGTGCAACGTAACATGCATAAACAGAAACAGTGGACTTAACATTAGAAGAGAAAGCGGCGGCCATCTTATAATGGTTATAAACAATAAATAAAGTTTCATTGTCACTAAATCAAATCCCCAAAAGTTCATACAAAGTTACAGTTAAAACGTGCAGCCATGGCTCAATTAGTTCAGACACATTGTTATAATCACAACAAGATAAACTCTAATAATTCGACTTTATCTTTGTTACGTTGATATTAGAATTTTTATCCTAATCAATACGCCCCTCAATAAGGCAAAGCCCTCACTATACTGCACGATAACTAAATAACTTAATTGTATCTACCCCTTCACCAGAGTAGTTCCATATTTTCTCATACTGAAACGTTTGTAAATAGTTGCTGAAACTTCAATCAAAGTCATATAAAAGAGCCTATTTAAATCTTATACTTTTATCGGGTATTATTGAATTTATATTCTTCACATTGCATACACAGCCACATATGTACAGTCCCCAGTGGGTTGATACACCTGTTTAATCTATGTGAATCAGAATAACATATATCATACTATACCAAAATAGGCACCAAATACTCAATACATAACTCCCTTAATCTCCAGAAAATCTCAAGAAAAATGCCCGATTAGTAATTTCACCCAAGTGGGCACAAATTCAATCTTCTATTTCACGTATTCCCAACAGTAGACATAATCTAAATAGCTCCTCTAATCATAACATCACCTGAATAGAGGATAAAAAAAGGGGAGAAGTGGGGGCGAAAGGGGATAAATAGAAAAGAACCATAAGACCAACTACACTATTCAATAAAATAAACATAGTTCACGTGTAAGTGAATTAAAATCAATAAGCTTGCTACAGAAAAATCACATAGGTAAACTCTTCAGTAAATCATTGCCAATTAAAAAGAAGAAAATTTCACAATGTTAATGCTATCAAAATAGCATCTAAAATAAACGACATAGGCCAGATAGCTACATGAAAAAAGCAGAATGGAGATCGTCTATTCCCCTAAGTGCCAGGACATTTCTTCTTCAGAATTCAGTCCCCAGGGATCTTCGTATCGAGGTATAAGATGTATCTGGATTCTAATTGACGTAATCTGCTTATTCTATTGCCACCTCTATTGGTGGACGTGACTCTGTCAATAACAAAAAATCACAATAAATTGCGATTGCTTTTATGTAATTCCTCAAAATGTCTAGCGACAGGAGATAATTTGTTTCTGTTTTGGATGGCTCTGATGTGGTCAAGGACACGTTTTTTTGCTGTAAACATGGTACTCCCCACGTATTTCTTAGCACATGGGCAAATCAAAACGTAGACACAATGGTCTGACAAACAAGTAAGATGTTTGTCTATACTTCTCTCTATGTCACTGATAGGGTAATAGACATTTTTAACATTGGAGCTGAATTTACACGCTTTGCATGTCATACAGGTAAAAAATCCTCGTATGCCTATGTTGGAACTCTTTGTGCGTGTCACCTCATTGTTACAGAGTCTGTCTTTAAGGGAATCTGCCTTACTATAGGTGATATTAGGTAAAGCACCCACCACTTCTTTTAGTGTAGGTTCTGTTGTTAAAACTTTCCAATGTTTATTAAGACAATTGCGTACCTTCCAAGAACTGGAGTGATAGGTAGTCACAAATCTTATAACTCTGTCATTATCGTCCTCTCCCTCACCTGTCCTTTTTTTAGGTACCAATACCTCACTATGTGTGAGCTTGCGAGTCTTCAAAAAAGCTTCCTTGACTACGTTGGGGTTGTAGCCTCTCTCCAAAAATCTTTCAGTCATGTAGTCACTTTCTAGAAGGAATTCCGATTCAGTGCTATAGTTTCTCCACCCCCGGAGAAACTCACCATAAAGTATGCTCCGAATCAATGTTTTGGGATGCCCACTGTCTGCATGTAGCAGAGTATTACCCGCAGTGGGTTTCCGAAAAAGTTTAGAAGCCAGTTTGTTATCTGCCACCTCTATGTGTAAGTCCAAAAATTCAATACTCTGATTACTCATTTTACCCTCAAATCTTAAGTTCAACTCATTGTCATTCAGGATCGAAATGAAATGTGACCCTTCCCAAATGACAAAAAGGTCATCTATATACCGCAGCCATAATTTTACATGGCTACGGTATTGCTCTTGTGTCCTGGACACCTGTCGCTCCCAGCAGCCCATAAAAAGATTGGCAAAGCTGGGAGCAAAACAGGTGCCCATAGCAGTGCCCTGCTTCTGTCTGTAAAAAACTTCATTAAATATAAAAAAGTTATTCTCTAGACAGAACCTAATCATCTGTAACACCATTTCATTGTATCTTAGAAAGGAAATAGAGCAAGAGCTGAGAAACTGTCGACATGCCTGAATACCATCAGCATGTTTGATCGATGTGTAGAGGCTACATAAATCTAGAGTGATCAACAAGTAACCCTCCTGCCATTCAAAATCTTTGATTTTACTCAAAAAGTCCCTACTATCTTTAAGATACGATGGTAGCCCCTCTACATAGGGACGCAGAAAGTGATCGATATAGTTGGAAGTTTTCTCTAATAGAGAACCCATTGAAGACACATTGTTATAATCACAACGAGATAAACTCCATTAATTGGACTTTATCTTTGTTACGTTGATATTAGAATTTTTATCCTAATCAATCCGTCCCTCAATAAGGCAAAACCCTCAATATACTGCACAATAACTAAATAACTTAATTGTATCTACCCCTTCACCAGAGTAGTTCCATATTTTCTCATACTGAAACGTTTGTAAATAGTTGGTGAAACTTCAATCAAAGTCATATAAAAGAGCCTATTTAAATCTTATACTTTTATCGGGTATTATTGAATTTATATTCTTCACATTGCATACACAGCCACATATGTACAGTCCCCAGTGGGTTGATACACCTGTTTAATCTATGTGAATCAGAATAACATATATCATACTATACCAAAATAGGCACCAAATACTCAATACATAGCTCCCTTAATCTCCAGAAAATCTCAAGAAAAATGCCCGATTGGTAATTTCACCCAAGTGGGCACAAATTCAATCTTCTATTTCACGTATTCCCAACAGTAGACGTAATCTAAATAGCTCCTCTAATCATAACATCACCTGAATAGAGGATAAAAAAAGGGGAGAAGTGGGGGGGAAAGGGGATAAATAGAAAAGAACCATAAGACCAACCACACTATTCAATAAAATAAACATAGTTCACGTGTAAGTGAATTAAAATCAATAAGCTTGCTACAGAAAAATCACATAGGTAAACTCTTCAGTAAATCATTGCCAATTAAAAAGAAGAAAATTTCGCAATGTTAATGCTATAAAAATAGCATCTAAAACAAACGACATAGGCCAGATAGCTACATGAAAAAAGCAGAATGGAGATCGTCTATTCCCCTAAGTGCCAGGACATTTCTTCTTCAGAATTCAGACCCGAGGGATCTTCGTATCGAGGTGTAAGATGTATCTGGATTCTAATTGACGTAATCTGCGAATTCTATTGCCACCTCTATTGGTGGACGTGACTTTGTCAATGACAAAAAATCGCACTAAATTGCGATTGCTTTTATGTAATTCCTCAAAATGTCTAGCGACAGGAGATAATTTATTTCTGTTTTGGATGGCTCTCATGTGCTCAAGGACACATTTTTTTGCTGTAAACATGGTACTCCCCACGTATTTCTTAGCACATGGGCAAATCAAAACGTAGACACAATGGTCTGACAAACAAGTAAGATGTTTGTCTATACTTCTCTCTATGTCACTGATAGGGTAATTGACATTTTTAACATTGGAGCTGAATTTACACGCTTTGCATGTCATACAGGTAAAAAATCCTTGTATGCCTATGTTGGAACTCTTTGAGCGTGTCACCTCATTGTTACAGAGTCTGTCTTTAAGGGAATCTGCCTTACTATAGGTGATAATAGGTAAAGCACCCACCACTTCTTTTAGTGTAGGTTCTGTTGTTAAAACTTTCCAATGTTTATTAAGCCAATTGTGTACCTTCCAAGAACTGAAGTGATAGGTAGTCACAAATCTTATAACTCTGTCATTATCGTCCTCTCCCTCACCTGTCCTTTCTTTAGGTACTAATAACTCACTATGTGTGAGCTTGCGAGTCTTCAAAAGAGGCTTCCTTGACTACGTTGGGGTTGTAGCCCCTCTCCAAAAATCTTTCAGTCATGTAGTCACTTTCTAGAATGAAATCTGATTCAGTGCTATAGTTTCTCCGCCCCCGGAGAAACTCACCATAAGGTATGCTCCGAATCAATGTTTTGGGATGCCCACTGTCTGCATGTAGCAGAGTATTACCCGCAGTGGGTTTCCGAAAAAGTTTAGAAGCCAGTTTGTTATCTGCCACCTCTATGTGTAAGTCCAAAAATTCAATACTCTGATTACTCATTTTACCCTCAAATCTTAAGTTCCAATCATTGTCATTCAGGATCGAAATGAAATTGTTAGCTTGTTCCTGTGACCCTTCCCAAATGACAAAAAGGTCATCTATATACCGCAGCCATAATTTTACATGGCTACGGTATTGTGCTCTTGTGTCCTGGACACCTGTCGCTCCCAGCAGCCCATAAAAAGATTGGCAAAGCTGGGAGCAAAACAGGTGCCCATAGCAGTGCCCTGCTTCTGTCTGTAAAAAACTTCATTAAATATAAAAAAGTTATTCTCCAGACAGAACCTAATCATCTGTAACACCATTTCATTGTGTCTTAGAAAGGAAATAGAGCAAGAGCTGAGAAACTGTCGACATGCCTGAATACCATCAGCATGTTTGATCGATGTATAGGGGCTACATACATCTAGAGTGATCAACAAGTAACCCTCCTGCCATTCAAAATCTTTGATTTTACTCAAAAAGTCCCTACTATCTTTAAGATACGATGGTAGCCCCTCTACATAGGGACGCAGAAAGTGATCGATATAGTTGGAAGTTTTCTCTAATAGAGAACCCATTGAAGAAACAATGGGTCTCCCCGGTGGTTTGACAGAATCTTTATGTAATTTGGGTAGTAAGTAAAGAATTGCAACTTTGGGATTACAGTTAACCAGAAATGAAGTATCATCCCATTCCAAAATGCCTTGTGAGTGCCACTGTTTTAACATGCTATGATAGATGGTATTCGACTCTTCAATAGCACTTTTTGTTATTTGTTCGTAGCATTCCTGACACTCTAATTGGCGGACACCCTCCTGTATGTAATCATCCACATTAAGTATGACAACGTTCCCACCTTTATACGACTGACGGATAACAATATTTGAGTCTGTTTGTAAAGATTTAACCGCCAGTCGTTGCTATTTAAATAAATTCCCTTTGATTGTTCCTGGAGCTGGTGTTTATTCTGGATGGAGTGCACGCGTGCAGCTTTGCATGGTGAAAATGATTGATATATATATTCATTTCCCAGTTTGCCAAAACCAACGTTCTCACATGCAACGGGTGCAGCTACTCGTGGAGGTGATTCCACGGGCCATTGTGAACCTTCAAACGGAAAACATAGCACACATAGAAGCTCTTCTTTAAATGCTTTATTTAAAAAACACCATAAACTGACAAATTCATTTCTGCCTACATGGCCTTTGTCAATGCCGCCAGTAGGTATTTATAGTCAGGATCTAGTTTCAATAGGAAAAGCATTTTTTGACTTATCTATAACTTTAGCATTGCTTGTAACCCTGGGCGTAGTACTACGCTACGTTCACAGAGCATGCGTAGTTTGCGCTACTACGCACAGTGCAAAAACTGTGCTAAAACACGTAGCATAGCAGCAAAATCAACAACACCCACAAATGCTTTTTACATGCTAAAAAGCATATAACCAATTCACAAAAGTAAACTTTGAGAATAAAATTATTAGGCAATGAGAGAGGTGATGATTTTGGGGTCCCCTCTAACCTAGGGGGAGGACCTAGCAGATGCCTTGAACACAAAGAGCATATCATGCTGGTGAACGGTTCAGTGGTGGTCCCTTCCTCCTAGGACCACCCCAAGCAGAGTTATGGGCAAAAATACAATCCCAACCAAAGGCCCTGCAAAGCATTATGGGACGAGATTAGCAGTGGGCAGTGAATATTATAGTGTCCAATATCAAAATAATTCTACAAAGAACTGCAGTTACTAGATGTCCCTCACGAGTCAAATGCAAAAGCATTGGAATTATTATTACATCAAGCTGCAGTTCCACTAGTCGTTACTAGATGTCCCTCACGAGTCAAATGCAAAAGCATTGAAACCCTTTCATTAAGCTTTTGCATTTGACTCGTGAGGGACATCTAGTAACGACTAGTTGAACTGCAGCTCTTTGTACGTATGGTAAAGGTAGTCTTTATTCATCTCATACTATAATACTATTAATAACAGGACCATCCATACGGGACCATCTTTCCATAACAAAGTCTTCCATTTCACATTTAAATACAGTGATAAGAGTAACACTTTTTTGGACACAGAAATTTTTATTAGGGAGAATTAGATCCACAGCAGACTGTTTCGCAAGTTGAGTGCATGTAATGCAATCCTCCATGCCTCCAGCGCACACCCTGCACACCAGATCAGGGCCATCACCTTTGGCGAACTGATTCGGGCAAGACGTAATTGTAGCTATGACCCCGAATTTGAGGAATGTGTTAGTGGTATGATGGCCCGCTTCAGAAGAAAGGGATATGATAGGCACACACTTGAAAGAGCCAAACAGAGGATCAAGACAATCGAGAGACACAACACATTGAAGGAGCGGACTAGGGTGACAAGGAAAGATGAGAAGATACGAATGGTTACAAATTATAACACCCTATCTAGAGTACTTGTGCACAGTTTGAACAGGCATTGGCATATTTTGAAGGAAGACAGATCCTTATTGGGCTCTATTAATGAAATACCCTCTATCACATATAGGAGGGGTGTCTGCGTCAGGAATTTGCTGAGTCCGAGCTAATCGAGGGCCAACATTACTACCAATTGGCTGACACCACACACAATAGGATTTTATGGATGTATACATTGTATGGCATTCAAGTGGGCCTGCAACAAGAAACACGCTTCAATGGTCCTTGGGACAAAATGTACAGAATATTGTCCAATATCAATTGCAGCACTAGATTTGTTGTGTATGTGATTGAGTGCAGATATAGTAAAAGGTATGTTGGCAGTACGATTAGAACCTTATGCGTAATAATTGAAGAACATGTGAGAGCTGTCAAGCAGGGTGATGTCAGGTACCCGATTGCAGCTCACATTCACAGTGCACCTCCCAAAGTAAGAACAAAGACGTTATGTGCTATGGAATTGATCACACCCCTAGACACCCTAGGGGTGGGAATAGGGAATTAACGGTACGTAGAAGCGTGGCTTCTTGGATATTGAGGTTACGGAGTACTGAAATAGGCCTTAAATTGGATCAAGAACTGCACTGCTTTTTAGGCAGATAATTCCAACTGGTTATACATGTAATGTGAATAATTGATGTATTCATTGATTCTACCTATTTTTCCCTTAAATTGTAATGCACTTCCTATTTATCACTGTATATATATTTGAAATGATTTTGTAAATAGAGGAGAGCAACATGATATTTTTTAGTCACTGACGTAGAGATACGCCCACCTCTACAGGGGACGCTGTTGGATGTGCACATCGCTACCCAATTTTTATTTGTTACCACACATATCTTCTCAACCTTACTCAGTAGACCTAATTGCAATTAGAATATCACTTACGAGATTGTAGAAAGCTTTGACTGGCACTATTGGGACATTCACTGCACTGTATATGAGATGAACACAAAGAATGCCTGATGGATGTAACTTGTGAGTGAGGCGGGTTGACACTGTAATTGCCTGATGGATGAATATTTTGGTTGATATTTGGAAATATCCACAGAACCTTTGGCTTTTGTACTGGAAATTAGAATAGTCAATAATCAAAGACTGTGATTCAGAGATTAAGCGTTGGTGATAAGAAATGGAACACTTTGTTATGTATAGATGGTCCTGTATGGCTAGTCCTGTTATTAATGGTATTATAGTATGAGACGAATATATAGTAAAGACTACCTTTACCATATGCTTAGGGTCAACTATGATGCTGCCCTTTGGGAAGGACCTGTGCATGGACTTTTTGACCTTTTATATGGTAATTGGTACACTTAAGAAGCAGAGACTCTAAGATGGATATGGAACCGATATTATTTTGAATGAGGGTCTCCAACATAAGATTGGGTCCCGTATAGTGGATCACGTGGTTTATTTGTGTGGCTACTAGAACCTAATACTTCCACGATCTCGATTTGGAGGTAGACCAATATGGCGCCCGGGGAAACCTTTGCTCTTGGTGTCCATCATTTGTTTTTAGATACACTTGATTCTCGTGACAGTACATAAACGCGGAAGCAGTGCAGAATGGCCTCGTACTCAAGGCACTGATACCTGAACGCGTTTGTTAATTTTGCAACTACACACACGGTAAGAAGCATTCTGGGGGTAATTGCCTAGAGATGAGGCTTGATATTCCGAAGAAGATGGACAGATATGGCTATTGTGATGCTTTGGGCGGTGATTATATTATGGGAAAGTAATCTGGCATGAATAGGCACACTTGGCTCTGTTGAGCGTATTAAATATATAGAAACTAAACACGAGCAGTGGCTTTGCCTTTAAATGAGCGTCATATATCGGAGGCTGTTTACTATGAGTTCTGTATGAAGAATAGGCTTGGAAGGTAAATAATGTTTTCTTTTTTGCAGACGATTTTGGTTCTGTCAGTGGATGACTTTTGGACGCTATTTAGCGCAATATATGAATATCTTTACTGATATACCTTGTGGGTTGGAATTATCACCACATTTGAAGTAGGTGAGGTTTTGTGAGATAACTTTAGTTGGTAGCCTTTCTAATCATGTTTTATTCCATTCTTTTGTTTCATGTAGATAGATTAGGACGTTAGAGGTGTGCGGTAATTTTTTGCAGCACGTATATTGTTGATGACATGGGTGCTTTTCACGCATGAGTGTGTCATGGTTTCATCATGCCCATTGGCAGAACACGGGGTACAGAGTAATGGTGATTGAGGTTTCATATAGCAGCTATATGCACACACACTTTATACCCACTTTAGTAGCACCTTTGTACAGTTTTGTGATTAAGTGAGTATAAGACCTTCTGTGTTTCTTAACATTTGGTTAATGAGGCTTGAAATTTGTTACAAGATGTGTGGTACTGTCTCATGCTTTAAACTCTCTCTTTAGCATCAGACACAGGCACGGTGAAGGATTAGAGAGACGTGGTTTTGGTGTAACAGCTGCTGGACTTTATGACATTGGCTGTTTATTCTGTCTTTTTACTGAGCCTTGAAAAAGTTGTGGGTTAATATTCCCACTGTTGTGACGAAACACGTGTTGGCTGGCTAAGAACTTGTACGAATAAAAGAAAAAAGAGGAAATGAATAAAAGAAACAAAGAACCTCATCACTAGGTTTCCTTTGTGATTAAGTGGACTTACGTATGCTACTGCTGTCATTTATTTTAGGAAATAGATTAACGTGTGCTGGGGATTGCAATTTCCAGTCTTTGTAGCTTAGGCCACAAGTTTTGGGTCTCTCCACCCTACAGCACCATTGAATTGATATAGTTCTTTTGAGATATTGGTGAAATCACCCTTGTAACACCAGATTCCCAAACATTATACCACCAACCATTTGTTATATGTGAATTTTAGAGAAACTTAGTACAAAAACATGAGTTTAAACATGTTTTTAAAGAAGCATGTATATAGTAATACATGTAGCGCAATGTTTACAATGGATTTTTTTTGTTAATATTTTTGGATGTGCTTTTGGCAGTTGAATGTCTGCTTTTGTTTTGTGATTTTGTGATGTATTCGCTACTTTTTCACGAAGATACCCAAAAACTAAAAAAAAGGATGTTTACAAAACAATGAACAATATTTCTGTTACTAGGGTGGCCATGACAAGAGCCTTTGTTTTGATTGTGTGTATATAACTGCTACACATAAGGCCGGATGCAGAGTTTCAGGTTACTTAGAAACACCCTCTGGCCTTCATCTATAATTGCAATCATCGAATCACACAGGCACTACCTGTGCAATCATACAGTCACCCAGGCACCACTCATGTACTTACATAATTACTACGACATTACACACTCACTCATATACACATAAAGCTACTCACATACCCAGTCACCAAACTGTAGAGCCACTCTCAAAGTTTACAGGTTACAGTTATGAAATAAAATAAAAAATACCTTCAAAATTCACTGGAAAAAACAAAGGTTACAGGGATGTTATAGTTAGGAATTAGCTTTAAAAAAACTTAGAAATTCACTGAAAAACAAAGGTTAAAGGGACGTTATAGTTAGGAAATATAATATAAAAAACTAGAAATTCACAGAAAAAAAACAAAGGTTACAGAGACGTTATAGTTATCCTCAAGTTTCACTAGTACAAAACCAGTGAAATGTAACAGTTATAGTTAGCTGAGCTAACTATAACTTATGCCCCTGCGATGCACTGCTTATGACCTCACATATTATATCACTAATGACATGGTCAGTGACATCACTGATGACATCTCAAATTACATCACTGATGACATCATCCACAGAATCTCTGATGCACCCACTCACACTGCAATATAACCTTTCATACACCCATTCCAACTTCCACCCTGCCATTCTCAAAACCATTGAAACACCCTTATCAGTACTTACCCACCCACTCACTGATTCATAGGTATACACACACACACATCCACTCAGTCACCCATACAACCACTCAAACACCAACTCACTCACTAATAAAGCCACCGATATATCCACTCATACACCCATACAGCCATTCACACACTGTCAACCACTCATAGAGCTTCTAACTTACCTACTCACTCACCTAGAATCAATCACTCAGCCATTTACTCACCTATACAGTTATACACACACCCACTTACTTATTCATACAGATACTAACACATACTCACTCACCTATAGTTACTGACACAAGCACACACTCACCCATACAGCCACTATCATGATCCCTCACTCACACATACAGACACTCATAAACACCAACAATCACATATACTGCCTTTCACATATCCAGTTATTCACCCACATATAACTACACATCCATTCACTCTCCGACACAGCCATACACACACTCAGTCACCTATACAGCTCCTCACTTATGCAATCATTAACCCATACAGCCACTGACTCACCCACTCACTCATGCAGGCAGTCACACAGCCTTTCACCAATCCATACAGACACCCCCAATCAATCACCCAAACAGTCACTTAGAAACCATCTGACGGACTGATACAAACATTCTCAAAACCTAGTCACTCACCCATACACTCACTGAGATACCTAAGCACTCACTTATACATTCACACACCCACTGAATCATCCATACAGGCACTTATATAACTTGGCATATATATTTGACAATCATAAACATTTTAAATACTCTCACAGGATGATGTCATCAGTGATGTCATCAGTGATGTAATATGAGATATCACCAGTGATGTCATGAGTGATGTCACTGATCATGTCATGAGTGATGCAATATTGGTGTTGTTTGACAAATCTTCACAAAATTTCCCCAAAAAATGCCCTGGTGAATCTTGTTGTGCACAGAAAGCTTTGGCGAGATCCATCAAGTGAGGGGTGAGAAAAATGGGGGGTCAGAAACAGTTCATTTCCCATGTTAATTTCCATAGGAAACTACAGGCCAAACCACTGCATGGAATTACTATGAAATTGAAAGAAAGGTAGATTTGGGTTCGCAGATCATGCTTTTAGGTATTTGGTGTAATGCTGTTCAGTAGTTGTTGAGAAATATAAGGAAATTCAAATGTGGATATATGCGATAGCGGCTAATTTGCACATAATAATGAGCTCATGCAGAGATCTGCAAAGCTCTGATCGTCTGCCAAGGAACTAAAAAAATGCTAAGTGTATGCGTGAAATGCGAGCCTAACTGTAACATCCCTGTAACCTTTGTTTTTTTCAGTGAATTTACAAGATTTTTAAATTACATTTCCGTTACTGTAACCTCCATGTATGCCTTGTTTTTTCAGGGCATTTTAAGGCTTCTTTTTTAATGTTGTTTCCTAACTATAAAGACCCTGTAACCTTTCATTTTTAAATTGAATTTCTAAGGTTTTTTGAATTTTATTTCCTGACTGTAACCACTACCTTTTGACAGGGAGTGTATGAGTGTCTCAGTAGGTCTGTGAGCGGGTGTGAGAGTGTCAGAGGGGTCTGTCAGTGGGTATGTGAGTGTCTGAATAGGTCTGTGAGTGGGTGCATGATACTCTTAGTGGGTCTGTGAGAGGGTGCATGAGTGTCTAAGTGGGTCTTTGAGTGGTAAATGAGTGTCTGAGTGGGTCTGTGAGTCATTGCATGAGCCTAAGTGGGTCTGTGTATCGGTGCCTGAACCTGAGTGGGTATGTGAGTTGGTTAATAAATGTCTGAGTGGATCTGTAAGTGGGTGCATGAGTGTCTAAGTGGGTCTGTCAGAGAGTGCATGAGTCTCCGAGTGGGTCTGTGAGTAGGTGTTTGAGTCTCTGAGAGGTTCTGTGCATGGATGTGTGAGTCTCTGAGTGGGTTTGTGAGTTGGTGCATTATTTTCTAAGTGGGTCTGTGAGTGGGTACATGAATGTCTGTGTGGGTCTGTGAGTGGGTGAGTGAACCTGAGTGGATCTTTGAGTGGGTGCATGAAACTGACTGGGTCTGTGAGTTGATGTGTGAATGTCTGAGTGGGTCCACAAGTCGGTGCATGAGTATCTAAGTGGGTCTGTGATTCTCTGAGTGGGTCTGTGAGTGGGTGTATGAGTCTTTGAGTGAGTCTGTGAGTGGGTATGTGAACCTGAGTGCTTATGTGAGTTTGTGCATGAATGTCTGAGTGGGTCTGTCAGAAAGTGTGTGAGTCTCAGAGTGGGTCTGTGAGTGGCTGTGTTAGCCTCTGAGTGGGTCTGTGAGTTGGTGTGTGAGTCTCTGAGTGGGTCTGTGAGAGAGTGCATGAGTCGTTGAGTGGGTCTGTGAGTAGGTGGGTGGGTTTGTGAGTGGGTGTATGAGTCTCTGAGTGGGTGTGTGTGTCTAAGTGAGTCTGTCAGTGGGTGTGTGAGTGTCTGATTGGATCTGTGAGTGGGTACATGATCCTCTTATTGGGTCTGTGAGTGAGCGCATGTTTCCGAGTGGATCTCTAGTGAAAGCATGAGTGTCTCAGTGGGTCTGTGAGTGGGTGCTTGAGCCTGAGTGGGTCTGTGAGTGGGTGTGTCAATGTATGAGTGCATATGTGAGTGTCTGTGTAGGTATATCAGAGGCTGTGTGAGTGGCTCAGCCATAAAGGAACTGCACCTGCCCATTTATCCACAAGTGTCCACAGTTTTGTACAAGATATCTACCCAAGTGGGGTTTTTTCTGCCTTCTTGGGTAAAAGTCCAGTAAATATTCTACACTACAGCTGCATAATGGAGCACAAGGACATGTTACCAATGACCTTGTGTGTGTTTTGGCAATAGCTTTGATCCTAGTGCTTCAATATCCAGAAATATGTGATAACATGAGTCCTCCTTTAGAGAAGACAACAAGACTACATAGATGTAAATCTCCACCAAACAAGGGTCCTTCCTCTTCATTATATGAAGCAAGTGCTTCTTTGTTTGGTAGAGATGTGCTCATATTCCTCGGCATCAAGAACTCATCATCAAAATCGGCGAGTAACGCACTGCGGATGCCGCTTGTTAGGATCTTCATCATCCTGGCAAAAGGCAGAAAGACCTTTGCATACTACTAAGGTGAGCGAGGCCAAAGAGGGAAGCATCCAAGTGATTTTCACATTTGCATACTCCTAGCAATTTATAGGGAGAATCATGGACACTGCTGTCACCAGGACAGGACAATAAAGAACCAACTGGTCACATACAGATTGAATTCCAATGCAGTCACCTCCACAAAGGATTTCAGATCATTTTTCAATATGGAACTGCTGACAAAATATACTTGTTTTGCCTTCCCCAGGCCCAGGAGTTTGGATCATGTGTCCTTTACAGAAGTGCAGCTTCGCCAGGGGCACCTGCTGGGTTTATATTTGTAAGTGCTTCATGTTGATGATTATTTTTTGTGAAATAAGCAACATGGCTAGCAAGGCCCTGGGGAACCCACCCCCCAGGGCCTGGCCACATTGTATTGAGGAAGGGGTCATGTGGCCCCCTTCCCAGGCCGATTTCGCTCCCCGGGACTCCACCCTTTGGGGCCCGGCCTTCATTTACTAGGAGAGAGGGACTGCGCAGCACCCCTCCCCAGGTCGATTTCAGCCTGAGGACCCATCCCCCAAGGCCCGGCCTAAAATATATACATTAATGGGGGAGGGCCGCCCCTCCCAAGGCCAATTTCGACCCTGTGGCCCTCATCCTCTGGGGCTCAGCCATGCCTCCTGGGTGCCATGGGCACCCAGTGTGCAGCATGTGATTCTGCAGGATGAAAAGTGTAACTGCAACAAACGATGGACGGAATGCTGAATGATTCAAACATTCTCCCACAGTCAAGAGATCTGAGTTAAATCCATTGTTCTTTTGCCCACTACGCCACCCCAGTTTGGACCCAGACATATGCAAATCAGTCTTGACCCTGTGCCTCATGGGAACAGTCCAGATTGAACTGCCAAGCAAGGTCCTCCCTGGACCGGAAACAAGCATCCTGGGACAGGTTTCAGGGTATGTCACCCTTCTTCAGCCAGGCTAGCTTAAATCCAGTGGCAAAGTGAGCAAAGGACCCACGTCTGGGCATACCCATCCCACTTACGGCGAAAAGTGTAACTGCAACAAAAGATGGACGGAATGCTGAATGATTCAAACATTCTCCCCCAATCAAGAGATCTGGGTTAAATCCACTGTTCTTTTGCCCACTACGCCAACGCAGTTTGGATCCAGCCATATGCAAATCAGTCTTGACCCTGTGCCTCATGGGAACAGTCCAGACTGAACTGTTAAAGCAAGGTCCTTCCTGGACCGGAAACAAGCATCCTGGGACTGGTTTCAGGGTATGTCACCCGTCTTCAGCCAGGCTAGCTTGAATCCAGTGGCACAGTGAGCAAGGGACCCACATCTGGGCATACCCATCCCACTTAGGGCGAAAAGTGTAACTGCAACAAATGATGGACAGAATGCTGAATGATTCAAATATTCTCCCCCAGTCAAGAGATCTGGGTTAAATCCATTGTTCTTTTGCCCACTATGCCACCCCAGTTTGGACCCAGCCATATGCAAAACAGTCTTGACCCTGTGCCTCATGGGAACAGTCCAGACCGATTTACCAAGCAAGGTCCTCCCTGGACCAAAAACAAGCATCCTGGGATCGGTTTCAGGGTTTGTCACCCTTCTTCAGCCAGGCTAGCTTGAATCCAGTGGCACAGTGAGCAAGAGACCCTCGTCTGGGCATACCCATCCCACTTAGGGCTCTTCATGCCACTGGAATCAAACTATCCTGGCTGAAGTGGGGTGAAACCCCGAAACCGGTCCTATGATGCTTGTTTCCAGTCCAGGGAGGACCTGGCTTGGCAGTTCAGGCTGGACTATTCCCATGAGGCACAGGGTCAACACTGATTTGCATATGGCTGGGTTCAAACTGGAATGGCATGGTGAGCACAAAAACGATGGATTTAGGCCCAGGTCTCTGTACTGGGGTGAATGTATGACATTGTTCTGCATTCTGTCCATCAACTGTTGTTTTTTCATTTGTCACCCCGAGTGGGACGGGTATGCCCAGGCGTGGGTCTCGTACTCTCCATGCCACCGGAATCAATCTATCCTGGCTGAAGAGTGGTGAAACCCCGAAACCGGTCCTAGGATGTTTGTTTCCAGTCCAGGGAGGACCTGGCTTGGCAGTTCAGGCTGGACTGTTCCCATGAGGCACAGGGTCAAGACGGATTTGCATATGGTTGGGTTCAAACTGGAATGGCATGGTGAGCAAAAAAATGATGGATTTAGGCCCAGATCTCTGTACTGGGGTGAATGTATGACATTGTACTGCATTCTGTCCATCAACTGTTGTTTTTGCATTTGTCACCCCGAGTGGGATGGGTATGCCCAGGCGTGGGTCCCGTACTCTCCATGCCACCGGAATCAATCTATCCTGGCTGAAGAGTGGTGAAACCCCGAAACCGGTCCTAGGATGTTTGTTTCCAGTCCAGGGAGGACCTGGCTTGGCAGTTCAGGCTGGACTGTTCCCATGAGGCACAGGGTCAAGACGGATTTGAATATGGTTGGTTTCAAACTGGAATGGCATGGTGAGCAAAACAATGATGGATTTAGGCCCAGATCTCTGTACTGGGGTGAATGTATGACATTGTTGTGCATTCTGTCCATCAACTGTTGTTTTTGCATTTGTCACCTCAAGTGGGACGGGTATGCCCAGACTTGGGTCCTGTGCTCTCCATGCCACTGAAATCAAGTTATCCTGGCTGAAGAGGGGTGAAACTCCGAAACCGATCCTATGATGCTTGTTTACAGTCCAGGCAGGACCTGGCTTGGCAGTGCGGGCTGGAGTGTCACCATGAGGCACAGGGTCAAGACTGATTTGCATATGGCTGGGTTCAAACTGGAATGGCATGGTGAGCAAAAAACGATGGATTTAGGCCCAGATCTCTGTACTGGGGTGAATGTATGACAGTGTTCTGCATTTAGCCCATCAACTGTTGTTTTTGGATGGTTCTGCGGGATGAGCCTCAAGGCCCCACAAGTCTCAACAGGCTCCATACTTCCTGAGGGCACCAGCATTGCAGCTGCATGCAGGGAGCTGCTGAAAATGCAGCTCCCTGCATTAAGGAGCAATAGCTTCATCTCTTTTCCAGGGAAAAAGATGAAACCTTTGCTTCCAGCCGGCAGCATCACTTTGACAGTTCCCACGAGCTGGAACCAGAGTGTTTGCTTTTGCTTGTTGGGAGCCAAGCAAAGGCAAACAGCTATTTTCCAAGGGTGGGCACCTTGGGACATAGCAATAGCTGGCCCTGGGTGGTGGTGGTACCCAGCACCATGCATGGGCCTCCCTTGGGAGGTGATGATCCCCAGGGCCAAGAACAGCCCAGGAAGGGAGACATATGGCCCCTTCCTTCTTCAAAAAAAGAAAGCCCTGGGAAGGTAGTGGTCGGGTGGGGGGGGGGTCATGCCATCCCCAGCCTCATATTAACATAAGCCCTGAGGAGGTGGTTGTCCCCAGGGCCCAAGGGGGTCCGCATGGCCCCATGCATTACATTTAGCAAAAGCCCCAGGGAGGTGGTGGTCCTCAGGCCTGGGGGGTCCATGCGGCCCCCCTTTTACATTTACATAAGCCCCAGGGAGGTGGTGGTCTCTGGGGTATACAAAAATGCCAATGGAGGGAGGTCACATGTGCACCACTCCTTTAAATTACTAAAGGAGGCAGCCGACAGAACCTGCACACCGGGGGCTTATTTAAAACAAGCACAGGAACCAATGCTTGTTTTTTTTGCTGCAAATTCGCAAATTTCCTGAATACCCAGCAAAATGTTTTCAAAAAAAGCTTTCTTGTCCTGCCTGGGTACCTCTGGGACCCCAGGACCAATGTAACAGTATTCCTACCCTGCCACTTTCCTTTTTTTCCACATTTTTTTTGTTTGGGACTCAGCTGAGACCAAGTTCCAAGATGGCTTCCAACACTTCCTGGATTTGTATGAGTAAAATGTGAGCCTAACTATAACATCACAATCTTCACTCCACAGTGATGGCTGAGTGCAGTTCTGTTTTATGACATAGTGACCAGTTTCCTTAGATCTCTTTCCATGAGATGAATGACTGTAAAAGTAGATTGCAATACATTCATCTGTTCGCTAAGACCTTTCTCTATGGTGATAGCTCAGTGTAGTAGACTGCAGCAAACTGGGCTTCTTTGCAGATGCCCCACCCCACATTATGCCCCAATGTGCACTGGTAGATGCTGGTTTTTATACTCTGATGGCGCACTGAAACTTGCTAACCAGGCCCCAGAGTCAGTGTTCTTTCCCCTAAAAGTAATGTGAATTGGTACACCCAATTGACCAGGTATTTTTCCCCCTTATAAGTCCCTAGAATATGGTTATGTCATTTGAGATGTCATCAGTTATGTCACTGACCATGTCATTAGTGATGTAATATGTGAGGTCATAAGCATTGCATTGAGGGGCATTTGTTATAGTTTTGTTACAGCTTTGACTTGTCCATACAGCAAGTTATATGTAACTAGTGATACAATAAATTAGTAGATAATAAAATGAACAACACATAGCTATTAGATAACCAATTTGTAAGATAATAAAATACCTGCTAATCTAAAAACACTATGAAGGGCCAAAAATAAAAAAAGCATTTACATTTATGATTCTTTGCAGCATTACGAACGGTTATTAAGGACTGCTCTCCAGCACTCACTACAACTCCACAATCCAATCAGTATGATACCATCCAGGAAAACTGTGGAGCCGAATCTGGAAGTTGAGATTGGACCTCTGAAGGGACTCTCTGTCCCAGTGTTGTTGTGGCTGGTATTGAGTTTTAGGGTCCTTCAGCCTTGTGTTGCCTTTTTGCTGCTTTTACACTATTGCTTTGGTATGTTCTTGAAAGCACTGGGGTCATATTTGGAGCAGTAGTCTGCACCGTTCAAAGGACTTTCTCGGTGAGAATAGTTGCTGGTGTCACTGATGTAGATGGTCCTCCACCTTCCCTTTACTTGATTGCCAGTTAGAGATGTTTTCTTTGTTAGGTTTTAAGATGATAGACCTTGGACGTCATCCCAGATGAATATTTTGTATTCGTCCCTCTAGAGTGGCTCTTTTGACAGAGTGTGCATTGTACTAGTTTTGGGGCAGTTTTTGATTCCTGTAGAGTTTGGGCAAGAAGGGGTAGTTTTATGGGTGTTTTGCAGTTATATTCTGTTCGTGAGTTCAGATGTTGAAAGTTATTTTTGGAAATTGTTTGTTAAATGTGTTGTTAAAGTTAAGTTAAACAATTATGTTACTAAACAGCTGGACCCAACTTTGTGTAAAATATGTTTAAATATCTGTTTTACATTTTGTCATTTGTATTTCTGACTACTGATGTAATTGCGATCCTCGGAGCTGCAAAGTTACAAAAAAGCTCAGCAGAGTTCCGCAAGTGGCGGAGTGCAGTGCAAACTGCTGGTCGCACTGGTCTTCCTGCCGCTCTGGTATAAATTCTACCCGAGCGACGCTCGCGAACTTACCACTCATGATCACAAGCGGGGAAAAAGCTCCGCTGCACAACGCAAAGCAGAGTTTTCTGCACTCCACGAGTTCCGCAGAGTGCAGAAAACTCCGCAAACGAAGCAGAGTTCACCGCCCAGGCCTAAAAAGCACCCGGTATTCACAGTATGTCCTTGGCAATTTTCAATCACAGAATCATACAGGCACTACCTGTGCAATCATCAAGGATGTTCTTTCTCCACCACTCTGCAAACGTGCCTCCTGGCACAGTACTAGTTGGGGGGTGAAATCCCCTTGGCTATTGAGGATCGTTGGGGGCCAACCACCTCTCCTGTTATCTCAAGCAAGTCCCACATTGTCAGTTTGCTAAGAGTACTTCAGAGGCCATGCGCTCTTTCGACACCACACTGCAAACGCATCTCCTGGCACACTACGAGTGGGGAAATGAAGTCCTCTTGGATGGAAAGGGACCTTGGGGACCAAGAAGCCCTCCTGGTACTTTCTGCAAGTCTAACACAGCCAGATTCCTGAGAGCTGGTCGGAGGCCACACCCCTTTCCCCTCCACTCTGCAAACACCACTGCTCCTTAAAATACATCAAAATTCACTGAAAAAATCAAAGGTTACAGGGACGTTTTTGTAAGGCATTTGCATTTAAAAAACCTTAGAAATTTCCTGAAAAAAACAAAGGTTACAAGGTCATTATACTTAGGAAATATAATTTTAAAAACCATAGAAATTCACTGAAAAAGCAAAGGTTACAGGGACGTTATAGTTAGGCTCAGATTTCTCACACACACATAAAACCAAAGAAATTTAGCAGTATAGTTAGCTGAGCTAACTATAACTCAAGCCCCCGCAATGCACTGCTTATGACTTCACATATTACATCAACCATAACATGGTCAGTGACATCATATCTCCAATGACATCACTTATGACATCATCCACAGATTCTCTGATGTACCCACTCACACCCCAACATAACCTTTCATGCACCCACTCTAATTTCTACACTAGCACTCTCAAAACCATTGACACACCCATACCAGTACTTACTCACCCATTCACTTAGTCATAGGTCTGCACGCACATCCACTCAGTTACCCATACAGCCACTCATACACCAACTCACTCACTAATACAGCCACTGATATATCCACTCATACACCCATACAGCCACTCACACATGGTCATTCACTCATAAAGCTATTCACACACTCACTCACTCACCTAATGAGTCAATCACACAGCAATTTACTCACCTATGCAGTTATACACACACCTACTGATGTATTCATGCCGCTACTAACACATACTCACTCACCTATACAGTCACTGACACAAGCACACACTCACCCATATGGCCATTCTCACAATCACTCAGTCACACATACAGTCACTCATATACTCCAACACTCACCTATACTGCCTTTCACATATGCAGTTACTCACCCATATACCACTGACACATTCATCTACTTATCGAGGCAGCCAAAACACACACTCACTCACTCATACAGCCCCTTACACACACACTCACTAACCCATAGAGCCACTGACTCACCCATTCACTCATCCATATAGACAGTTACACACACCCTCACCCGCCCACACAGACATTGAGACACCCATACACATACTCAGGCAACCAATCACTCACCCAAACAGAAACTCATGTAGCCACTCATACACCTATACAACCACTTAGACACTAACTGACAGACTGATACAGACATTCACACAACAAGTCACTCACCTATGCATTCACTGAGACACCTAATCACTCACTTATACAATCAATCACACGCCCTCTGAATCATTTATACAGGCACTCATACACACACTGATTCATCAATAAACCTTGGTATATATAGTTAACACTCATAGACATTTTAAAAACACTCACAGTCACTGGATGATGTCATCAGTGCTGTCATTTGAGATGTCATGAGTGATGTCACTGACCATGTCATGAGTGATGTAATATGCGAGGTCATACGCAGTGCATTGCGGGGGCACGAGTTATAGTTAGCTCAGCTCCCAAACCCACACCCTCTTACCCCACCCCCTTTGCCCGCAGGATCACATTTACCATGCTCTTTTATGGACTGTGGCCACAGGTTATTTATTTATAAATTTCTTTATTGTGATTTCAAAGTTATAATCCATGTTCATATACGATTACATCTCATAGACAACAGTTGACACAATGAACATTCCAATAACAACTCAAGGATGATTTTGATATATACTTTCCCTTGAAGATGTTTTCCAATCCGACAGTTTTTTTTCCCCTTTTTTAATTGAACCTTTAACTAGGCAAGCCCCCCCCAAACCCCCCCCCCCTTCCGGGTCCAACCAACTCGAGGTCCATCTATATTAAAATCAGCCGAGGGTGTCCTCTTGTCTCCCCTCCTGACTGTGGGTCACAACCCCAGTGTGATGTTCCTCATCTGGTGATGCCTGTGTGGAATTTGGGGCATTTCCCTCTATATCCTGGATTATCATCCCCCATGCCAGCAACACCTCAGGGAGTTTATCATCCCTCCTAGTTCTACGCATATGCCCCTCCTCAGCCAGTGTCCATGCTCTCAAGTCTGTTTTCCAGTTTGCCAGCAGTAGCCCTCGTTGAGTTAGCCAGTGAATCTCTATGCGCCGCCTAGCTATTATAAGCCCCAAATCCAGGAACCGCCTGCTTGTCTTGCGATGCGTCTAGGGTCGCGGGGAATTAAACCAAGGAGACAAGTACACACATCCAAGGCAGTCGCCCACCCTGTTATTCTATTCAGGTCCTCTAGGATCGCCGTCCAGTATGTCTGAATCTTTGGACAAGTCCATACCATATGTGGAAAATCTGCCTGAACGTGTTGACATCTGGGGCACTTTGGATCTCTAGATCCATCAATAGTGTGCAGCCGCCTGGGGGAAAGGTAGGTCATATGAACTATATTATATTGTATCTGTTTGAACCTATTACATACCGACACCTTGCATACGCTTTCATGAATTTTGGTGAAATCTCCTGAGGACACACCAACTGGCATTTCTCCTCTACTTTTATAGGTCCACACTTTTTATAATCTCTTAACGCCCTATATAGGTGGGTGACAAGTTTCCACCCTCCTGCCATGGCAATCATAGTGACCAAGGTATGGGTGTGCCCCGGGGCCTCTGGAAACATAGGCCATAGTTGCCGTGCCCTTGCCGCTATTTCGTTGAAGGAGGACAGTGGCTCAGGGTTGGCCTCAAGGGTCTGGTACTGAAAGTAGAAAGCCCCTGTGGGGACAATGGGACTTGATTTATGCTAGACAATTAATCATAGTGGGAACTCAGAAGTAGGGAAGCATATGTAGTTTAAAATAAACTTTATTTTACACACAAGTTTGATTTTAGTACTCAGGATAATAGTCAGGTGCTCACATAAAGTGAAGAGTGCGTGATGTGACAAAGTGAGAGTGAACTAAAAACATAACATCACATTGACAACACAATTGGAACTCCACATGTGTATATATAGTGAAAGGAGTTCCTGTTGTAAGGGTTGACGTCGTTTCGATCTTTTATGGATTTAAGATCATCTTCAGGACATATAGTGAGCAGTCTGAAATCTAAATTGGATGGCTATATCCAAGGAGAATTCTAGGACGTGGTCGCCTTAATTGATGCAGTGGAGCCTTTTGCGAGGGGTGGCTGTATGAATCTGGTTGCCGCTATTTTGGAATATTGCAAAAATTGACCCGAGCCCAACTCAAAGGTATCTACTGCTTCCCAATATGTAATAAATCTATGTTCCTGGTAGAGATCAGACAACATTAGGCAGCCCTTTACCTTCCATTTGTTAGTTGACATAACCCGCTCAATTTGAGCGAAGGGTGGCATAAGCCAAAAATCTGCCTCTGGGGCTTATGGCCGTTCCCGAATAAGCCTCCTGACCACCCTGTTCCATATCGCAGCTAGTAATCTAACCAATGAAGGACATTGCTCTCATCGCCCCCGCCCGCCAAAGGAGCGCTCCTAACTGCCGGTCACCATATGTGCCTGCTAGTAGTGACCTTTCCTAAGAGGGGTCCGTGTCTAACCAGGCTATGGCATGCTGTAATTGTGATGCAAAATAATAGAGCTCTAAGTCTGGAATTTCCAAACCTCCCTTGCCCCACGTGCGTTTCATGACTTCTAGGCTGACCGGACAGCGTATCCCATTCCATAACAATTGAATAAGCATTGCATATAACTCTTTAAATATCTGATGCGGGAATTCAAAGAAGGAACCCTGCATTGTGAAGAGATATCGAGGCACAACCACCATTTGTATTAAAGCGATCTTCCCCATCAGTGAGAGTTTGAGGGTGTTCCAGAAGATAATACTGCCCTGAAGACCCCTGAGTATCCTCCCTATATTATGCTGATAAAAGGTGTCCTTATCTCTGCTTATCTATATCCCGAGATAGCGCAGTGTGTCCGATACCCACGGAAGACCCATCTCCGGGAGCTAGACTCCGCCCCACCTGTTCTCTGACCCAATCGCATATAGTTGTGATTTTACTTTATTAATGTAGAGTCCGGAGGCCTTGGCAAACTGATCTAAAGCCACAAGCATTATTGGAAGTGATTGGGTCGGTTTGTGCAAGTACACCAATGCATCATCGGCATACAGCGAGACAATATGTTCTGTAGCACCCACTTGGATGCCCTGCCCCTGGAGCACCCTACGAAGATGACACGCCAGTGGCTCCATTGCCAAGGCGAACAACAAGGGGGAGAGCAGACACCCCTGTCGCGTCCCCCTTCCTATTGACATTGCACCCGAGACATACCGACCCGTGCGAACCCTCGCCACAGGCTGAGCATAGAGTAGTTTCACCCAATTCACGAACCCTTCACCTATCCCCATTTTAAGAAGCACTTGCCATGAGTATTCCCATCAGATCGAGTCGAACGCTTGTTCGATATCCAAGAATGCTAGGGTACTCTGTTGGTCACTGCCCCCCAGCGATTGCATGACGTGTGCGAGACAGCGGATGTTCCGTAATGCATTCCTCCCTGGCATAAAACGTGACTGGTCATCATGCACCAGCTGCTTGAGATACGGAAGCAGTCTACTTGCCAGCACTTGATTAATAATTTTAAGATCTCCGTTTAGCATAGAAATTGGCCTGTATGAATTGGGGAGCAGGGGATCCTTCCCCAGCTTGGGAATCATCACAATCAGCGCTTCGCGCATTGAATCTGGCAATAAGCCGTTCTTGCCTGCTTTCATAGTAATTTCCAGGAGCTTAGGGACCAGGACCCCCCATATTCTGTGTATAGTTCCGCCGCTAGGCCATCCATCCCGGGGGATTAAGCGGTTTTCAAATGGGCGATCACTGCCCTTACCTCCTCTCCTCTGAAAGGGGCCCCCAGGGATTCCTCACTCTCTGGGTCGAGGCAAGGTAGGTCCACCTCGGCAAGGTAGGCCTCCATAGCCTGGGGGGTGGTATGGGGTCGTGGCTCAGAATATATCTTTTGTAAATGGGTTGTAAATGCCCTATTGATCTCGTGTTGTGTGTAGACCATTCGCCCTTGGTCGGTTTTAATTGAAAAAATCGAGTGAGTTTGTGCCTCCATCCTAATCAGACGTGCCAGCAGGCGTCCCGCCTTGTCACCCTCCGTGTACCATCGGTGTCTACTCGTGGTTCTATTAGATTTGCCCAGTGAATCCCAGATGTCCCCTATCTTCCGCAGTTGTTTCGCCCATTTGGCAGGCCCCTCCGTGCCTGTGGGGAGCTCGTTTTCCAGAACCGCTATGCGCTCCTCCTGGCATTGTAAATCCCGCTCCAGCACTCTCCTAACCCCCACCTCAGTGGACATACACACCTCCCGCAACACCACCTTCATCGCATCCCACTCAAATGATCTGGTGCTGGCCGTATTCCAGTTCATGTCGAAATAGTCATCTAACCCTTTCGCTATCGCCTCTTTGTAAACCGGGTCCTTTAAAGCCTCAGTGTTTAGTCTCCATAGCATTATCTAGGATCTGGGCCGGACCAAAGTGTACGTTATCAGCAAGTGGGAGTGGTTGGACAGATAGAGGGCCAGGTATTGTGTCTCCTCTATCCGATTAGCTGCCGCCATCTGGATGAAGAAATAGTCCAATCTACTCTATGTGTTAGTTGCTGGTGTGTGACACAAGTATATGCGATGACCAGGGTTACGGTGCCGCCATATATCCAGGAAATGATAGTGGCGAAGTATCTGGCGCATAGCTTCTCGTGTTTTTGGCTTGGCTTCCAATTTGGGAGGGTGTCTGTCTAACTCCCCATCAAGGGCGCCATTAAAGTCTCCTGCGATAATCAGTTCTATGTCTGGAGCCAGATCTAACTGCCCCAGGACCTTTCCCAAAAACTCCCCATTGTCACTATTCAGAGCGTATATGTTAACCAAGCACATTCAGCGCCCATCTAGTGTCCTCTCCACCACCACATATCTCCCATCTGGATCTAGACTACAGTTTACAGCCTTTACTGGGACTCCTGGTGCCACCCAGATAAGAGCCCCTCTAGCATATCCCGAATAGGAAGTCGCAAAAAACTGGCCTCTCCACCTGCGTTGGACATCTTTAAGACAGTCTCCCCAGATGTGCGTTTCTTGAAGAAAGGCTACACTTATCTCATATCGTCTGAGATACGTCGCGACCCGAATCCGTTTGACCATGTTATTAAGCCCCCTAACATTCCACGTTATGAGTTTATAATGCTGTTTATTGCCTGGCATGATTCTAACATCCTATGGCGCGGTGACACCTGTCGTATGTGAGGGAGAAACCCAAAAGTGTTGTGTTGTGACCCCTCGTTCTGAAATCTTCCAGGACCTCTGGTGACTCGGCTTGGTACATTCCCGGTATTGAACTGCAAAACATAACATTGTGAACTCCCAATCCCACCACCCCCCACCCTCAGGCAGTAGTACTTCATTCTCATAACCCAACCCCGGTCTGAGGACTCGGGATTCGGCCCCACAACCGCCACCCTCCCCCTAAATCACCCCCGCAACTTAATAAGCAACAAATGTAGTCAGAAGAACGACAACAAGAAACCCCCAATCTACCAGGCTGTCTGGTACCGTGCAACCCCGCCCAACTGATGGTCTAGCAAGGCTGCCTCAGCTCGCTACAGTTGGAGTGTCTGAACTGCAGATTGGCGGAATATTAACCCACCCCAACAACGATGTTTCAATCCCCCCCTGTAGTCCCTGAGACTGAGAGCCCCTTCTCAAGTGCTCTGTAGTAGAGTCAAACCCCATCATGGTCAAGTCCCGTACTTACAGTTCCAATGACCGTTTCCCCCAACGCTTCAGTCTCTTTACTAGCCCTCGAGTGTCTCAGGAGCCACCATCGACTGGGCTGGCGGTGCCCTCTGGTTCAGATTGAGTTTCTTGGACACAATGGGGAAAACTGTTTTTGCGTCGGGATCCCCTCCACCTCCTCTCATAGGGTGCTGTCCGGCCCCACCATGATTCGACCTCCGTCCGACAAGTCCTGTGGTCTGAGTCATTGTTCTCCAGTGTGGTGATGTGGGTTCCATTGCAAACCACTCCTTATCCTCTGTTCTTGCCAGCCTTGGTTTTGGTCCTGTCCAGCCGGGTCCAATGAGTCCATCCAGTCCGTTGCCTCTTGGGGAGTACTGAAAAAGTGGACCCTGTCCGCATGTTGTACGCGGAGCCGAGCCGGAAAAATTAAACTGTAGTTAACATTGAGGTTTCGCAATCGCCCTTTGACTCCCAGGAAGTCGTTTCGCAAGTCTTGCACTTTTTTGGTGTAGTCCACGTAAATGTGAATGTCCCCATTTTAAAACCTAGGAGGACCGTTCGTACGAATAAATTGGAGGATCATATCCCGATCCCTAAAGTTGAACAAACGAGCAATCAGGGCTCTGGGTGGCGACCCCGGTTTCGGCGGGGGACCGAGGAAGCAGTGGGCCCTTCCCACTGTGAACATACTAGAGAGCCTGAGGCTCGGGAGGGCGGAGCCAATCCATTCTTCCAGAAATAGATCTGCCGCCAGAACCTCCACCTTTTCCGGGAAGCCCAAAAATCGGAGGTTGTTCCTCCTCGACCGTCCCTCTGTGTCTTCTGCCCTATCTTCGAGACGGGTGGTGTGTTCCTGAAGTTTGGACACTGTCGCACGTAGTTGCTGGACTTCCTTCCGCAATGTGCTTAGGTCCCCTTCAGTGGGAGTAACTCGGTCCGCCACCTTCCGTAAATCCAGGCGCAAATGATTGATGTCCATGGCCATACCATCCATTTTTTACTCCAGTGCCACTCGAGATTCCCTTATGGCGTCCAAAATGTCAGACTTGTCGCGGGCCGACGATCCCTGATAACTGGTCAGGATCCGTTCGAATGCGATCAGATGAGGTCGGACCCGGCACCGTATTTTGCATGATCTTGTTGGTTTGTGCTCCTCTGGTGGGCTTATCTCTCCCCATAACTAGTGGAAACCTGGAAAGGTTAACCCAGGGGCCTCTCGCTCCCTGGCTAAGGGCGCACGGATCAGCCAAAGGCACAGCCGGGAATGAAGAATATCCACGCAGTCACCCTGCATTACCCCAAGTCCGGGACAATATGTCTCGGCCAGATGGATCACCTCCCAGTCCCCCTCTCTCAATGCGCAAGGTTTGCCAGTGGTCACCTTTGGCCCGATCTCCGTTATGGGCCACTCGCTAATGCACCAGTCCACCTCGACTCTGGCCACTGGTTATGGTAAATTAATGAGTGCAGGAGTTTAGAAGATTAGAGCTGCATTTCTCATGTCCCTGAAGAGGGCGATAAAGAGTAAATTGCTTTAGTCGTGGGGGGAGCAGACCTTTTCCTGGATATGCTAGAGAAGCTATATAAGTTGACAGACAACGTGCCTGTCTGTAAATTTGCAGATGTAGGTTTTGGGGAGTGCTGTACAACATTGTAAGCAGAAGTTGTGTGATAGCATGCCCAGTGCTTTATTTGGGCCGTTGGTAATTTTTAGGGACTGGGACTTACTTTTCCTAGTCATAAGAGCAAGAGAGAGAAGAATACAAAAGGATGAAAGTAAGAGAAAAGACGGAAAAACTATGAAAAGGGAGAAACCCAGTGCTTATTTTGAGACGGTGGTTTTGGGGACTCCGCACTGGCACTTTATTGTCAGTATCAGCACTTGTGACAGCTGACAGCTGTTTGTGTAATTTGGAGATGAGTAGGACAACAGTTGTTTAATAATTGAGAAGAGCTAATGCATGTTGCCCATACCATTCTTTGGGCTTTTAGGCCCTCTAACAGACTGAATTGTCTCAGTTGTAGCAGCGTGATGGTTAGTAGTTGTGTAGGTACCGGCATTGGCAGCTCCCGAAAAGGGCCCTGGAACTTACTTTTTTACAAATTAAGCACTGGAGAAATCAGGAATAAAAATGTATTTCAAGAGTGAACAAAATGGGCAAATGGGTGAAATTGTATGGTGGTCGATGAAAGAGGCGGAGGTGTTATGGAGACTAAGTAGCCTCGGTACTCGGCAATGTTGACATTCGTCAGCGCGAACTGTGGGCTTTGAAAAATAATGTGGGCCCCGGTATTTAAGCATTTACAAATTAAGGACTGATACGTGCGTGCAGTGTACGAGCAGGTCAAGGACAAGAATAGGTTGATGTCTGGCTGCGGTGGAACTCTTCTTATGTAGGGAATTGAAACCACGGATTATCAAGTGTGCGCGGCTTGAATAGAGAGAGAACTTTTGTGGAATGCATGAAACTAACCTGTTATGACATCTGTTTGCTGTCACGTGGTCTTTTTACGGCGACAGAGACCCTAGCATTTCGTATGTTACTTTGGGGCATATTAACAAGAAATTCCGATAATGCTCGCAAAGCGCGCTTAGCGCTTTTTCTCCTATCGCTGGCTATGGCTGGATTTCATCACCGAGTCAGCGCGGTATTACCAACGCGTTTCCCAAAGTCGATATGAAATCCAGCTATAGCGGCGATAAGCACCAATATCGTGGGAAATACAGCGATAATTCATGAGCGCAAGTGAAAAGCTTGTTAATATGGGAGTGTGGACTTAACATGTCAATCCACCTCCCATGTTAAGCAAGCTTAAGTCAAGTTTTGAGCAGACGTTAGGATCCGGCGAATTCCGCAGTTAGCGGCAGTTTTGATATCGCTCCTCAAGTCCAGGGCCACCTTGTAAATACAGCACTGTTGCGGTAGCGCCCTCTTCCATGTTGTATTCTCATAGGGACGCCTACTTTGTCTCTGAGAACGCCTACTTTGCATCTCATTGGAGATGCGAGGCGAGGCATTAGGAATCCGGCTGCTAACATGCGCTAATGCATGTTAGCGCCGCCTAGTAAATAGGGCGATGTAATTTTTGCCGCTTTTTTGACTTTTAAAGCCAAAAAAGCGGCGAAATGGTCCTTGATAATATGCCCCTTTATTGGTTATCAAAGGAATCGCTAACTTCATTTCCTGGCTCTGCACACTGTCCCCTGAACTTCTATCTTTTCTCTCTTTTACTACCCCGCCTCCTCCCTCTCCCAAACAACACCCACCTCCCCCGAACACCGCCTCCCTCCCCCTTCCCTCCTCCCGCTTCAGGATTCGGGGGCACTGGGTATACTTGGTTAACAGCACATTTGAAAAATCTGGATTGAATATTCGCTTCTGATGATAATGTTTTTCCTGCAAGTTATATGCGGTTTTAGCACAAGAAGAGCTGAGTGCAATTATATCTCTTATTGCGATCTGATCACCTGGAAATGAAGCTAACATTAATGGAGAATAATGGACTAACTTGTGATCTATTTCTACGGTGCTTGTCTGCCATCTTGTGGACAGTTTTAGGCTTGCATGAGAACGGTTTACAAAATGTTTGGAGGCAGAACAGGAATAATCTGACTTGGACTATGAACACTTCTCACACTCTCATTGAACATAATGTGCCCTATTCACTGATACACACAGCACCTCATACATTGTATCAAGCTGCACCCGATTTTCTCTCTACTATTTGTTACTGTATCTGTCCCAGCCAGGAGCAATCCCTTTTAGTTGTAATCCATGTCCTGGTAAATATACAAAGCCCTCCTGGTCCTGCCCTCTCCTTCCAGTCATCTCTAGTTCAAAAATCGTGACCTTCAGGTTGTTGACTTCAAAGGTGACCTTTCTGAAACGATGAGCGCGGGAAGGACTCAGAAGGGATAGTGGAGAGAAGGACAGGGGTGTCAGGAAGTGACTGAGGGTCCAGAGAGTGGCCCTCATATTTTTATCCGAGACCTCGGTCAGAAAATAACGAACAGATTTAAGTTTGTCCTTAGTTTGTAAGCAAAAGAAGTAACTCCATAAACATGTTTATGAGAGGTGAAAGTATCTAAACAGTACGCACTACCACAAAAACAGTCATATATTAACAAATAAAGGGACATATTTATGGGAATGGTTGCTGCACTGCCCTGCACCACAGGGAAAGGAAAGGAATGTACTGTATTGATCCATTATGGTGCATTCCTGTTCTTCCCCTGCACTGGGTCTGTTCACCCTTGGACCATGGAGCAAGGGTGTCTGTGTTGTAGGCAGGATTGTTTTCATGCAGGAAGGGGCACCTTCCTGCACAAAAAAAAATCCATAGAGACGTTTTTCTCTTTCAATGTGTGCTGAAGAATGCACCACACATAGAAATAGGAAAAAACTAGGAGAAATAAAAATATTTCTCCTCGTTACACCTCCCCTGGGGAGGCCTAAGATTTTGGCACATTCCCAGGTTTACAAATCCTTGTAAATCTGGGAATGCATCAAAAACCATGGGAGTTGCATGGGGACACCCACCACAATGCCCACGGAACGCCCCCTTTGCACAGAGTAAGGTGATGCAGCGATATTCGATGTGTTGCCTTACTACAGATTTAGGAAGCCATTCAAAGCCATGCAATGTAAGTTGCATCAGCTGTGGCTGCTGCAGGTAAGAGCGGTGGGGCCAGCTGGGTGGAATTTCAAGAGATAACCACGAGGGGAAATTAATTATTTATTTAATTTCCCCCCTTGGTCGTCTCTCGAAATACCCCCCAGCCAGCCCACCTCACACAAGCCTACAGGCTTGCATTATGAATGTACCACTTTGCGTAGTACAAATGTGACACAAGCCTCTCATAAATATGCCCCAAAATGTATTTATGCCACTAAAGTAAATGCATAAAAGAAAGCACATTGTGCTCAATTGTTATATCACATCCGCAGTCTAACAGAAAGACTATTTGATGCCCCGCCCCCAAAACCTAATGGGAACACAAATTGAACAATGCATGAATTCACAAAAGGATGCAACCTCGATGGACAGCCATTCCAAGCAATGGCATGCTCTGAAAAACACATGAGGACCAGTGAATCAATGGAGCCATTCTCTCTTTGTACTTATTTTTATTTTACTTCTTTGAAAAATTGATGATATAAGGTCTTCTATGCATTACAGCTGTCTGTAGTTGACTCAAAAGGGAAGTAATGTTCTCAGAATTCTCATTCAATTAAAGATATGAGCATGAAGAGTAAAATAAACTCAGATGTACTTCCAACCTAAAGGGATGGTAATGGTTGCACTACTATATACCTCTACAATCATATTAATGTCTCTATCTTACAACACAATGCAACTGTAATAGTTATAGTAGGGAAGAGCAATCTTTTTTCAATGAAGGGCCTACGCCTTTTAACCTGTACGTGTCCCATTTAGAAAGATTATTTATTAATTTGGACTACAGGTGGTGTCTTATGCTTATGACACCAAGCTCATCATGTCAATTTTAAAAGACACAGGGGCATATTCTCAAGAACGTGTGATAATCATAGCAAAAGTAACTTAACGCAACCTACAACATCGCAGTTCATCGCGGGAAATTCATGCTGTGTTAACCAAGTATTCACAACACGGCGTTACCATGCGATAGTCACCAGATAATGCGTCAAATGACACAAATGCAAAAAAAGCTGCGATGAGGCCAAGCGCGATACAAAAAGCTGCAAAAAACAGCCACAGGCCTGCAAATCCCACGTGTCTGGCAGGAAAATGCACTATAAAAGCAAAACAAGAAAAACACACCAGAAACAATCAAAAGTGCGCAGCACCATGGATAAACCCTGACCGAGTGCAGAGGCCAATGCGAACCCCATAAGCTCCACATACCACCAGCAAGGTACAACGGGGTCAGGGAAGGCCAGGGAGAAGAGGGAGAGGAAGACAGCAGTGCAGTCCGCAGCAAAACAAGACCAGCGTCACGGAGGTGACAGGACACTACCAGCAACTGTCCCACAATCAGACTAACTGGAATGCAGCCGGAGTGTCGAGGAGGCCAATGGATGAGGCCAAGAGGCGCTGGCATGACCTGAAAACCTAACCAGGCACAAAGATGCCGCCAACAGGAAGGCAGCAACTGCGACAGGAGATGGGAGTCCTGTGCCACAGGAGGAGCAGGTGGAAATGGAGGCCAGTCATCAGTGTGGAGATGGTGCAAGGAGGTGGGAGTACTGACACAGCTCAAGAGGACCTGACACAATAACAACAGGGTGAGTAACGACAAGGGACTGGGGGCACAGGGGGAGATGGGCACAATGGCACACATGCACAATCAAGTGTAGCACACTGTACACCCACAATGACCCAGGATCATGTCCCTCATCCCCGTGGCACACTGCAGCACACACACATAGCAATCACAGCACATCCCATGACAATGTGGCACCAAGTGCAACACCGACACTGCAGAACAGGGGACACAAGTGGGTCCGCTCATGCGCAGAAACAGGCCAATCACATTGGACAGAGCAGGGAACTGTGAGATGCATATGCACGGTTACAACCTCACATCCGTCATGTAGTTCCAATGTCCACTCTCCCACCCAAATTGCCTGCACCGCCCAAACAGTCACAATGAACATTGTCACACAGTCTGCATGTAAACAAGAACAATGCGCAAACATAAATGTCAACACAATGTCAACATGCATCTCCCCTTCACATTGCAGAGGGACAAAAAAACACCTCCAGCAGGTCAGACGAGACAACCCATCAGTGATGCCGGAGACGACCACCACACCTCCGACACCGATGCCTTACAACAGCTCATGGACTTCTCAGGCAACCCACCCCCAAGAGCAGGGCAGCCAAGCTACATAGAGACGAACCCAGCACCTGCACAGACCACACAGCAGGAAGCACATGCAACTACGGCTGGCTCCCAACACTTCACCGATGCACATATCGCATTCCAATGCCAGGTGTCAGAATGCCAAAAGGAGGGTGCCGAACAGGTGCGGGTGGGCTCAGTGCTCATGGAAGATGAAGTAGATCCAATACAAGGGTGTTCAAGTCCCAACAGGGACCACCTACACCCCACAAAGGAGACCCACACCGTGACAGATACACATGCATGTGCACATGTCCTGCAATGAACCACGCCCAGAGCCACGGAATCATCATTCACACCCCAATGATGGACCTCCGTATGGCGGCCCAGTCCACTCTCATACGCATTGAGTGGCTGACAACAAAGCTACATGTCCAAGGTTTTAGCCACTGTCTGTGGTGACATGTTCGCGTCCGCTGTACACAGCACAATGTAATGTCATAGGGACCAGGACCCTCATGCATACAACAAGACCACAGGGACACACACATATATCTTATTGAACTGGCTACGGGCACGTGCGCCCGACCCCTTTATTGGTAGGGCCACATGTACAGTGATGCTTGTGCTGGATGTGTGTGGGGTGAGTATAAGCCAGCCCGCACGGAGTGCTTGGTGCTGACAACAACTTGAACAGTGGATGCCAGTGCAATGTAAACAGAAAACACCTGCATAACAGACTCAACTGCTGAGCAACATGGAGGGAGCCGGAGCAAGGAGAGCAGTCACCCAACATTCAAACAGAAGTGTCCGTGAGTTGCAGTGCACTGAGTTTAGGGCACTAGAGATGAGCGCGCTCATGTGAAGAAATTGCTAGGATTGTGTCCCTTCGGGTTAGTCCTGATGCAGATGCAGTGGGGTGTGTTACACCTGCATCAACTTCCTCATCAACGTCCCAGATCTCCCACTCTGCCAGAGGTAACATTGCTGTGCAACATCTCCACAGCACAAAACTCAATCAGTAACGGTCCATGAGTCAGTGGCACCTGGAGTGCTGAGCAGGGGATCAGGCAGATGATGGCATCCACGACAGGCCTGAGCAACTCCATCAGTCTGCCAGTACCACTGTTTCGACTCTGGTAGATGGAGTTGGCCCTTGCGATGGTGGCGTGTGCCTCCTGTGATGATGCGACGTCCGTGCCGGTCAGGACTCGATTTGATGTGTGAGCCCTGGTGGTCCGCAGTTGAGGCCGGAGGCAGCGGACAGCGCAGGGTCACATGCACACGGCGTCAATTACCCCAAGACCACCGCCACAGCAGTCATCCAATATTCATTCAGACAGGGTCCCAGTGGTGAGCTACACAGAGTTAGTGACCCCGGATGCACAGCGGTCGGCACAGGCACACCGCCACGGGACGGTGACTTGCGGTGCACTGAGGTAGGGCCATGCGGACTGGGCGGGTCCTCGTCAATGTCTGAGGCGAATGTGGCAGAGGGTTGCGGGGGACAGTGGAAGGTGTCCTCCAGGGCATGATGCAGAGGTCTGATGTTATCGGGAAGGAGCAAATGGAGGAGAGGAAAGCAACAGCCTTGTTGCCACCAAAAGTTCGGCGATAGCCACATGAGGATGAAAAGTACCCCCTAGTCCAAAGACTCGGACTGCACCAATGTACGACCAGAGAGTGTCCATGAATGTCGGGGAACAGACTTAGGTGCCGATTCCGATCCTGGAAAAACCGGGTACGAACCGTCGTTCGGAGCGTTTTCTCCGTCCGACTCGTACCCGGGACAAAAACATTACAAACATGGAAGTACGATTCGCACGGAAACACCATTTCCGTACGAGTCGTACAAAACACCGACCGACGAAAAAAAACATACGAATGTGATCCGGGAATGCTCCGACGTGACGTCGGGACGCTTTCAGGAAGCGTTTCACGACCCAGGAAGTACGAATCGAACCGACAGCAGTCCGGACGGCAATATTTTTACGGCACCCAAAAAGTGCCGGAAAACCGAAATAAGCCGCGAAACGACCAGATTAGGGGGCCCGGTACGCGCCATACCCCCCCCAGCCCCCATGAGTACGTGCCGAACCCCCCGTGTATGTACACCTGTGTACGTACGAGTCGTACCCCCACCCGTGTACGTACGAGTCGAACCCCCACCCGCTGGGGGTACGCACCGTACATACACGGGTGGGGGTACGACTCGTACGTACACGGGTGTACATACACGGGTGGGGGTTCGACTCGTACGTACATGGGTGTACATACACGGGTGGGGGTACAACTCGTACGTACACGGGTGTACATACACGGGGGTTCGGCGCGTACATACGGGGGCTGGGGGGGGTGTTCGGCATGTATGTGGGCACATGTCTCCATGGTTGCTATGGGAGTTCGGTGCGGACGGTGTTTTTTCCATACGGCTGTAACATCGGACGCACGGGATGGATCGTACTTGCGCGGTCGGACTTCACTTTTCACATTTGTACGGTAAATCATCTGGGAACGTGTCGGACACATTTTCCGACCCGAGGACGTGTGGGGAATTATTCCCAATGCGATTCGTATGGAGTTTTTCCCATGCGAATCGTACTTGGCAGTTTGTACGGCACGAGTCGTACGGGGAAAATTTTTCCAGGATCCGAATCGGCACCTTAGTGTCACCGGGGTTGGGAAGGGGTGCAGTCTGCGATGATGCCGGTACACTGATATGAACTCTGCCATCGCTAAATCAACACACTGTGACCTACTGGACTGCAGTGTAGGCCGGAGGCAGCAGTCAGCAGTGGCCCACAGCCATATGTCGTTGGCTCACAATGCACAGAGTTAGTGACACCAGGGCAGTTGTCAGTAGTGTTCGATCACCTCCATAACGATGATCCTATTCCCTCTGGACTGCAACGCGTCGTCCTCTAACACCTCTCCTTGCGTGCAATGATATGTATTCTGCCTTTGAATAATCGATGTTCAGTTCCAAATCTGTGATCTAATCGTGCGCAGCGTAGGCCGAGGGCAGTAATCCACGTGGGCACACAGCCACATGTTGTTGTAATGCTATGCACAGACTTAGTGGCACCACATCGAAGGGAGTATAGTGACATAAACCCTGCTTTAAATAATGTTCACTGCCATGGTGTAATCAAGGATCTGTTCCAAATGTGTGACCTAGTTGTCCGCTGTGCATGCCGGTGGAGTATGTCAACGAGTAATGAGTACTGAGGGTCTGTGTTGCGGAGGCCGTGATGGTCTGAGGGAGCTGCCATGGTCACAGGCCTCAGGATTGGAGATTGCACCGGCACGTGGTGGGCCCTCTTTGACACATGCCGGGGTCAACAGGTGGGCATTGAGGCCTGGGTGCACAGGGGCGGACAGGACTGGTTTGGGTACCAGCGTCCCGGGGTGCAGCAGGTGCACAAGATCGCTGGTGACTCTGCTCATGGCGTCGGCCTCGTGGCGGGGTGAGAGGCGCCGCCCTAGCATAGACGTTGGGCATTCTGGAAGAGGACCACGCCCAGAGGTACATGCTTTTTATTCACACCCCTATGCTGGCCTGGCGTACGCCGGGCCAGCCTATTCCGCTCACGCTTACAGGGGGGACGTAACAAGCTACATTTCCGTGATCTTCCCCACTGGCTGGGGTGACATGGTTGCATCCACTGTCCGCTACACTCCAAACACCAGCCGTGTGTGTCGACATGGATATGTGTGTGGTCTGCATACTGCAGTCTGGCCATTACATCCACACCATACTTGGCATTGTGTACAGTCTCATTCATGGGTCGGTTGCCCCCTTCGCACATGCCTGGTCCCCACCTCTTCTGACATTCTGCTATTGTGTGGCCGAGGTGCCATGCCGTTGATGGCTAATGTACATGGGTGGCCCAGGTTCCCACAGTGAGTTGTGCTGTTGTGTCTGGTGGGTGCACATGTTGTATGTGAGCTTGTGATGTGTGCATTCCCAGTGTTGTGAGTTGCATGATTGTGGAATTGAGGTGTGTGCATTTGGTATTGGCCGACGAGCAGTGCATTTTCGTGGCTGCCATCCTGGTGGCGCAGGTTGATGATGGACTGTTGGAAGGTGTAGGAATCATGCACACTGCCTGGGTGGTTTGCGGCAGCGTTGGCGGAGATTCCCAGGTGGTCCAGGACATTTTTTATCATTAGCAAGGTGACCTGACTTTCCACATCTATAACATTTAGGTTCAAGTACCTTTGCTTTTTGCACATCTTTATCAGCTTGACTCTTCTCTTGTGACCTTTATCACAATCTCTCTTAATAATGGCAACACACTTCAATGAATGTTCAATCCTTTCACCACCCAAAGAACTTCTTCTAGAGTTGGTTAATCTCTCAACCACAGTTCCTCCCTTACTTTTTCCATATTACACCCAAATACTAATTGATCACGAATGCGCTCTTCTACCAAACCTTCAAATTTGCACGATGAAGCAAGTTTTCTCAAATCCCTTATGTATCCTTCCACTGTTTCTTCATCCTTTTGAGTACTTTTCGCAAAACAGTATCTTTCCAGGATGGTGCTCACTTAAGGCAAGTAGTGTTTATCCAACTTTTTAATGCATATTTCATACTCATTTAAGTCCTCTGCCTCCATAGCCGGCAGATCTGGAAGATGATCAAAAGCATCTTGCCCTTCAGAACTTAAACAATGAAGAAGTAAGGATGTCTTCCTCTCGGCACTTAGTGAAGCACCACATACCTTTGCATACCTCTCAAATACTTTCTTCCACTTTTGCCATTTATTTTGTTGAACCCCAGTGCTTGACAAGAAAGAAGGTGGCGCAGTGACATTTTGCATTTTCGTACAAGACCTTGCAATTTACTAATGGAATATTAAGGTGCCGATTACGATCCTGTAAAAAAATTCCCCGTACGACTCGTATCCGGTCTTTTTACCGTACGAATCGTACAAGTGCCGTACAAACTGCCAAGTACGATTCGCATGGGAAAAAGTCCATACGAATCGCATTGGGAATTATTCCCCACACGTCCTCGGGTCGGAAAATGTGTCCGACACATCCTCGGACGATTTACCGTACAAATGTGAAAAGTGAAGTCCGACCGCGCAAGTACGATCCATCCCGTGCGTCCGATGTTACAACCGGATGGAAAAAACACCGTCCGTACCGAACTCCCATAGCAACCATGGAGACATGTGCCCGCATACGCGCCCAACACTCCCCCCAGCCCTCCTATGTACGAGTCGAATCCCCACCCGTGTATGTACACCCGTGTACGTACGAGTCGAACCCCCACCCGTGTATGTACACCCGTGTATGTACACCCGTGTATGTACGAGACGTACCCCCACCCGTGTATGCATGGAGCGTACCCCCACCCCAACAGTGTAGGTACGGCCCGTACCCACACCCGCGTATGTATGGAGCGTAACCCCACCCCAACAGTGTATGTACGGCCCGTACCCACACCCGCGTATGTATGGAGCGTACCCCCACCCCAACCGTGTATGTACGACCCGTACCCTCACCCGCGTATGTATGGAGCGTACCCCCACCCCAACAGTGTATGTACGGACCGTACCCCTACCCCAACCGTGCATGTCCGGCCCGTACCCTCACCCGCGTATGTATGGAGCGTACCCCACCCCAACCGTGTATGTACGACCCGTACCCTCACCCGCGCACGTATGGAGCGTACCCCCACCCCAACCGTGTATGTACGACCCGTACCCTCACCCGCGTATGTATGGAGCGTACCCCCACCCCAACAGTGTATGTATGGACCGTACCCCCACCCCAACCGTGCATGTCCATCCCGTAACCTCACCCGTGTATGTATGGAGCGTACCCCCACCCCAACAGTGTATGTACGGACCGTACCCTCACCCGCGTATGTATGGAGCGTACCCCCACCCCAACAGTGTAAGTACGACCCGTACCCTCACCCGCGTATGTATGGAGCGTACCCCCACCCCAACAGTGTATGTACGACCCGTACCCTCACCCGCGTATGTATGGAGCGTACCCCCACCCCAACCGTGTATGTACGACCCGTACCCTCACCCGCGTATGTATGGAGCGTACCCCCACCCCAACAGTGTATGTATGGACCGTACCCCCACCCCAACCGTGTTTGTACGACCCGTACCCTCACCCGCGTATGTATGGAGCGTACCCCCACCCCAACAGTGTATGTACGGACCGTACCCCCACCCGTGTATGTACGGAGCGAACACACACCCCACCAGTCTAAGTACGGAACGCACCCCAGGCCCCAACACCAGTACCTTCACCCAACATCGCGCATGTACGAGTCGTACCAAGCCAGAGACAAGGACAGCACTGTACAACAAAATGGCCCATGTACACACCGTACACACGCTAAAAACACACATACACAACCAGGACAAAGCAAAACAACACAAGAATACTCTATTCGAATCGCACAAAGCCACAAAACATGTCCAACAAGCACAAAGACAACACATTCACTGACCTGCAACTGCCAAACTCCCAAACAGAGGCCCAAAACACAACCACTCCTTATAACACACCCACCCAAAGTTCAAACACAGCCACACCCACCAATGGACCAATAAAAAGGGCCCACACACACAAACCATGAGCCTTTGCAACAGACTCACTGCTGCCAGACCCCACAGACAACCCACAGCACCATACTTGAACCTTTACTACACCTTACACTTGCACACCTTCACACACCCACCTTCACAAACACCCCCTCATCACATTCACACACACACCTGCACAACCACACCCACACACCCACAACCATCCACACCCACACCCCCCACAACCATCCACACCCACACCCCTCACCATGCCCACTAACAAGAATCCAAAGTTCACTAGCCAAGAGTTGGAGGTCCTTGTCGACGAAATCCTCAGAGTAGAGCCACACCTCTTTGGAACATTGGTCAGACAGACCAGCATTTCCGAAAAAACAGCCATGTGGCAGACGATTGTCGATGCTGTGAATGCTGTTGCGTCCACCAGAAGGACCAGGCATGAATGCCAAGCCAGGTGGTATGATCTGCGGAGGAGGGTCCGAGCCAAAATGACCGACGACCACAACCAGGCCAACATCACTGGAGGAGGGCCGCCCCGCCGACGCGTACAATACCATCCCTGGGAGGAGAGGGTGATGGCCATACTGCCGGTGGTGGCAGTGGACGGAGTAGAAGGACTCCGAGAGCCGGGTGAGTACACAAACAACTCACCTCACATGGGGGGAACGTCATCCACAACCAAACTCACAATCATGCACGCAACCACCCCAAGCTATCGCATGACTCAACCACACTCCATGAACACGCACATGCCACTAGCGCCACCATGCCCCATGCACCCAGCTGGACAATGCCAAGTCACAGGCCACAGAAAACACCAACACAAGACACGGTAAGCCGGATGGTGGGAGTGTGGGCCCCAAAAATCACATAGTGCAACTCAGAAGCAGACAACAATGCCCTCTGCCCATATGGCCTAGGTCACAGCCAGACAAACAGTGTGTCCCCACACAGGAAAGACTTGCCAGCAAATGGCGGATGCCTTGCATTAAGACATGGGGGTGAAGGCACTTTTTGCACATGACAGCAGCTAATGAACAGCCAACACTGTGAAAGAGTGGCAGCACACACCACCACAGCAGCAGCGCAGACACAGACACTACACCCAATGGGTGCCTGGAGATCAGAAACAAACTCACATCAACAAGCCAAGGGCCATTTAAAGATCTGCAAAAAGTGTGTGCCTAGGAAGCTGGGCTGAGGTGACAGAGGGTGACACACAGAGGGAGGGAGAGGGGGAGAGAGAGGGAGGGAGACACAGGGAGACGGACAGAGGGAGGAGGCTGACACAGGGAGGGAGGGAGAGGGGGACAGAGAGGGAGTGAGAAAGGGAGACACAGGGAGTCCAATTCAGCCTTGGGTGGTGTGGGAATGTCTGCTCGTCAGAAGGTGGACTGCGTGCATGTAGACAAGGGTGGCCAGTGCCTGAATCCCCCTCTCTTCTCCATGGCAAAACACTGGGCCATGTCTCAACCTGTGCATGAGCACAACGCCAGCTACCTGCATTATATAAGTGTGTGGAACAACTCCATGTGCCCACGTACAGTGCAACACGGAAGGCGCCAATGCATGGCTCGCCACACCTGCTCACTTCACTGCTGACTGCAGTCACAATTGACGCAGCAAGTAAGACTGTGTCACACATAGGTCAAGTCTCAAAAGCTGTGGCCAAGGGACATACCCATGCACAAGTGCACTGTGAGTGGAATGCAAGACATATCCAAATACCCAGAGGAAATGTGCCAACTTTGAAACAAATGAAACATGGATGTTGCATGGAACATAAATAACATTGTCTCTCTCACACACAGGTCAACATCGTGGATCACCCCCCCAACACTGGGGGGGAAGACTCACAGGACCCGGCTCTGCGGGATGACGATCCCACCGGCAGCGACGACTCTCACCACGCTGTGGACGACCCCGACCAACCTGGCCCCTCTGGTGTCCAACCACCTGCAGCACCTGCGTCAGGTACAACTGGGCCAACCACCACCCCCACTCCTGCCACATCCCAGGAGACACCCAGGATCCCTGACCCACCACCACAATGCAGCCAGGCTGACCAGGAGGGACACGGTGTACCGGGCACCCAGGAGGAGGCAGGCGACAACGCTAATGCCACCCCTCAGGGGTCCCGGAGACCCGATGTGCCCACAAGGGCAGGCCAGGTGCAAGTGGGCAGGGGTGGTGGGAGTGGAGGACGGCGGAGGCGCGAGCCTGACCAGTTGGCTGCGGAACCGGTATATTTCCATGTCAGAAACATGCTGGACACATACCGGCAGGACACCACGGGCATGGGCCAGGTTGTGTCCACCCTCAACGAGATGAAGGGGACCCTCGAGGAGATCAAGACCCAGCAGGCCCAGCAACATGCGGAGCAACATGCCTGTCTACTGCGACACCAAGGGCGGATGGAGGACAGACAGGCTGAGCTCGTGACGGTGTTCACGGGAATTCCCCGTACACTCCGTCGGATGGCCGACAACATGGGCAACCCTCCCTGTGCCACCAGGCCAAGAACATCACCACCCACAGGGAGGGATCAGGAGGAGGAGGAGACATCCGACGGAGCATCCCAAACATCGTCACGGCCTGCTTCTGAGGGTTCCCGCAGGAGGGCGGGTCGTCCACGGAAAAGACCGTGAGGGTCGGCGCAACAGCACCATCTCCCAGGACACCTGGCCTGGCACCTGGCCCACTGGACCAACAGCAGCACATCAGCAAAAGACATTCTCTGCCACATGGACTTGCTGGTCACTGTCTGACCAATGTTGACAAAGACTGTGGCATGGACTCTGATGATTTCCAATGGCAAGGACACCAACTCCCTCAGTGAACTTTGGATCCACACACCCGGAAATCCCCTCTTGTCATACCCCCCTTCCCCCCCCCACGTACCCCAACACAAATGAAAAGTTACACGATAAAGAGATGATGCCTACATTTTGCATTATTACCTTACATATGTCTTGTAAAGTCTAACCATGCCTGAGTTCTCATATGACTTCAACCATCCATACCCTGGGGCCTGAGTCTGGCACAGGACACACATGGGTCACAATGTATTAGGCAAGACAGACATGGAGCACCATACACACCCGTGATGGGCCCAACCAGCTGAGGGGGTGGCCGCACAACCGTGCCAACAGACATATTGAGTACAGCGACAGTCATGCGCAGAGGTCAGGGATCATGTGGAGTGTCCTGGGGGCACCCAGGTATGTGTAGACTGGTGGCAGAACCATGTCCTGCAAGCTTGAGTCAGGTGGATGCAGAGAATGGTGGCCTGGCCAACGTTGGATGCATGGGGATGGCACATGTCACAATACCCACACAGTCATGGACATCATGCACAATACAGAGTCTAATCCCACACAAACAGCTTGCATCTTGCTACTCTACACATAGACACATAGCCACTATCACGGAAAACCATGCCAGACATGCCATATGCCCCGTGGCAACACACCAGCATTGACTGAGAAGAGGCACCTTGGAGGCATAGGGACACCTTTATTAGTCATGTATTCCGGAATGCAGAGGCAACTCGGAGTACACATACACAGGTCATGTAGAGTAACATGTGGGTCCAACACTGGAACCCCCCTTCTGCAGCACAAATGCGTGATAGCCATGGAACTGGCACACAAGTGTCGGGTAACAGCTAAACACCCCCTGCTGCTCACGGAGAGGCTGCCATACACCATTGATCCTCTGATGTGGAAGTCCCACACCATGTCAAGCCAATGCAAACCGTATGTGTCCGAGGGCAGTGTTACACACATTGATGCCATCATCACAATCCACTATCCCATCACAGATGACTGTCAACAAGTCTGACCATCTATTCAGGTGTACCCAGCTACATGTAATGTGTCCCATGGTGATGAGACATGTCTGCAGAGGAACCAAACATCGACAGGGGCAGTGTGCACACATCGTAAACAACTGCCACACCCAATACACCCCTGATGCATCCCTTACCCTAAGGAGACTTCCAAACTTGTCCGTGCGTGTAACGCTGAGTCAGCACATGATGACGTGTCCATGAGGAATAGCAGTGCCACAACAATGCAACCAGCAGACGGCATGCGCAAGTACCTGGGAATGAGAGACACACAAGAAGTCAGCCACAAAAAGCACAGCCACTTGCATGTGCATGTACTCGACACATGTAAGGAAGACAACATGCTAGGTCACAATTATGACTGGGGAAATACACTCATCACTGGCACCATCACTCGAGTGACACATCCACACACACCTCTGACTCACGTGGCATACATGCAGATGGACACACACATCGCAACACATGCCACATGGGGACCAATGCGTGCACACTCAGACACTGGTACTCACCACTAAGCAAAGAAGTCGCGTATGAGCCGACTCCGAATGTCCTCTTGTGGAACCACATCCTCCACATCACTAGCCCCATTGCCAAGCCCTTCGTCCTCCACAGGTGAATGGTCCTGATCATCTTGATCCAGGATGAGTGGCACAGCTTTCTCAACTGCCATGTTGTGCAGCATGCAGCAGACCATGAAGATTTTGCAGACCTTCGCCGGGGCATATGGGAGGGCGCTGCCGGTCTTGTGGAGGCATCTGAATCGGCTCTTCAGGAGGCCAAATGTCCTCTCTATCACTCGCCTTGTCCGGCCATGGGCGGTGTTGTAGCGGAGCTGGGCCAGCGTGCTGGGGTTGCGGAGAGGTGTGATCAGCCATGGCATGTTGGGATAGCCAGTGTCCCCTACATGGAAACCACATGGACATAAGTAGGACAGGAGAAGCGGTCGTGCTGCAAGTCTACGCAAAATACAGGACAGACAGAGTGTACCCACCAACAACACATGCTCGTTCGTTGCGCAGCTGCGTCATCATTTCAGGCACCCTGCTACGCCTCATGATGTAGGCATTGTGTGCTGATCCTGGAAAACGAGCACAGACATGTGAAATCACCATGTTGGACAGACACACCACAAGGGCATTGATGGAGTGGTAGTGTTTGCGATTCCTGTATGCTACCTCCTGTGCCTGTGGTGGTACCAAAGCCACATGTGTCCCATCTATGGACCCAATGACATGGGGCATCCCTCCCAGGGCATAGAATCCACGCTTGACCCCAGTCAACTGTTCAGGATTTGGGAAATGGATGAACTCATCCAGGTGAAGCAACCTGGCCTCTAAGAAATCATGCAGCACACGGCTGAACATGCTCTGGGACATGCCACCAACATGAGCTATGGTATATTGAAAGGTACCTGTGGCAAGAAAATGTAGGGCTGCCATTACCTTCAGCTTGGGTGTAAGTGCCGTAGGATACCTGTGCAGCGGTTGCAGGTGTGGTGCCAGCCTTGCCGTCAACTCCTCAATCAACGGTTGGGGGAAGCGGTAGCAGCGCATACAGTCATTCTCCCGCATGTCAGCCAAGTCCGGAATTGGTCGGGGAAGAGGTGGCGCTCTGCAGTAATTTGGAAGTGACAAGGAAGAGTGAGTGCACTACAACAACAATTTATATGTACTGAGCACATGTTAATCTGTCAATACACATATGCTACATACGGAGTCAGGTATGTGCTACATGCCCTGGACACGTATGGCTGCCAGGTGACACTCCTACCAAGACCCAGCTACACACGGAGATTGTGAACCTCCACATGCCATGGCATGGGACTAGCTGTGTCCCAGTGTAAGTGAACAGCCAGACGCAACACAGGAGTGACATACATCAACACATCAGCAGAAGTAGGATGTCGATTGCAGAGACAGGTAGCGGAACACTAGAGCCACAGGTCACATGACATTACACTAGGACAGCCCACACACCTTGCCAATAAGGTGTACATGTCATGACTCACCACACATACATTGAGAGGATGCAGACAGGTCCTTGTTACGCTACTCTGTGTCCCATGCATACATACACACCTCACATCCGATACCACATGTGGCCTGGTGTGCGTAACAGTGTGCCATGTCCATCTACACACAGACACATGTTGGTTGCTGCAACAGCTGATGCTTTTGAGGGAACACCAACATCAAGCTAATGGGAACACACCACACATACATGACATAGACACATCGTGCACCGTGGGTAGTCACATGTCTGGTGTGGTAACCCCTGTAGCGGGCATCAGGGGACACTTGCATGTGTTGTTGACTATGCTATGCCAGTGACGCTCATCCCAAGTGTGCAGTACGACATGCACACATGTCAAAGGAGTTAAGGGCATGCCTGGCACATATTGCACCGTGACACATAACATCTGTACACATCTCATCATACATCTATTGCCTTCTCGACTCAGGAGTAATGTGCCACATCACAGCCTTTCACACCTGTGCCCCACACATGTAGTACTGCCCAGACAATGCCTAGATGTCCATCCATGGACAAGTATGTCAGCTCTATTCCTTCCTGTGTGCTGCCTGTCACCACTGTGATGTGTGAAAGGCACCGTACATTCGCTCTGAGGGCCTGTGTACGTTCCCTATCACTATGGGAGTGCTGCCGTAGGCCTACCCATAGTGATAGTGAGCATACGCGCGCGTGTACGGTCCGTATCACTATGGCTACGCATACGCCAGCACACCCATAGTGATAGTGAGCGTACGCGCGTGTGTACGGTCCGTATCACTATGGGTACGCATACGCCAGCACACCCATAGTGATAGTGAGCGTACGCGCGCGTGTACGGTCCGTATCACTATGGGTACGCATACGCCAGCACACCCATAGTGATAGTGAGCGTACGCGCGCGTGTACGGTCCGTATCACTATGGGTACGCATACGCCTGCACACCCATAGTGATAGTGAGCGTACGCGCGCGTGTACGGTCCGTATCACTATGGGTACGCATACGCCAGCACACCCATAGTGATAGTGAGCATACGCGCGCGTGTACGGTCCGTATCACTATGGGTACGCATACACCATTACACCCATAGTGATACGGACCGTACACACGCGTGTACGCTCACTATCACTATGGGTGTGCTCGCGTGTGCGTACCCATAGTGATACGGAGCGTACACACGCCTGTACGGGCCATTGCTATGCATTTGGGGTGCCCTAGGGCCCCAGAACGCACCGTACCTGTGTGTGAATCTCCAAATTACATAGGGGACACATGAGGGACAAGTATAAAGGCCTACATGCATGCTGGTTGTCATGGAGACAAAGTTTAAAGTATGAATTTTTTTCTGCAGGTGCACAGCAAAAGTCAGTTTGAATGAATCTACTTTGTTGCAATGTGGTTCTGGAGTTGACATCATGCTCAAGAAAAAAAACAATAAAAACCCACTGACTGTGCTAGGTTTGAAGGGATTGGAGGAAACATAGGATGCAAATGTGAGTGACCAATCACTCTGTACTCCTGTGCATGAAACAGGCCAGCAAGGCAGATATAAGGCAGCCAGGTCCCATGAGAGAGCACTTGCCTGCACATCTTTGGATTCTACGACCCAGCTGCTGCTCCTGATTCCCTGGAACCATGTCAAGGTCTGTGGAGAGGGCACAGCCTTTCACCCTGGAGGAGAACCTGGCATTGCTGGATGTGATCCTCCCACAGTACCCCCTGCTGTATGGGCGACCAGGGTATCAGGTGAGTGCAGAGTCCACTAGCACAGACTGTGTCCCTTTTTTGTGACTGTGACTTCTGGCATTGTGTCCAGGTGTGACACACATGCAATGTACTGTAGGGTGGGTCCCGGGGGGGGGGAATGCCTGATGTCTCCCAGCCAGAGCATGCTGTGGTGCATGTCTGCCATCCTCACTTGCATTGTGTTTACTGTGACAATCACTGCATGGTGCATGCCACATTCTGCCTGTCTTATCCTCCTGGGAATGTAGCCTCTACAGTCCTCATGTGATTCTGTGGTCAGCCCAGTGTGACAGGTGACTGTACCCACAGATGTGTGTTAGTTCTGTGTACCTGTGCTGAGAGTGTCCACATGATGTGTTCGTACCCTGGACATCGGTGTGTGTGTAAGTCCCCTGTCATGTGGGTGGGTGCATATGTGGAGTGTAGCACCCAAGCTGCATGAGGGATGGATATACCCTGCCCATGTGATGTGAGCAGGGAGCAGTGCTGTGTGTCTGATGTGCAGAGCCAGCCCCACACCTGTGAGCCCCCCCGTCTAGTGGCACATGTGCAGAGTGAGGTTTGTAGCTGCATTTGGCAATGGCAGGTGAATGTCCTGTGTCTGTGTGTGTCTGTGTCCCCTGCTGAGGTAGCGTCAGTGGCCTGTGGCATGTGACTGCTTTGAGGTGCTGCACAGAATCCTGGTGTAGCTTGTGATGCACAGTGTGAGCCTGGATCATTGATTGTGTCGTTGCCCTCATTCCACCTGTGTACTTTCAATGGCACGTACTGCTTTTGCCCTTCCCCAGAGGATCATGTCCCTATGACAAAGGTGCAATGCGTTGGATGCATACTATGCCTTGTTGTAAACAGCACATTTGTTCTAATATGTGTCTCTGTGACATGTGCCAGGTGTATTGATGTGGTGTCACTTGTTCATCCTCACAGGTAGGCGCCTCTGCCAAGAAGCAGATCTGGATGAACGCCGTCAGTGCCGTGAGGAGGACGGGGGGTCGCAAGCGGCGCCTGGCCCAGGTGAGAAAACGCTGGCAGGATATCCGGTGCTGGACACGGAGGATCGCGCGGGTCCTGCTGGGGGACTCACCTGAGACCCATAAGAACCGCGGGCGCCGCCGTCTGACCCACATCCACAAGCGTGTGCTGGCGGTGGTCTTTTCAGACTTGGACAGGCGCTTACAGGAGAAGCAGCAGCAGGAAGGGGGTAGGTACATGTGTGTTTGTTGTGTGTCACCAGCATTTGTAAGTGCACAGTTGCATGGATACACTGCCAGGGTTTAAAGGTGCTGTGCAGATCCTGTTACCCACAGTATAGCGGTGCTCTCCTGCCTCCCTTCCCCTCCTTGCAATGTGTTCCCTGGTCTGTGTGTAGTCACTCCTTCACAAGGTTATCTAGGCTGGCAGTTTATCCACGTGAACAATGCCTGTAGCATCATGTGTGGGGGTGGTGTGTAACAGGTTTTGGGACCTTGCCTGTGCCCTGTCCAGTTCAGTACTTGTGAGTTCCATGTCAGTTGGCACTGATGCTGAGTCCAGACATGGGAGTTAGTCTCTCAAGTGTCATGCCTTACAGCACGCATGTCCTATGTTGTGGCCTGTGACATGATGTGCATGAGTGTGCGATACGCATAGTGCAGGGATGGTGGCGTGTGTTGCAGTCATTCCCATTCAGGACCATGGAGTTGTGTGGCCACTACTGTCCCCTGGGGCATATTTTCCTAGGTGTCATGTGTGTCATCACAAAATGTGGACACACTCAGTGTCTACAGCATAGGTTGTGCTCTGTGCCATTGTCCCCTGGCACCATGTATATTGACGTAAAATGTAGTACAAGTGTCCACTATACAGCCTGACCTGATTTTCCTTGTTCATACTCACGGTGGCCAGTGCCTGTGTGTCTTGTTACAATCATCTGATGATGACCATTTGTACATGATTATTTGGACAGGTGCACCTTGGGTATTTTGTGTCCAATCTTGCATTTATCCAGCCCATGTGTATTTCACCCAGACTAAGAGATGTAAGTGCTTCCTGTGTCTCAACAAATTGTCTCATGTAGGGGGTGGTTGGTGCGGGCAAAGCCTACATGTCAAAACCTGATATCTCCTTGCTAGGTCTGGCCAGTGTATGATGTTTGTCTGGACATACACTCAAGGTGCAGTGAGCCAGTCATGGTGGGCATGTTTTCAGTATTACCTATGCAGCATGTGCCTAAAGTTCATGGATATGGTCCCTGCTCATCCCTATTTTCGGCAACGCTGTGTGGTGCAGATGCAGTGCTGGATTGTCCCCAGAGCCTGGCTCCTCTGTCAAAATCCATTTCATGTCATTTGCTATTGTGTCATGCTCTCCATAGTTTTTCAGTGGCATGGTGGGTCAACCAACTGTGTGTTGCAAGGCCTACATATGTACCTTGTTTTGTAGATGTTACTCATCTTTCTTTTCAGGCTATGCACTGTAACCTTTGTAGATTGGACTCATGTGACATATGTATACAGGTGTGTGATTAATTGCTGTCTCTTCACTTTGCCCACAGCATCGTCGGGGGACACGGAGGGAGACATCAGCACAGACGGAGCGGAGGGACCGAGCACCAGTGCCAGCGGTGACATCTTGGCTGGCACATCGAGTGGAACTGAGGCGGAGGGGAGTGAGGCCGAGGACCTGTCCACTGCCACCACAGAATATGAAGCTGACGGGTCTGAGGATGAGCTCTCTGAGTGGGCGGAGGCTGCACCAGCAGCTGACAGCGGCACAACATCTCTCCCCACCCCCTCCATTGCCATCAGCCGCCTCCCACTTGCTCGTGTCCCTTCCCAGCATGCCCAGTCACCACATGTCTCCTTCCTGCCAGGCACCACACCCCCTGCCCCTGTCTCCACTGCTGCCGCCAATGCCGAGTCTGTGGACATCCAGCGGCAGTTGCAGGTTGGTCAGGCTGCGATGCTTAATGTCCTCCATGGCCACAGCCAAGTGCTGAACAACATGGAGGCATACTTGGAGGGCATTTTCTCATCGCAGGCTGACCAACGCAACTTGCTGAGGTCCATTGACTCGACACTGACTGCAGCAGTGGGTCTCCTGCAGCGCTTCGTCCAACCCCTACCCCTGACCCATCCACACTTCCCACTCCCATGCCTGTCCCACGTACACCCAGACGTCAGCATGCACCCACCACAACAGACACAGGCACCACACCAGCAGGGAAGGTCAAACGCACACCTCCTGGCACGCACACACAGGGTGAAGTAGGCACACCCACTGGGTCGGGGGGCAAACATAAGACACGCAGCCAGAGTGGGAGTCCGCATTCCACAAAATCCACTCCCTCCAAATCCCCTCCCCTCAGCTCTCCTGGCCACAAATCCAGCAAAGACTCCTTCATGGCCGCTCTGTCCCTGAGCCCCACAGTGACACCACCCCGCAAGCGGTCAAAGGAGTCCCCGGTCAGGGTGGTTGAGTCCCCCCCCTGTCCACACCCTCCCCCAGTGGCGCTGCGACCCATCCCTCCGACCCCCCCCCCTCCTTGGGGCCTGTGGTTCCTTCGGGTGCAGGGGAGTCGCTGGAGGACCTTGCTAGGGTGTGCAGCGCCATCCTGACCTCCGCCTTTGGCGCTGCCCCACCCCCTGTGGTGGAGTCCTCCGTCCCTGCACCCACGACGCCTACCCTTCGCCCTCATGTCCCTGCGGTGCCTGGTCCTTCCCCCCCACATGATGCCCCCCCCCCCCTCTAGAAGACAAAGGAGTCTGACTGTGCAGGCAAGCTAGGGGACACGCGTCCCACTGTGTCCCCCACCTGGATTTGAACTTTGGATTGCCTTATGGGCATTGTACATTTTGAACTTTCAAGGGACAAACAGATTTTTGGATGCTGAATAAAGCAATTTCTTTTTCCTTAGTACACTACTGTCTGTCTGGTATTGCTGTTGGTGGACCTGCTCCATTATTTTGGGTGGTGATAATGTGTTGGGTGTGTGGGAATTGTAGTCTTGTGCTGGTCATAGGGTGGACCCTGGTATCTGTGTGCCATCACAAGCTGTTGGCTACATAACTTTGTTCATGTAAGCAGTTACTGCATGGTGACATCGTCCCAAGGTGTGTTCCTTCCTCTGTGTAACCTGACATCTTCCCTGCAGGGTCATTCCAATATGTGGTGCTGAGCTGTGTCTACATTGGCTGGGTGTGTGACGGACTCGTTAGACTTGGGCCATGCATGCTGAGCGATGTCTCCACCTGCATCATTCGTGGCGTCCTTGGTGGTCACTGTACTTGTGCATGTAGACTGTTGTCATGACTTCATGTGGACATGTTTTCTTTTCGGCGCTATGCATGTGTATACTCCCAGCCTCGCACACATGTGGTACATGTACTGCAGGATCTTTGTGCACCTGCCTGACATTTGTGGGCATTGGATCTGTGGGTACTCCCCCCTTTTCTTTGCAGGGGCACTGCTGTGAGTGTTAGGCACCCACCCCTTCTGTGTCTGGGCACTGCTGGGAGGACTCTGCACACACCCCTCCTGTGTCTGGGCACTGCTGGGAGGACTCTGCACACAGCCCTCCTGTGTCTGGGCACTGCTGGGAGTGTTAGGCACCCACCCCTCCTGTGTCTGGGCACTGCTGGGAGGACTCTGCACACACCCCTCTTATGACTGGGCACTGCTGGGAGGACTCTGCACACACCCCTCCTGTGTCTGGGCACTGCTGGGAGGACTCTGCACACACCCCTCCTGTGTCTGGGCACTGCTGGGAGTGTTAGGCACCCACCCCTCCTGTGTCTGGGCACTGCTGGGAGGACTCTGCACACACCCCTCTTATGACTGGGCACTGCTGGGAGGACTCTGCACACACCCCTCCTGTGTCTGGGCACTGCTGGGAGGACTCTGCACACACCCCTCTTATGACTGGGCACTGCTGGGAGGACTCTGCACACACCCCTCCTGTGTCTGGGCACTGCTGGGAGGACTCTGCACACACCCCTCCTGTGTCTGGGCACTGCTGTGAGTGTTAGGCACCCACCCCTCCTGTGTCTGGGCACTGCTGTGAGTGTTAGGCACCCACCCCTCCTGTGTCTGGGCACTGCTGGGAGGACGCTGCACACACCCCTCTTATGACTGGGCACTGCTGGGAGGACTCTGCACACACCCCTCCTGTGTCTGGGCACTGCTGGGAGGACTCTGCACACACCCCTCCTGTGTCTGGGCACTGCTGGGAGTGTTAGGCACCCACCCCTCCTGTGTCTGGGCACTGCTGTGAGTGTTAGGCACCCACCCCTCCTGTGTCTGGGCACTGCTGGGAGGACTCTGCACACACCCCTCCTGTGTCTGGGCACTGCTGGGAGTGTTAGGCACCCACCCCTCCTGTGTCTGGGCACTGCTGGGAGGACTCTGCACACACCCATCTTATGACTGGGCACTGCTGGGAGGACTCTGCACACACCCCTCCTGTGTCTGGGCACTGCTGGGAGGACTCTGCACACACCCCTCTTATGACTGGGCACTTCTGGGAGGACTCTGCACACACCCCTCCTGTGTCTGGGCACTGCTGGGAGGACTCTGCACACACCCCTCCTATGTCGGAGCACTGCTGTGAGTGTTAGACACCCACCCCTCCTGTGTCTGGGCACTGCTGTGAGTGTTAGGCACCCACCCCTCCTGTGTCTGGGCACTGCTGGGAGGACTCTGCACACACCCCTCTTATGACTGGGCACTGCTGGGAGGACTCTGCAAACACCCCTCCTGTGTCTGGGCACTGCTGGGAGGACTCTGCACACACCCCTCCTGTGTCTGGGCACTGCTGGGAGTGTTAGGCACCCACCCCTCCTGTGTCTGGGCACTGCTGTGAGTGTTAGGCACCCACCCCTCCTGTGTCTGGGCACTGCTGGGAGGACTCTGCACACACCCCTCCTGTGTCTGGGCACTGCGTGGAGGACTCTGCACACACCCCTCTTATGTCCGGGCACTGCTGGGAGGACTCTGCACCCAACCCTCCTATTTCAGGATATGTACGCTTAGAACATACATGGGTGTGGGTTCGCTCCATGCATACGCGGGTGGGGGTACGGTCCGTACGTACACTGTTGGGGTGGGGGTACGCTCCATACATACGCGGGTGGGGGTACGGTCCGTACGTACACTGTTGGGGTGGGGGTACGCTCCATACATACGCGGGTGAGGGTACGGGTCGTACATACACGGTTGGGGTGGGGGTACGCTCCATACGTACGCGGGTGAGGGTACGGGTCATACATACACAGTTGGGGTGGGGGTACGCTCCATACATATGCGGGTGAGGGTACGGGTCGTACATACACGGTTGGGGTGGGGGTACGCTCCATACGTACGCGGGTGAGGGTACGGGTCGTACATACATGGTTGGGGTGGGGGTACGCTCCATGCATACGGGGTGGGGGTACGGTCCATACGTACACTGTTGGCATGGGGGGTACGCTCCATGCATACGGGGGTGGGGGTACGGTCCGTACGTACGCTGTTGGGATGGGGGTGCGCTCCATGCATACGGGGGTGGGGGATACGGTCCGTACATACACTGTTGGGGTGGGGATACGCTCCATACATATGCGGGTGAGGGTACGGGTCGTACATACACGGTTGGGGTGGGGGTACGCTCCATACATACGTGGGTGAGGGTACGGATCGTACATACACGGTGGGGGTACGCTCCATACATACGCGGGTGAGGGTACGGGTCGTACATACATGGTTGGGGTGGAGGTACGCTCCATACATATGCGGGTGAGGGTACGGGTTGTACATACACGGTTGGGGTGGGGGTACACTCCATACATACGCGGGTGAGGGTACGGGTCGTACATACACGGTTGGGGTGGGGGTACGCTCCATGCATACGGGATGGGGGTACGGTTCGTACGTACACTGTTGGCATGGGGGGTACGCTCCATGCATACGGGGGTGGGGGTATGGTCCGTACGTACACCGTTGGGATGGGGGGTACGCTCCATGCATACGGGGGTGGGGGTACGGTCCGTACGTACACTGTTGGGATGGGGGGTACGCTCCATGCATACGGGGGTGTGGGTACGGTCCGTACATATCCGTACCCACGCTGTGGAATGCTTGTGCGGGCCGTACCCAGGCCTTTGCCACATGGGTACAGCCGTCCCGCCATTGTTGGGGTGACGTAGGTGTGGGCGTGGTACGACTCGTACCCACGCTCTTAAGGCGTGGGTACGGGATGTACCTGTATTGTTGTGTTACCGGTTCGCATCGTCAACCACTTCCGTTGTGGCAGATGCTGGCTTTGCTGGACACGCCCCCACCCCCTCGTAGTGACCAGGGCCTGGGGGTCAGGTATGTCCAGGGCATGTGTGCTGTGTGACTTGGGTGGGGGTTTTGTGGCCTGCCCCTGCTCCTGCCCCCCCCCTTTCCCCCCTCCCTTTGTTGTGCTGACCTTCTGCGGCGTCTGCGTCGGAACCTGTAGAGGAGGTCGACTGCTATGAGGGCCGGGATGACACGTAGGTTCGGGTCCATGTCTGTCCGTAGCGTGCAGGTACTCCTTGTTCGCGTCGTCCTGATTTCCCGGCAGTTTTTGGCTGCCGGAAAATATTCTCTGTGCGGGATGACGTCGGTGCGAATCGTGCGTCCCGACGTCACGTCGGCGCTTTCCCGGATCACATTTGTATGTATATTTTCGTCGGTCGGTGCTTTGTACGAATCGTACGGAAATAGTATTTCCGTGCGAATTGTACTTCCATGTATGTATCTTGTTCTGACCGGGTACGCGTCGGACGGAGAATATGCTCCGTCCGACGGTTCGTACCCGGTTTTTACAGGGTCGTAATCGGCACCTAGGTGTAGGAAAGATTAAAGAAAAGAAGATTCACAATTTAATACTAAATGGAAGTATGACCTCACAAACTAAAACAATGAATACAAATTGTAAATGGTAATAGAGCAAGTATGTTTTAACATGTAAAACATTCCAATGATATAATGCAATATAACCACATGCACCACAGAAGCAAATAACCTTTGAAAATGAGTGAGGTAGCATGCTTTAAAATCAGCAAGGCACAGTGTGTTTGTGACTGGGATGACACACTTCAAAACTGACAAGGCACAGTGTGAGTATCACTTGGATGACACAAAGTTAAATTATGTCACTGAGATAACACACCTTTAAATTGACTAGCAACAGTGAGCGTATCACTGAGATGACACTCTTCTATATCTGCGAGCAACAGTGTGCGTGTCACTGAGATGACAACCTTTTATATTTGCAGGCAGCAGTGTGCATATCACTGCAATGACACACTACAAAATTAGCAGACTTTAAAATTGGCAAGACACAGTGTGCGTGTTACTGAGATGGCACGCTTTTAAACTGGAAAGCAACAGTGTGCGTGTCGCTGAGATGACACATTTTTGTATTTGAAGGCAACAGTGTGCGTGTCACTGAGATGCCGCGCTTTTAACTAACAAACCTCAATATGGCAAGGCACAGTGTGTGAGTCACTGAGATGACACGCATTCAAATTGACAAGCAACAGTGAGCATATCACTTTGATGACATGCATCTACATTTGCAGACAACAGTGAGCGTGTCACTGAGGTGACAAACGTATGTTGGACATCCAAACATTTCTCGTTTTGATGCCGTGTTGCCTGGCAATGAAAAGGCAGGCTCACTGACCAATGCAAAGCCGCATTACCATCAGACTCGGCAGTGCACAGTGAGATGCATGGACAAGGAAGCTCTCCGATTCACATATCCCAAAGTAAGTAAATCCACTTTATGTAAAAACGATGTGCCTCAAACATTCAGCGCTGTGTGAAATTTTCAAATCCATGCTTGTGACGGGGGTTGAAACAAACTAAGCACGGCTGATCCAAACGCGCGCGCTCACTGGCTGATTTTAGTTGCGCAGCAGTTTCAGTTAGGCATTTGCTCCTGCTACACACATAGGCAGAGATAACGTTGTTCGCTTGAGCTACTTTTAAAATGGTGCCCGCTGCCTTTGCTACACAAACTGCTTCAAACAGTCTCAAGTCACTGAAGATAAAACTAATGAAAAGGGGGGGCTCTTGGCCCCCCCTCCCGCATGGCGGTGCGGCGACCGCCCTTACCTCCTGGACCTCTCGGTGGTGGGGCGTGTCCTCTGGGGCGCGCCCTGCCACCGATTGGTTGCCGCCCTCCCTGACCCGGATGGCGCTAATCGACATCCGGGTCGGGGGGGGGGCGGGCTGCTGAGGGGCTGGGTGGGGGGGCGTAGCCACCCCCCCCCTCAGGCCTTCCAGGATAAAGAAGCGGGGAGCGCCCAGGTGACCCCCTTGTTGCCTGGACGCTCCCCCACACCGGACGTGCCCTGCGCTCGGGGCTTCTTGTTTTTTAGCTGGCCCTTTCCAGAAGGTGCCTGTACCCAATTTTGTGTGTTCACCGCTAGGGGTAGTACCCAAAAAAGAGAAAGGGGAGTTCAGACTGATCCACAACCTGTCGACGCCTAGAGGAGCGTCCTTGAATGATGCTATTGATGAGGGGATTTGTAGTGTAAAGTATGACTCATTTGACCAGGCAGTTGACTTATTGCGTGCGCTGGGGCTAGGGGCAATGATGGCAAAATCAGACATAGAATCTGCTTTCCGTCTCCTCCCAGTCCATCCTGTGGACCACCACCTCTTAGGTTTCACTTTTGAGGGCAAGTTTTACATGGATAAATGCATGCCCATGGGCTGTTCCATATCATGTGCCTACTTTGAGACGTTTAGCTCATTTTTGGAATGGGTCATGAGAGAGGCGACGGGCCACCAGCGGGTCATGCATTATCTGGACGATTTCCTTTTCTTAGGTGCGGCGGGATCTCAGGAGTGTGCTTGGGCATTGCAGGAATTTTGCGTGCTCATGCGGGCTTTTGGGGTCCCGCTAGCACCAGGGAAGACGGTTGGCCCGTCCACCTGTTTGGAATTCCTTGGTATCGAAATTGACTCAGTGGAAGGATGCTTCAGGTTGCCCAGGGACAAAGTGTCTAGGTTTAGAGCAGCCCTACGTCGATGCCTACGCAAAGACAAGGCTACCTTGCAACAGCTGCAGGAAGTGGTGGGGCAACTGAACTTTGCACTGCGGGTCATCCCAATGGCACGCCCTTTCTCACGCTCCATTGCCCAAGCTATGAAAGGGCTACGGGAGAAACATCACCGCACGAGGTTGTCATCTGAGGTTCGCCAGGATATGCATATATGGATGGCATTCCTGGAGGATTTTAATGGCAGAGTAGTGTGGTCAGGTCCTCCCGCCACATCAGCAGAATTGGGTTTATGGACAGACGCTGCGGGGAGTGCGGGCTTTGGTGCCATCCTGGGGACCAAGTGGGTCGCCCAGCGGTGGCCGGCAGAATGGAGAGCATGGGGTCTGACCGCCAATATTGGCTTCCTGGAACTCTTCCCAATATGGGTAGCATTGATGGTCTGGCCGGAACACTTATGCAATCAATCTGTGGTGTTCTGGTCTGATAACATGACAGTTGTGGAATGTATAAACCAACAGGGGGCACGCTGTCCATTCATACTGCGCTTGATAAAGGAGATTGTGTTGCAGTGCTTAAAATGGAATGTGGTTTTCAGAGCCAAGCATGTCCCTGGCATCCTCAACAATGCAGCTGACTCTCTTTCTCGCTTTAAAATGCAGGTTTTCAGGGAACATCTTCCTGCAGCAGACCCCTCGCCAGCGCACTTCCCGGCAGTACTTTGGCAGATTGGTGCCCCAGATTACAGGACCTCGTGGTTGCTAGCTTAGCCTCCAGGACCAAGACAGCTTACGAAGGGGCGTTTTTGTCTTACCGGGCTTTCTTGGGGCAGGAATGGGAGGTTAGGTGGGCCCAGGAGGACAGCTTTGCAGCCTACCTAGAATCGATGCACAGGGAAGGGCGCTCAGTGGCGGCTGCGAGCAGACATAGGGCGGTGGTCTCCTTCTTCGCACAGGCTAAGGGCATGCGAGATCCCACTAACACCTTTATGGTACGCAAGGCCTTGAGGGGTTGGCGCCATTTACAGGGTTACCGGGGTGATAAGAGAAGGCCCATTGGACAGGCACGGCTGACAGCCTTATTGGGGGCGCTTCACAGTGTCTGTAGCTCTGAGTGGGAGGTACTTCTGTTCAAGGCTGCATTTTCCCTGGCCTTCTATGGGGCTCTGAGGATTGGGGAGTTAGTTGCTGGGTCGAAAGCTGATAACTTGGGCGGCCTACAGTGGGCCGGTGCGAAGATCAGTGAGGACATTATGTGGATAACAATTCAGAGATCAAAAACTGACCAGGATTCTCGGGGTCACACCATAGTGCTCCACCGGGCCCGGGCCAACCCTTGCTGCCCAGTTTCTCACGTGGAGGCTTTCTGCAGGCAGCGGGAGGGCACGGCGGGGGCGCACTGTTGTGTCACGCCGACGGTACACCATTGACCAGGTACCAGTTTAGGCGAGTCTTGGAGCTGACTGTCAGACTGGCAGGTTTTGATCCAAAAGAATTTGGCACCCACTCCTTTAGGATTGGGGCAGCAACTGAGGCAGTGGCGAGGGGTCTCCCACTTGAGAATGTGAAGAGACTGGGGAGATGGTCGTCCGAATGTTACAAACGTTATGTACGAATTGACATGTTGTGACAGGACGGTGCTCACGCCTGGTATGTTTCTGTTTTTTGCAGTTTCTCAAACCTGTGACGCAGGGGAGGAACTCGCCACCGGGCGTCAACGATCGACACCAGCACAGCACGAAGGACACAGGAAATTGGTGACTTGGATTGTGGGCCACTCTTATGTGAGGCGTGCGGAACATGTTTTTCTTTCTGGAGACCGTAGGAAGAAGGCGGCGCAAAAGGGGTTTGATATCTCATTCTTCGGGAGAGGGGGTCTATGCCTCAGCCAGTTTAGGAACTTTTTCCAGGGACTCTTAGCTCAGCAGCCCGCCCCCCGTCAGTGGTGATACTTCACCTGGGGGAGAATGATTTGGCCAAACTGGGGAGGCGCATCCTTATTGAGGAAATCATCTCCACTGCGGGGTGGGTGGCCAGGACTTGCCCGGGTTCCATAGTAGTTTGGTCGCAACTTATCCCTCGGTGGCAGTGGCGAGGGGGGGACTCGGTCAGGGCGTTGAATCACTCGGTACGGAGGATCAACACACAGTTGGACAAATTATTTCGAGCCCCCCGGTTGCAGACGATTCCACATGGGTGTATCCGGGGCGAGCAGTTCTACCTGAGGGACGGGGTACACTTGACTGAGGCAGGGAACGTCCTGTGGTCTAATAGTGTCTGGGCCTGGTTGGAGGGATTTGCAAAGTAAGCGCGCTCCTGGTTTAGGTCTAGGAAGGGGGAGGCCAGATCGTCGGTTAACAATGCTGGCCTGTGGCGGTAAGGTCATGACCGGTGAGCAACTATTTTAAGGTCTGAGGGTGCGGGCATCATCCTATGGAGGTTCCCGCCCAGGGGGAGGGGCCATTGGCCCCTACTAGAACTTCAGGGGCAAGGTAACTGGTGCTTCAAAGGGGCGCGGGTTGGGGAGTCACGCTTTCCTTAGGCTGGTAGCCACCCCGCGCACGCATACTCATGACGTCACCGGATGGCGCAGAGTAAGGGCCCTCCTTTAGTGGGTAAATGAAGTTTACGGCGTGGACCGGGTTAATTACCGGGCCCGGCTGCGCATGCGCACATCTTTAGGTGAGGCGCAGCTAGTAGGACCTGACACCGGTTAGCGACCTTGCCATATGGCCCAGAAATGTTAGTATACAAAAATGCAGAGGAGGATGTTAGACTCGGTTAGGAAACAATCTGTATTAGAGTTTTGTTAAGGATAGTCACTCACACCTGTTGACAATAATGTATCTAATGTCCTGCTGATTTTTGTATAACTGATTATCGTGCAATAAAAAAATGTATTGTTTTATAACTTAATAAATACGGCCGGGGGGTCTTGCGACCTCCCGCCTTCCAAAGATACCATGTTTTATGTTCCTGTGTCCGGGGGTTGGTGTGGTCATAGGGAGGGGGGTGGCAGCCAGTCACTGACCATGTGAAAAGGGGGGGGCTCTTGGCCCCCCCCGCCCACATGGTGGTGCGGTGACCGCCCTTACCTCCTGGACCTCTCGGTGGTGGGGCGTGTCCTCTGGGGCGCGTCCTGCCACCGATTGGTTGCCGCCCTCCCTGACCCGGATGGCACTAATCGACATCCGGGTCGGGGGGGAGGGGGCGGGATGCTGAGGGGCTGGGTGGGGGGGCGTAGCCACCCCCCCCTCAGGCCTTCCAGGATAAAGAAGCGGGGAGCGCCCAGGTGACCCCCTTGTTGCCTGGACGCTCCCCCACACCGGACGTGTCCTGCGCTCGGGGCTTCTTGTTTTCCCACCCACCATCCCTGGAGCAACGCGGTTGATGCGGTACTAGTCCGATTTAGTGTGTAAATTGCTAGGATGTTGTTAGCTTAATTTCCCATGCGTAGTAAACTGTATCTGGAATGTTTATTTTCTGATGAGGCTTTCTCTTAGGACTTTCTCTCCCATTGTAGTGACCGATACTGTATCTGGAATGTTATGTTGCTGATGATGCTTTCTCGTAGGACTTTCTCTCCCATTGCAGTGAATGGTACTGTATTATGTGTTGCTGGTGCAATTGTGTTTAGGCCCTTTTTTCCCTTGTAGCTCTACGGTGTTATGCATGATGTATGACTTAGTCAGTGTAGTTATCCTTTAGTATTTTTTCCCATAGGTCGTCGTATTTATTAGGAATGGGGCATGCGGTAAGGTCATGACCGGTGAGCAACTATTTTAAGGTCTGAGGGGGCGGGCATCATCCCATGGAGGTTCCCGCCCAGGGGGAGGGGTCATTGGCCCCTCCTAGAACTTCAGGGGCAAGGTAACTGGTGCTTCAAAGGGGCGCGGGTTGGGGAGTCACTCTTTCCTTAGGCTGGTAGCCACCCCGCGCGCGCATACTCATGACGTCACCGGATGGCGCAGAGTAAGGGCCCTCCTTTAGTGGGTAAATGAAGTTCACGGCGTGGACCGGGTTAATTACCGGGCCCGGCTGCGCATGTGCACATCTTTAGGTGAGGCGCAGGTAGTAGGACCTGACACCGGTTAGCGACCTTGCCATATGGCCCAGAAATGTTAGTATACAAAAATGAAGAGGAGGATGTTAGACTCGGTTAGGAAACAATCCGTATTAGAGTTTTGTTAAGGATAGTCACTCACACCTGTTGACAATAATGTATCTAATGTCCTGCTGATTTTTGTATAACTGATTATCGTGCAATTAAAAAATGTATTGTTTTATAACTTAATAAATACGGCCGGGGGGTCTTGCGACCTCCCGCCTTCCAAAGATACCATGTTTTATGTTCCTGTGTCCGGGGGTTGGTGTGGTCATAGGGAGGGGGGAGGCAGCCAGTCACTGACCATGTTCAAAGACAAATGTACAAACACTCCATAGTCCTTGCCTAAGGTACCGCAATAGCAGCTGGTTGCCACTTTAAAAATGAGCGCACTTCTCAAATCATTACACAAGCGCTGATCAAAGAACAAACAGGTTATTTCTCACCAGAAGTTGCTTGAGAAATAATATCCCAATCCTCATGTGTTGAGATCCTCTTGATGAATTACGCCTGCCGACTACACCAGTGTGAAATTCTTGAAGTAAGAACGACCAGGTCGAGAAAGGTGAAACTAGTTGTTTATTCATCAGTAAAGAAGATCCCATCCAACAGGAACAGCAGCTGGCATCACCTGACACAATTTGCCTCAGGCCAGCCCCAAGGCTTATGACATATGAATATTCCAATGACATATATGACATTCCGAATGACTTGGGAAGGGATTGCATCAGTAAGTTATAAGGATCCAATAAATATGGAAATACATAGTAGTACTACCAGGATACCACACATCTGTACATAATTCATTTCATAGAAGATACAAAATCACGGGCTCTTTATTGAGGAAGATTTGTGGAGGATTTAAACAAAAATGTATGAAATGTCCCCATTCTCTTCACCAAAAACACATTCTTGCTCCAACGCAATTCGGTACATTTTGGCAGATCTCCTCCACGTACTTCAAAATTCTGCCTACAAATTTATTTTCAAGAGTTGACACACATCCCACCGGTTGGTATGAACTGTTCATTAGCACCTCATAACCACTTCACAAATTCTATTATGCTGTCCATTTCCTAGAGCTTGGTTAGTATCCCACTGTCATCTGCGACAGCCTGACTGTGATCGAGGAGGCAAGCAACATTCATCTGTTCAGGCTTCTTTTGCTGCTTTTTGTACTTTCTCTCTGCAAATTGCACTGCGTCGTGGATACTGTGAAAGGCCAACTGTTTTGGGTCAATCCCCGGCCTACATTCATAAAAGTAACCCCCCTCTCGAAGTGAGCACCTCACTGAAGGGGTGCAGCTTGCTAAGAAAACACATACACCGATTTCTTCATAGTCATGGTGGATTTCCTTCAGCATGGTGAGACCCACTGTATCTATGAACTGCATGGCTCCACAGTCAATGATCAGGGAATGCATGTCAATCTCTGGCATTGAGGATTGGGTTGAGGTCTCTGATATGGTGAAAGGCTTTGGGAAGTTAAACCTTTTAAATAAACCTCGATCATTGAATCCCGTAGCTGGCTGTTGAGCCTTCCTGGCATTTCTTTGTAGAGCCAACACCACAATAGGGTTCACGTTAGTCTTCGTGTATAGCATTTGCTTGAAGTAACTCTTGTTTGCATAGTACAGAGAAGCATCAAAGCGGAAGATTTTTATATTGGGAATGGTGGTGAGCTCTTTGTAAATTAGCTGGTCCTCGTAGAGCTCACTGTCTCCTACTCTAGCCAAGAGAGCGGCCCTCGGTCTTTGGGTGCGGAAGACGACACAGAGTATGGAGAAACAAACAGCTACCAGGAGGCCAATTTGGATGGTGATGAGGAAGGATGCTAGCATGCTCACCCACCAGATAATGGTGTCCATCTTGCTTAGGCGCCACATATTTGGCATGTCCAGAAATTTTCGTAGAGCCCCCCGGAGGTTGGTGATAATGATGACACCCAGGATGCAGATCTGCAATGAGAAAAAGAGTGGGGCAATGACCAGTAGCACCAGCAGAAGTACCAAAGCAGAAATAATGCCAGTGAGTTGAGACTTAGCTCCAGTGGAGTCCCTGAGAATAGTCTTGGCAACTGCAGCACAGGAAGGGAAGGAATGCAGGAAAGAAGTGATGAAGTTGCAAATGCCTATGGCCAACATTTCCTGGTTGGCTCTGACTGGATACCCGTGCTTTGCGCCAAAGATTTCAGCCAGGGAGACAGTCATTGCAAAGCTGATGACAGCTATAGGAAAAGCATCTGCAGCCAAGCTGGAAATGAGGCTAACAGCTGGAACATTTGGAGTCAAGAAGCCTGTGGGAATAGTTCCACAGATAGAAGATTTGTATTTTTCCTTGAAGTTAAAATAATGGGAAACAAGTATGGCTATAATAAGAACCAAAAATTCCACAGGGAATGGAACCTTCATCTTGTTTTTGAACCTGTCATTGATCTCCTTGACAGGGATGATGATGGCCAAAGTCGTGATGCTGGTGAAGAGGTCACAGAGGTTAGTTTTTTGTATGTTGGTGAAGATGTCAATCCAGGTGAGTATCAAGGCTCCGGTGCCACTCCGGCTCGGTAGGCTCAGCCCAAAGAGATACTTCACTTGGGAGGTTAGAATCATCAGGGATGAGCCGGTCACAAATCCACTCAGCAGTGGCTCAGAGAGGTACACGGTTATGAAGCCCAGTCTGAAGATAGAAAAAAGAATCTAAAAACCAAAAAAATGGTTTCATGTTAATAATGCTTTTCTAATCAAACTAAATATATCGTTCTATTTTTAAATAAATGATCAAAAAAAAGATTTACTTTAGCAATAAATAATGAAGTTCAGATATAGACAGTGAGGTGTATAAAAGTGGTCCTAATGACACAGGAATGGGAAATGGAACCAGGAGCAAAATTAACAAATACAAACATGGTCTTAGGAGGAAATGATAAGGAATTTGCCACAGTCTTGCAGATGAGACAGAGAGAAAGAGTCACATTTTCTAAAATACTTCGTAATATTAGAAATAATTTCTGGTGATGGTGTATGTGAAGGAAGAGGAACTGGACCAGTCCTCGCAGTGTTGGTAAACCCTGACAAAACCAGACAACCACCATCTCTTTGAGGATCAGTGGGTTATGAGGACTAGTCTTCATAGTGTACCTAGGTACTTTCAAGTGAGTGTGTCAAAAAACTAAAAGTGCAGTTATATTTGCATTGGTCTCCTCATTAAGTACTCCAGGATCAAAGTGCATGTGGAGTTAGAATAATAAATAAACACTCTATTACATTCAATTACTGGTCCTCATAAATAGAAGTATGACATTGAGGGCGTGTGTGCATGTGTGTGTGTCTGTGTGTCAGTACTTAATTTGTAAAAACAAATAGGGACATTGTCAGCAGGCCACTGCAGCTTGCACCACACATTGCCCCTGTTAGCACTGTCATGACAGTACCAACACAACTACTAACCATCACATCCCTACAAGTGTGACAATTCAGACTATTCCGGATCCCCAAAGCTATTACTATTGCTAGGGAGGCAGGTATTAGTTATTTTTAACATGGATGGGCAGAGTGAAGCAGAATGTTTCAGTGGAATTGGCGGAAATAGATGACTCTGTGTTACTCTTGTAACACAGAGATAAGGCCAAATTCCACAAATTGCCATGTGGCGGAATGTTTTCCAACGATGCTCAAGAAATGCGAGCGAGGTTTGCCACCTGCTAGCACCATTTTCAAACGTGGCAGGACGCGGGTGGTCATGGTCAGAGAGCTGCTTCTTGAGTAGATTTGTTGCCACTCAAGTAGATTTTCTATGCAGACTGTGGGCCTTATTTCTGGCACTACGTTTTAATGTATATTTAACTTCCTCTAAGGTTAATCAGTGCCAACTCTGAGGTACCATGTTGCAGAGTATCCACCATAGAATCAGAACAATTATCTAGAACCGAACTACTGTCATAGACCCAAGAGTAGTGCTCCACCCATTTATATTGTGGACTGGTGACAGCCAAGATTGTATTTTGGGTGTCTCCGAAGAAAGGGGCCTTAACTGTTTTCCAAAAGAGATGGATGGTCCTCTTTGTGTTAGCCATGTGGAGCTGTTCCTATACATCCTGTCTTCTGGCTAACCTTCTTTCATTTATAGCCTGTTTATAAAGCCATATGCACAGCTTCACTTCCACCACCACCCTAGGTACCCGCTTAAGGCCAAAAATAAGATTTCAAGTGCCATTGAGCAGGCGCCATCAAACCACTTCTGAGGGGACGGGGTCCCCGAAGGCATTCGCAGACGTTAGCATTTCATTCACAGTACTGCAAATCTCATTAAATGCATTCAAGTTGCAGTCTATTTCATCTTCTAGGCATGTCATCAGCTGGTTCCAATTTTTTATTATAAGATCGGCTAAAAAAGTATTTCGGTCCACCGTTGTAAATTTGCGACGAATACCTTTGTTGCAGTTAGCCTCTATAGGTAACATTGAAAAGGCAGGGGAGGACTGAACTCTGTCCAATTGGAAAAAAAGTCAACGGTTTATGATCACTCACACAATTTTCCATAATCGAGAAGTCAACAACCTTATGTCTATACTTGTCTGAGGAAATGACAGCAATTAGGCTCCCAGAGACTTTCTCAGTAAAAGTAGTCTGTTTTAGTGTTGGGGGAGTGATAAAATCTAGTGAAAAGAATTGTGAATGCTGCTATGAAACTGCACAGGTACTGTTGAAGGCAATGCTTTGTTGTTACTCATCCTCTTTTGGAAGGAGATTTGTCATAGAGCTTTGCGAACCCTCAACGTGTTCTTCCTGGACGCTGCTCTCATTCATTGTGCCTGAACTGAAAATCAACATCCCATCTTAAGGAGGCTTTAGGGCTCTTCTGAACTTTGGCATGACCACATTCAACAATCAATGCATCTGAACAGTACAGTAAAGTCAAAGACAGTAACAGTAAATAAATAAAGGACTATTGAACTTACACTCAACAGAGTGAATTTGCAAGGTCCAGAAACCAACCACATCCTAGCATTGAAACTTGTTTTGTCTTTTTTGAAAGAGGTCAAGTGTTACACGGGTTTCGCCTTGCCTGGTAAATTACTGTGTACTCTTGAGAGTACTAGGAGATTATTAGGAAGACCCTAGGACTCTAGATTATGTGTAGACATAATGAGGAGTTCAAAGGACCTTGAATTCAAAAGCAAATAGTCTAGGTTCTTAGATTTTGAAATCAAGTAAAGACTTTTCTAGTGTTCTCATAATGACCCCAGATTTAGGACATACAACGTATGGACCTTGAGTTTGAGGAAGTGAATCCAATGAAAAATGTCACGTTACTAGATTGCCTGTGTAAACTGGATGAATTTATGCAAAGTACAGCTAAATGAGACACATGCATTCCTGCAATTCATTAGAGATCCTAGTAAAGGTTTTTAGCTTGAGTGCTTGGAAGTTTGGAAAAGATCAGCGGCTGTGCTGCTTTTTAAAAGAGGCATTTTACTCAGTGGCGTAGCAAGAGGGGACGGGGGGGGGGCAGTCTGCCACCAGTTGGCTCGAGTTTTGGGAGCGGCGGTCTTCTCCCGTGCTCACCTGTGGACACATTTTGTCACCTGCAACACAGAATTCCTGAACGTACGGCAGCCTTCTGGGCACACATCCACCATAAGTGAGGGTGCTGCTAAAGAGATGTGCCCACTATGAGATGCAAGGAAATAAGGACAGTTTACAAATAAGTTCATAACTAGTATCCATCACCATCTTTGAAAACACGTTAAGACAGAAGAGAACACTGACTCGCCAAGATGTTTGCATCTAAGCGCTCTGATCTTGCAACCACAATGATACAAGGTGACTTCTAAAATCATTAGAGAAATTGCTAAGAAATTAGCTCACCAAATGGCGGGATAAGAAAAGCCTGGAATAATACAGAGATGTTAATCGCGTACCAAGAGGGTTGCGGGTTCTCATTGCCCCTACCTTTGAGAACCCCAACCCCGCGATGTTGAAAGAATGGGCCGAAAATAACCTTCAAGCTTTGATGAATATGGTCCATATTCTTATTAAGTACACAGAAATTGACAGAGAAACCATTCTTTTGGAAATTGAACGTATTAATGGGTTATTAGAAGCAACCAGTGACAAAGATCTGGTCACTAAAGGTCGGGCTGAGATTGGTATTCGAATCAAAAAACATGAGGACACAATAAAAATGCGTAAAGCATATAAATTCGCACGAGACCTAAATGACTTTGCAACAGGACAAATTTTTATGTTCTCAAAAAAGTTTGACAATTATAAGCGACAAGCACTTGTCAGTCAGACACCGGTGGTTGAGCCAAGAGATTCTGGTGCAAACCCATCAGTAACTATGGACTCAGATATTGACTCTCTAACTTCGAACAGTGATTCGGATGAAAATGGACGCACTATGCCTAACAACATGTCAATGATTATCAATAAAATATCACACGCTGAAGAATTGAATTTTATCAGAGAGGACCGAGAAATCCTCATCCACAGCAAGGGCAACAAGAACATACCTCAATAGTAGCAGGAGAGAGAGGCAGGTCAAATGTCGCAAGAGGTTCCAACAGAGGGTACAGGGGAACGAAATGAAGGAATCAAAATACATTCCAAACCAAACAGTAATCAATCTGACCAATGAAAAACTGACAAATGCAGAAATTCAAATTCTGAGTTTGGGACTTACATACTGTCCAAATAACACAATCAAACGAGAATAGACATGTTTAAATTTATCAGAAAAATAAATTTGAAGAAATTCTTCCAACTCAATAAATACTCTCCCTCGATCCCTGCCCTGCCAGTTGACAATACCACTATAGAGACTCTACAGGTAAATGATGTTCCGTTGCTTCAGACTGTTCTTCATCTCTCTGAAATTGAACCAGAAATTGATCAAGGTGTGTCCACTCACGTAAAGTTACAAAATATGGGCATCAATACTAACCAACCAGCCCCAAGCCCGTTTCGACCTTCATCTACTTTTCAACCTCTTATGCAAAGAGATGCTGTTGATATTTTTAGTGAGAGAATAACTGACGAGCTAAAACAATTGAACCGTAACGTCGACTCCAAAATAAAAACTAGCAATTTCAAAAATACTCAATATCATACTTTGATGAATAAACTAAAGAAAAAACATGACATCATAATTAACAAGTCTGACAAAGGCAGCAACGTTGTACTATGGCATAAAGATCAATACCTTGCAGAAGCCAATCGACATCTGGGCGATACATCGTGCTATAAAAAATCGTCGAGACAAGAGATGCGTATGGTTCAAGAAAAAGTAACGAAATGCTTGATGCAGTGGAAAAGACGAGGCTTACTAACTAAAGATGAACTGAATTTTTTAAAAGTGGAATTCCCAGTAACACCAATTTTATATTTTTTGCCTAAGGTGCACAAGAAAACAGACCCCATTCCTGGTAGGCCAATTATATCTGCACAAAGGAGTTTATTGGAAAAAGTTTCCAAATACGTGAACTATTTTCTTAAGCCATTTTTCTCGGCCGAAACATCTTTTGTCAAGGACACCCCTGACTTTCTAAACAAAATCAAGAATGTAGTATGGCAGCCTGACTACCTACTAGTTGTAATGAATATAGAATCGTTATACACTAGTATTAATCACTCAGATGGTCTGTTAGCAGCCAAATACTATATATCAGAAAGGGGCATTGGCATGAGAGAACATAACACACTGTTACTGAAGATGATTGAACTGTGTCTTTATAACAACCATATTATTTTTGGCACTGAGGTTTACCAGCAGTTGAGAGGTGTGGCGATGGGGGCATGCTTCTCCCCCAGCTACTCGTGTTTACATGTGGGCTGGTGGGAGGAGCATGTCCTCAGGGCCAACTACCAAACTGAATTCGGCCAACAATGTGATGTACTTTTGGCACTGCATTGATGATATCTGTATGATATGGAAGGGCAGTGGACAGATGGCCAGTGAATTTGTTGACTCTATCAATACTAACGACTTAAATTTGAAATTCACTATAAATATTGATGATGCCAACGTTGAATTTCCTGATGTGTCTTTGTATGTCAGTCCGGGCAAGCTGCATACCAAATTACATCGGAAGGTTACCGCAGGGAATTCCATTTTACATGCGAACAGTGCCCATCCCCACCACACTATACACAGCATTCCATACGGCGAATTCCTTCGAATTCGCCATATCTGCAGTGAGGAATTAGAATGCCTAACATGTCAACAAGAAGCCTTTTCCCGTTTTCTGGAGCGAGGTTACACTAGAGAGATTCTAAACATAGCACTAACAAAAGCTAATTTGTCGCCCAGGGAAGATCTTTTGACTGCCAAAAAAGATCAAGCGATGTCTCTTGTTAAACATAATTCTGAAGCAGATGCAATGAATGTGAGATTCATCACCACTTTTAGTCAGCAAGAGAAAAAGATATGCAACATGATATATTCACAGTGGCCCATTGTGTCAACTGATATTACACTTAAATCTATTTTGCCAGAAAAACCTGCAATTACATTTAGAAGGGCACCCTCTATGAGGGAGGCTCTTGTTAAATCAAGCCCAGAAAATACCCCTAAAAACAACTAAAAAGGGCTTTGTCAAGTGTAATTCTTGCCGCGCGTGCACTTTTGCTACCAATAGCACTGCTATATCACGGCATTCAACAATAAAAGAATTCCTATTAGGGATTATTTAACATGCCGTACAGAATTTGCGATCTATAAACTTCACTGCACTTGCGGTCTTGACAACATTGGGAGTACAAAACTCCCTGTACATAAGCACATTTTACAGCGTGTGAGGGCGATCGTCAACTCGGACCCCAATTACCCAGTGGCTAGGCATTTTAAGCTGATCCATAATAACAAACTTAAGGATCTTCAATACACCGTTCTAGGGGCCGTTCCCATTTCTGGAAAAGGTGGTAATCGCGAAAAAACTCTCCGTCATTGGAGACCCATTTCATTTTGTCCCTAGACACAAAAATGCCTAATGGCCTCAATAACAGTGAGGACCTGTACAACTTTCTATTACATGCTTTATGTGTCTCACAACATGAGGGTTGCTTATTTAATCACTGACTAAGTACTGATTTTAATTACTGTAATATATCAGACTTTATATAACCTTGTATCCATTATGAATATGTCTATTAAGTGCACCCTCAGATATGTCTGTTCAGGCCTGAGCAGAGATTGCCAGCTGCTTCCTTTAAGAAATATATTATATCTTAGATGTTTTTGCACTATTTTTTATACACATATATGCACTAGATCATTTTACAGACTTTTTTAGGTATTTATGCGGAATGATAGACCAGACAGCTCTCTTTTAGACCTCTTTCTTTTGCTGCTATATAACTTGAGATATTCTATACATTATTGTTCAAATAGCTATTTTGCACATTATTTCATGACTTGAATCTATTTTTTGCTGCTATATATCTTGCGACATTTTTCACATTTTCAACCAAAAAGCTAATTTGCACATTGTTACACTCGTTATACCGTGACAAAGAACCCTTTTGATGCTGTTTTATATTTTGCGTCATTTTGCACATTATCGATTGAGCAGCTAACCTATATATTGCCAAACTATGACAATACCAACTTTATGCGGAATATTCAATCAGTTCCAATAAATCAATTCCGTAGTAGAATTGTTACCATTCAATTGCACTTTATTTAGCGACAGTTGTTAGTCTTCTCTTGAGCATTATTAAGGCACTTGCCTTTTTCTTCAATGGTTCTCATTGGACTTTGAGTATTTCAATAGCTGTTCTTGCACTTGCATATTAGCCATCTTTATGCTCATCTGTTATAATTTGTGACTTTAGTCATCAAAATCAATGTATTTATGCGTAACTTGCATTTCCATAGGATCCACATATATTTGTATGTGAGTGTTCTCTTTATTGATATTGATGATGCGCTAAATAATGGTTGTTTTATGTGAACTACCATCATGAACAAATGATTTTAGACAATATGCATTTTGTTCCCAAAGAAATGTTTAGTGCTTGCTGTTACATCATTTATGCTGCTCAAGTGATATTAATATGATTTTGGTGATTTTTATATACCTTTGAAACAGCTTTATAATGAATGTCTGAAATGTTGGTAGTTTCTTGGCATTTTACCGCATTTTAAGTCTGTTTTCCTTGGTTGTGCACGAAGTAGTCACTTTTCTACAGGAATTAGTGCATTTTTTGTTATTTAGCACTTACCGTCCCTAAGCTTGTCATGTGATCAAGCACGCGGACGCGAGCGAAACGCGTCAATGGCGGGCACTATGTCCGATTATTCTCCTGGAATTCACATTGCCGAATAAATATGCACCTGCACTTGATCATTTCGTGGTCCTGATTTAATTGCTGTGGAAGTTCGCTAAGAGGTCCTCGCCAGACAATCCCCGTTTTGTGACTGCATTCGGCGGGTTGGAACAGTTTTTCGATATAGATATATATATATATATATATATATATATATACATATATATATATATATATATATATATATATGCCACAAGGAATCGCCTCACCAAAAGCACAACGTATCTGCGCAAGAGACGAACACGGACCCAAAAGTAAGTGCTAGTGGTTTTTATTTAGTCCAAAACCCAAAAGCTGCCATGACGCGTTTCGGCCTTCCAGAGGCCTTGATCACATGTATATATATATATAGTAAGAACTTTATCAGGAACATTAAGACAGAAGGCGACAGTAAGACAAGTTGTGAGGGCATTTCATTTGTTGCTTGCCCCAGTTACACAATATTGGGGCTGATGTCTTTTCTGTCTGATTTCATAACCAGACAGTCTTAAGGCACACATACTTGTATTGGTGAGTTCTTATGGACATCATTGGTGGCAGTCACCATCTTGCAATTGGGTTGTGTACACATAGGGGTAGATTTACGAGTTCTGGCGCATCTCTGCAAATCAGCAGGGATGCGCCAGAAAAGATGCGACACGCAATTCCCTCCCTGTGCCACCACGAATGCGTTGCATTTACAATGCGACGCACCGTGGTGTAAGGATAGGGCAATGTGTGTTGCATCCTGTGGTGTAAGGGTGGTGCACTGCTGGAGTCGTGTCGCAAGCGTGATGCGGCTCCAGCAATGCTCAGGGGTGCCCTATGCCTAACATGCTGCATCACTCCTCACACCTGCTTCAAACAGGTGCAGGGCTTTGACGTTTACGAGGCATTCCTGCGCCGGAACGCCCACCCTGCGCTGGAAAGCCCACATGAACCCGAACGCAGGTTTCATGTGGCGCAGGGCTTCACAACGTGATGCATCGCCCTAGATGCATCACATTGTAAATAAGGTGCAAAACGGCGCATGGTTTACGCCGCCGCCCCGTCACAGACGTGACGCACCGGCGGCGTAAATGTGGCACATGGGGCTTGTAAATCTGCCCCATAGTATGAATGTTTTCCATTGGAGAAATGTGAACTCTAATGAAATTCAAGAGGCAAGATGTGTCTAGGAAGGGGCTGCCTCTCACCCATGCCATGTGGTGGAACCATTCTCAATACTCTAACCAGTTGAAACATAACTTTGGATGTAATAATGTCTACCCTTCTGTAACCTCTGAGCTCTTAGGTGAACAGACCATTCCAGGTTTTACCAGCGGCAGCTGGACTTAAGTTGCCTAAAAGAATGAAGCACCTCCTAAGACAAGGATTGAATGCCCTTGTCAATTGTGTGGTATGGACATTAGCAGCACAACCTGAAGAATGACTATTTGGCCAATATCCTTTCCAGTCATCGGAGCAGTAAAATATGAACCTCCCAAGGCAGAGTTCAATACTCACATGCTTCAGGTACCTCAACTCATTGCTTCTGAATCAGAGACAGTTTTGGCATAGCACTATAATATTTTCTAGAAGGCTGGCAATTTGGTAACTACAATGAATGGAACACAGTATGTATATTTAAATATTAAGACACCCTTCACCTTTCAAGAGCTGGATTTCCCAAAATCTGAGCTGTAAAGTTTCAGGAAACTGTGGGTAACAAAAAACCTAAGGAAGAAAATATGCATGGTCTCCAGGCAAATACAAAGACATTGGTCTTCCACGTTTATCTGTAATATATTCATTGCATCTTTGAATTTAAACATAGTTGGACAAAGATGCGCAGTACAATGGGTCTGCAGAGCTACTGCATTCAATCATTTCAATAATTGGATTGAGAAGGTGGTAGCACTCCTCACCCTTGAGCCTCGGCCTAGGCACTTTAAGAAAACCCTCACTAAGCCTTGGTTTTCTAGCTCTTTGAATTTGCAGAAACAGCAATGTAAAAGGCTGGAATGGAAACGGAGCAAGTACTACTGCCCCATGGCCAGAACCTCCCTCAAAAAGGCACAAAATAATTATTATGCCGCTATTGCTCATGCTAAAAGCTCACTTTATGGAGAGCGTATTGCTCAATCTGGCAATAACGCCAAAGCCATTTTTAATATCATTCAAAGCTTTGTAGCTCCTAAAGCAGAGACCAGCAGCCTCACCCCATCTCTTGCCTGGTGTGTGGAACTCTGTAGGGGGCATATTATCAAGCCAGGCGATAAAATTATCGCCGCTTTAGCGTCAGACAACTGCCGCTAAAACGGCGATAATGAGCTTGCTGATATGCTTTATGGAATGAACTGAGCTTCAATTGGAATTCCATAGAGCATATTATCAAGCCCATTATCGCCGTTTTAGCGGCAGTTTTCTGCCGCTAAAGCGGCGATCATTTTATCGCCTGGCTTGATAATATGCCCCTAGATTATTTATTAACAAGGTTTGTGCTCTACAATCCTTTTTCGGTGACCAGGAAAGACGTTCAATAGCTATGGGACCTGCCCGGCTGTCGTCTCCTCTCACCCTTGTTAAATTTGCCGCCTTTAAACCCATTTCAGTTGTGGACTCGCTTGCTGTCCTTTCCACCCTCAAATCCAGCTCTCCCACAGATCCGTGCCCAGTCAAACTGTTTAATGGCTCCTCCGCAGTGATTAATCCAATGATGAACTTGCTCATTAATGCATCCTTAGCATCTGCCACTGTTCCCCTTGTGGAAGCAAGCGATGATTGACCCTCTATTAAAAAACTGTCTCTAGATACCAATCTTCCTGCTGTCAAGACCCAACTCTTACTTCCGGGAGATCTTGATTCCACGGGAGTGAAGAAGGAACCCTACTCTCCGTAAAGGCAGTGCCAAACTGAGTGTAGAGGCAAACCCAATTATAGACTACTTACTCTCTGGAGAGAGAGAAGAGACAAGAAAATGGGTCCACCCGAGGCAGGAGGTAACAGCAATACATTCTGCACTGTTAGAACTCATCAGGACTGAAAGCCAAAGTCTGCAGACACAAGAAATAACAAAAGGAATGGAATAAACAAACATTATTCAAATCGGACTATTGCATAAACTATCAATGCAATCCTTTCTGTTTCCAATTAAACGTTCTTTGTGTAAGGTCATATACTCACAATGTATTTTCCTCCACTGTGATAAGTTGAAAGCCCTCCCAACAACAGGTGCAGAGGAAGCCAACAAAATAGCAAAGAAAATGTCTCTTCCATATGTAGCGATAAACAAAATAAATAATTTCTTCATCAGTGCACTGACCTCTTTTCTTCTGGTCGCGGAGTGTGAATTATATTTGACGAATTCTCTAGCCCCCCAACCATAATCCAGTCTGGGAACAGGTTTCCTTCGGGAGCGTAACGAAAAAGAAAAAAATATAAAGTGGGGAAAGTTTGTTGCAATTCAGAGCCATTTACAAGCAGGATGTCTTGTTAGGGCGGGTGCAAGCGTGTAAAAGAATTCCTCTAACGCTCACGAAACGCAGGGATAAACTAACTAGGCGTTGAAAACAGCCTGACTCCAGCGCTGAACGACTTTCTCCCATGCGGGAACCAAGACAGGGATACCAGCAGGAACCGCTGGTAACAGGAGCTGAAGGCGACGGGATCAAGAGAATGGGGCGTGGGCCAAACCTGAAATGGGAAAGTAAGCCAAGCAAGGCGCTTGTCTTTGAGTCCTCTGTAATGTTCATGGCTCATCATGTCCTGTGGCATCGGCAGAGTTAATGAAGATACACAAAGATGGTTTCACTCTATTTCTGCCTTGATTTATATCACAGAGGTGCATCTTGGGTGTTGTAGTTACACCTGAGTGCACAGGCAGCTCGAGGTGTAACACCTGCCAACTATCATCTTATTTCTCTTCCTACTGTTGTGGCCAAGGTTTGTGATAAACTGGTCAATAAACAGTTGTCTGCCTTTGTGGAACTGAACGACCTCCTGCACCCAGCACAATGGACATTGACATAACAGGCTCTGCATGGATGTGGTTGAAATCTTTCCTTGAAGGTAGAACTCAGCAAGTCTGGATCCCTCCCTTTACGACCAGCCCCCAGAATTTGCTGACCGGGGTTCCGCAGGGGTCGGTTCTGAGTCCTCTACTGTTCAAGATTTATGTGTCTCCCCTCATTTGGATGACAGAAGACTTGGGTGCCAAAGTCATCGCCCATGCTGATCATACCCAGCTTCTTTTCACTTGAAAGAAAAATGAGACGTCCTCTTCCCATGTCAAAACCTGTCTGACAGCAGTGTTTGACTGGTTCACGACTGCCCAGCTAAAATTTAATGAGGTAAATACCAAGATTCTCTTCTTCGGCAACTTTCTTTCTCAGTATTAGCACTCCTTTTGGCCAGATGAGTCTCCCCGGCCTACACCACAGGGTCAACCTGTTATGAACTTAGGGATCTGGTTCGGTGGAAAGTTGAGATTTGGCTCTCAGATCACCAAATTGACTGGAATGTGCTTTGGCATTTTGAAAGCACTGAAAAAGCTTCTGCCTTTACTCCCTATATCGGCAAGGGAAACTGTCACTCGTGCACTTATTACCTTGCGTATTGATTATGCCAATGCATTATATTCTGGTCTGCCTAGCTATCTTTTGGACAAACTTCAGTTAGTTCAAATGCCGCAGCCAGAACCTCCCTCAGAGAATCAGCTTCAGGCAGCACCTCCATACCCTGCACTGGTTACCGGTGAAAGCACGGGTGAAATTTAAGTCCTTGGTTACGGCACATGCTGCCCTCCATGAGCTTGGCCCGGTGTACCTTAAGAAACACTTTCAGTTCTCTGCACCCACCAGGCAGCTTCCCTCCTCTTAAATACTGGTTTCCTGCATCCCCAGGTTCCACTATAAAGTGGTTGGTGCCAGCTCCCTTGCTTACATGGCGGCGATGGCTTGGAACCAACTCCCTCTTGACTTGCGCTGCAGGTTCCTTAAATTTTTAGGAAGAAACTTAAGACTTTTCTCTTTAATTAAGTAGCTCTTGCTCCTTTTCTCTTTCCTCACTGGGCTTGCGCTGGGACACTCTTTGAGTAACTGTGCATGTTCCAAAATGCTATAACATAACATAACATACTGCTTTGTGTAGAAATCACCTGAATCATGACTAATCAGGCATTGAGATACACAACCCTCTAAATGAGATCTTATCACCTTATTTCCAAATATTTATGCACATGACCTCTGCCTTTGCTAACAAATCAGGCTAATTATTTATGTATGAAAGAAGAGCATCATACATACTGTTCCATATCCTGTTTCTGCAGTCTGTCTGACATACACTTTAGGGGTTTCAGCTGGTCTGAGAAATTCAAATTCACTCTGAGCCGAGAATGAAACAATTTCCAAAAATGATTCAGAATACCATCAGGCATAACAATTGAAGGCAAACCTTAAAGACGAAGGGGGCATATTTATCAAGGGTTCTCCATCACCCTTGCTCCATGCAAGAGTGCAGGGCAATGCAAAATCTATAATGAGATTTACCATGGCACGCAAAGCCACCTTGCTTGGTCCTGCATAGCTTGGTAAATCTGGAGTAATGCAAGAAAGCGCAAGTTGCTGCCTTGCGTAACCCTGCCCCAGGGATGCCTTTCACGGGTGGAGCATGAGGGTTCTAACACATTCATCTATGGATTCTGAACCATTTCCAATTTTACCAATACTTGTAGACGTGCTAATTAGTGGCCTCAATTGAATTTAGAAATTCTTCAACCTTCCTATTAACATTTTGATTATTTTTATGAGTGTGGTATTAAATAAAATATTTTATTGTTTGTATATTTGTTTGTTCAATGTTTGTGTCTGTATATGTGTGTATTGTTTTGCGATTCAAATCATTGGAATTGCTTAGGCCAGGGTCCCTGGCTTCCAATAAAGGCTCAGTGGGGTGGTCCCAGGATTTCAAAAATGATTCAGTGGAAGTCCTGGGATTCCAGGAATAATTGAATGGGGGTCCACAGAAGTCAGAAGGTTAGGAACTACAGATTCAGAAATTTGGGTAGCTGAAATGGACCTTGACAGATCATTTTTATTGGAAGATCTACTAATAGATACACAACACCAATAATAGAGAAGAAAGAAAACTAGTCATAAATACATTGGAATGGAGTGTCATGGGTTTTAAACACTAGACACAAAACAGGCAATCTCATAGACTCTAGGTGTCGAGCTTTACTTGTCTTATATGATTCACATCCAAATACACAATCTTCCACATTTGCCTTCCGTTTCCTTTCAACAGGCATATCTACGTACTAATCCCAATTTGTTTTTACTACTCCCAGATGGCCTGCAACTGGTTGATTTTGGCAACACTATAACAATGATTGTTGTTGTAGAACATCAAGAATCCAAGGTAAACCTTGGAGAATCTGAAAGTCATCCAACTGTTTACGTGAGGACTTGTGTTCTAGGACATTGTCTGTTCTTTTAGTATTGTAGGACAGATTAACAAAAAATTTCACCACACCTAAACTAAATTTAGATGTGGAAAGTGACTGGTTTGTCATCTAAAATCGAAAAACCCAGAATTTTGTGTGAGCAAAATACATTTGTGAAAGGAAATATTATCAATATGTAGATTAATTAAAATCCCAAAATCAGGGGCCGATTACGATGCCATAGTGGTGGTGACCGCGACCTCCCGCAATACATGTGGCGGGCCCACACACCTAATTAGGATGCGACCGCCACCATGGCGGTTGCATTTTGCACTTTGACATTGCGGCAGGTGCTGCTGACTGCAGCACCCGCCGCGATGTTCAAAATGCATGTTGTGCATCTCACTGCACTACGTGGTAGGCACCACACGGTGCCTGCCACTTGGTACAGTGAAATGTAGGGGGGTACCAACACTATCCTCAGACAAAAGGGGGGCCCAAAATGGGCCTCCAAAACCAATCCCCGCCAGCCTTTTAATGGTGGTTTACCTGCCATGGAAAGGCTGGCTGAAGACAGCATCCTAATTTGGCGGACGGTGCCTGCTAGCACCGCCACAACTTTATGGATGCAGACCGCTCCGTCAGGCAATCGGAACGATTGCCTGTGGCAGTTCTGTGGCGGATGGTCTTTGCATCCGCCATGGTCGCAGTCTGGATTCCCCCGCCATCGTAATGTGGCGGAGGAAATTCGCAGTCCGATGGCGGGAGGCCCACCAAGGCACGGCTGGCGGTGGCAGTCCTTTCGCCATAGTAATGACCCTCTTAGTTTGGAGGTTGGGTTTTTGTGCAATTCTGAGTGACGACTCTCCCTGTAAAGGCAAGTAAAATCCCACATGTGTAGGTAATGACTTACATCTTGCAGATAGTTTTACATTTTAGAAATTAACAGACATGTATTCTTGTGGACAGCATGAATAAATGCGTTTCCCAGTGAGAATGAGGAAGGAACTTTACCATATTTAATAGGGTTGCAAGATTGCATACCTCGAAGGACAAAAATATGTTCCCCTTTCATAAACAAATCACATTCTCAAATGCTTATTTTCCACTGGGTGTAAATCTGCATGTGTAAATTGTGTGCACTATACTACAAAAAGAAATCTATGAATTTATCAGATTTCCTTGTCTACTTCTGGGATCCTTTACACATCTCGAATGAGCAGTGCTACGGGAGCAGTGTGGATTCTTCTCCCCTAAATTTAGATTCTCTCATTCAAATTCATCTACCATATGCTAATATTTCAAGATCACTTAACCAGAGCATTAGGTACTACCTTTTATGGCTCTGTCTCACCACCATTGTTAGATGTCTCCCCTTGCTGTAGTTTATCTTAAATTGCCTTCTGTCATCCACTTCATTAGCATCGCAATAAGGGCTGTGGAAGATCATTTGAAGTTCAGAAAAGACCTGAAAGCGAAAGCATTTGAACTCTCATTCGACAGTAGCATGTAGGATTCCTATCCTATGAAGATACGTCAATAGTAAATTTTTAAAGAAGAGCTAATAATATAAAAAAGACTAGGGTATCTTTCATAAAGAAGCCTTTACTTCATTCCATAAACTTCAATTCATATTCAACTCAGGTTGCTTTGGAGCCAGGATACCAAGCGGGTGATCAAGAAATAAAGAGGGCCAAGCAGCTTCCTCTAAACCTGACCAATATCTTATATACAAACTCCCACTCCCCTCCGCCACTATGTGCGGGCTGAGTAATGGTCTGGATGCTCCACTAAGAATATACGTTCTAGCTGCAGGTTTAAGAGTATTAAGAGCCTTTATCTGGTAGGCGACAGAAGAGCAGTGAATGGAAGCAGTTGTTTGTCTAGGTGGGCAAGGGAGATATACCTCACATCTCACATAACTGAGTCCATGCTGCAGTTAGGAACAGCAGACGTTGCTGAATACTAATCACTCCTTTAGCTCTTAGCTATTTTTCATGGAATTTAATTTGCTCAGAAACTGCGCACTAGGGGACAGGACATAAATAATAGCTACTTTCATTCATATATCTGACCCAGACAAATGTATTACTATTTCCACCTCTGACTTGAACATTACCTACTACAGCCTTGTAACCCAATGCCGAGGGCTATGCCATTGTTTAAAGACCCTGAGACCGAGTTATGTGGTAGAAGGGCTATAACGCTATTAAACATTCCACCGACTGAGGGTAGAATGTTCTAAATTAGAAAGGGAGAAACAGGAAGACAAACATTAGAATGTTGGAGCAGAAGGCTTATGTCAGCCATTATAAGCCCGGATCTACACCATTGTCTTACATGGAGCCCTCAACCTTCCAGTGTCCTAAAACATATTAGAACATTGGAATGTGGAGCACTCCATTGTAGACAATGGAGTGCTCCATGCTTCTACGGGCCGGTAAAGGACCGCAGAGCAACATTCCAATGTTTTACAAAAGCCTCTCGAAGCTCGAGGGGATTTAAATCCAATCGAGTTTCGAGAAGCCTTTGTTTAATTTGTTAGAACATTCTGCCCTCTAGTGGCAGAATGTTCTAATAGCCTTATAGCCCTTCGTAGCAGGGCTATACCGCTATTACAGTCCCGCTGCTTTTGTTAAAGTCCTTCGCCTTCGGCTCGGGCCTTTAACGCTGCAGCCGGCCTTTAATAGCCGGTATAGCCCACTACGGTGGGCTATAAGGCTATATTAGAAGATTGGAATGTTGGGAGCTCCATTGTAGACAATGGAGTGCTCCATGCTTCTACGGGCCGGTAGAGGCCCGCAGAGCAACATTCCAATGTTTTACAAAGGCCTCTCGGAGCTCTAGGGGATTTAAATCCCCTCGAGCTTCGAGATGCCTTTGTTTTATTTGTTAGAACATATTGCCCTTTAGAGGCAGAACGTTCTAATACCCTTATAGCCCTTTGTAGCAGGGCTATACCGGCTATTAAAGTCCCGCTCACTTGTTAAAGTCCCTCGCCTTCGGCTCGAGCCTTTAACGTGGGAGTGGGCCTTTAATAGCCGGTATAGCACGCTACGGTGGGCTATAAGGCTATATTAGAACATTGGAATGTGGAGCACTCCATTGTAGACAATGGAGTGCTCCGTGCTTCTACGGGCCGGTAAAGGCCCGCAGAGCAACATTCCAATGTTTTATAAAAGCCTCTCGAAGATCGAGGGGATTTAAATCTCCTCGAACTTCGAGAAGCCTTTGTTTAATTTGTTAGAACATTCTGCCCTCTAGTGGCAGAATGTTCTAATAGCCTTATAGCCCTTTGTAGCAGGACTATACCGCTATTAAAGTCCTGCTGCTTTTGTTGAAGTCCCTCGCCTTCGGCTCGGGCCTTTAACGCTGCAGCGGGCCTTTAATAGCCGGTATTGCCCGCTACGGCGGGCTATAAGGCTATATTAGAACATTGGAATGTTGAAAGCTCTATTGAAAACAATGGAGTAGCTCTGGGCTTATAATGGCTGGTATAAGCCCAGAGCTCCAACATTCCAATGCTTCTTTGTTCACAGCTTGTGGCTGTGAACAAAGTCTTCGGGGAGCCTGAGGGGATTTCAATCCACTCGCGCTCCCTGAAGCCTTTGTTTTATTTGTTAGAACAGTCTGCTCTCAAGTGGCAGAATGTTCTAATATCCTTATAGCTCTTTGTAGCTGGGCTATACAGGCTATTAAAGTCCCGCTCCCTTGTTAAAGGCGTTTGCCTTCGGCTTGGGCCTTTAATGCTGGAGTGGGCCTTTAATAGCTGCAATAGCCCGCTACGGCAGGCTATAAGGC